>NC_000083.6:9612134-10342134 GCF_000001635.26 Mus musculus | reverse complement strand
TCAGTTGTGGGCCCCAGGCCATCTTTATGGACTTGAGGTACCCAGAAGGGTTGGGAGAGGCAGTTGGAGACACATTCTCTCTGTAGAGTGGCTGGAAGCATCATTATGAATTGAGATCACTGGGGGCCAGGATGTGTGCCCCTTTTTGGGGGGGGCGAAGGGGGGGGAGATGCATTGTTTAAGACAGGGTTTCTGCATGTAGCCTTGGCTGTCTTGAAACTTGCTCTTTTGACCTGGCTGGCTTTGAACTCGCCTGCCTCCTGAGTGCTAGGATTAAAGCACCAGGAACACTTAGTGTGTGGCCCTAAAACCCCACGCAGACAGACAGACAGATACCCGGTCCACAGTAGAGAACGCCTCCAGGAGAACTGTCTTAAGAATGGGATGCTCTGGAGGGAAGTGTGTGCTCTCCCGCTGGTGCTCCTACAGCTGGTCCTCTGGAACACAGTCTGCTACAAGACTTGGTACCAGCACCTCATAAGCTATGTTCTTCTGATTGAAAAACTTCCAGGGCTCACCCCCAAATGAATCTCCCGTGTGATTCAGTAGGCAGTAAATACAGTGTGAGCTATGGGGGAAAACAAAATAGAGACAGTGGAGTCAGCGCCTGCTTGTGCACGCCCGTGAGCTTTGTGCCTGGAACAGTTTGAGCTGTGAGCACAGCGCCTGCCAGCTTCCCTCAGTTTACCTTCGGTTGGCAGGAATGCTTCAAGTGTATTTGGTGGCTTACTATTCCTGGGCACGGCACCAAGACCGTATAGGGCAGTGGAGATGGGAGAGGGGGAGGGGCTACAGGTGGGTCACTCTTGGGTGCTTTGCCTGCTGGGTTCTCCCCTCTTGAGAGGTCCCTCTCTTCTTCACTGGTTCCAACTTGGTCTACTAATACCTTTTCCCAGGACTTTTTAAGTCCCCCATGCTGGGGGAAGGAGGAGGGTTCAGGTATAGTTTGTGCTTTTATTTGTCTTCGGTAGTTGTGGGTTCCGGTAGCCTCGTGTAATGAATGGCAAGTTTGATTGAGAGAACAGAAATGGCATACGTATAGTAAGAAGAGAGACGTGTTCTGTTTTGCTTTTTTTAAATGTTTATTTATTTACTTATTTACCATGTTTGGGAGCCATGCTTGTGGTGGTCAGGAAACAAATTGTGAGAACTGGTTCCTGCCTTTTGCCATGTTGTTCCTGGGCCTTCAGGCTTGGCTACAAGTACCCTTACTCTCTGAGCTGTCCGTCTGGTGGGACCTTGTAAGGGCTTTTAAAGCTTAGTGGCTTCTTTGCTTTATCCAGCATTACAACAAATATATTTATATATGTATATATACATATATATTGTTAAATATATGTTAATAAATATATAAATATATTTGTTAAATATATATGTATATATACATATATATGTATATATATTTAAATTATATATACACACATATATACACACATATATGTACATATATATGTAAATTTTTCTTACACTATTTCTAACTGAGCTCGCGTTACTTAATAAGAATAAAATAAATAAATAAATAAATAGTAACTAAACTATCCATACTCAAGGTTACAGTGCAGTGATTGCTTTTGTCCCTGCACCCCACCTTCCGTAATCCCACTTTCACATATGAAAAGGCAGGATCTCACTGGAGTTAAATGAAGCGTCCTGACTCTCACACTGCATTCTTGGTATAATCATGGTATCTACTGGGACCCTCTCTAGGTAATTACCATGAACACTGTCTCCTTTGGTTTTTGTGGTGCAGCTCTTGAACCAGCCTGAACAGACATGATTAGCTCTGCGTTTAGATAGGGAAACTGAGGTTGGAAGAATAAGGTGACTGCCTGCTGTCAGCCACCACAGGCTGGAAGGACTTGAACTCCTGCGTTGTGGTGTGTTACCTGCTGTTCTCCATCACCAGGCTGTACTCCTGTGCAATCATGGAGAAGAGCTCCAAGAGGTGCGTTTTGCTTAAAAAGGAGAACTCAAGATCAACCCAGTAACCATCTCCCCCAGGATTGTGTTTTGACGTTCTTGGAAGTTACTGTTCACGATCACTCTCATGTCAAATCCTGGTGTCAGAGTCACCTGATTCTTTTTCAGTACTAACTGGGATCAAATATTTCCCATTATCTTCAAACTTGACAAAATATCAATAGCTTGTACTTTGTCTCTCTTGGTTTTTAATTCCTAATGAAGTATGCGGAGGGGTGGGGTGGAGGGGGGAAGAAAGGTGGCATGCAAGAGAAAAGCAGAAGATAACTGATTCAGAGACTCACTTTGGGAGGCTCCAAAATTAAATCCCGTAATTAGTTCACAGTTTAGAAGCCTTTGGCGGAATTACAGTTATGCAAACACATTCCATTCATAGTTTAAGAAAACTCATTTTATAGGTGAAGTCTGCTTAAAATTGAGGGTAATGAAACTATGATTCCTCATTTTTCTCCCTTTTATGAGTTGGTTTTAACAATCCAGAAAAACCATGTTACTGTTGTTATTGGAAAAAGTAGTGGTAGAAACAAACAAACCAAAACAGCAGAGAGAAGTTTCAGCAAAGTTACATTGTAACAACTCTTGAAGCCAGCGTGAACACTCCTTCCAGGCCAACCGCAAAGGGTAGCAGGCTCCATATTTGATCTGCCTTGGTTTCAGTGTCTTTGTGTAACTCTGTATAGGAGTGACACCGATGAAAGTCTAGATGGAATGGTTTTCAACTGCATTTTTGTTTTCTTCTTAGAAAGTCCAACATACAATGAAGTAAAAGAAACATTGACTGGGCCAGGTTTTAGAGTTCAAGAAAGTTATCTGTGAGTTGAATCTCCCTCCCTGTTAACCACTAGCTGAGCTGAGAGCTACTGAGCGTGCCCCTCCCCCCCAACCCCCTCTGTGAAGCTACAGGGCTTCTCCCAGGAAGCATTTTAAAACAGTCTTAGATGCCTTTAGCCACATGGTAAGGGAGGGGGGGAAAAGGACTTAAAACATTATGCAGTGGGAATTCTTTATATTACAAAAATTCATGTTTAAGATTCAATTCTGCAGACAACTTGAAGATTAATTAAAAGATATGAATAAAGCCAGGCGTGGTGGCAGCATGCCTTTAATCCCAGCACTCAGGAGGCAGAGGCAGGCGGATTTCTGAGTTAGAGGCCAGCCTGGTCTACAAAGTGAGTTCCAGGACAGCCAGGGCTATAAACCATACAATTAGGTTGACTGCCTCATCAAAAATTTTCAAAAAATATTATTTGGGCATGTCATTTCAGTGCTTACAAGACAAAGAAACAGAAGGATCAAGTGTTCAAGACCAGCCTCAGCTAACAGAGAGCGTTGAGCCAGACTGGGTTATAAGAGACCTTGTCTTTAAAAATAAAAAAGCAAGCAGGCAAACAAACAAGCAAACAAAAGAAAAAGAAAATGGTATTCACTCCCACACACCAAATGCACTGACTGTCTGAAAGCACAAAAAAGAAATAAAAGTGATTATATTATCCTGGGTGTAACTTCTTGGATAGTTTCTCCTGCTACCTATGACGCGACTCCTTTGAACAAGTTTGTCCGTGTATGGAACATCACCAGAGAACACAGAAGACAGGTCAGGGTGGTTTGGACTGTGGCAGCTAGCCAGCTAACTTCAACTCAGTGTGGATGTAGGGTCAGCAGGGCAGTGCTTCCAGTCCTCAGCAGCAATTTTAGGCTTGAGTGTGTGGCCGCCACTCCAGATGCCTTTGGAAATGGCCGGGGGCTGGGCTGCTGGTCCCGTTGGAGGAAGACGTATGCACAAAGTGTACTTGTAAGCTTGGAACGGATCCGGCTGGACATCTCCAGGGTCAAATGTTGATAAACGTTTGAGGAGTAAAATTCAAGCCATAAGAGAAGCCTGTCGAAGCCTCCATGAGGAGAGAATGTGCGGGAGTGTGGAAGGGCCTGCATGAGGAGTGTGGGGGTGTGCTCTTTAACACTGCCATACCAAGTTAACCGGCCCATTTGTTCTGATTGTTTGGATACAAACTGGAGAGTGTGTTCTGGTTTGAGACAGGCTGTGGTTGGTGCCGCCTGTTTGTTTTTGAGACACTCCATGGTGAAGCAGTTGCAGTAGAAAGACTTTGAGGAACATGCCCAGTTCAGAGAACAGCACAACTAACTGAAGCAGGACTTTTCTGCATATTTAATTGCACCTTAAAAAGCAAATGGGAGACTGTTTGAATAATATTTTTTAAAATGTATAGTTGAATTTATTCATAACTTCAGGGCACCGTTACTTCACTGAAATTCCCCAGGATTTGGCTGATCAGAGCTAAAGGATAGTGCGCTTGCTTAGAGTGTGCCTGCCAGCTGTAGGACCTATGCCCGCTATCAGAGACAACTAACCCTCACGTGGATCCCAAAGATGGGGACAGACTTGTTTCCTCAAGATAACTTTATTACCGATTTCTTGTAACCGAATCAGTTCATGTTTAATACAGAGATAACAGATAAGCCAAACATACTGAGGTAAATAAATACTTAAAAATACTTCATGACACTTAAATAATATAATAAAATCCAAATCTTCCCCCTTTAACTTATTCCATGTAGAATAAAATTATTGTCTGTATTCATTCATAATTTATACAAAATTCCTAGAAGTGAGATTATAGCCCAAAGGCATACAGAATCCTGTATGTTGGCACTTAGCATCAAATTGCCTGCAGAAATCTTTCAGTTCAAAAAGCCTCATTTTGTGCATTAGAATGCTCACATCCCCTTCTTCCTAATGTGAACAATGTGTTTAGAATAGGCCTTGCGATTTTATGGGTAGTAACAGTTTCTGTGATTGTGTAATTTTCCTGGACAAACGTGTACCCTCCATGTTCACATGTTCATCCCTAGCTCCCTCTGCCCCATCAGAAAACGTCACTCTTTCCCGACCCCTAAGGTTATATCTGAGCTTTCATGGAACCTCATTCTAGCACATTCTAGGATGTTCTACTCAAGGATAATAGAACAGGGGCCTGACCTTCCTTCTTCTGTGAATCTTACACTTTAAAATACAGCCCCTCCTACCACCTATTCCCATATAGGTTATTTTAATATACCACTTTTAAGGTGAAGTTAATTGGTGACATCGTTCCAGAAGAATAGACACATTTCTTAAAGGCTCATAATTTACAGGAAACCAAGTTATGGTGGCACAGCCAGGATTTTAGCACTGGGAAGGCAAAGGCAGGAGGTTGGTTACGAGTTCCAAGTCAGTCAAAGGTACCTTAGGAAGAAGACAGCGTGCTCAGAACAAGCCAGTAAGCAGATCGGCAAACTCGTCAAAACGCCAGCCAAAATAAAAAAACACACAAAAACTTGGGATGAATTGTATGCGCTCTGCTCACTGGTTCTAAAAGCACACTTCGAGTCAGTGGGGAGCTAGCTCTCTGGAGTCCTTTGCAGATCCTAGCAAGGCCAACTGGAAAGATCACCGGAGTAGAAGCCACAACGATAGACAACCACAAAGTAGTCGTGTTTACAAACTCAGTCCTATCACCTCACAAAATGGCGACAGAATCTGTACATTCTTTTGATCAAAGCTACGCAATGCTCACTGAAAACATTTACTAAATATTCCTACTAACTCGCACTTTTCCACGAAATGCCCTGGTGCAGAAGCACAAGAAATTCAGTCTTTCTCCTGTGCGGAATGTTTAGGAATCACATAGTCAGGTCTGGGTGACAGGGCAGGGTGGGATCCTGGGGACATGTTTTGAATCTTCCAACATGAAGTCTTAGCTCTCTACAACTGACTTACAGGCTGTCACGGAGCTGCGCAGAGCTTCTAGTGTGTTCAAAAGGAAGCTAGGGCTCAGTTTCTGCTTTGCCTCCCTTTGGCAGAGCTAAAGTTTGGGCCATGACCAGGCCTGAGGTAGGATTTCCTAGTTTTTTTTTTTTTTTTAGCATCCTAGGAAGATAGATGAGCGGAGCCAAGGTTACTTGTTTCTTGCATCCGGAACGAGTGTTTTAAAGTAACAAAACCTTAATCTTTTTGGATATTGAGACCTACAAAGGAAAATAATCAGCATTGTATGGATGACTTCAATAGACTAGCTGCCTGCAGACTCCCCCGCCTGGGAGTGACATTGAGGGAGCCCTCAGATCTCGGTGTCTGGAGACGCGAGCCAATGGGGGCTAGGCAGACGATTCTTTCTGGTGCTTGATGTTCCGGACATTCCGACGTCCCCGGTTCATTTCCAATGTATGAATACATCACTCTTTCTATTAAGATACCACGAAGACCACCTGTTACTACAGGTGATTTACATTCCAAGCTAGAATTATAGATTCCTTTATGCAAACATATTTAGGGAGAGTTCACTTTAAGACGGAATTTAGCTCCCTAATGAAAACAGCGCATAAAGGACCCTAACAGCTTCTGCGAGAGGTCCAGACTCTTAACTGGAGAAAGTGGGGCTTAAAAGAAAATGCGGGTAGGTTCTTTGTCTCCTAGGAAACTCATTTCCGACTTGGGAATCGGGCGAGTTACTCCCCTGCCTCACGCACATTCCTACCCGCTCCAGAGCGCTCCAGCGGGCAAAGATGGAACTCTGTTCTTTCTTTTGTGTAGCCCGACCGTTTGTTTCTCTCCTGACAACAGCTTCTCCTCCCTTCATCCTCCCCGCTTTCTTCCGGGCCTGGGAACTGCGAGGCCAGGAGCTGTGTGGCCGTCCCTTTGCCGGGTTTCGGGTCCCTGTGCGCAGGCACGCATTCATTAGCGCCACAAGAGCACCAGAGTCCCGGACACCTCATAAATATTTAGAGGTTCCCACCACCTTCCAGAGAGCCAGGGGGAGAAAGAGAATTTAGTGTGGAGTTGGTCAGGGTAATATGCATGTGAATCAGAAGTGGGGACAAAGGATGAAAGGTGCTGGAAACTCCAACAAACCCGTGATCCCCGGGGGTCATTCTGCCTGTTCCTGCCCACACTATCCCGGGCCGGCCTTCTTCCTGCGCATGAGCGGACTGAGCCTGTTTCCGAAGACTGTTGGCAAAGGATGTGTGCTCTTTGTTCTGTCCCGCTCTTTCTTAACAGACAGGTTTGCTTTGCCCTCTCCACTGCGCTGGCGGCTGCCTTCTCCTTTGCCACCCACAGAAGTGAGGCATGAAGATCTAGGGGTCTACACTAATACGTAAGGCAAGAAAAGGGAACAGAATGTGGCTGTGTCGGGGAAAACGTGCGCAAAATCAGCCTGTGGGTTAGACACAATACATCGACACTCACTATGGAAGGTTGAAAAACTTCCATAAATGTTCTGTGCACAGAACCCAGAATCCCAAGAGAAAGTCTGCACGCAAACAGCTACCTTGACACCCACACACCCTATGAAGCTTTTAAAAACTATTTTTAAACACTCCTCCTGGCTTTTATTTTGGGAGGTCTGGAGTGCACAGAGCAAGGGAGAGAGCAAAGGCTCAGAGCTCAAGAGAGGAAGCTAGAGCAGTCTTCCTTTCTTCCTAAAGCACTGTCTCACAGGAAGGATGACCAATGGCCTTAAAGCCTGGGAGTGAATACAGGGGCAGTAAAGGATGGATTGGCCAGGCTAGTTTTCATCAGAAAGGAAGAGGATGGCAACATGGAACTAAGCAGCTTTGGGACAAAGACTCCTCTGTGGAAAGGGGGTTGCTTTAACCAGGTAGGAATTTTAAGTCAAAGCCTTGTAATACCTAACAGTGGTTGAGATGAAACACATGGATTATAGGTCTTATGAAGCATCCTGCTTAGTTTGGGGTACACACTATACAGCAATGAGAGCCTGAATAGTTAGCAATAGAAAATAACTTACATCCTAGTTCACATTTTGGAAATACCTGGGATTGCAACTATGTTGCTTTGAACGAAAGTGTACAAATATTACTAGTTAAATCTTACTATTAGGAAACATCGGAGGAAATGTGCTAAATTTCATAAAAACTTCCAATTTGCCCCAGTTCACTACTTACTACAAGAAACCTTCAATCAGATAGAAGCTCACTGAAAATTAAAAGGAATCTGGACAAAGCTGGTAAACTGGTACCTTGCCCTTATAAGCTGGTGAAAACTAGCTCCAATCACCTTAAGGCAGGAGGAAGTTTATGGATCAGGGTGACAGAAATGTGAATCAACCGTAATGAGCTCAAGAGCCCCAACAAGCCACAGGGAAATGCTCTCTTCAGCTCTGCTTTTTCCTGACTTCTTCAGCAAGCCCCTCACCGAGCTACCAGGATTCCTGAAGCATCTTTATCTTCAGCCAGTAATCTGCCTAAACAAGGGGCCCTGTTTTCTGCTGACAGCTTCAGCAGCACTTGCCACTCTTGCTTTGGGTCAAGTAGTAGCTATCCTTGAACCAGTTACTGGGACCAACATTGTGTGTCCCTCCACTCATCGTGGACTGCCTGCTCAACTTGGTGACTGTGGCAATCCATTTCTCTGAGAGGGGAGAGGGAAGTACCTCTTCTTACAGGAAGGTAAAGGACAGGGCGCCTACTGGACAGGTACCACCAGTGACATCACTCACATTCCACGATTCAGTACTGGCCCTTTCTCCAGCGCAGGGTCTATCTGTGGCCTGCCAAGCGCATGTTGGTGAAAATACAACACAACCTTATCTGGGCTACGGGATCGTGGCAAGGGAAAGCTCTCGAGAATGGCCTTTGCCCATGCTTTCATTGTGGGACCTGTGTGGCTCCTACCCAGCTGGCTTGAATCAGTCAGGCAATGATGGAGAGCAGAAAAAAAAAAAAAGGATATTTGCAGGCCAGGCCTAGAAGGGGTGCAACCAGTTATATCCTGTTGACCGGAAATCATCACATGGTCACACCTAGTCTTTGGGTAAGTGTGAAAGGGAGGTTTTGTGTGCAGGATGAAAGGGAAATAACGTTTAATAAACTACCACCAATCTTTATCTCATGACTGTTGTGCAAGTGGGTTTGAAATCATGGGTGCACACTGCTGCTCCGTCCAAGCCGTAACTACACTCCTACTGTGATGGTTCCCATAGACTAACTCGAAGTATGCACTACCCCACATCCACACGTGGGGATCCACGCATGAATGCAGCAAGCAGCATCCCCATGGGAAGAGGGATAAACAGTCACAGAGAGGCCAATTACTTGTACTGGGTTGCAAAGCTAGAAATCGGTGGAGCCATGATCTCACAGAAGATGAGCTAGGTGGAGTTGCTCTTGGAGACAATAAGAGAAGTGTTTTTGAGGGAATAGGAGGTGCCACGCTTTGAAAGAGCACTCAGCCAGGGGAAGACATAGAAAAGTGCATCTTACTTCATACATGGTGTCCCAGAGGAAGGCTCATCTGGAGATGCAGCTTAAAATTGAGATGTGCCGGGTGGTGGTGGCGCACGCCTTTAATCCCAGCACTTGGAAGGCAGAGACAGGTGGATTTCTGAGTTTGAGGCCAGCCTAGTTTACAAGGTGAGTTCCAGGACAGCCAAGGCTATACAGAGAAACCCTTTCTCGAAAAAAAAAACCAAAACCAAAACCAAAACAAACAAAACAAAACAAAACAAAAACCCCAAATAAAATAAAATAAAATAAAATTGAGATGTACATGATGTACATAACCATATTCAGCAGGCTCTGGAGGGTCTTTTCCCATGGCACCTGACAGCCTATGGAGACAACCTGCATGGATGACATTTAGGTAGTTGGTGAGGTAGCCATGTGCTACCACTAAGGGCTTGCCTTGTCTCCTTGGCAGGATCTCCTTTCCTTCACTTGTGAGAGACAACTCCCTCTGGTCCCCTGTTTACCTCAGGTCAGCAATTTTAGAAGCTTTCTTTGCATAACAATTCTCTGCTCTTGTTCACAGGTGGAGCTAGCTGCTGCCACTCAGTGTCCCCAAAAGTCACCAAACAGGCCAGACTTGGTGGTGAATGCCTTTAATCCTGAGCACTGGACGTTTAGGCTGGCTGATCTCTGCGACTTTAAGGCCAGCCTGGTCTACATAGCGAGTTCCAGGACAGCTAGAGATACAGAGAGAGATCCTGTCTCACAAAAACAAAAACAAAAACAAACAAAAGATGCTAAGTATATTCCCACTGAGAGGCATTCCTTGGTGTTCACCCTGTAGATTTCTTGAAGGTGCCGATTAGCACTCAACTTTAAATGCCCATGCTTCCCATTGTCCTTGGCAAGAGAAGCCAGCCTAAGACTAAGTGTGTATTGGAGAATCCCCTTATGCCCAGCTGGTCAGAGGGCTTTTATTTTTCTATTAAGACAGGGCTGCATGCATCCCAGGCTGGCCTGGAACTTTATGTAGCCAAGGAGATCTTGAACTTCTGACTCTGCACTGCCTTCTGAGAGCTGGGGTTTTAGACCTGTGCTACCGTGCCTGGTTTGTATGATTCTGGGCACCCACCACTTTCTCTAACATGGTGAACTGGATGATATTGGGGATCCCATTCTGTGGCCAGGCTGCTTGCAAGAGGTGACGCAAAGGAAAGTGAGTTTTAGGTCATCACACCATTTTTTTTCTAGTGGGGCCAATATAAGTCCAGTGACACTCTGTGTAAGAAGAGACAGACCCACAGTGGAAAAGCACTGGGAAGATTCTTAAGTGGGGACCCCTTAGGAGGAGGAGTATCTGAGGGGAAGTACAGTGATTCTGTGGCTGTGATAAAACACCATGACCAAAGCAACTTACAAAACCAAGAATTTATTTGGGTTTACAGTTCCAGGGTCACAGTCCATGATGAGGGAGCAATAGCAAGGCCTCAGGAACAGGAAGCTGAGGCCTTGTTCATGTTCAGGAACATCTTGAACTGACAGCAAACAGCAGAGAGAACCCAGATTGGAGAGTCTTTAAAGCCTATCTCCTCTTCCATCAAGGCCACACTTTTTTTTTTTTTTCTTTTGGATGTCAATCCTGTCCTTGGTTGATCTTTGTGAGACTCTGCACATTTTTTTCTTTTTTTTTGAGACAGGGTTTCTCTGTGTAGCCCTGACTGTCCTGGAACTCACTTCGTAGACCAGGCTGGCCTCGAACTCAGAAATCCACCTGCCTCTGCCTCCCGAGTGCTGGGAATAAAGGCGTGTGCCACCATGCCCGGCAATGCCACACTTCTTAAACCTTCCTGAATGGCATCATCAACCGGGGACCAAGTATTCAAATGCTTGAGCCTAGGGGAGACAGTTCACTCAAATGGTCACAGTTAGTGAGGACAGTTTCCCAGGATCTGAAGCAGGAGGAGGCGCTTCTGAAGAGAAATGGTGGAAAATGATGACAGTCAAGAGAATGCGGGGGGGGGGGGGGGGGGGGGGGGGATAGATGAGGGCCAGGGGATAGATGTCAGGGTTGAGCCTAGGCTTACCAAGAGTAGACAAAAAGCAACAACAGACTCTGGCAGGAACCTGCACCTGTACTTAAAATTGGTAACAATGTTTAAGAAAGAATGGAAGCAGACGACCCAGGTCTCTGCTGAAATGTAAATGAGGTCAGCTCTGGAAACTGCTGCCGGGAGAGGAGAGTTTGGACCCTTCAGCAACTTTGTGATTTTCCCAGGATTGGTAATTTCTAAAGCCCTGACCTTTCTGTAAGTGAAACTCCTTTGTCCTTTGGCTAATTTGTGTTTGTTTTGTAGGCAGCGGGGATGAGGAGAGGTTGTGGAAGCTGAGGAAGGCTCTGCAGCCAGCCTGGGGAGAATAGTATTGGTGCAGAACTGGGGGAGTAGGTAGAGAACCAAGTGAGATGCAGGGATGTAGGGGCTTACTGGAGAGGGCAGGACAGGTGGCAGCTGACTGAGAGCTACCTGGACACAACAGATGGATGGTTTCCTGGGGGTCATTGAGGGTCTGTGCATGCAGAGACTGCTGCTGGCATTCCTGCAGAGCCTGCGCTGACCTGCTCAGCGGAAGTGCAGGTTAAATTAGCAGGAAAAAAAAAGCAAGATATGCAGATGCACTGCATGAGTGTAGGGGTCACGGACACTGGAGGGCCCAAAAGACACAGGTGGATCATTGCCATGGTTCCAGAATGGTTTGGACTGTGTGATCTCGGCTCTTGGATACTAGGCAGACCAGGCCTAGGTGGAATAAACTGTACATCTTAATTAGCAGGAAGACCCAGGGTATCTCTGTTTTCTTTCCTTGTTTTGTTTTTTGGGGAAGGCTTTGAACTCTGGATGTCCCACCTCTACCTACCAAGTGCTGAATAGCAGGAGTGTGCCACCACACCAAGCTCTATTTGACTCGAGAGGGCAAAGGCATGGTGACATTCTCCCAGCCTCACCCCCCATCTTTTTTTCTTTTTAGTTTTTCTGAAGTTGATTAGTAATTTACTTCAATTACAATTAAGAATAAATGACAGATCCAAGGACCGTTTCATAACATTATGCAGACGTCGTGATCTTTTTTTTTTTCCCCCTTCAATGATCTTGCAAATGATTTCAAACAAGCAACTAGTCTGGTAGGCCTGTGCAACTGCCTTGACCTGTAGGGCACAGGCAAGGGACTCAGCCATGTAAACATGGGGTTGAAGAGCTACACACTGAGCGAGTGGCTGAGAAGTGGTTTCGTGGTGTTTGGACCTTTGTGTGTGTGTTTGTGGGGGATCAGGGGGAGGGGGTTGCTGTCATTTTACTTCCTAGCAAAGGAGGTGGAGCACATCACAGAGCTTAAATGGCCTGTTTCCTACCAGATTTCCCCACAGCAAAATCCTGATAAGATTATGAGTTTACTTAGTAAGGTACGTGTCTGCACTCAGTTCAAGCCCTCCCTCTTGGGCCGTCCTGGCTCTCAGCCTCGAGATGTCCCCAGGGTGTCTCCCAGTGTCTGTGACATCATGGGGTGTCAGGGTCCGTGCTCATTACTGTAGACCAATGCCACGGTCTCCGGTGCTACCTTTATTTGTTGTGTAAGCACTGTAGAAGAGTTACAGTAAATCGTTTGTGTAGAAATGGAGCTAGGGAGGGAAGTTCTCTGCACGCTCCTTCTGGCTCAGGGTTGCAGTTACAACAGACTGAATCGTGTCCCAGGTGTCTATTGATAGCTTGTCCCTCCTGGTGAAGAAAACGAATGATTCGAAAGCCAATTTGCTCAACATTAGTGCTCCAGTGGGGTGAGCTTTGGCTCCAATGGTAGATCCTTTTTGCAGGCCATGTGACATTGGAGCTAGGTAGTCGTGGTGGGGACATGTGGCTGCACAATGGAAGCTGCAATGGCAGGTGCCAGGGGTCCGCTTGCTGATATAAGGTGCTCTTCTGGGGACAGATGAGGGACCTACAGTGAATCATACGCCAGGTAAGGACATCAGCCTGCAGAAGCCACCTGTGACTGACTACTTGTTCATGCGCACACACTCCCACCCACTCTCTAAGATGTTTAAGTTCCTTAAAGCAAGAGCTATTTTTCCCCACGGCATCTGATTTAAAAACAGCAGCTCTGGCTCTTGCTGACCAAATGTCTGGTGAGGAGGAAGCATGGTTTTGCTGCTGAGTGGGCAGGTAGGGCTGTGGTACTCTTCTGCCTTAGGACTATGGCACAGGGACAGAGACCAGCGACTGCTTGAGGCAGCCCACATCGGGCTCCTATTTCTTCTCTACTGGGGATCGGACCTAATGCACAAGCTAGAGAAGCATGTGACCACCGAGTTACAGTCCCAGACTTCTTCTTTTTCTTTTTTATTAAAGATTAAGATGGGCTGGCCTCACTCTGTAGCCCAGACAGGCCTTGAACTCTTGGTCTTAGCTTCTCAAGTAGCTGGAATCACGAGTCTGGGCCGTTAGGCTCAGTGGCCCTATTTCACCTTTGACTGCCATCATCAGGACCCTGGGTTGCTGCAGTGTGGTGAGTCCCCGTTCTGCCTGGAGGCTCGGCCGATGTAACTTTAACTTTTTCAAACCTTATTTTTAATGATGGTTCTTAAAGGCTTTAACTTCCCTTGTAGTCCCACCAGAGGTAGTGGAAAAGAAAGGATACAGGGGATGTGGACCTGTTTAGAAAGGTTCTTTGGAGCAACTCCCATCTGTGTTGTCAGGAAATCAGCAGTTCAGTTCACAGGTTAGCTGGAAGTGGCAGCTTAATCCACTTGCAAACACCTCACGACTACACTAGCAGTTCAGCTTGGTAGAGTCAGCTTAGCAACAACAGAGACACCACCCAGCAGAGACAGCCAGACCTCAGCCTTGGCTCTACTCAGCAGGAGGGACCAGCAGGGCCACCAGGAGTTCTTGGCTCTATCTTTCTCAGGGAAGAGAAGATCAGAGAAGATGTGAGACCCACAAGCACTGCACAGCTAGCTGTACCAGAAAGCTAAGCTCTGTCTCTGTCACTCCTTAGAGTCCTATTTATACCCTTAAATATCATGTGTCCTCCACGTGCCTTGCATGGGACTTGCCTTAGCACAGGCATCCAATCAGCCTGAGTCCGCAGAAGCAGCAAGAAGCTGCAGCACACCACTAGAATTATTTTGGTGCATTTCTCTCTGCAGCATCTTGACAAATGCAGCTCAACTATGCAATATAATGCAGACCAACACATAGGTATCATTAACAAAGAATCCTTCACCACGTGTCCTTTCACGTGCTTGCTTTAGCAGAACATCCTCTCTCCAGTGTCTGCTTCAGTGAAATATTCCTTTATTAGTCTGCCTTAACCTTTCATACCTGTGTCCACATTAACAAAACACCCCTTTACACGTTTGCACCAGCAAAACACCATCCAAACAACTTTCCAAAGAACCCTTAAGCTCCCACTTCAGACTGCATCTGTCCACTTGCCTCCTAAGCTTACTAGAGGATATGCTCTTCTGAGCCCCTGTAGGAACTGGCAGTGGTGGGGCAGAAGCCTCTGCCTGGCTACTGTGGGTAGACTCTCCTGCAGCAGCCGAGCATAGGGCATGGAGAGAGTTGAGTGGTGTGGCCAGCTTTTGAGATGCTGCTGCTTCCGGACAGCACAGCCACCTGGAAGCCACGCTCCTTGCCACCTGGTTGTGGTCCTTTAACTTCCTATGATCAGCCCCAGGAAGTGGTTTATGGAATTGGAAGCCATAGAAAAATCATGATGACATATTTTGAGCTGAAAGATTGGCAAGTAAAGATGCTGTGGGCTTCAGTGTTATCTCCTGCCTCCCAGTGCAGAGAGAGGCACTTAGGGAAGAGCACAAGCATGAAGGCCCTCCTTACCCCTGTGAGCTCACTACTACTGAGTGGCAGCTGAGACTTGGCCGCTGCCTCTCACAGTTTCAGACTTGGTGTCTGCTCCCCACCCCCATCCAGAGGAGTGTCAGAGCCTGGCTGGGCCAGCACTCTTCATGAAGCTAGGCATGGGCCCAGCTGTAGTGTTGAAACCTGGTCAGCTGAGGGAGAAGAGAATGTCAAGTCTGGCCATTGGACCACAGAGGTCAGGGATCTGGCACAGAGAAAGGTCTGCTGTCTCTGCCTACCAGTGGCCTAGTGGTTTGGAGAGGAACTGGAGGCTGTGGCTTTTCGCTAGTGTGTCAGCTGATGACGGATACAAGGCTGTCTTCAAACCCTTTGATCCTTCTTCTCTTGCCTGATTTCACAATTGAGCAGTTTCTTTTCCTAGTTCCCACCCTGGTCTTCCTACTCCTCTGGCAGCTGTAGCTGGACACAGAATCCTACTACACAGGTGCCGCCCCATCCTACTGTCTGCCAGTTTGAGCTTGCCATTTCTTACTGCTACTTAATTCCAAACACACACTATAAATATAGGGCACACACACTGCGGAACTGTTAGACAAAAAAGTGTTACTCATTTTCCTAGGTTACGTTTTCTTTCCATGCAAAAACAATGCTACCAATGGTTTGTCAGAAAAAACAGTGCAGTTAGTGCTAGTTATTCAAGTTGGTGGCCCTCAAGATCTATCTACTCAGGTAACTGTAACATATTTGATGAGTGGCCTGGTCAGAACTATTAGGAACCAGTAGTAGATCCAGGCGCTGTCAGTGTCCACCCTGAGGCTCAGCTGAGAGACAAGATGGCTAAGGCAGGAATGCAGGCTGCTGGACACAAGCACTTTGGTGTGTTTTGACTCTAGCAACAACCTATTCCTCCAAGTGTTAACACTTGAGAACCAGAGGACAGTGCTGAGGCTGTCAGAGCAGGGCCTTCGCTGACCCCCTCGCTACACTGGGATGTGTACCCAAAGGAACTGTTCATACTTTAGACAAAGTATTACTTGCTTTCACTGCAATTCACAAAACCTGGTAAATTCAGGGTTAGTGAACACAGACAGAATGCTTTCCAGGCACGTAGAGGCGGATGCAGAGTAACAGTGAGTATGTTTTTAAAGACCGCTGGGACGAGTGTAGCCCCAGCCCTGGAAGGCAGGTTCCAGGTTCCTGCTGGGGTATGGGGAGAGCCTGGGGCCCCAGGGACTATACTGCGTGGCTCAGTCTGTGGCCGAAAACTAAGTGGTATGCAAATCATTCAAAATTTAGCAGGAGAGTTGTCTCCAAGGTCAGCCTGAGCTACATAATTTGGGCTACAGACCCTGTCTCGAAAAACCAAACTAAACAACACACTTGAAAGCTGATAAAGCTGTACTGGTGGAGAGTATCAGGGCTGTGAATAACTGCTTCTAATCTTATATTCAAATACATAATAAAGCAGGGGCTGGGAAGATAGCTGAGAAAACTTGCTGATTTTCGAGGGGACCTGGGTTTGGTTCCTAGCACCCACATGGCAGCTATAACCACCAAACACAGAATAAAGAGAAAAAGCACGGGGATACCATCACTGCCCACCAGCTTCCCCTTAATGTTGAAATTAGAGGCGATTTATCTGGGGGCTACGGATATTTCATATTAATAGAAATCTCTTCTGTTCCAAAATTCTTAAGAATCATTGAATCGGGCCAGGTATGAGACACACATTTTCCATGCCAGAAATTCCACCCCTCCAAGTATATACAGGCCCTAGTTTTGATCCCCAGTCGTGAAAAATCCCTGCAAATACTGTTCATGAGGAACCAACTCTCAGACCTTCTATTTCCCTGCAGTGAAGGCAGAGAGACCTCCTGCACCTCCAGAAGCGGCTGTGACCGGCTTCCCGACTGCTCCCCGCTTAGAGGTCGGATTTGTAGAGGTGGTCTTAGTCTTCTCCTCTCATTTACTCAGAGAAGCTGTAGGAAGAGGGCAGAACAGAAGGAAGGAAAGCTCAGCACCCCCCCCCCCCCAGCCAAGGAATCTCTGTTCTGCCTGTAGTTTCTCCAGTGCTCTACTTGTTATCAAGTTATAAAGCTATAAATATATAATGTGTTGGGTGGGAAATTTGGTTTTGCAAAATATAAAAAATATAAAGCTTCCAGCCCAAAGCATTATACATCTGAGGGAAATGAAAGCAGTTGAATCTTTTACAAAGAATTTTGGAATACAAAATTGGACACCTTAAGAGTTTTCGTTTTGCAGTACTGGAAATCCTACCAGGTAGGCAAGTTGCTCTGCTTCTGGGTTCTGCCCTCAGCCCAACAGCTGAAGGCTTTAAATGCATCTCTATGTCATCTGGACATGGGGCTACCCAACACAGAAACTAAACATTAGAAATCTGCTCTTCTCTGTGAGGACTCTTCAGAGCCAGAAACGTTTGGAACTTCGAGACTTAGAAGCTTCAAATACACGGAGTCGCGTTCTCATTCTTTCCACTTGTTAGGAAAGAACCCTAAGGACTTTATACACTCAGAGACCGCAAGGCAGTTAACCAAATGCTGATTCTTTGACAGTTGGTTGCATGGATACAATGTATATTGATTGTACCTACCCCAGCCCCCTCTCCAGGATTCCCCTAGCTTGTTCCCTTCTCCCTCTTTATGTGTTGCTGGAATTTCCAACCCCAATAGTCCCGTATAAAAAAACACGCAATTCAGTTATTATAATTATAAGCTATAAGCCTTATAAGGGCATATCTAATACTAGTCTAACTGACCCCCCACCTATAAGGCCCTTACTACTTCCAGTTTCTCCTGGCCAGGTAGTTCTGCTCCATTACTGCTTCCTTCTCCTCTTCTCCATGCTCTCTCCTTCACTTCTCCTCTCTACCTGGCCTCACTCCAAAGACTTCTTGTCCCACCTTTCCCCTCCACTGCCAATCACAGGCTCTAGCCTTTATTGACCAGTTAATACGGGGAGAGAGAGAGAGAGAGAGGGAGAGAGAGGGAGAGAGAGGGAGAGAGAGAGAGAGAGAGAGAGAGAGAGAGAGAGAGAGAGAGAGAGAGAGAGAGAGAGGAGAGAGAGAGAGAGAGTGAGTTAGTTCCTGGGCATCCTGATTTAACTTCCTGAAGTCCAGTCACTTTGAAGGTCTGATGTGAATGAATCCTGTCTCCAGGGTTTACTGACTCGTGGACCAGTCACTGTCTCAGCTGTAAAATTGAGGCAATTAGCAACTTGGCACCAGTGTACTGAAATAACTGAAGTGTCTGACTCCCCAGAGCACTCCTGGTAAGTCTCACACCGACCTTCTGGAAACTCAGTTTAGAAGTCACATATGCCACAATTACCAGGAAAATACATCCAGTCTCTAAGCTGTAGTAGAGAAAATGGCATTTGGATTAAGTGTCTGGGGACGACCTAAGTAGTTATATCCTTTGCTTATAAAATGTTTCTCCACATTAGCTGTTTAAAATTAACACACTGAACCAAATGGTATCTACTGAACATAGTAAAATAACCTAATCACCCACTCATTCTGAGGTCCTAGATTCTCTTCAGGTCTAGATCCTGAAGAGAAAAAACCATGAAATTAGCCCAATCCAGAGAAGCACTACTGAAATGAATGCTCTGAGTCAGTATGAAAATTGGTCAACACAGAGTGCATTTGAAGCTCAGTGTAGAGTCCTAAAATTAATAGTTATTTTTTGCTTGAAGATCTGTATAAATGTGGAATGAGAAGGTCACATTACATGGCATGAGGGCCTGCATCCTGCTCTGAGTGTTTCTACCTCTACAGTTTCATTTAGGGTCAAATGAGCAGAAACTTTACACTACCAGTTAATATTTAACTGCTGGGCAGGGGGTGAAGCTGGATGCTGGGGCTACATCTGGAAGGATCACATTAGCTCTGTAATCACAAATCACACTACAGCAGTCGAGGGAGTCACGCTCCTCATCTTACTAGAGATATAAACATGCTTTAGTGAAAGGAAGACATACTACTACTACTACTACTACTACTACTACTACTACTACTGGACTGATTTCTTGCATACAAAATAAATAAGACAATCGTGCTAAATGCACACACATATAGAGACATAGACCGAAAAATAACAACTCTCCGGGCCCTAATCTTCAAATGCTGAAGTTTCACATTTGAACATGACCACAATCCCTACATCATTTTCAATGCTCTGAACAGTATCTATATGATAAACCACTTTATAGTTTAGGAGGATACTCGAACGTTTTGTGGAGTTAATTATACAAACATACCTAGACTCCTCCCATCCCCCTCATAGAAATTTTTATAATTTAGATTATTTCTTTCAAAGAATATTGGAACAAAGAACCATCATACATTGAATGTGCAGTTTTTAGTTCTTATAAAAAACTCCATGGCAATAAAGACAGACCTGCTTGGAATATTGTTAAGTTTTTACTCTAAATGTGGAGAGATGCAACAAGCTAGTAGAGCCAATGAAATTGAACAGAAAGCACATTTCCACTCCTAGCTAATTAGTATAAAAATGAAGAGCCAATTTTATTGTTAATAGACGAGTTTTCACTGAAAGAGCTATTACAAGGATCTTCATATACCTGTGTATACCTATCTTCATGTACATTTATCCTGCACATTTTGAAAACTGTATTAGAATGTTTGCAATAACAGGACTGAAGGATCTATAATAATTGCTGAGATTGTAAGCTTGAAGGTACATATCTCAATAAACTTTGTAGTCTACATTGCATTCATCATGTTGTGTGATCAATACATGTGCACAATGTGCAGAAGAGTGGGAGACAGACAAAGATGGGAGCCTATGGATGAGTGCCTGGGCAAGGTCAGTGGCCCCAAAGGCCATGTGTTCACTTGCTGTACAGTCCTGGACTGCCTCCACTAGCCACTAAGCTGTTCCTAGGCAACCAACCATCTCAGTTCAAATATGGCTACTCACACCTCCCCACGTGTCGGGGGAAGCACTGAAGGAACTAAATCAGGTAAGAATTTTAACCTCAAGTATGCAACTAGCTAATGACACTCCTCTTTGAACACCAAAGTCATGAGAGCCTACACATGTGCTGTTGTTGGGGTTAGGAACTCTCAAAGCGTGAGAGTCTCTGATGGCAAACAAACTGACGCACAGATCTGACATGGCATGTGAGAAATGTGACAGAAACAACTAAACATTTAACAAAAAATAGAGGTGGCATATGGGAGCTGGAGTGGGGCTTTTGGGCAACTAGGGAAAACTTTACAAGGGTACACCAAGCCCAGAGCCCTACAGATGCCAAGCATGTGTAGAGGTCAAGACACATGAGGAGTCCATCTAGTGAGCTTGGGCAGCAACATCTCTTGGGGCCTAATAGGTCTTGGGAAACTCTGGATATTTTTTTTCTTAACCTGAGAAATCAGGCAAAACTAAGCAGGGGAAGAGAAAATGCACTAAATGGCTACTATTTCCAAGTGATGGGTCCACCAGGGATTGAGCCATGGTGAATGAATATTGCCTATTATTTTCATTCAACTACATTATAAAAGTGGTTGGACATATGGGTCAAAAATTATGTAACACTGTAATGAATTCAAAGGATTTACTGGATAGGGTCAGTAAAATGGGGATGGGGGCACTCTGGTATAAAATATACATGGATTTGAACAGCAGATAGGGCTCATTGGCTATAGTGCTGGATAAAATTATTCAGTTTCCCTCTTCCTCTTCAGGGGTTTCCTCTTATGTAAAACTTGGGGCTGCCAGGATTGCCTAAGGTACAGGACTGCTCTGATTGAGCTATAGAGGGAGAGCAGTTACCAAAGGGCCTATAAGTGTGACCAACTTACAAAGGGGACTTCTCTTGCACAAACACAGACAATGTATAATAATTCAGTGACAAAATATTTTTTAATAATATACAAGAAAGAAACCTCGTTTTTTTCTAGATTCTGAAGAAAGATTTAGAAAATGTAGTAACAGCTTTTTGATCAAATTATTCCATGCTTTCACTAATTTATTGTTTAGAGATAATTAAGGGATTATCTATAGTACTAAGAACTACTATAGCCATTGTTGGAAAATTAAAATTATTTCAATTACATGTTAACTTTGTTCATCATTTGCTCTAAAAAACGTAGTTTAATGGACAACTAGAAAACCAAAACCCAAACCAACCCAAACTGTAGTCTTTAAATAAAATAATCAGAAGCTACTGGCCAGGAAAAGAGTAAAATTGCTTTAAATACCGTTGGTACCACACAAACTTCGAAAATGCTCTTTAGAAATCGCGTAAATCAAAGTTTAAAACAACAACAACAAAAAAAGCAATCCAACTAGCCTGCTTACGTACACATTTAAAATACAGTGAGATGATTCCCAGAAAATTATAGCCAGGGCCAACTCTCAAAATGGTTAATTTGACAATCTTGTCTACATTTTAATGGAGCATGTTATAGAGAACTTGCAACAAAACAGGGATGATGCAGATTTAATGACCGACAGCTTCTATAAATCGCAGGACTTCATTGCTGCAATTCGGAACATTGTTTCCGAAACAAATGTAACCGGCAGAACTTCCTCTACACGCCATAGAAAGCCCCTGTCCTGGCCCTCTGCCTGTCATTTATTTATTTATTTTTGTCAAGTAGGTAAAAATAGGCGTTGGCCACTTCGTTTTTTCCCCGAATATGTACTCCTCACACAGGCTCCCTTGTGCGGGGGCCGCACCGCTGAGGAGCCAGCGCCTCCGCCACCAGGGACTGGAACCTGCGGTGAGGATTAACGGAACCGCGCGTCACGCCGCATGGAACAGAGCCCGCCCGCACGCCCGTGGGTGCGCACGCGTGTGCCGTCTCCGCCCACGGTCCGGGGCCGCCTCGCAGCCCACGGCAACGCGAGGCCCGTCACGCGTGGCGCTGGCTCCAGGGGAAACCTCACTGGAGTCCCTACCGCCGGAGACACTTGCGGTGTGGGCGCCCACGCCAACTCAGTCCGCCGCCACCTCGCACCCCAAGCGATCCGACGGCCGGGTTTCCCGCCCCGCGAGGTGGGCGCCGCGCCAGAACGGTTCGGTCCCGCTCCTCCGTCCGCAGGCCATCTTCGTCCCGCTCCACCCCCACGCAGGCGCGCTCCAGGCCCGCTTCCCCCCCACCCCCCGCCCCCACGGCGCGCTCTCCGCCAGGTGGGGCGGAGCGACCCTCGGAAGGGGCGTGGTCACAGTCCTCGACGCGCGCACGCGCTCTCAGCCTCTCGGCTACGTGTCTGGACACGTGACGCCCACCCGAGAGTCCCCAGTGAAGCAACAGGACGTTTAAAAAAAAAAAATTTTTTTTTTTTTGAGGGGGTAGCGAGGAAGGTGGACGAAGAGGTTTAAGAAAAAAAAAAAAAACCCAAACTATAGTAACGCGCGCGGACGCGAGGCCCGGGCGGCGGCGAGCGCAGCGCGTCGCGGAGAGTCCCGCCGGGATTCCTCTCAGCCGCCGCACCCGACCGCGCCCGCCGCCTCAGCAACAGCGCGCCGACGAGCCAGCGCCGCCGCCCGCGTCCCCCTCAGCCGCGACCCCGGCCCCGCGCGGGCGGCCACCGGCGCGCGTCCTCCCCGCCGCGGCCCGGCCCTGCGCCGGCCGTCCCGCCCGAGCGGCCAGGGGCGGCGGCGCCGCCTGAACTGAGGCGAACTCCGCCGCCAAGTGAGTGAGGAGGAGGAGAGCCGCGGAGGAAGAGGAGGAGCGCAGTCGGAGCGCGGCGGCGGCGGCGGCGGCGGTAACGCGGAGCGCCGCGGCGGACAGCACCGCAGACTCGCGAGCTCCGGCGCAGGCGGCGCGACCGGCCGACGAGCGGCCCCCCGGCTCCTCGCGGCGCAGCGGCCCCGCGCCGCGCTCGGCCCGAGACCCGCCTCTGCCGCCGGCCTCGCGAGGGGAGCCGCGCCGGGCGGCCGAGGAGCGGCGGCCGCGGCGCGTCGGGCCGGGCGAAAGTGCCTGCGGGGGGCGGGCGGGCGCGCGGAGCCGGCCGCCCCGGGGCTCGGCGCGGGAGCCGGAGCGGGAGCCGGCGCGGAGCGGGACGCCGCGTCCCGAGCGGCCGGCGGCCGGAGCTCGCCCCCGCCCCTCCCTCCTCTCCTCCGGCGGCGGCGGCGGCGGGCGGAGTGAGCTGCGGAGCCTGGAATATGGTCGGGGAAATGGAAACGAAGGAGAAGCCGAAGCCCACCCCAGATTATTTGATGCAGCTGATGAACGACAAGAAGCTCATGAGCAGCCTGCCCAACTTCTGCGGGATCTTCAACCACCTCGAGCGGCTGCTGGACGAAGGTGAGGCGCCCGGCCCCGGCGCGGCGGCCCGGGATGGCGGGGCGGCGGGAAGGTCAGGCGGGCGGGCGGGCGGGCGCACAAAGGCGGCGCGGGCGGCTCGCGGCCCGGCCGGGGCCGGGCCAGGCCCGAGGGCGGACCCGGGAGCGCGCGGGGCTGCGGGGCTGCGGCCGGCTCCCGACGGCGCGGCGGCTAGGCTCCCCGCCATCCCGGCCATCTCGGCCGGCCCGGCGGGGCCACGCGATTCCCCGAGCTCCGCCTCGCCTGGCCCGCGGAGCCCCGGCTTAGCGGGCTCTTTTCGGTAGAGTTGCGTGGCCCGCAGTACCCGATCGGACCCCGAGATGTCCAGGAATCACGTAGGGTACCGAAGAAAAGTAGTGCTTATGTGGCCGAAGGCGAGGACGAAATGACAGAGTAGAACACTTTTTGTCCTTTTGTTTGGGGAAGCGAGAACTGTTTGGGAGTTTAACTTCACTTTTTTTTTTTTCTTTAGTCTGTGGTGGTGGTGGTGGGGGAGGAGTACGAAATACCGCGAGGACAGACCTGAACGGAATCCGAGTTTGGAAGAACTGGGGCGGAGGGTTCGCTCCCGGCGTAGCCGCCTGCGTTTGCAGGGCGGGGAGCTGGAAGTTTGAAAGGACGGGGATAAAATAGAGCAGAAGTTTGCACAAGCCGAGTTAGGAGCGCTGTGGGGAGCGAAGACTGACTGGAGATTAATGCTGGTCAGCTCTGGAATTCCTTTAGGAACTACTCATAGCAGCGACCTGGAGTGTTAGTTCCCAGTAGCTGTAGGTTTCTGTGGACGCCCGGGGCGGGGTTGGGGGGTGGGATAGGACCAACAAGTCTGTTTTAAATCGAGTAGCGAGTAGTTTCTGTCTTCTCTTTTAAAGTCTCTGAGTGGACTGTTTAAAGGAAGCGGAAAACTATGTTGTACAGATGAACATGGATTTTAGGATCTTGAGAAGAATGTCGAAAAATTTTAGAGATAGCTGGGGATATCTGCTGGCATGTCAGGGAAGAACAAAAGACTCCCGAGCTAAAAGATGATTAAAGAGTCATCCTCAGAGCTTCCGTTGGATGGGGAGCTTTGGGCAGTATTTAAAACAGAAAACATTCAGCTATTACACATGAACATGCAACAGCAACACATCGAAAGAGGCATTTTTTATTGTTGGGTTGGTATATTTGTTAGTGTTAAATTGCCCTGGAGAAAAAACTTGAACTGCCCCTTTAAGGGTTTTTGCCTTTCCTATTTGTGTTGGCATTTGAAAAATTGTGGAGGCAGAAAACTTTCTGGAATGTCCAAAAAAAAAAAAAGAAAGCTGGAGCTCTTAAATTGAGTATTTCCAAAAGTGAGCGCTAAGGGGCGCCAGTTATTTTTTTTTAACCTTGGAAATGTTTGGAACAAAATAGTATGCTTAATAATCTGACCTATATTAGGTGCAGTTGAAACTTAAATTTTTAGATGACTTCATTTGTCACTATTCACAAATGTGATTAGGGCGGAAACACCTCATACATTGATATTTCTTCCTTGGCATTGGTTTTTATGATATTAGTAGCATATTTATGAGGAAAAATTTAGTTTTTAAAAGTTCAATCAAGAGGGAATTTCTTACACAACAAACTAGACAGCATATACAATGAACTAAAAAGCATTCTTAAAATGCTTCGTATACCTAAGTGACTTAGTGGACTTATAAAAAGTTTGGATATGTTATAAGGAAAACTAGTAGGCGTTTCTTAGATTAATTGTAAAGGCTGTTCAAGTGTTCTCTTTCAGCTTGATCAGAAATAACTGCCTTATTTTGAGGTTGGCATAAGTCTTTCAACTAGAGGAATTTCAATCTTTGCACAGGCTTATTTCTCTTGGTTAGAAATAGTGACCCTTTGGGTTTCAAATGTAGAAGACAGCTAGTTCAGGATTACAATATTCAAAGTAATGTTTGGTGTCTCCTTGTCATGTTTTCTCCATCTTCACCTTAGTCTGTTTGTTCTTGGGTGTCTGAGCATTAGGCTAGAGTAAAGATAGCTCGGATTTAATAGGAGACAGGAGATTGACTGGGGATTGTGATTGTTTTCATCACTTGCAGGAAATGGGCTGGTCCTTAGTGTGCTATAAGCTTTTAACTGTACTTGTTAGTCTTACTGTAAATTTAATTTGACTTGAAAATTCTGGCTTTTTAAGTGCACCATCATAATTTTCTTGGTAGATGACTTAATTGTGAAAATTGGCAACTTGTCCTTAACCCCTTGTGCCCTCTCATTGTCTAAAACAAATTAATTATGACTTCTGTTTATGGTTAGGGATTACATTTTCCTTTGACTGTAATACTTGGCAGAAAAATTACTTTTAAATTCAGATAAAACTAAGTTTCACTTTAGGGATTAAACTGTTCAGTGATAGTAAGATACTCTACTCTCTGATAATTAGAAACTTTGAATGGGACTATTTAGCAGTTTTATTTTAAAAATTCTTTTCCAGCAGTGAACTTTTAATATAGTTTCTGTTTGAGAATTTTCATTTGATTTAACAAATTTGGGAATGAAATATGTTAGTTTTCTACTTGTTAAAACTTGAATGATAGAAGAGAAATCGTATATTAATTCTTGCTGGCTTAAAGAAAGTAGTCCATAGTTTTAACTTAGGTAGTAGTAACTCAGTCCTTGTGTTGGCTGTTAGTTCTGCTTGGTGAGTTGTGTCAGTCTTTCTTTCCTAGCATCTTTAGCAGGATAGTTTTGTTTTAAAGCTAACAATATATTTTAGGCCAGGGCAATTCTTAAATAAAAGCTATAACTTGAGTTAATACTTCTAAGACTTAAAGGATCATTTAATTAGAGGTGAGCAGAAGATTACAAATAAAATGTGGGTCTTAAACTGCTTTCTCTTAAGATTTTAACTTTATCCCTGGGATAAAGTTACACACAAATTATCTTAAAGACTTTTCTTTGTAATGAAAACGAGTTAAATGCAAAACATTTTTAAAAAATAAACATTTTGTAATTTAATATGAAGACGTGCAGCAGTAAATAACACAAATAACAAGTAGAGAAAAGCAAGAATGTGATACATGAGCATCGAATTTCCAGTTTTAATTCCATGATTATGAGAGAGAGGCTGCTTTTATGAAAATGAGAAGGGTGTGGTTTGATGAAAGGGGGCAGTCTGAATATTTTTACAGAAGCTTGTCAGAAAAACTAGAGTATAATTTAGGAAAAGTAAACAAATATGTTAGATTTTGCATGAATGATTTAAAAATGCTTTTAGTTTTAGATAACCCTTTTTCATAAAATTTCCTGCTCCCTAACTGATCTTAATTTTCAATTAAAATCGGCTTTGCTGTTTATCTTTGAGAATGTGTTCAGTGTTGCAGATGTCATACCTCTGCTTTTCTTGAATTTTAATTCTTTTCTTTTTGAAAAGTCTTGTTTGTCCATAAACACTATGGCTTAAAACTTTGCATGGCCGTAGATACTGAAAGGACATAGGTGATATAGTTTGGTAAATTTTTAGATTTTCTTTTGTCTAAAAAGCAAGTCATTATTGATAGTAGTTATTGTGTCAAGCATATTTTATGTAAGATGGGGTAGTTAATTTGTTTAGGAACTAGGACATTGCTTTTGCAATCCATTGCTTTTGTAATAAGCTGCTATTTTTCACCAGTTCTCTCCACTATGCTCCTCAGGAGATAGCACAGCTCTGTGTGGGTCTAATGGAAACAATCGTTTGCGAGTTTATTCTGCATTTACACCACACTGCTCTAGAGTTGGAGGTGGTAAGCTTCATCATGTTTTATAGTTAAGGTTGTACTGTTAAACAATAGCACAATTAAGTTTATAGTAGAAATAGGGCTTAGAGCGTCACATTTCCTAGTATATTTGCTATCATTGCCTTTTCTGAGATGAGTATGAGAACGGTAAAATAAAAATTCTCATTTGCGTGAGAGTGGGTGTGTTTGATGATAGGGACCTTCAGAGCTGTCTCAGATCAGCATTTGGCTTTTTAGGTGGTTTGAACATTGTGTATCTCTGTTAATCATGGCCCCATCTCTGTCCTGAAGCTGGTGTCTAACAAGTGTTCCATCAGATCAAGTGATTTTTAGTATCCAAAAGGGAAGCAGAGTCCTGTGACAAAATCTGACAAGTATAACCCTGCGCTGCTGAGACCCTTGATAAAGCAGGGTAAAGAAGCACCTTTTTCAGCTGCTGTATTTAGATGGATAGTTTTTTGCTTTTCTTTTGTTTTTGGTACTAAGAATTAATTAAACCATTTGATTATATGGACAGCTTTATATAAACATAGGACCTGCATTTTGATTTATTTGAGAAATTCCGTTTGTTTGATGCTGTTGTAAGCAAAAATTCTCCCTTTCTGTCTGAAATGGAATGTGCTGTGACGTTATTAGGTTTTGTTTGTTGATAACTCAGAAAATAGCGCACTGAGCAACTTTGTGCTCCTAGTATGTCAACTGTTGTGGGGATAGCTCAGAATCTATTTTAAGGCTGAGGGATGGATGAAACGGATCCATGTTAGGAGGTCATGATTAGAACCGTGTGCTGGTTTCTTTACATGGATGACTTGACGATTTTTTTCTCCGTTCTTTAGTTGACATTAAGGCAATACAGTAGGGATTTTAAATGCAAGATTTCCCTCCCCCCACCCCCTGCAATGATTTCTTTTAGGAAATGTATATACCTCTTAAAAAAATTGAGCTTTTTAAATCTTGGAGCACATAGACCGCTTACTTGATGTCCAAGGAATGATTTCTTCCAGTATCATTTTCATTTAATATTAAAAACAAAATGAACATAAACAATAAGTTACTATAGTTTGTCATTTTCATGTGGCTCTATTAGGAAGAAAGTTAATAAATACAAACCATTTTCTGTCTGGTGCTATGTCTTATGTAGTTATCACAATTGGAACTTAGATCTGATTTGTTTCGGTATGCCTAGCTAGAAGTGATTCACTCCATGTGTACAATTCAGAACTTGTAACAGACACTTTGATGTTTAAATTTTAAATCACTTATATTCCTTTTGATTTCTAGTTTTTTCTTAAAATGCTTTTAATCACAATACGAAGGTGGAATAAAACACTAATACTTTAAATACATAAAGCAGTTTTGTAATAATCAGTGAAAGCTTTGGGCACTTACAGAACAAAGGTAAATGCATTTTCTTTCCTTTAAAAATTCCCCTCTCCCCTTGTAATATTACTGTTTGTAGTACTTGTTCTGTAGGTGTTTAATATTTATTTTACTTTATTACCATTGATATGGGTAGGAATTAGAAATATAAAATTCCTTTGCTTTTGTAGGGTTGTTTCTGACATTCCTTATGCCCAAATGTCCATCCATAGTCAGAAACATGTCAATGCTTATATTAGTTTTTGCAAGCTTTGGCATTATGGAATTAATGTAGGTAATTTTTTTTAGCCATTTGCTTTTAAAGTCAATATATAGGCTTTGTATCATTACTGTCATTTTTATGAGCAGAATTTGTCAAATTCAGGTTGTTTTAGATCCTGTTCAAAGAATAGACTGCCAGAAAAAAAAAAAAATGAAAAGGCAGCTAACTCTACAAAGTGGTCCTTTGTTGTGGGCATGGTACAAGAAGGAATGCTTGAGAGTGCTTGTGGATCTGTAAAGGAAGACACCAAGTGAGTGCTGGCCAGCCTAATGGAGCTAGCTGGTGAACTTAGAGGAAAGACAGGAAGCAGTTTGTGGAGGTAGTGACAATAATCTGCTGGGCCCAGGGTTGACTATGTTTTTAAGCCTTGTTCTGGATTTAGTACAAAACCAAATCATTACAAAGTCAGGGCACGGTCAATTTGGTCAGTAGCAAGTTATTGGGAGCTAGTTTTATGATTTGAAATACATAGGACAAAATCAAGCATACATCTGTTAAAGTCTTAAGAGCATACTTAGGAAAAATAATACAGACTTTTGGGGGCTGGAGAGATGGCTCAGCAGTTGAGAACTGGCTACTCTTCTAGAGGACCTGGATTCAATTCCCAGCACCCACCCGACAGCTCACAACCATCTCTAACTCCAGACCAGGGGCATCTGACATCCTCTCCTAGCCTCTTTGAGCACTAGGCACATACATTCACACAGTGTACAGTATATCATATGTGCAGAAAAAAATGCTCATACACACATAAAACAAGAAAAAGTTAAAAAAATAAGGATTTAAAAAATTTGAAATGTTGTATAAACTTCAATGTCATATTCTTTATCCAGTTTCAAAATTTCCTCATAGATGGTGTGGAAGAGAATATAGAAATAACTCCAAGAAAGACATTTCTTGGTTGAGTCTTGGTAGAGGGAAAATTAGTGCAAATCAAGTGATCATATTCAGAACTGCTAGGACCAGAGATCAGAAAAATGTAGACATAGCAGTCTGGAGAGGGTGGGGACTTGCTCTTATCACAAGTTTGGTTGTTGCAAAGGTGGTGCAGGGTTCTTTCTTTATTCTGTATGCTGATCTGTTTTATGATGTGCCATTCATGTAAGGACTGAGAAGAAGAGATTTACAACATATTTCCACACACTGAAAAAACTGTTAGAGCTTCCAGTTGTGAACAGAACGAAAATGGAAGTAATTTTGCCAATTCTGTGCTATGTTGGACTTTAACAAATGCTGATCAGTTTCTTGGAGCTAGAATATATATTATTCCTAAAATAGCTAAAAATAAGATTTTTTGACAGTTATGATTCTAAAAGTAAGAAACCAAAGGTGTGTTTGGAGGATTTAAATTTACTTGAACTTTTCTGTAAGCAAAGAATAGAGCCCCCGTAACAAATGAATTCAGTGTTCATTTACCACTGTGGCTATTTTTATTACTGTTATTTTTAGTAACCACTCAGAGGAAGCAGTATTTCTCATTAGAAGACTTAATGTAGAGGCTTAATACTTTTAAGTTATTCAAGCCAGGAACATAAGTTTGCTTCACTTTTAGATCTGCATGGGGCAATAGCTCTATTCTTGTTGTTGTTTTTAAATCAGGGAGGTAACTGGAGAATGACACTATATAAAGCAGCTGCTGTGACCCTTTAATACATTCATGTTGTGACCTCCAACTATTATAAAATTATTTTGGTGCTGCTTTATAACTGTAATTTTTGTACTGTTATGAATTGTAATGTAGATATCTGATATGTGTGTTATCAGATAAGTGATTCTTGTGAAAGGGTGTTCCTATCTCTGGTGGGGTCACGACCCACAGGTTGAGAATCTCTGCTCTAAAGACAGCCGATTGTGAGCTGAGGAGTAGGTGTGCTGCATTCAGTTACTACATCCTATTCCCTATATCAGTTTATGGAGGATGAGTGACTGTTCATTTGTAATTTTATTAAAAGAAACTTTGAAATCTCAGTTCTTTGTTAGCTGTGCAAAGTAATTTTATTACTTAGAATTGTATGCTAAGAATTGAACCTAGAGCCTTACACGTGCTAGGCAAATGCTGTGTCATTTGTTTTATTCTTACAAATGGAATTAACTCCCTTTCCAAGCAAAATCCATGTATTCTGAGGATATAAGATACAAAAAAAGACTGCTCATATGAGAAGTCTTTTTCTACCAGTATTTTTAAGTTTCTTCTGGTAGGAGTAATCTGGTAGAGAAACCTGAAAGGCAGAGAAAGGTGCTTTATCCGTTAGCTTTATGTTCGTGAGAATCCTTAACTGTAGTTTACAGGTCACAGAGCTAAAGTATCAAGTAGATCTTCTTGAGTAATGTAACCTGGTCTTGGTAGTCTGGAATGAAATGAGTGGGAAGGTACGTTCTAGGAGAAAGAAAGGATGGCAGTGTCAGAAAGGTAGTCAAAAGATGCCACACAGCAGCACATGCCTGAGTTTAAAGTCAGCCTGATGTACATAGCAAGTTCTAGGCTAGTCAGGACTGTCTAAGAAGACCCTGAAGAAACCAAACAAAAGGACGAGAACTGGCGATGGTGATGCCATCTTAGAATGTGTATATTGATTAGTTGGTTAGTTGAAATGGCAAGTGCTTGGAGAGTAACAGTGTAAACAATAAGTGAAGATGAGAGAGTAGGCAGAATCAGGACTGGGTTGTGGTGATTCTAAATACTGGACTTGATAGTTGCAGTTTATTCCAGAGATTCTTAGTGCTTTGCTGAAGTTTTGGACTTTTTGTTTTGGGTGTGTCATAGTGAATTTCTTGTGCATAATAAGCTAATAAAAACACATTGCATATAGTCATGTATAGAAACAGGATAATAAAAAGTTAAGCATTTCTGTATGGTTGACTTATTACAATTCCTTTCCCCACAAGGCTTCATAGTAAATAAGCTCTCTTCTGCAAACTTAAAAGATAGTTTTCTGTTTAGACCAATGCATCCTTTGTGTTTTATTATGACCAAAAAGTGTGACTGTGCATGTTTGTATGTGCATGTGCATGTGTGTATAGTTTTCAGCCCAATTTTGGTCACTTAAGAGAGGATTGAATTTTATTGTTGTTTTGGGTTGTGGTTTTTTTTTTTTTTTTTTTTTTTTTTTTTAATGGGGTGGGGTTGGGGGAGGGGAGACAGGGTTTCTCTGTGTAGGCCTGGCTGTCCTGAAACTCAAGAGATCCATTTGTATTTGTCTCTGGAGTGTTGGGAGTAAAGGCGTGCATTGCACCACCACTGCCTAACAAAAATTGTACTTTTTGATTTTTTTGGATGAAAGTTGAAAAGAATGAAGAAATTCTTGCTTTTGTTGACTCTTAGAATTTAACTAGCTTGGCTTGGTGAGATGTTTTTCAAAATGATGTCTTGTGTTAAATCAAATCTTTGTTAGCAAACATAGTGAAGATTTTCTGAGCATTGCTATAGCTGATCTGTGTTACTTCTGCTTAGCTGTATTTTCAGTATTGGTTAAAATACAATAGAGATACATTGATATTTCATCTTTAAAGTTTGTATCTTTCAAAATTAATATATTTTGTTAGTGACACCACATTAACAAGAGTCACAACTCAGATTTCTGTAGTTGCATCTGGAGTGTTCTTTATTCCTGCAGTGTCCAAATCAAATAGTTGAACCTTGTTATAATTTTAAAAACTTTTAAAATTTGAAAACATCTTTAAAAAAAAATGCCTCAACCTGGGGGTGGGGCGGGGCTGAGCTGGGCCCCTGAGTAAGGCTCTGGCCTACTGGGAAACAGTAATTGACCTGTGCTTCTGACAGCCCCCTGAGACTCCTCTAGGAGGCTGCTCCTTCCCACACCCCTCACCCCGTGGATGCATTGACAGGGACAGCTGCTCCGGTTCTAATGCTCCTGTTTTCTTGCTTTCCCCTCCAACCAGTTCAATCTCATCCCTCCCAGCAGCTCCCCTTCCACTCCCTGGGGAACTGAAGGTTGTCCTGACCAGGACCTGAGACGACCTTGAGTGGAGGGAAGTGATCTATGTCTCTTCCCTCCAGCAGCTGGGACCAGCTGGGGGAGTTGGGGAATTCTTGCCAAGCACCTTGAATGGGAAGGGTCCTTCAAGAGGGCCAGGCTGGGGTCCAGCAGGGGTGGGGGAGGTTCCTGCTCTGTCCCAGCTGGGTCTCACCCAGTCTTGTTCTCCCATCCTCTCATCTACCTCCCCACCCCAGGGACAGAAGATCTTTTATTTTCTCATATTTATAATCTCAGACTTGGGCTCCCTGTTCTTCTCCATTAACTTTAGTGTCCTGTGTGAGAGACTGACAGATGCCTCAAGGACTTTTACTTTTTATTACATAAAAATTAAAAAAAAAAATTTTTAAACTAAAAAAAAAAAAAAAAAAAAAAAAAGCCTCAGCTGGGTGTAGTGTCTCAACCCTGTCTCGAACACCCCCCCCCCCCCCAATGCCTCAACTTGAACTTCTTTGTTGGGAAATTGTTCCTTATTCTTTTTTTGTTTGTTTGTTTTTTGTTTTGTTTTTTTCCCAGACAGGGTTTCTCTGTGTAGCCCTGGCTGTCCTGGAACTCACTTTGTAGACCAGGCTGGCCTTGAACTCAAAAATCCGCCTGTCTCTGCCTCCCAAGAGCTGAGATTAAAGGCCTGTGCCACCACACCCGGCTTCCTTATTCTTTGTATCCTTAGTATGCTGGAAATTATATTTATATACTTATTTATAATTTTGTATTTGTTTTGTATGCTTAAGACTGGGTCTTGGCTTTGTATATCAGACTATCTTTGAACTTACTGTGTGTTTAGTGTTGAGTGGCCTCAAATTTGTAATGATCCTCCTGCTCTCAAATGTAGGAATTATATGAGTGCTGCCATCTCACCAGGTTTAGGAAGTTAGATTTAAAAGGCAAGGCAGATTGAAGTATAGCATGTTTGGATTATATCAGAGGTGGTGGTGTGTTCTTTTAAGTTTTATTGTGTCAGTAGAGACAGTAGTCAGTTTCACTGTTAGTGAGACTCAGATTGTTAACTAGATTAGAATACAGAGGCATGAGTCTGGGTGGTTCCCTTCTGTAAAACGAAGGTTTTATTTATGTTTTGATCAGAACCTAAATCAGCCTTAGGTTTGCGTATGAACCCTTTATGCTTGGTTAACAGCTGCTAATCTGCCTGAATTCATTTCATGAGAACATCTACCATGATGCTTTTCTCATTCTAATACTTCCATCCAATATCTTGGTAGTTTGAAAAGTTAAACTTTGAACAACAGAGTAGGTATTATTTGAAATAAAATCCTATTGGGAAAGCTATGTAGATTTCTCATTATGTAGCCAGAGTTGTTAGCCACTCAAATGGCGACCTTTTATACTCATCATTATTAAGTGCGTGGATTTCATAGATAAGTTGTGGTCAGGGATAATCAGATTGGCTCCTTTGTCTATTGGAATGTTTCTTGCTTTTTGGGACAGTATATTCCTCAACTATGTGTGTTTTCTGCTCCATATGTAAAACTAGCGTTTTCACTAAAGTTCTTTTCCATTTTGAATGGTGTTACAGACTATATATAGGTACAAAGTATTCATTATTGTTGATGTGAGATCATTTTTCAGTCTATTTCCTGTGGGTGCTGGTAGGTACTATTTATTTTAATCAGTTTGTGTCTGCACTTTTAGTTTAGTTTTATCACAATTTTATCATTCTTTTTCTACACCAAAGTAATTTTTTAAAAAAGATTTATTTATTTTATTTATATGAGTACACTATAGCTGTCAGACAAACCAGAAGAGGGCATCAGATCCCATTACAGATGGTTGTGAGCCACCATGTCGTTGCTGGGAATTGAACTCAGGACCTCTGGAAGAGCAGTCGGTGCTCTTAACCGCTGAGCCATCTCTCCAGCCCCAAAGTAATATTTTTAAAGTTATATTTTATGTTTATCTTGCTTGCATGTATGTCTGCGCGTGTACCTGATGCCCATGAAGGCTAGAAGAGTGTGTTAGACTTCTTGGAATAGAGTTACAGTTTTGAGTCACCATATGAGTGATAGGAATCACATCTGTGTCCCCTGGAAGAGCAGCCAGTACTCTTAACCACTGAGCATTACTACAGCCCCCAAATATCATTCTTGATGGTGATATTATTACTTACTTGATTCTTTCTATAGTATAAAGGAGATATTCTCAAAATCAAAATAATCTGCAAACTTCTAAATATATTTAAATGGTCTTTCTCATTTTTACACATTATAAATTTATGTGTAGTGATTCTCATTTCTAGTGTGTTTTGATTTTATGTGCAGTGTTTTCCTTTAGTACTAAATCTATCTACTTTTTGATATTAATATTTACTGTGTAAGCTCTTTTATTGTACCTTTTTAAGTAGCTTTTACCTTAAACCCAGCAGAGATTAGGAGAACAAATCTTTTAAAATGAGAAGTGTGTGTGTGTGTGTCTGTGTGTGTATATCTGTGTGTGTCTGTGTGTATCTGTGTGTATGATGGAAATATGATCCACATTGTATTTTAAAAGGAGAAAGTTTCCTCTTTAGACCAATGCTTTAGATCTTATCCTGAAGGAAAGGAACAGACTAGTGCCTGTGAAAGTTATTTACACGTAGACAAACCTCCTTGGTAGAAATGAAGCTTTGAAGCTGTATTTGGAAAATCTTTACTGCAACCTTTTTGTCGTTAAGAATCTTTAACAGTAAGGAACTTATGTTCCAGCAGATGGGGATGTCAGTACACACAAGAGCATTTAGTGACTAAAATGTGTTGGGAAGTGACTTTGTCAGAAAAGAACATTTTATCCTTTATATTATAAGGGAAGGGGGGTTGCTCAGGAATAGGATGAGTTGTAGTTAATTGCCCTTATGATGGTAAGTATGCCTAAGGTTGTATCTTTAAAGATTTAGTCTTTAAGAGACTATAGGTTGACTATTTAATGTAACTAGCAGATAGATTATAATTTTTCCTGTAATGTCTTCTGTTTTTATATTAGTATTGAACAGTTATTTGGGGTGATGTAATATGTTACATACTAAGCATGCATTTGCTCATAATCCATACTGTCCTGAATCTTGGGTCAGTGATTGCTGTATAGTAATATTAGAAAAAAGGTGAGTCGTAGCTATTATGTTATATGAGGAGAAAGTTCTTCTGAGGATCATAGTTTATTACAGCGATAAAAAGTTATCAGCAGTTAAACCATATCTTATCTCACTTTATTGCTAGAGTTTATAGCATTACAGGATTTCTTATTAGTTTATTTTGGCAGTGTTATATAATTTGTTTTAAAATGTGCCTTAACAATTGTTGAAAAAAAATGCTGTTCATTACTGTTTGGGAAATGTGTGCCTTTTTAATATTATCACATTTTTCTTGGTTATTGTATTAGTTTTCTTCCAGTTGTGAAATACTATTTCTCAGTCACTTGAAATTAAACTCTCAGTATAATGAAAGGATGTGTCTTTTCTTCGTTGGATTTTTTATGGAGATCCAGGAAGGAAGAAACTGACATAGGAACTTTGGTACAACTATACCAACTTGTATTATACTTGTTGATTTTCTACAATGCTTATAGAGAATTGAATGCAGTCGTTTTTCAGTTAGGAGCAGAACTGTATTTCCCTTCAGAAGAGAGCAGGAGAGTAGGTGAGAAAGCTCAGCTTTTATCGTGGCACATGCATTAATCCCAGCATTCAGAAGGTAGGCAGAGGCAGGAGGATCTTTGTGAATTCAAGACATCCCCCTCTCCTATCCCTTCCAAACTCCCCATGCTCTACCCGGTTTTACAGGGTGAGTTCCTGGACAGCCAGGACCTAAGTAGAGAAAATCTGTCTCAAAACAACAACAACAAAGACAAAGAATGAGGAGTCTGGTGTGCATATTTTGAACATTGTTTCTTAGTGTGTAAACTTTTGAGAAGCTTGAATTCTTTTCTCTTACTAATTAAGAAGTTGTTGAAAGAACTAGACAGATGTGTTTTAATAACAAATACTCCTTAGGAAAAGTTTTAGATGTATCAGTGAAAACCACGTATAATTAACAGGTACTGAGTTTTCCTTAGCTTCCTTCTACGCTTTATTATTAATGGATATTAATGGATATAACAGAATTGAACGCTCACTAAAATACTAGCCCTTTGTGTTTCTTTAACACACACACACACACACACATTTATGAGCTAAATATCTTTTTTGTGTCTTCTAGCTTCCAGTTTTTTGTTGTCATTTGATGTTGTTGAAGTGTATTAGTTACTGACTTTTTTTTTTGTGGTAGTGGTTTTGATTTTTTTGACATGCCATTTTGCTTTTAGGATACCTGTGTGTGTGTGTGTGTGTGTGTCTCTGTGTGTGTGTGTCTCTGTGTGTGTGTGTCCGTGTGTGATAAATGATTTCTAATGTCTGATAGTAAGTCCCAGAAAACTTTTATGACTGGGTCAATGAATTTCAAACTCATAGGTTTGCAATGTATTTAATGTAAAGTGAGTGTTTTTTGGTGAATTTAATAGAAAGTGATTATTATTCTGTAGTGTTTTGAATTTCAGAGTACCCTATTTCACTGCTAATTTTTAATGACATAACTAAAAGTATGTATGGGGTATTATGGGGGAATATACCAGAACTTTAGAATTATTCCATAGTTATTGATAACCTAAACAGAGACTAAAGCCTGGTACTAGAAAGACTACTTTAGATTGGGAGGTTCACCAGTGGTTCTGAAGAAGAGATGAACTCAGACCTGTTCTCAAAGGACAGAATTTAAATGGTATAGGAATATGCACTAGACCTAGAAACAGTGTCCTTGTACAAGGACATTTTGGATTACACTTTTAATACCTGAAGTTTATGCTCCAAACAGGAGACAAGAGAGCTATTTAAAGATGTTCCTTTCAGGGCTCTTAGTTGTTTGCAACTTTGATCTACCACAGTGTTTCTGCTTTTAACCTAGGTTTTCTTTAGTTGTATAAGCATTCAGTTACAGTGAAATCCCTTAATGAGACAGGCTGCTGTACTTGATACTGCTGTTTCTCCCTTTCAGGTTTTTGTATCTTTTGGGTACTGGCATATCTTAGATTGGGAGTGTGAGGGAGACAAGAGTTTCATAATTGGCCCTAAAGTCACTGTGTACACTATAAAGGACCTGGTAGAGTGTGGGGTGACCTGGCATATTTAAGGCTTTGGATTTAATCTTCTGCTCTGCAAACAAACAAGAGTTAGCCTTTTTCATAGAAATACTACAATTCCAAAGTTTTGGAATTGGAAAGAATCTTGGAACTCAGTCACAGCTTCACACACCCACACACACACACACATACACACACACACACTTCATTGCTGAAAACATGAAGAGATTTAATGGTCTGAACCAGCTCTCAAACTTTTTAATGCTGCCACTCTTTAATACAGTTTCTCATGTGTGGTGACCCCAGCCATACAATTTTCATTGATACTTTATCACTGTAATTTTACTGTTTGGAATCATAAATATCTGACACGCAGGATATATGAACCCTTGAAAGGGTCATCCAATACTCAAAGGGGTTGCAATAAACAGGTTGAGTACCATGGTCTAGACATTGCTGGTTTCAGGAATGGTAGCTAAGTTGGCTCTTTTGTAGAAAATATCTAAGTTATATTGTTAGCAAGTAAAAGTACCTTTAAGCCTGATCTCTAAGAAATTTTTGTTATAACTATTAATTTGTGCTATCTTCAGATGTGAAGTCTCAATTATTTTAAACTTTATTTTGTTACTTTACATATTTCTCAAGTCTTTTTTTTAAACATTTCTTCCAAATAAGAACAAAATTAAGTATACAGTGCACAGACTCATTATCCTTAAACCACCATTAACCAAAGACAAAAGAGTCGTTGTTTGCAGTTGCCAGCTGTCTACTATTTACAACCATTTGTGTTGCTGTTTTGTATTGTCTGTACTTTGTGGGCTAAGATGAAGTTTTTCTTAATCTTAGAAAGGCAGTGTGAGGGCTGAGGGACTGTTTTGGTGGTACTATCTTCATTGATAGACTACTTGCCTTGCACATTCAAGGTCCGAGGTTCAATTTCCAGTACTGGGTTGGATGAGTAAATAGAAAGTGAAGTGCGTTGGATAGGAAAATAATTAGGGAAGATAAAATAAGATATGAATTTTAAAATCCTAGGTTAGTTTTTCGGTTATAGGAAAATTGTATATTATGTTGTGGTAAGGAGGGGTGTGGTGCTATTTTATTTTTTACTTCATTTTCATCTATATAAAATTTGGTTTTCAGGTATGAGTTAGCTGAATGCCATAGGATATGTAATAGTAAGCTTATTTTGTTACGTGATAGCTAAAGTTGTGTCTCAAAATCAACTTTGAGTATTGAATTATGAGTTACTTTGTGATTTGTATAGATGGCTTGGACCCTGAAGAGGGGAGAAAGAACAAGACAGTGCTGGAGAGAATGCTGGTAATAAAGAGGACCCTCAGTGTGTCCTGGGCTGGTTGGTTGGTTGGTTGTTTCTTCCTCCTCCTCCTCTTCCCTCCTCCTCCCAATTTGGGTTTTTGAATATGTTCTACACTAGCCCAGGCTGGTCTTGAACTTCCTGGAACCACTTCTCTAGGGCTTTGATCACAGATGTGTTTCATCATGTCATAAATTGAGATTCTCTTTTGGTTGTCTCCATTAGCAATATTTGTATACTGACTGTACAAACAAAAATTCTTAAATGTTAATAACCAAGAGAAATACTTTGGGGGGGGGCTGGTGAGATGGTTCAGTGGGTAAGAGCACTGACTGCTCTTCCAAAGGTACTGAGTTCAAATCCCAGCAACCACATGGTGGCTTACAACCACCCATAATGAGATCTGATACCCTCTTCTGGTGCGTTTGAAGACAGCTATAGTGAACTTACACTAGTAAATAAATCTTTGGCCGGAGCAAGTGGGGTTGGCTAGAGCAAGCAGAGGTCCTAAGTTCAATTCCCAACAATCACATGAAGGCTCACAACCATCTGTACAACTAAAGTGTGTACTCATATACATAAAATAAATAAATCTTTAAAAAAATACTTTGTTATCAAAGTAAAGTATGTATGTCTATATGTGTATTTATATAACTAATATGAATGTTTAGCAAATGTTTCACTGTTATATCTGCAATACAATTTAGTTTTTGAAAAATACATTTAGTCTAAAAATGCTGGTTAATACTAATTTAACGTTTTGGCTTATAGTTATCAAAAAGGTAATGTTGACTTTTGTTATAGTATATATATCTTATTCATTTATTTATTATTTTCAACAATCTTTCCCCTTAACATCTTACTGGGTGCTATGGATATAGAAATAAGTGAGATACAATGGTCTGGAGAAGACTTAATGGAACCATGCCCAACTTTAAGGAGATACCAGATTTTCTAGCCGGAAGATGAACATTTCTTTAGAGAACATATGTTTTATAATCTGATAATTTCTCTTACTAAAGAGATTTAGTTCTGGTATTCTCTCTACATTTCTAAAATGAAAAATACCAAATATGTTTATATGAGCTTTGAATTTTTGGCTTGCTGGCCAAGTTTGTTAAAAGTTAGTTACCTAGCTAATCTTTAAAATATTAAACTTCACAAATTAATAAGAATATTTTTCTAAATATACTGACTAGTTTAAATTTAACTATTTGAGAAACATTTCTTTTCTGACACCCTTCTCCCCCAAGTTTGAAAAGGAACTGTCAGGTAGAAATACTATGTAAACATTTGTCTTTGACTATTGGCCCTATGCCCAGATGGTAAAAGTTAAAGTCTGAATCAAGCCATGAACTTGTAAACAATGGAATAAAAAAGATAAGCACATAATTTTTTAGTGCTTAAGAATAGTGTCTTTTTATTAGACTTTGGAAATATTGTAGACATTGACTTCTTCTTGTAGTTCTTTACAAATTTCAGATTTGGCAGCTGGAAGTATGTAGTTCCTTGGTAGAGCACCTGCCTGTCAGTACGCTAATTGTGGTTTCATTCTCTGTCGTGGCAAAGTAAAAAAAGGATGTTTAAAAAAAATAAAATTGAAACATCTAAGCTGAATGGTTAGTTACGTTTTATTAAAAGGCCTTAAAACATGGTATTTCTATAGGATTCAGGTTTTGTAGGTTTCTCAGTTGTTAGATTTTCTCTGTGTGATTGGCTGCTGCAGTAGGTTAAGGAAGTTAACGTCTGTGAGGATGTGGTAGTTGCCTTAGAATGATCTTGCTGTTAGCAGTGAAAAATGTTTTTCTTACAGTTTCTGTGCAGCAGGCCATGGAGTAAAGCACATTTTATAATAAAGGTGATGAATTTAATCACAAACTGGCAGCCACATGGAAACTGCAGGCCTTGATGCTGGGAGAAAATTGCCTATAAAGCAACTCTTGAGAGAAGAGGCTTTAAATTTACCCACCCATTTCGACATTGGAGAGAACATAGGGATTATACGATATTTTGCTTGGCCTGCTTAGTTCAGATGAATGACATTTGAGTTTTCTACTTAGAGCCAGTTTAAAGTTCTTCAGTCAGACTTTTGTCAATAAACTTTTACATTTTTCTAAATATTTCTAACATTGCCTTTTCAGTACATGATATCCTAATTACTACTGTGCCCTGTATTTTGTTTCTTTCATATTTGAGAAGTTGCACTATGTATGTGAGGAACTATACCTAGAAGAGACACATGCAAGGCTTATAAATAACAATTAATAGAATGCCATCAGTGGCTACTTTACATTTGTTTTTATTCTTTGAAAGTTTTATGTTGTATTTTGGTAATAGTCACTACCCTCCTCCATCTCTTCCCAGATCATTCAGTATCCATTTAATTTTCTGTCATCATTTGTTAAAACCCATCGTGTTCTGTAGATATCACTGCTGTTTTGGGTTGTGCCTAACTAATTTATGGTATAAAATTAGAGCAGAATGGTAAAACTTGTATTATGAGTAATCTAGGTTCTTATTCTATTTTCTCTAAATGATTAATGCTTGTCATTTTTGAGGAATAACCCAACCCTTGATAATACCATTCAGTATTTGGAGCGTTAAACCCAGTTTTGTGGTATATTGTAGCATTCATTTTGAAATACTTCATTTACATTCATTATATACATAGCCATTAGAAGATGGCCATTTCAGATTCAGAGAATTATTTGTGGCAAATGAAAATAAAAACCCGTCTGTAGTGGGTTTGGCCTAATGTTGTTTGTATTCAAATGTTAATTTGTGTCCTCCAAAACTGTTTGCACCAGAGTTTACATGTTAAGACATTGAGGGACCCTGCCCCCAGTTAATTATGATTAGTAAGTAAACATTATTTTAAGAAAGTTATTAGATTTTTTTTGAATATATACCCTTGTTCTAATTGATCATATTTTTTTGAGTAGTACAGTGTAATAAGTATGGAAATCCTGTTTTTAAAGCAGACATTGAAACTTAATATTTGGTGATTAAAAAAGGATAGAAGGAAGAAGAGGGTCCTACAAATGTCTGTAGCCAGGAGACAATTTATTGGAGTTGTAGATCAACTATAAAGATGTGAAAATCAAGAAGGAATAGTGTTTCCTTTAAAAATACTAAAAAATGGACCAGTAATTGCATCTTTTTCACTGAAAGTTTCATTTAATTAAGTGTTAAGTCTTTGGAAGAGTGATTATATTAGATCTGTATGAAAGAAGACCTTACCCTGTAATAGTGAACATAACCCATCTTACCATCACTGAGATTTGCACTGAGGGCAGAGTGTAAACCAGTCAGTGCTGACATTCCATAATCAGTGACACATTAATACTTGGTCATCTGTTTACTTGATTTTAGTAAGCTATGGCAACTTTAAGACTTAGAGCCAGGATTAATATTCTAGTTATGTGAACTCTTCTGTACCTGGTCAGATAATTGATGTGTGAGAAGCTTTATTTTCACGTTGTGACAGAACTTAAATTTTATGATTTTTACATTGAAGATGAAGCCAGAGTCAGATGTATTCAGGCATATAATATGCACTTGCTTATATATACTTTAAGAATAGAAACGTTGCATGTGTACTTAGTTTTAAATAGCTTCTGTTTTGTTTAATGGGCTATAAATGTAATGTATGTAATACGATGTAAAGTATAACTGGCTCAGTATAATAATCACATGTTTGTAAGCTGGTACTAAATTCAGTTTCTGTAGATCCTGGTTAATGGCCTGCCTACCTACTTACCTATCCTTCTATGCATCGGTCTATTTATCCATCTATCTGGTTTTTTTGAGACATGGTTTCTCTATGTGACCCCTGGCTGCCCTGGAACAGCAGTCTTTTTTTTTTCTTTTAATAAGAGATTTTATTATCTTATGCCAAATCAAGTCTGGAATAAAGTTATTAGCTATAGTTTAGTTTCAGATTCTTGATGCCAGAGCTAAAGCATCTCAAGTACCTATGATCTTGTGTTGTTGTGAAAGGATTTTGGAATCTTGTTTTGAACAGTCATATAGTTCAGGTTACTCAGAATCACAGTGTCCATGGTGTGCTGTGAAGACAGTGCTTGTAGTAATATTACAGTTTCATATCAATGGCATCAGATGGTTTTCTTTTGTTTGCTTTTTTTAGGTAACCATTTTAAGGTTTTTAGTATGTAAACATACATTGCAATTTTATTATACAAATGTACTTTATAAACTTAAATATATATTGCAAACTGAAATGTTAATCCCTACCCTTCCTTTTCCCCCCATGTTACTCATTTGAAGCTAAAATAATCTTAGACTTAAGAAAACTGATTAAAGTTAGAACCTGGAGCAAAAAGCTCTGACCCTTTAGAAAGAGTAAGAAAAGTGCTAAAGAGAGACAAAGAGTGGAGCATAGACTGAAGGAAAGGCCATCAGTCCATCATTGGAGCCTGACCAATACATATGCGGATGCACGCAGCCAAACATTGGACTTAAGTGTGAGGACCCCAATGGAGAAGTTAGGGGAAGGACTGAGGGAGTTGAAGGGGTTTGTAACTGTAGGAAGAACGACAATATATCAACCAACCAGACTCCCTATAGCTCCCAGGGACTAAACCACCAACCAGAGAGTGCACATGGAGGGACCAGCTGCACATGTAGCAGAGGATTGCCTTATCTGGTGTCAGTGGGAGGGGAAGCTCGATGCCCCTAGCAAAGGGGAATGCCAGGGCAGGAGCTGGTGGGTGGGTGAGCATTCTCATAGAAGCAGGGGGAGGGGGGATGGCATGAGCTTTTGCAGAGGGAAAATGGGGATAGTATTTGAAATGCTAATACATAAAATAACCAATGGAGAAAAAGAAAAAAAAATAACACCCAGATAATAAAAATGTGTGCTGTTATATTTTTTAAAAAAAGGTGTTAAAGAGATCATTTGCCCTGAAAATTTGAGGCTCTTTTTAAATAGGCTGACTGTTTGGGGTTTGTATTTCAGTGGTTTATAAATCATGACAGTTGAATATGTAGGTAACATGACTTTGCTGTATTATACTTTTGCTTTCCTGTTTATGACTCATTTGTCAATAGTATGTGCTAGATGCTTTCTCTCAGTATTCTTTATGCATTACAATAATTTACTATATAATGTTTACAGGTTGAACAGCCTTAATCTGAACATTCTTAATCTGAAAATTCTCCAAAATCCAAAACTTTGTAAAGGTTAATATACCATAAGTGGACAATTTCACACCAGCTTACCACGAAAACTGGAGCTCGCAAAAATATTGTATAAAATCAACATGTCTAAGAGATACTTGAAACATAAATGAATTTCTTATTTATTTAGACTTTGGTTCCATCCTCAAGGCAGTCTCATCATGGATGTGCAAACTTTTCAACATCTGTATATACCTAGAATCTGAAATACTTTTCAGATAGTTATTAAGTGGATATTCAACCTGTACTTATAGACCTACTCTTCAAAATATAAGCCTATGGGAGACATTTTGGGAGTAATATTTTGGGAGTGTATGCACATAGATATGTGTACTTATCTTATATACATATACATAGAATCTCAATATTCAGCATTGTTTCAGTTGGGAACAGATTCATTATGTAGATGAAGAAATGATACACATTAAACAAATAATGTATTTTTGATAGTTTATCCATTCCTCACCACTGATTATATTTATAACCATTCTGTCATCTGTTTTGTAAAAATTTTAGGCTATCATGGTGGTGTACACATTTAATCTCTGCATTCCAGAGAAAGATACATGTGGATTTCTATGAGTTAGAGGATAGTCTGGTTCATACTTAGTTTCAGGCCATCCAAGGCTACATTGCGAGACTTTTTATTGTTTTTTAACTAGTATTTTACTTAATTTGTGAACTGATTGTTTAGTTACGAACATATAGAGTCAGTTTTTCCCTCATCTTTCTTGTCCTTCCTAATATGTACAATGCATAAAACATTAAATAATCTTTATTCCCTAATTACACCTCTAAGGATAGCTTGACTGTAAATAGCTTGATTTGACATTGTCATTCTGTGAAAAAGTACTTTAAGGTAGAGAGAGAGGTGCGTGAACCGTATGTTTTACAGTATCTACAGTGAGATTCAGTCAGGCCTGTGTCTTTCCTCTTTTCTCAAGAGAAAAGAACAGCACAACATTTTTGGAAGATACACATTGATTGTCTTTCAACACTCTTTACTCCAATAGTAATGATTTTCTTTTTAAAAATCACACACACACACACACACACACACACACACCTGTTTTTTTTTTTTTTTTTTTGTGGGTGTATGAGTGTCTTCCCTGTATGTATGTTTATGGAAGCCAGGAATGGCATCAGATGTCCTGGACCTGAAGTTACAGACAGCTGTGAGCTGATAATATGGCTGCTGGAAATCAAACCCTAGTCCTCTGGAAGAGTGGCTAGTGCTATTAATTGCTAAGGCTTCTCTAGTATTGATTTTTTAAAGATGAGTTAATTTTTTTATGTTTTGATGCTTGGTGCACCATTCACTGATGCTATTGACACCTGCGAATTGGCCTGGTTTTGAGAGATTCTGCCATCTTTTATCACTTCCCTGCTTAGAAATAAACATACTGGAGATTGCTAATGTACCTAGAATTTTTTTACCCAATTAAAGATCATAGACAGGCTTGGTTGTAATTACTGTGTGGTAAAGATTAGCCTCTAATTCACATCACACCCTATAGTCATCTTTGGTGACTGGACTTAAATTAACTAGTTATCCAATTGGGACAGTATTAGTGAAATCTTTTTTTTTAAGAGATGGCTTCTTCCTAGCGTTCAGGGCCCAAGATAGAACAGAACACCAAGCTTTTGTGTCTTGTTTCTATTACCTCTCAATCTATTCTCATAGAAGTCAATTCCTTTTTTTTTTTTTTTTTGGTTTTTCGAGACAGGGTTTCTCTTTATAGCCCTGGCTGTCCTGGAACTCACTTTGTAGACCAGGCTGGCCTCAAACTCAGAAATATGCCTGCCTCTGCCTCCCGAGTACTGGGATTAAAGGCGTGCACCACCACGCCTGGCTATGGAAGTTAATTCTTAATTCCTAGAAAACTCTAGGTACAAGTTTCTGATTCCATAGAAAGTATCCAGTCCATACTAGCTGAACATCCATTTTATTCCAGACATGTATAAATACTTGCTGTTCAAAATAATTTGTTCTATTGAATTCATAAGTTTACCCATAGAGTGATCTCAGGTCTTGCATTAGATCATTGAACATGGATGGGCTGTACAAAGCTTAAATGATAGCTTGAAAGAGGCTGTTGTGACTTGGATGAATATCTTTGATACAGCTTTCATTCCAGTTTTAATCATAATTTGGATATGCCATTCCTTGCCTTGGTATTGCGGTCTCTTAACTTTTCAAGTTTATGTCTCTTTTCCCATTATTTTCCTCTTCTCTCTGTCGCTCTTGTTACTGGTTTTCCTACTCGTAGCTATTTGCTCCGGTAGGAACCAGATTTAATTTTGAGGATGGAAAAGTAATGCTGGAGATAGTCTGTTGTATGAAATAAAGACTACAACTTTAGAGAAAGCCCAGCTTTGAAACCTGACTTTCAATTACTAGTTAAATGATTTTAAATAAAGATATTCAAATTTCCTATCTCAGTTTTCTAACTTTAAAATCGTAAGAATAGTCCATAACTGTAAGGATATGTACCTAACCACACTATAAGAATAAATCTCTCATCTCCAAGACATAATTAGGAAGATGTATTGGAAGAAAGAAGGCCTTGCTATCTCTAATTCTAAAATCTCTGCTGTTACAACTACCACTCTTCAAGTTTTTTACATCCTAGTTTTGAGGTGTAAATTCTTTTTTAGGAAAGGTTTGCGTAATGGTAAAATAGGGTTAGAGTAGTAGTAGTTGAAAAATTGGCTTACAAAGAACAATTAGATGTAGGGGCTTGGAGAGAAACTACTACTCTGTGGATCCATCTCTTGTGCAGTGCCTTCTCAGATACTGTTGGACATGAGTGTTTTTTGGAAGCTCAGTCTTGAACATAAAGGAGAAATCAGAAAAGGAGCTCTTTGAATTCACTTTTCTCTCTGAGATCTCAGTTTCTCCTGAGCAATGAAGTCTAAGAGCACCTCCTACTTATATAGACTACAAGACCATAGAAATTAACATAATACTTGTAGGTATAAATCTCTCAGATTATGTTGTAGGCTTTCCCTCCTCCCTTTTTGTTGTAAGCCTAGCCTTTACAGTTGAGCCGTCTTGTCAGCCAGGAATTCAGTAAAACATAAGATTATTGTTATGTGATATTAGGAAATAGTTGATACTTCTTTGAAAGACCATACCTCTGTGCCCTGCTTCAACTCTTTTTTTTTTTTTTTTTTTTTGCTAACGTGGATTCTGGTGGAACAGAAACTAAGTCTGTATTTCCATACCATTTGCCTATGGCCTTGACCAGTGAATACACTGGTACCTGTTTGTTAAATAGATGTTTGAAAAGTTTGCACTTAATCTGGTCTGAGATCCATTAAAGGAATATAGCGTTGCTGTTGTGAACATTTACTCTTGGCAAACCTCATAAGTCCAATATAAAGAGAATGAGCTTTGTTGAGAAGAACCTTTATGTTAAGGAAGAGACTTAGTTTGTCAAGCATATATCCACTTTTGATGCTTGGGTGAAGGTGTTAAGAATGTAGCTTGGTATATTTTAGTGTGTTAAGTGTGTTACAGAGATAGTTGTGGCTAGAACTAGTATGGTACAGGTTGAAGTGGTGAGATATTAATATGTATTCTGAAAAATGAGTGCATATTATTTGGGGACATGAACTATGAGGATGACTTTGCCTGTTTTGATAGCAGGAGGAACAGACGTTATGAGCAAAGACTGGAGTTTGATTTCAATCGTGTGAAATTGTCATGTGGAGAAGTTGGATATGACTGGAGCCATGAGGAGAGTGGGCTTGATTAGAATATTCTTTACCAGTTTTTTTTTTGTTTTTTGGCTGGGCTGTTTTGTTTTATTTTATATTTTAACTATTAGCATTTACTCTCTGTTTTGATAAATTTAATGTTTATGATTTCAAAAAGTTGTATTCTGCATTTCAACTAATTAAAACTGCTCTTCGAGACTGCTGTAGTAGAGTGTGCACTTCAGAAGACAATAACAGTGCAGTAAATGCACTGCTTCCAACAATGCAGCTTTATGTAGATTTTCTGATTCTTAAGCTAGCTGAGGTTTAATTAGGGGGCTTTCACTGTAATTGCAATGATATTTTCAGTTCTAGTTACTTGGATTTTTGAGGGCATACTTAGTTGGCTCTTGTCATAAAAAGAACTAAGATTTTTGCTGACATATCATTCACTTTTCAAATTTAATCTTGGTGTTTGTTGTAAAAGAGCTTTATGAATGTTGTATATAATAGATTTAAAAAATACCTTATGCTTAAAAATTCCTTTTAACATTTTCATAGTATGAAAGAGTGCTCCTATACTTGTGTGTAATTTTATATTGATTCTTTTGTTTTTCATGGCGTTAAGGTGCACATGTAAAAGCCTGTGGGCATAATTACTAGTCTTAGTCTTTTTCTTCCTTGAAACTGCATCAGATTTGGAATACAAATAAAACAGGGTAAATAAAAAGAAGTAAATATGTAGATAAAGTAACCCATTATTCCTCACCCATCTTCAAAGTACTTGGAAGGTTGTGCTTTAGTTTTACTCTGATTTTTATGACTTTGAGTATTTTGTGATATTTAAAACAAAATTTTTCCAAAGGCACTAACCTAAGAATATAGATGTAAAGGAGCCTGGGGAAGAAAGAGAAAGATAAGCTGCACATTTAAAAATTTAGTACTGGCCAGGCAGTGGTGGCGCACGCCTTTAATCCCAACACTTGCGAGGCAGAGGCAGGTGGATTTCTGAGTTCGAGGCCAGCCTGGTCTACAAAGTGAGTTTCAGGACAGCCAAGGCTACACAAAGAAACCCTGTCTTAAAAAAAAAATACTGTTATTCAAACTTTGGGGAATATTATTGTGAATGACTTTAATTTCCTAAGTTTAGCTAGTAAATAAACTTGTTTTGTTTTGTTTTTTGTTTTTTTCAAGAGAGGGTTTCTCTGTATAGCCCTGGCTGTCCTGGACTCACTCTGTCCTCAAGTCCTCCAGCCCATGCAATTTCCTCCTTTAGAGCCTCTAATTCTGTGGGGGTCAGCTCCCCTCCTCCCCTCCTCTCGCTTCCTCAGCTTCCTCCTTCCTCCCTCCCTCTCTCTCTCTCCCTCCCTCTCTTCCTCCCTTCCTTCACTTTCTTTCATGACACCACCCTGTCCAACGACTTGGGTACTTTTTTGAAAAGTTTTTCTTTTAAGTATTGAGTTAGTCTGATAATTTTTTTTAATTAAATGATTAGATTGAGGTCATGTATTTTGGTAAGAAAAACACAAAAATACTTTGTTGCACCAAACTAGGAAGGGTGAGTATGTGCTAATTTTAATTGCTTGGTTGTGGTGAGTTTTGGTTGACATAATTCTTCACCATAAAGTTTCTTCTCCCTTTTATAATTAATATTATCTCATATCCCGTGTTGCTCACTGATTTTAGCATACACTTAATAAACTTCTTGTATGCCATCACTGCTATAAATGGTTTCCTATTAGTGGATTTAGAAAACAATTTTACCTTAATTTGACAGTTATTAATTGGAATCTGTAAATCTCTTTTCCTGTGTTATAATAGTTGTGGTTTCATGGTTCAATCCACTACTGCCATTATTCTGGTCAACAGTAAAACACTTTTTGAGATGGCTTAGAAGGTAAAGGCACTTTGCTAAGCAAGTCTCAAGCTTCCGTGAAACTCTTGGTGGAAGGAGAGAACAGATTCCTGAAATTTGTACTTTGACTTACAGAGGCGTGCAGGATGAGCGTCTCTATGTGTAACAGTGAACAAGTTAAAAAAACCCAAAAAACCAAGAAAACCAATTTTGAAAAAAATACAAATACTATGAGATAGCACTTTAATCTCAACACTCCAGGCAGAGGCAGAGAGGCAGAGAGGCAGAGAGGCAGAGAGGCAGAGAGGCAGAGGCAGGTGGGTTTCTGAGTTCAAAGGAAGCCTGGACTACATAGAGAAATCCTGTCTTAAAAAACCACTCCCCCCCCCCCCCGCCCCCAAAGGGAAGAAATGAACTTGATTAAAAACTCAATGGTTTATAATAGTACATTTTTAAGACCTTTTACCTGTTATGTCTTGAGTATCCATTTCCTTTGCTTGTAAGTATGAAGGAAAGGGTTAATAAAACTAGAGTGTTGTAAGTGTTATGTTTAAACCTGGCTTCTCATGTTAATCTTCTAATAATCACTGACCAACCCTATGAGTTATTTAACTTCAGGTTTCATAGAATTGGAATTGCATAAAGACTTTTTCTTTGAATATTATGAGGAACTCAGTGAGCGGCAAGGTCATTTTTATGAAATGTTAATTGACACTTATCATACAAAACTAACCATATATATATTTTTTGTTGTTGTTGTTAAATTGAGCCAATTAAGCTTTAAGTGAAAAAAAACTGCCTGTCTCAATTTAAAAGCCTGGTTTTTATTTTTTTAAAGATGATTTTTCCATTTCTGTACTGTTCTTCCTAATGACTTATTTTACCTGTGCACAGAAGCAACATTTGTTCATTCCAATTACTTTAATTATTTGATGTATATGGGTATTTTGCCTGTATATATATCTGTGCTCCCATGTGTATGCCTGGTGCCTGAGAAAGTCAGAAGAGTGTCAGATTCCCAGGAACTGAGTTTGCAGATGGTAGTGAGATGACACATGGGTGCTGGGAATTGGACCCAAGTGCTCTTAACTGGTGAGCTATATGTCCATCCCTTGATTAATTGTTTATAAAATTATTCTCTACCATGCCTAATCATTTTAATTCATTCATATTACGAACACAACTCATTTCACCTATTCATTCTTCCTTTTTCCCCTGATGATCCTCTTTATCTCCACTAGTAGTCACTTGCAACCTACATGTCATATATATACACATGTATATGTCATATTGATCTCTATGTTTATGTCCAGCATGAGAAAACAATGTGGTTTCAGTTTGAAATTTATTTCTTTATAGCTAAATAAAACTTTGTGTGTGTGTAAAGTACATTTTCTTTATACATTGACCTGTTGATGAACTCCTGGACTAACTTTGTGTCTTGGCTGTTGTCATCAGTGCTACGGTAAAAATGGGTGTGCAGATCTCTGTGGTACTCACTGATTCTTAAAACAGTTTATTTTTAATTATGTGTAGGTGTGTGCATCTGCACGAGTGCAGTTTTCTGTAGAACCCCAGAGACATCAGATCCCCTGGAGCTGGAGTTACTGGTAGAAGTGAGCTGCCTGACCTAGGTGCTGAGAGAGTTGAACTTCAATCTTCTGGAAGCATAGCAAGTGCTTTCAACTACTGAGCCATCTCTCTCCAACTCCTGACTTTGCTTTTTTGGGGGGTTGGGGTGTTATATATATTCAGAAATGGAGTAGCTGTACTATTCGACATTTCTGTTTTGAGGCTTTTGAAAAGTCTCTAGTGAGTTCGGTAGTGCCTGCAGCATTCCCATGAGTGGTGTGCAAGGGTTTGTTCTTCCCACCAGTGTCCTTGCCAGCACTGTTTTCTTGATGACAGCCATTTGATTGGAAGAAGATGGAATCTCAGTGTAGCTTTGAGTTTCCCTCAGGGTAAAGGATGTTGAACAGTTTTTCATATACTTATTGGCCGTTTTTATTCTTGACTCCATCTGCTCATTTGAATGATTTGTTCTTTTGATGTTTAATTTTTTTATTTGTGGATTTTAGTTATTAATCTTTTGTCAGATGTATAGTTGACAAAGCCTTTCTTTCATTTTGTAGGCTATTGCTGTTAACTTTTTTCATTGCTGCTCAGATGCTTTTTAAAGTTATGTAATCCCACTTGTTAATTCTCATTATTTCCTGGGTCACTGGAGCCCTTTTCACAACGTCCTTGTCTATTCCTGTACCTTGAAGTGTTTTCCTGTAGCATTTGAGAGTTTCTGGTCTTACATTAAGGTCTTTGATCCACCTTACAGGATGAAAGATAGAGATCTAATTTCATTATTCTACATGTGGCTATCCAGTTTTCCCATAACTTTTGTTCTGAGTGCCTTCTTTAATGTATGATTTTGGTACCCTTGTTTAAAATCATTGGCTCTAGCAGTGTTGGTTTATTTCTGTATCCTGTGTATTCTATTGCTCCTGCTGTCTGGTTTTGTGCCCCTGCCATGTAGGTTTTGTTGGTGTGATTCTAGTAAAAACTGGGTGCTGATACTTCTAGCATTATTATATTTGCTTGGGATTACTTTGTTTTATTTGAGGGGTGTGTGTGTTGGTTTTACATGAATTTTAGGATTGTTTTTCTAGTTCCATGAAGAATGCCATTGGAATTTTGAACACAAGTGGCTTGGCTCTGTAAATTAATTTTATTATGAGAGCACTTTTACAATATTCTAATTCTAATGTCTCATGAGCAGTATTATTTGTTCATTGTATATTTTCAGTTTTCATTTTCTACTGAACTCTGTGTTTAATTTTTTTTTTTAAGAAAGAAGGTTTAGTTTTAATTTTGAGGTGTAGAGTATGATTTAACTCCCCAATGGCTTGTTTTTTTTTTTTTTTTTTTTTTCCCCTTTCCCTTGTTAGTTTAAAAGCAAATGCCTTTAACTTAAACCAGATGTAACTTACTTAGAGCAAGTAAAACATCTTACTAAGTAGTGGTATATTTTGTAGTATCTTGTTTTAAAATTCATTTGCTCCAGCTTGTAGATGTAGCTTCTTAAAATAAGCATGGGGAAATGATGCATTCTGTGGACTTTCTCTACTCAAAATAACTAAACTTCCTTTGTATATGCTAAATTATGATTTGGGTTTTTGTTGATTGTTTTTTCTTTACAGGGCAAAATAGGAAAGAGCTCTGTTAATCCTCAGTACATATGGCTACATAACAGCTACTTCTTTAGGGAGGAGAATTATTTTTCAGATATAAATAGATTTCTAATACTGTTGTTCTAAGACTTAGTAAGCATCATGTTAAGAAGAATTCACTTGTTAAGATTTTAAATATTAAACCCTTAGTTTGCTGTTTGTGTTGGCTATGTTGCAGTAATACCCATCAAAAGGTTAATTGCAGATAGAAAATAATAGAATCTATTTGTGTTGAAAGCTGAAAACATATTAACATTTTAAAACCTGATTATAATTAAAGCATGTATTTATAAAATATTGGCTATTAATTTACTCAAATCAATGAAAACTGTTAATTTAAAAACTGAGATGGTCATGATCAAGTAAATTATAATCTTTTCATACCTTTCTATATTTCTGTGTATTTAGGTATATTATGTTAATGTATATCTTGATGTATTTGTGATGCATAAAGAAAAAGTATATAGCTGCCCAGATAAAATGTCTTAATGTTAGTATGTCCAGTTGAGCTATTAGAATCAGTTACCACAACAGAGTGTAAAAGACATGCTTTATTTGGAAAAACAAAACAAAAACCCCAATATTTTATAAACTTTAAAAAATGGCATTAGTTTTTAAGTCCTGAAACTTTAATGCATTTTGTTTTTCTGTGTGCCATTAATTGCTTTGTTAATAATTATTAGCTAGTACATACTCTCATAGTTTTCTAAGTTTTAATTTGTTGAAAACTCTCAATCAGAAAGTTAGAGCTGTTTTTATTTTATTGGTTCTTCTAGTATCACGTTACTGAATCTATACATTTATGACTAGTTGAGGTTTTTAATTTAAAAATTTCAGCTCTATTTTTCTATCCTCTGATATTTTCTTACGTTGTTCTTTTTTTAATTTTTTTTATTTTTAAAATTTTTTTATATATTTTTATTTTTTATTACGTATTTTCCTCAATTACATTTCCAATGCTATCCCAAAAGTCTCCCCCCCCCCCCCTTCTTGATACTAGTACTTTAATACATTGCAAAGTAGCTATTCATGTAGCTATTATGGTCATATACCTGTACAGTAAAAGTGATTGGAAAGAAAATGCCAGAGGCAAATAGTGAACTGAGACATGAGACCTGATGGGAATAATAAACCTAATTAGGTATACTAAGGGGAAGAGACAAAGATTAGTGGAGATGATTCAGTAACAGCAAGTGAGAAACAAACAATCCAGCTTCTTTGGTAATTCTCTGTTGGGAACAGAATAAACTGACAGTTGAGCTTACTTAGAAAAAGAGAAAAAAGATCAAGATTATTAAAGCAGAGGAGTGGAAGATGACTGCAGATGGCACAACCAGTTCAGTTTTTAACCCTAAACACAAATAATTTTGTTCATATCGAAATTTGAAGGAAAAAAAGTACAGTTACTGACTGTCTCCTTGAGAAAACATGTAAAATAGGAGAAAGCCTAAATGCTATAAAGATGAAGGTTTGATTTCTGAGTTTAATGGCACAAACTATGAATTGCCTATAATGTGAACCTAGAGGAAGGTGGAGTTGTGTGTGATAGAGTATATCTGTAGTCCTAGCTCTCAAGCTGAAGAAGGATCATTGTGAGTTGGACTCCAGCCTGGGCTGTTAATGAATGAGACAGTATAAAAAAAGGAACCCCTACCCCACCCCTACAGACCAGATAGTATGTATCTAGTGTTGAGATTTTATCAGGTAGGTAGTTTAGTAAGGTGTGTGGATATTTTGATATCCAAGCTAGCAAAATGTGCGATTTATGAAATTGCAGTCATCTTGAATGAGAAACTAGTTGGTGATAAGAGTGTCAGTAGATTAACATCATTTTAAAGGGATATGGTAGTAGAAAAGACACAAGAAAAAAATGCAAAGTGTTTGCTGCTGTCTTAATGAACAGTTGTGGAGAGAGAGGGAGGGTAGACTTGCCACAACTCCACTAGCTAGCTACACGAGCACTGCCTATTAAAGCTGGCTAAGGAATTAGTGCTCTTTACTGAAGGAAGTAGACAGAGTTACTCTCCATGCTTCATCTTTTTGTTTTGGAATGTTGTGTGGCTTTATATTTTTAGAGAAAATATAGGGGGGGAGTTGGGAGGCGGGGAGCAGGAGGGAATGTATCCCAATTTGCTTATGCTTTTTGAAAGAAAAGTAGTAACTTTCTTAGATTTAGCAATGAATTAGTTTGTAATCTGGAGGCCTACACGTGTGTTTTAGGTTTTTTTTTTTTTTTACATTCCTGTCAGCACTATTTTGTGCATATTTGTATACTGTTATTAGAGTTGTGAACCTTAAGACTGAAAAGTCAGGTGCAACACTTATATTAGACTTAACATTCTTTGTAAGCTTAAAGCCATGACCCGTGCAGCTTTATTTTGGGACCTAGCTTGTCCTCCTTTAATTTTTCCACCCATGTACTTAACCCAAGTCCTTATTTAAGACCTCTATGATCCAGGCAGTATTCTAGGAGCTACAAACACAGTGGGTTGCAGGAATTCATAGAAATTTTAGTTACTGATCAAAGAATTGCTCAGGTATATATAGAAATACAAGTGAAAAGGCTGGTGCATTATATTACCTAATTGGATGATAGTCTGTAATAAAGTTTGTTTTATTTGTATCAATATTTTAATGCCATCTTAACTAATTTTTTCTAATCATTTATAGTTGGTTCTCTTTATTTTTCTAAGTTTTTTTTTTTAATTTGGAAAACTCACAATTTTTTCTTTCCTTCATCTATTTACATTATGCCAGTTTCTTATAATAATAGGTTATTATCCTGAGTGAGATCAGTGAATTTTGAAACTATCTTAATAGAAGTTATTTTGCAGTAGATGCCAGTTAATAACACAGAGACCCTTAGACTACAGAGTGCTTAACTCTAAATAGGCTCTGCATATCTCAAGGCTCTGCATATGTCCCTGAAGAGGTTGTGGAAAGATAGTGAGGGTAAGATGTAGTAGACAACTTCAAGGGAACAGTGTTTTCTGACACAACAGAGCCCTTGCACATACAAATTTGGAGCAGTTGTAATACCTTAAGCCAGGCAGAATCCCTGAATAGAGGGGTAATAGTGGGGACCAAATCCCATCACAAGTTTAAGGACCTATTGGCATTTGAAAGCTTCTAGAAGATGGGGAGTCAGTTTTCCTTAATGATAGGTCAGTCACTCACCAGGGCAAGCCCCACTCCCAAGAAGTAGTTGGGTAAATATTATACTTGATATGTTAAAAAGAAAACAAACAAACAAACAAAACCCCAAAAACCTAGAAGTTGGGTGGATAGGGAGGTTGAATCTGGGAGGAGGAAGGAGGAGGAGGTGTGTGTGTGTGTGTGTGTGTGTGTGTGTGTGTGTGTGTAATAAGATCAAAATGAGTTGAATGAAATTCTCATAGTTAATACAGTATTATCTTAAAATATCAATATTTTTCAAATATTGAGCTAGTCCTGCAATAGCAAACTGCCCTACTCTTGAGATTGAGTCCAGGGCCTTGCATATGCAGTGAGCACCCTGCTTCTCTACCACATCTCTAGCCCTCCACTGTGTTGTGGTGCTGTTGTCCTTTCTCGATTATTCAGAACTGCCTTTGCATCTAGAGCAGCAAACACCATTCCCCCTCCCTCCATCTCCCACCTCAGTGCTGAGAGTTGAACTAAAGGCCTTCATTGCTGACTTACATTCTCCCCCACCCCCAGCCCTCTACTTTGTTGTGGTGCCTTTTTTTTTTTTTTCTTTTTTAGCTTGTCAGTCCTACTTAGAGCCTTTCCACTTATATTATATGCAAATTATAGATATAGTTTAAGATTTAATTTTTAATTATGTAAATGAATCAATCTGTTAGTATGTGCACTGAATACAGGTGTGCCTGGATGCCAGAGGTCTTTAATTCCCCTGGAGCTGGAGGTACATAGGGTTGTTAGCTGCTGCTTGTCTGTGCTGGGAACCCAGCTCAGTTCCTGTAAAAAGAGTCCATGCTGTTACCCACTGAGTCCCTGCTCACGCTGTCCCTGTGTGTGAATATGTGTATTGTTTGCATTTGGGCTAGTGTGCCATGTGTATGCTTGGTGCATGAGGGGCTCAAGAATGGGGATCAGGCTCCCTGGAGCTGGAGCTACAATTGTGAACCCGTGTGTGGGGACTGGGAAATTGAACCTGAGTCTTTTCCAAGAGCTATAGGTACTCTTAACCACTAAACCATGTCTCCAGCTGAGTTCTCAACCTTCCTAATGCTATGACCCTTTAATACAGTTCCTCAGGTTATAGTGATCCTCAACCATAGAACTATTTCATTGCTACCTCATAACTACAATTTTGCGATTGTTATGAATTGTAATGTAAATACCTGATATGCAGGATATCTGTCTTGATTCACAGTTGAATATTGCTTGTGTGTCATTTTTAAAAGTGAATTTTTTATCTGGTGGTATGCTCATGTCTTCACAAAGAATGGATGACTTTGTGAAGAAATTTATTGATGATAAATTAATACCAACCAATACTTTTATCTAGAGACACGTCTAAAGACTATATGTATTTTAAATTTTAATTTAATTAAATATTAGAAATATAAGGATAACTTTTAGAGGGGTTGGAAAGGTGACACAAATCTTCTTTAGCCTAATCTAATATACTCTTTTATTCTATTTGCTGATTATCAAAAGAGGAAAATACGTACTTTGAATGGTTAAGATTTTATAACTGATTAAGAATACTTGGATTGTACCTTTTTCTTGTGTTTTTACTGAACAAAACTGAGTTCAGTAAGTAGTTCGGAAAATTATAGTGTATTCATATTTGGGAGTTTCTTAATATGAATACTTTAAATTGTACATTTGGAATATATAAGATATTTTCTGGAGTGATTTTTCTTCTCCTTTTTCTTAGGGAGGCATTACTCTATAGAATGGAGAAACAGTTATGTAGGCATCCAGCCCGCCTTAATAATGGAATACCGTATTGAAATGATGTATGTTCTAGTGTGCAAGCCTATCTGCTGGTAATATAGCTGAAGCTCATTAAATATTTTATGGAAGAATCTATTTTCTTTATAAGATTTGATTTATTAAAATTTAGTTTTCACATTTTTCAAAAATACATTCATAGTAAGAATTATCATACAGATAATGTCAGGGGTAAATGTCATTGGTTTTGGTTATCTTTGCTTTTTTTATTTATATTTTATCTGTTAACTCAGTGTGGTTTGTTTTCTTTTACCATCTTTCCCATGAAACTCCTTTGATGAGTTTTACCTTAGTGGTCTAGTCCAAGACACCATCTTTACTTCCTGTTTGTTCCATAGTGTCTGATCACTTTGGCTTGCTTGGTACTTGTCTTCCTTTGTACCTCCTTTTGTGTTCTCTTCCCTGGAATGGTGCTTTCCTAAGGGTTCATTCAGTTCTGTCAGTCCAGTCTACTGTTTTCTTTTCATAGCTTTAACTGCTAAATGTGTACACTACACTCAGACTTTGGCTAAACTTGGCTATGTATTTAGTCTGTGAGCATCTTGAGTGCATTAGAAATATCTAAATCATTCAATAAGGTAGTATCCAGTTTAAATCTTGCTGAGGCAGATTGTTCATGAAGAAAAAAGAGCTTTTTTTGTCTTATGTGTTTTATGGCAATTACATAACTAAAACTATCATTTAAAATGACAGACCTCATTTTTAAGCTTGAAAATATTAGGTAAACTAAATCTATATGATTATGGCTAAGAGTCTGTTCTGAAGTTAGTTTTAATAGGATGTGTAATTTGTCTAGTATTAATTTGATTTGTGGTAAAAATGAAGGCTATCATCTTGTTAGCAGGCTCAGTCCAGAGAATGCCCGAATAGGTTGACAGCTCCTCACTAAAGTGTTAATATTTTATCAGTGAAGAACCCCTCCCCCCTTTCCTGGATTAGCAAGAATATTTTTTGTCTAACGCATTTAAAATTTTTACTTTTAACAGAAATTAGCAGAGTACGGAAAGACATGTACAATGACACGTTAAATGGCAGTACAGAGAAAAGAAGTGCAGAATTGCCTGACGCGGTGGGACCCATTGTTCAGTTACAAGAGAAACTTTATGTGCCTGTAAAAGAATACCCTGATGTAAGTATATCTTGTTGTTTTGTTCATGGTTTTCTGCTTCACATACTATATGGAGAGATAACTTTTGAGTAAATGTGTAGGTATTATCAGCTGCTTTAAAAGGATTGTGTATGAAGTTAGAAATGGGACTAGTTTTATGTGGCTAATTGTTTTCTCTTTAAAGTATATTCCCATTAGAATTTTGCTATGTCACTTTGGGAAATAATCATGCAGAAGACTTTGGAATTTCAAAAAGAGGTCAAGAGTTGTGGGAAGACTTTTATACTGAATCTTCAAGATGAAGTGCAACTCTGACCACAGAATCCATAGCTTGAACCATGTCATTCTTTCTGTACGAGAGTGCTGGTCATTATGGTTGCTTCCAGCTCTAACGTTTCCGAGAAATACTCTTTTTAGTGTGATTCCTCCTTATCCTCCAAGTATTAGTGAGTTGCTCAACCAGTTTGTAGTATCTTGTTGGAAATAGTCTCCTCCTATACGTGCTGATTTTTAAGTTCCTCCAGGCTCTGCTTTTTGTTACAAAACCCTATATGATAAAATTGATTCTATTTCTCTGCTCTCATCTCAAGTGATTTTTTTTTTCACTTCTCTTCAGTGTAATCATATTGGCCTTCCTTTGACTTTGAGAATAAGTCATATCTATTCCCAACTTCAAGATCTTTATGTCATTTATACACCATTCACTGTGACTGGCTGCTGATTTTCCTTAAGTGTGGTTGAGTTAAATATCACTTTACAGAGGCTTTTCCTGACCAGTTATCCTAAAAGCCATCTGGTTCTAGCTCTACCCCTCCCCCAGTTTCTACCCCCTACACTTCACATCTCTAGTACTATTATCTAGTGTTTTTATTTTTCTTTCTCCTTAGCACAGTAGTGTCCAACCTGTGGGTCATAATCCCTTTGTGGGGTAATGTGGGGGTTCTGAATGACCCTTTTACAAGGGTTGCATATCAGATAGCTTATATATCAGATATTTATGTTTACAGTTCATAACTGGCAAATTTACAGTTATGAAGTAACAGCAAAAACAATTTCATGGATGAGGATCATCACAACATGAGGAACTGTATCAAATTGGTGTAGAGTAATCTTCTTAAAGGGAGAACTTGAAAGAGTGCATTTTGTTCAGTTTTGTAGAAGAGTTTGAGGCAGATTAGTTTAATTCTTTAAATGTTTGGAATTTTGTCACTAGGCTTTCCTTTATTGCAAATTTTTGAATTGCTTTGTAATCTTGCTCTTTGTCTAGAATTATTCATAATAATCTTTAATTTCTTCTAATTGTTTCTTCTTCACTTGTCTCCTTTGGAGGTTTGTTTGAGTTCTCTGGTTTAAAGATTTGTCAAATTTATTTAAGCTTTTGAAAACTAATATTTCTTAAATCTTTTTGGACCCTATTTTATTTATTTCTATGCTCTTTGTGTTTTTATGTTTAGACCTGTGACATCAACTGTTCCCAAGTGGTCTCCTGTTTATTTTATAAATAATTAAGATCTCACAAATTTCTCTGCTATGAGAATGAAATCAACTTCATTTTTTGTTGGCAATTTTTCCTTTCTCAGATTTCAGCTGTTTGGAGTATTTTTGAGTGTTTACATAAGCTTGACTGTGTTAGTTTATCTAATCTGAAGTGCTATAAAATTCAAAAGATTTCTCCCCCTGAAGGTGAGGGCAGTGGCTTATTGCTATTTGAAATTTTTTGGATTTAGTGTTTTCAAGTTAGGGGCACTCTTCCTTTTTATGGTCTTCATTGTCTGAAAAGGTTTGTTTGCTGTATTAATTTATATATGACTGTATGTATGTATGTATAGCTTGCATTACATTGTGTAAAGCAGGGTAGGTTTAACAAACCTAGATGATTGCTTCTAAGTTCAGAAATGACCTACGAGATTATCATAAAGCACTTTGAAAAGGGCTGTGAGAGGAACAAGCAAAATTGTTGAGAGGAGGGGGGGAACAACCCTGTTTTTAGGGTTCAAGAACCCTCCAAGGAAATCACAGAAAGAAACTTGTGTTTATTACTGTGGGATGAATGGAGAGAGGAGTCTTGAGTTTTGGGTAGGAATAAAGGAGCAAGGCAACTGAGACAGGAAGAAAACTTGAAGTACCTGATACTTTCCAGCAGAATAAGATGTTACTTAAGGTTTGAATAAAGGAGCAACAGCAAAAATAAAGCTTAAGAAACTTATAAGGCTTTTTGTCTAAAGTTGTTTTTTTTTTTTTTTTTTAAACACATACTGTAATAGATTCTCTCATCTACTTGTGACATAAAACCTAGAAGACTCAATTTCATTTTCTGGTCTACATATTTTGCTTCTGAAAAGACAATCACCTGTCTTGCCCAGGTCTGTTTTGAAAGGTTTCAGCATCTTACTGAGTGAAGATTTGCCTTAACTTAGGATATTTTAATTCATGTGTCAATTTAAAGACTTGTTCCTAAGCCAGGTATGTCGATGTACACACACCCTTAATCCAAACAGTTGGTTGGCAGAGCAGGTGAACCTTTGACTTTTGAGGCCACCCTAGTCTACTGAGTGATCCAGGATAGCCCAGTCTCTGAAGAGAAACACTGTCTTAAAAAAAAGTCTTTTTAACTGCTTAGCAATTTTCCTTTGTGGTAGGAGTTAGTTTTAGTGTCTTTACTTGAACAGTTTGGTAAGAAGCCTTTTATTTATTACATAGCACTTGGAATCATAGCACATAAACACAAATGTTTAGAAATGGCCAGTATATGAATGGTTTATTAAATGCTTCTTATGTTGTGTAAAGTTTTTCCAGGAGACCTTGGCTACTTATCTAGAATTAATACGAATCTATAAGTGAGATAAGACACACTCACTCCCCAGAACCCTCCCCAAGACATCTTGATATATTAATTTAGATATTTTTGGCTAAAAAATTCAACCCTGGTAAGTATTTACCCAAAATGAGCTCCATTGTTGTTACCTAGATTAGAGGTGACCATGTTTTCTTTTCTGCAACAAGTTCATATGTGTTGCGGGAAATATTAAAAAAGCAGCAACATCTCCTGCTATTTCCAGCTATTCTCTGCCCCGGCAACCCCTGCTGCCTCCACAGCTGCCCCATGCAGCAGCTTATGACCAATCAGCTGTGGTTCTGCTGCTGATGACTCTGCTCACATTCCCAGCATCTGCCCCCTGTGGTCAGCAGTCCAAAATCCCAGGAACCTGGTAAAATCAAAACTGTAGAAGCTTGTAATTAATAAGTCAGATTTAGATATCAATAAATTCTCAATTCATAAGATGTCCACACAATAATTTCAGAGCCAATTGATAATGATATAAGCTGCCCAGCTAGATTAGACAAGTTATCCCAATTATTCTATCCTTTATGATATTCATAGCTATCTATGGCTACTTAAAGCCACGTGGAATCTGGAGGAATCTGGATCTTCTTCCTCCCCCTCCCTCTTCCTTCCTCTCTTTCCTCCTATCTCTGTTTCTGAAACTTTTAGCTCCGCCTCCCCTTTCCCTGTCCAATCACAGGCTTCTTGTATTAATATTTAAATTAATTGGACAGGGAAAATTCTGCTATACACACACACACACACACACACACACACACACACACACACACATGCATTCTTATGATTGGTTGTGTTTAATTTCTACTCTGTTGATTTTGTGCTATAAAATGTAAGGGTTTGTAAACTATCTACTTAAAATTATAGAAATGGTAGACATAGGGCTGGTAGTAGAGTGCTTGCCTATCATGTGTGAGGCACTTGGTTTAATTTCTAGCAGTGCTAAGATAATACCAGTGTTAATAATAATAAACAGGCTAGGTATTTATAAACATTACTTTTTATATAAAAGAAACATCTTTTTAAGTTTTTTTTTCTTTTAAATATGTGTCTATGGGAGTTGGTGTGAACACACGTGAGTTCAGGTGACCTCAGATTCCAGAAGAGAAGGTCTGAGTCCCTGTTGCTGGAATTACAGATAGTTTTGAGTATCCAGACCTTGGTGCTAAGAACCAGATTCAGGTACTGAACGTCCCCCAGATTATCTCTTGTACAAAAATGCACCCCAAAATTTGCATGTTCTCTTATAACTTTAAAATCCAAAAATTTATAACTTTTTGATTCCAAACTTTAAGCAGAGATTACTGTCTAGTGATTTTTTTTAAAAACGTTTTTTATTTTTTATTTATTTATTATATATAAGTACACTTGCTGTCTTCAGGCACTGCAGAAGGGGGCGTCAGATCACATTATGCATGGTTGCTGCGATTTGAACTCTGGACCTTTGGAAGAGCAGTCAGTGCTCCCCACCACTGAGCCATCTCTCCAGGCCCCCTGTCTAGTGATTCTTAAAAGTGATTCTGACATACTTTTGGAAATTCAGTTTTTAATCAGTCATTTGTTTGGATATGTCTTAAAAGGAGGTTTTGTTTTAAATTGTACTCTTTTAAGGAAGTTCCTGGAGTTTTCACAGTTTATATTTTGTCACTGGGAAAAATCTTTGTATTTAAAATGTAGTGAGCAAAAATGAATAGCATTAGATATGATTGTTAAACCTTTAGAAACTAACATGCCACTTGGTAGAAATATAATTGGTGAGCTGGAGCAAAGGTCTGTAGTCAAACAGTAAGATTAATGAGTATCTTTTCTTTTTGCCTTTTTTTTCTCTTCTCTTTCCCTTCTGTTGGCTTTTCAAGTTGCACTTAGCTGAGGGTGTTTGAAATGATTTTCTTTGAAAGCGTTTTGACATTGTTTTAATTGAATGAAGCTGCAGAACTGACATGATAGATCAATACAGAATGAGTTTTAATGTAAGGCATAGCACATTAACCTGGAAATTGTTTGCAATAGACAAAGCAGCTGCTATAATGCAGTTTTTTTCATTCCTGCTTAAAACATTTTGAGAAGAATGACCTTGACAATTCCAGTTGTGTTATAGTACCTATGGTATGCACTTCAGCACACCTCAACTATTTGTTGGCTCATAGGTACAGTAGTAGTTCGTTTTTTTAGGGTTAAGGGAATTTTATCTGTCATGGACTCTTATTTGTATTATCTGCTTTAAAAATAATTTTAATGTAAGTAATAGTTGTAAGAATTGAATTTTTTCACTATAGTCTTATGGCTATAGTTAAAGCAAAAGATACTTATTATGTCAAAAGAGTAGGATATGCCTTTTTTCCGTGGACACATGGTAGGGTAGACTAACTGGCTTGATAAATGATGTGGGTAAAGCTTCTTTAATTGTTAATCAACTTGCTAAAATGTTTTCATAGGGGCTGGGAAGATGGCTAAATAGGTAAAACGCTTGTTGTACAAGTATAAGGACCTAAGTTTGAACTCCCGGAACCAAGTACAGTTGTAGCAAAACCTCCTATCTTAGGGAGGTAGGAGGCAGAGACAGCGTCCTTTGACACTCAGAGGACAAGTCTCCTGGTATACAGAGTTTCAAACAGCAAAGATACCCTGTCTTAGTTTGGAAGATAACTGACACACAAAGTTGTCTTCTGACTTTTATATTTGACACTTTTATGCACACATATGATGTGCCTGTACATAAACACCTTCCCCCTACAAATGCACTCAGCTAGACAGGTAAAACAGGTTTCTGTTCAGCATGCATTCTCAGACGGTTTTCCTGTGTTTGATATGTAATTTTTTTAAAAAATAAGAACTTTTAAAGAACTTGCAAATTAAAAAATGCATATTCGAATTTAGCCAGCACCAAAGTGTATATCTCAGTAAACTTATATACAGTTAGAATACCCATTTTGAATCCATGGAGCACTTTCACATGATTGGGTCAAAGATCTGGTTAGTGTGCAGCTGTTATTGAGGAATATCTGGCAGAACTGCTGTTTTTCAGAAGGGCGTTTGCAGACTTTTGAGCAAGGAAAACTTGGCTCTCTTTCTTAGACTACTCACATCTGTTAAGTTACTTGTTAGCAACTCTTGAATACATGATTTGTGTTCAGTTTGAAATTGTAAGGCCATTCCCTGTTTCATTGAAGCATACCACAACTAAACAAAGTACGTGATGGAATAAGAAGGTGACGGTCTCTGTCCAGGTTGTTTTAGAGGAATAGGTATGGAGTATATAGTATATATGAAAATGAGGAACTTACAGGTGAGCAGGAAGGGCTTTCTGGGGATGAACTTGGGGCCACCTATGATTGATTTCTTGTGATGCATCTTCTCTTTCTACCACTACTCAGCTAATTCTGAATCTACTCAGATAAAGGACAGCGTTTAAAAAGTTATACAGAGCCACAGGCATTTAATGCCTACTGAGAGGGAAGAGAATCACTCTTTCCCAGATATGTTCCTTTTAATTAGCTACCCAATACCAATATTAAGGGGTCAACCCTGAAAAAGTACATGTGAGCACTAAATGGACCCAGCACAGAGAGCCAGGGGTTGGGGGGCCAGGAAGCCATGAATTTGAGAGTGGGGGCACACAGGAGTTGGGGTGATGATGTTCTTGTGAATTTAAAGGATTTAAAAGTTACAGTGGATTTTAAAGGATGCAGCTTCAAGGAAAGTGAGCAGGTATGTAACTTCCATGCTAATATGAAAAAGAAAATAAATGTATATCCTGGTATGTTAGTTTTCCCTTGCCATGATAAAGGGAGGCTAGGTAGAAAAGAAAAAGGAACACAGGAAGGTAAAATATATAGAAAGCATATATTAGTAAGAAAGTAGATAAAAACCATGTACTGCAAATGGGGTTAGTTAAAACACAAAGACTGATAGATTGAGAAAAAAATTCATTTGATAATTGATTATCCAGCACAAGAACAAGCAACAGGCCTAGTCATAGTAGACTTTACCTCATCTTTAATCACCACTTAATATCTTTAAAAGCGTGACTGGGAGCAATTATAGGTAAAGGGCTCACAAAAGCATATGGATCTGAGTTTGACTCTCTAACACCCTCATAAAAGCCACATGTGGTTAGACTGAGATAGTCAGATCCTGACCCATCAAGCCTAGGTGAATCCTTGAGCTTTGGATTCAGTGAGTGACCATGTCAGAGGAAATAAGGTAGAGAGCAATAGAGGATACCTAGTCTTGCTTCCACATGTGCATGTATAGGTGACTGCGCACGCGCGCACACACACACACACACACACACACACACACACACACACACACACACACAGAGTTTATTTTTAATTGACTATATCCTGTGTTAAACACATCTGAACAAATATTCAAAGTAAATAATTCTAGTGGGATTGGTCTCACTCAATGCGTACTCTAAAGGGTATCTAAAATATTAGTGAAATAATGCAGGAATGGAAGATGGCAAGGAATAGCTAAGATACTATTGATACACTCACCAATTAATCTAGAAGGATATAGCAAGAATAAATAGATTATATTGCATATGCCAGAAAGCTTTTGCTGAAGGGACCCTGTTATAGCTGTCTTGTATGAGGCTATGCCAGTGCCTGGCAAATACAGAAGTGGATGCTCACAGTCAGCTATTGGATGAAACACAGGGCCCCTAATGGAGAAGCTAGAGAAAGCACCCAAGGAGCTGAAGGGGTCTGCAACCCTATAGGTGGAACCACAATATGAACTAACCAGTAACTCCCAGAGCTCGTGTCTCTAGCTGCATATGTAGCAGAAGATGGCCTAGTTGGCCATCACTGGGAAGAGAGGTCCCTTGGTATTGCAAACTTTATATGCCCCAGTACAGGGGAAACACCAGAGCCAAGAAGCGGGAGTGGGTGGGTAGGGGAGCAGGGCGGGGGAGGGTATAGGGAACTTTCGGGATAGCATTTGAAATATATATAAAGAAAATATCTAATTTAAAAAAACCTAAATAATAAATAGATTAATGGAATAGCATACCTCAAACACTGATCTATGTGTACTTGTGCACAGTTCATGGCATGCTCTAAGAAGTGTGTTGTCTTGACATTTGTCGTGTGAACAGCACATAAAAAAGTATAGACCTAGATGATACAGGTTGGTTACTCATCAGATATGGAAAATTTAAGATGTGTGTGAGACTGATACAAGTGTAACATTGCATCATATTCACAGCAAACTAGTGTTTACCAGTTAGTAGATGTATGCCCTTCCTAGTGACCTTTAAAATTGTGTAAATCTGAATAATGGGAGTTTCTGTTAAAGTTGCTGAGACTTTATTTATACAATTACTTTTGTCATTGCCTTTTTCAAAGGAAGTGTAGATTCCTTTCCTAAACTTTTAGGACTATAAGTTAAAATAGGAGTGGAAAAAAGAAAATCAAATAAGGATGCATAAGATTAAGAAATGTCATTTTAAAAAGTATGCTGAAAAGAGTTGTATAATTAGCACTGGGTAGAATCCTAGTTTGAGTGGTAATGCACTAGCAGCATGTTAAATTGTCACTTAAACAGTTGTCTCTGAAGACAGAATTTTTCTTGCTATGAACATAAAACAGAACTCTATCCCAACTATTCTTATTAAAGGACTTTAATTTTGTAGAAAGGATTCATGATGTACATGGTACCCAGTGTTGTGTTAATTCTTTACTCTGGCTGGGATTCTCTGTTGATGGACAACTCAATAAAATGCCTTTATTTAGCTAGATCATCCTTTATAGTTTGCATTAATACATAATGAAAATTCTGTGTAAAACAATGATTTACATCCACTTGCCAAGAAATTAATGAGTTCTAGGTTTTACTTCTTGGTTCATGTTTAAAGGAGTCTGAGTGAACAAACGCATATGTATGCTTTCACATAACTTTGATGTAACTTTCATCAAGTGAATAATTTATATTATCTTTCCCCACAGTTTAATTTTGTTGGGAGAATCCTTGGACCTAGAGGACTTACAGCTAAACAACTTGAAGCAGAAACGGGATGTAAAATAATGGTCCGAGGCAAAGGCTCAATGAGGGATAAAAAGAAGGTAAGTCGTTGATTACAGTCCTATCTTCCTGTGAGTGATTTGTATTTTTGCCTGTCAGTAATTGTCTTAGGGTTTCTACTGCTGTGAGGAAGCACCATGACCAAAAAAAAAAAAAAAGAAGCTTGCACTTGTACAGGGCAGGGACCTGTAGAAAGAAACAGAGGCCATGGGGCTGTTCTGCTTACTGTCTGGCTCCCCATGGTTTGCTCAGCCTGCTTTCTAAGGAAATCCAGGGATGGTCCACCCACTGTGGATTGGGCCCTCTACCACCGAGAAAAATTCCTACCTCAACTGAGGCTCTTTCCTCTCTGATGACAAGTTTGTCTTGACACACAACATTAGCTAATACAATCAAGTTCCATATCTCGTAGATGTTAGGCATAACCCAAAATCTTTATGATTTTAAGTAAGAACTTTGGAACCATTTTAAGACATTATCCTAGTTTTTTGCTTATTATAATTCAAGAGCTGAAGTATCTGTCACTCCAGCATGATAACATGCTTTGCCACTTATAATTTAGAACCAGCTATAAGAATTTGACTACCATATTATATGTAAAGATATGGATCTAAAACTTGGGGAAGACTGTGGCATCTTGTTTTTGGGATGGAGGCTTGAGTTACACAGAACAAGTACTCTACCACAGAGTTACCATCACCAGATCTTTAGGTTTTAGATGGGATCTCTTTTACACATTTAAAGAAAATAATTTGAGATGATACCTTGATAAGTCACCCAGACTGACTTTTAAGCTTTTTATCATCTTTTTTTTTCCCCCTTTTTCGGATAGCTGAGGTTGTAGACATAAAACTGTGTTCAATTCCTAAAATGTTTCTTTCGATAAACCCTAAGTGCGATTGATCAGGTGAGTTGGGGTAGTTAGTTTTAGCAATATTTTTTTCTTGACTAAAAGTGGTTTTCTAGACATCTTACTTTAGTAAATGAATCTGCTCTTTAGTTTTAACTCCTACTGCCATTTCTACTTGATTATTGTTACTGCTACTATTACTGCTATTACTATTAATTATAATTATTTTGTGTGTATGATCAGGAAAGGGAGGGAAAGGAGAGAAAACATGTGGGGATTGTTTTGTCAGTTTAATCAATCCATTGATGCTGAACTATTTGTTTTAAATATTGTTAGGAAGATTTTAGTTGCTTTTCATCTGGAATATTGTAAGGTACATTGCTTTAAAATTTCCATCTTTGAAAAAAAAGATTTTAAATCCTATGAGTTTACTACTATTTATTAAAATTGTTACTCTTAAGGGTGATGTTTTTTTCTTTTTTTTTAAATAACTTTTTTTTTTTTAAGAGCTATCAGATGGTAAATCTGGGGTCAGTTTATGTTAGGAGACTTTATGGAATTTTCAGAAAACAACAACAACAAGCACAGCAAATGTGACTTTGTTGTGATGAGTGTGTTACCTGAGCCTCACAAGCTGACTTCAACTGCCCCTCTGTTTAGCACAGAGAATGAGTAGCTAGGAGATTTGTAGCAAAGTTGTTGATCATATCTTTAAATAGAATCTTTTATATAGTTTATAGGTATTTTTGTGGGAATTATGTTTTCCCTAGAATATTTTTAGATGTTGTACTGGCTGGTTTTGTGTCAACTTGACACAGCTGGAGTTATCACAGAGAAAGGAGCTTATATTGAGGAAATGTCTCCATGAGATCCTACTGTAAGGCATTTTCTCAATTAGTGATCAAGGGGGAAAGGCCACTTGTGGGTGGGACCATCTCTGGGCTGGTAGTCTTGGGTTCTATAAGAGAGCAGGTTGAGCAAGCCAGAGGAAGCAAGCCAGTAAGGAACATCCCTCCATGGCCTCTGCATCAGCTCCTGCTTCCTGACCTGCTTGAGTTCCAGTCCTGACTTCCTTGGTGATGAACAGCAGTATGGAAATGTAAGCCGAATAAACCCCTTCCTCCCCAACTTGCTTCTTGGTCATAATGTTTGTGCAGGAATAGAAACCCTGACTAAAACAGATGTATTTAATTTTTTTTAAATGAACATTTTAAACAAACATTCAGAAATAGGTGTGTTGTGATCTGAAATTTTAGCTTCCACGAGTGACGGACCATAGGGTGGTGACAGTAGCCTTGAACAGTACTGATACAGTTGCTTAAGAACATTGAATGCAAAGCTTTGACAATTTATACTGATCTTTACCAAAAAAGTAGTTTATATCCACTAGTTAAGAAATGTTGTTTCTTAAAGAAATTATTGCTACTCCTTTTTAAGTTGTTATTAATTTGGATTGAATTCATTAATGTAACTCTGGTCATATAATACTCAACAGGTGAGAATTAGAAATTTGGAATTGTGTTTTTGGATTTGAGCAAAGAATATTTTTTCCTGCCTTAGGCACAGCCGAATGATAGTGAGCATTACTCAGATTGCTTAGGTTAGAACCTTAATTCCGCCTTGTATAGCATTGTGGTGCAAAGCACTTAGAACAAGGCGATGAATATGAGCAAGTACTCAAAGGATAATGACAATAAATTTTGTTTTAAACTAGGCTAGAGGCAGTGTTTATGTAATATGAGAATACTACAATTATTTTACTTTTGTAAATGTTAGTATTTCCTGTTGTCTCGTTATTTTACTTCTGAGTATAACATGCCATTGTAGGATTTTTCTCTGTTGTTGGGAGATTCTAATTCTTAACCTTACTGGTAAACAGTTCCCACATTTTATTTTCTCCTGTTTATTGAGATACGAAACTTTTGAGATTATAAATGTTATATGTATATATATGTTGTATATATAATATGTATTATATATCACATATACCATACATATACAGGATAAACATATGTATATATTATACACATGTAGAAAACAATAGTAAAATAAATGAAAACACCCGAAAATGAATTGAGCTGCAGAATACATTTTCAGTGTTGTTAAAAATGCTAGATCGACCTGTTAACTTGAATTGCTTCTATGTGACTAATATTTTCCTACATCTTTGTTAATTGCTCTCTGCCTTAGGTATTTGTGTCAGAGTCTCTCATTTGAATTCTCCACCCTATATATTGATTCGTGGTCTCCCATTTGTTGGCAGAAGCTAGTACCTGAATAGCTCCAGGGATTCTCTGTGTCTTCATTTCATGTGTATTAGGATTATAGGTGGATCTTACACCCACACGACTTTTACATGGGTTCTGAAGATCCAAACTGTTTCTCCCTCTTGAATAGCTAGTATTTTACCCTCTGAGCCTTCCTCCCAACCCTGATGTGCTCCCTAGAGTGTTGATAATGAGGTGAGAAGGGAAGGTGTTTTCATTTGGTACTTGTCTGTTTGGTAAACAACATAAAGAACAGGTAAGTACTGGCATAAACAATAATATAATAAGAATGATAAATATGTTTTAATAGTTACAAAGGAAATTTGCCTAGCTTTATTCCTTTTATCTACATATGATAAAATACTAACAAAGCTAGAGAAACAACCTTAGTTTCCTTACTGCTTCATGTACTTTGAACAAAAATGTTCCGTTAAAAATACTGTCTGTTGACTGAATCCTTCACTAAACACAACACATACTGTCTTTTATAGACTTTACTTGCTATTTAGTAAATACTTGTCATTGAGTAAGCATTAGAAATAGACCCACAAATGATTAGCCCTGTAGTTCAAGTCATAAGAGAATAATGTGCCTCTCTTTGGCTCCCTGAAGAAGGTTTGACAAATAGTGATGATTGCATGCTCTATGTGCTTTTAATATTCCTGGAAGATAGATAGTAGCATGTAATTCTAAGATCCTCGTTTGAGTATGTGAGTTAATATGCCAATTTTATTTCCTTTTTCTTACTTTTCTAATAATTCATTATAATTGTTCTTACCAGCACTGATTTTTGTTTTGTTGTAAAATTCAAGTAGCCAGCAGGACTACTTAACAGAAACCATAGGCAGGAACTGATAGAACTTAGAATGCTCTCAGGAAAGTCTTGCCTGTCCTGGGCAGCATATGGATGGCAGTGTTTCTGTAGCTGAGCATGTTTGTGGTAACAGCATTGTTAGAAAATATGTTACAAGTGAAAAAATGAGCTACTTTGTGTTAATTTTGTCCTGTTTATTTTGTATACTTTGCATTAACTCGTTCTCTCAGTATTTGACACACATTTTTTCAACTAATCTTGGTTTTATCATTTGCATTTTGTATGTGAGAAAACTTTTGTCAGGGAGGTTGAATGGTTTGCCAGAAAAATGGTAGTCAGAACTTGAAACAAAGCCTGCATTGTGTCATTTGATGTCTCACATTTTACTCTAAGGCGTATCCAACAGTGACTGCCATACAAATGCTTCAACAAAGGAACTTAGGAAGCCAGTTGAACATTTTATTGAATTCTTTCTTGCTTTCTTACTTTTTCATAGGTGACAGTATTTTTCATACTGTCAGACCACTCAGTACCCCCGATATTAGGTGTCTAGGGAATTCTGACACCCATAATCAATAGTCACATCTTTAGGGAGCACTTACTGATATCTTATAATTTGCTTCAATTTGAGCACTATTTGGAGATTATATTAGATTTCAGAAGTTATAGGAGTGAACTCCACTGCAGAAACCAAGCACAGACCACCTTTGGTTTCTGTTGAGCTCTATGGCATGTTTCTAATCTCCCTCTCAAGTTGCTAGAGAGACCTACTTAGAATATCATTTTACCTAGGCTAGCTTGTTTGCTATTAAAAGATATTGAAGGGATACACATGAACAGCCATATAAAATGAGACACGGGGAAAGGTAGGCTTTCTTTTCTTCTGGGAGTGCCATGTTCCAGGGTTTTCTAGTTGTTGAGCTCCTTTTGGGTTTTTATGAGGCTTTTCTGGGGAAAAACAATTGGTGACATCATTGGCCAGTGGTGATAAGGTCATTTTTTTTAAATCAATCTTTCTCCCCTCTCCTCCTCCCCTCCCCTCCCCCACTACCCCTCTCTACCCCCCTCTCCCCCTCTCCCTCCCTCTCTCCCTCTCCTCTTGGTGGGAACATTTTTTTAGATTTCTACTATCAGTCTATAAATCTGTGGGTTCTTTCCTATTATAAACTGGAGGGAACGAAAAGTCCAAGCCTGTGAATTCCTGCCTTAAACCTCATCCTGTTTAGTCAAATCCTTCCATGATTGAGTGTTTATAGAGTTGATGAAGCTATGTTAGTTAAGTTTGTCCTACAGGAGTTTGCAAACTCAGCAGTCTTAGAGTCCTGCTCACTGTGAGGCTGTATGGTAGGTCTGCCTGTCCTCTAGGACTGCTAATAGTGGTGGCTCATAGCACCGGCCTGTATCACTGTGTGCAATACCTGACTCAGGCTGTGTGTCACCCTCAGGAGCTAGTGAGTGGCACTGTTCTATCTCATAGGATTTGAGGTTTAAAGGGATATAGTAATGTATTAATTTCCCTGTATTGAGCAAAATACTGCTCTAAATAGAAGACCATCTATCTCCTTGGGCAAATTCATCTGCACCATGCCATTTTCTTTGGAATGTGGGCTTTCAAGTCAAAATCCACACAAAACTGGTACAAGCTTTAATTTTTAAAGTTAACCTTAGCTTTTTTTTTTAAATGTGTATTTGACTATTTTGTTTTTTGTAGAGCTGTGCTTTTAAAAAAACAAAAAAACAAAAAAAACCTAAGGAAGTAGAGTATTTTGTGTGACTATGACAGGGGTATATTATGTAATAGAAAACATAGTATGATTTTTGAATTTTCTCTCAAAGTGTTTAGTATAACATAAGATCATTTTAAGATAACATTCTTAAATAGTCATATACATCTCAAATGAAATATTTTCTTACATAAGCAATTTATTAGATTCACTAACTTTCTTCTGCTTTTTATTTAACTTGTTTTGTAAATATATAATACTGTATGAGAATTGGAAAGTGCCATATGAACTTGAGTCATTGTTGCTAAGATTTGCAACCTGAATTCGGTCTCCGGGACTCTTATGGTGAAAGAAAGAACTGATTCTGACCTCCACATAATGGGCACATTTATAACACATATAAACAAAAGCACTAAATATAATTAAAAACCAAAACCATTATTCTAAAAACTGTTTCTGACAGTTTGAGATGTTTTCTGGATTGTTCAAATAATTGTTCATATGTACATATCTTTTATAGACAGTAAAGTGAATCATGGTAATTCATAGTTTTAGATTTCTCTGCAGTGTTATAATCTGTCCTTGGGTATTTTACCAAGTAGTTGAGCTATATGCTGAGGGATGTGAAAATACCCCTATATGAAATTCCAAGTAATATTAACAGTATGCACAATCTAAAATTTCCTCCATTTTTAGAGGTCTAAGGGTTGAGGGGTCCCCCCCCATCCATTTATTTATTTATTTATTTAAAACCTTTTTTTAAAATGAAGTTATAATTATTTCAACATTTTGAAAGAGATAAATTAGTTTAGTTTGGGATTACTATATTCCATTAGTTCTCAAGAACTCTTAAGGATTTTGCTAGTTAACATTTTCATGATGGATTAACATTTGTCTCTATCTCAATGGCGTTAACATCTAGTGGCACAATTATCTAACACAAAGACAGCTCCAAAGAACTTGTTTTATTGATTCTGTTGGATACTCAGTTCTTGGTAAATTATACCTTAAGCACAGATATGAATTTTTTTAAACCTCTTTTTATTGTGGAAAAAATTGAAACAGCAGGACAATCAGCTGCCTAATGGACTGTTATTTGTCTACCAACCACCACTACTTCTTTCAGGAGGGCACTTCTCATTCATTGCCTTTCTTATTTCTCCCCACTGCATGTTAGCTTATTTGAGTAGTAAATTCTGGACATACAGTTTTAACTTTAAATATTGTATTAGGTAGCTCTAAAATAGACTCAATAATAGTAATATGTTAATTTTCTTTATATCACCAAATATGTACTCAATACTCAAAGTTCATGTCCCATGAATGTTCTTTTTTAAATGCTTGTTGAAGTTATACTCAGGGTTAGGTATGTTACCATACCCTTTTAACACAGCAGCATTACACAGGCAGTGAGGCATGCAGGTCTCTCAATTTGAGGGCAGTCTGGTCTGCACAGTGAGATCCTATTTCAAACAATCAATCCCCCCACAAATCCATAAATCACACGCATTTCAATGCCATCTGCATTATGATTGATTGATAGAGCCCTTAAGCTAGTATTTCTCAACTTAATGGGTTTTGACCTTTTTGGCAAACCTCTATCTCCAAATATGTTACAAATCATAACAGTAGCAAAATTATAGTTTTGAAGTAGTAAAGAAATAATATCATGGTCGGGGGTCACCACAACATGAGGAACTGTATTAAAGGGCTACAGTGCCAGGAAGGTCGAGAAACACTGTCTTAAGCCATTCCTTCACTCAGCCCCATTTTCCCTTCCTGCTGTTTATAAAAAGACCTTATAAAAAGGACCTTGCATTTTAAAATCATTTATTTGATTTATTGGAGTGCTGCTGGGGAATGTACCCAAGATGTCTTATCTACCACCAAGCTATACTTGATTTCGAATTCTTTTAAAAGCAGAAATGGGGTGAAATCTTAACTGAGAAGGGTGAGTGAGACAGATAAGAAGGTAATGGTATAGTTTCTTAGAGTGAGTGGCAGGTGGAGCACGGAGGAGGAAGGAACAGGGCCTTTATGCGAAGGACTGTTAATTTGTTCTGAGATTTTGATGGCTGGATACATTTTCATGGTAGCATTTTACATAGCTGTCACACATATTTCTTGGATATTTATAGTGAGAAGAGTGTAGTCATTAAGATCTTTACTAGTCTTCATTTTTGTTCCATATATTGTTCCATAAGTCTGATTTCTCTATGATGTAAGCAAGTACTGATTTATTTTTTCAATTTTTTTACTTTTTGCAAAACAGGTCCTATTTTTTACTAGCAAGATAAGAGTTTTTATGTTAAAAGTTTGAAGAAAGCTCTTACATAGTGAATTGGTTCTCAGAAACTCTCTAAAGGTGAAGAACAAGGCTTGCTTTTCTTTTCCTTACCACTGTGAATGCATATTAACAGTTGTGATGTGTTTCGGTTCATTGTATGTTGTTTTTTTCCCCTCCTTAATGTAAAATGATGATTCATTTGTCCCATGCTAAGATAAAACAATCTTGGTAACAGGAAAAACAGCACTGCTGCTGATGTTGACAATGAAAGCAATTTTACCCCGTTATTCTTTTTAGGATATATCTGACTATATGTATAAATCAGTATCCTTTAAAATACTCAGAATAGTAGTAGTTAGTAACATCATGTACGTCCACAGAGAAATTTATTTGTTGTACTTGGTTTCATGTTTTAGGAATTGCTTAAGCTAGTGTCTTGATTTATGCTTTAAAATACTCAATGTGCTTTCAAAATCAAATCTGTTGGGAAATTTTAAGAGAAATTTTGCTTTTATCCTATTTACCTGTTGTTTTTTTTTTTTTTCTTTTAGCATTGGGCAGATTTTCACATTTGAATTTTTCTTTTCTTTTGTAAAAATTTTGATTACATGCATGGGGTGGGGTATAGGCACCATGTTCCTGTGGTGGTCTGAGGACATCTTGCTGGACTTGTTTCCTAGAGAGTGAGCCCAGGTTCCCAGGCTTGGCAGCAGGTCCTTTCTCCACTGAGCCGCCCCCTTACTAGCCTAGTCCTTTCGTCCTCCTCCTTGTCCTGGGTGTAGTTACGGAACGGTCACACATGAGCCCAGGTGTTTAATTTTCTACCTGTTCTATAGATTACAATATACTCAGTATTTTCTACACCTTACTTTGTTACGATAAGTTTAACTTCACACCATTGTTTGACAGCATTTAAAAGGAACACATCTATATAGATAGCAGTTTCTTTTAATAACTACATCAGATTCACTTGTGGTATGTCACCACTCAGTTACATCCAATCTCCTACAGTTATAGATACAAACAATGGTCTAGTGTATGTCTTTTGTGCTTGTCTTATATTCAGAAAATAATTATAAAAGGACATTTTGATATATATTATATATTTGATATCTCTCTCTCTCTATATATATATATATATACATACATATATATATCTCCATTGCATCAGCAACAGAATTAAATTTCTGTGTGTTATTAGGAGACTTAGCATCTTTTTCAGGCATCAGGGAAAAGCTAATTATATATAATTATGCCTTAGATTGGGTAAGTTTTGACTTTTTCAGAGAATTCTTAGTTAAAAAAGGCTGTATCTTCTTTTGTGTTTTATATTCCTTATTCCTGCCTTATCATACCACAAGCCACCCGCTCCTTTATTGGTTACTTCTTTTTTGGTTACTTTTTAAAAGTAATACTTTATGCTATTTTGGGGACAATTATAACTTGGTCTTATTGGCTCTAAATTATCCTTTTCTTAGCCTAGTTCTTTTACCACATCCCATTTGCACTTTAATATCACTCTTTAAAAACTGTATTTTTATATTATATATTATATGCATGAATGTTTTGCCTTCATGTATGTCTGTGCACCTTGTGTGAGCGTGGTATAAAAATCAGAGGGTGTGTCAGATTCTCAAACTGGAGTTTTGGGACCATCGTGAGTCTCCAGGTAAGTGCTGAGAATTGAGCTCAAGTCCTCTGGAAAAACAGCAAATGCTCTTTTTTTTGTTTTTTGTTTTTTTTTTTTGTTTTTTTCTCTTGAGACAGGGTTTCTCTGTGTAGCCCTGGCTGTCTTGGAACTCACTTTGTAGACCAGGCTGGCCTTGAACTGTCTGCCTCTGACTCCCAAGTGCTGAGATTAAAGGTGTGCACCACCATATGCTCTTAACCACCTAGCCCTTCCCCCTTTTAAATGACTCACTGAGGTGAATTAGTGTTGCCTACATATCATGGATGTGGTTTCATCCACAGGTGTATGGGCAACCTAACCAGTGGGCCAAATTTCTCATTTATTGATTTGTGTGTGTGTGTGTGTGTGTGTGTGTGTGTGTGTGTATATAGCTCTCTGTAGTGCTGATTGTCCTTGAACTCACAGATCCACCCACCAGTGCCTCCTCACCACACTGGGCCTGTTGATAATTTTGACAAGATGAATTAGTGAGTGGGAAAAGTTAAAGGATTTTTCTCATTTAAGTGGGTTTGTAAGTCAAATATGCTTGAATAGTAGTATTCAGCTATGACAACATCAGTTGCTATAGAACTGAGGCTGTCCAATTCTACTGCTACCTAATTTGGCTTAGAAAGAAACTGATTAGGCTTGTTAGTCTTAACCATCTTTATGGTAAAAATTGACATTTCATTTCTGTTCATAATGCTATAGATGATTGTTACTTCGTATTACCTCTTGTAGTTAATACCATCTTTTTAAAATTATTTAAACAAATTTTTATTAGATATTTTATTCATTTACATTTCAAATGCTATCTTGAAAGTCCCCTATACCCTCCCCCCGTCCTGCTCTCCTACCCACACACTCCCACTTCTTGGCCCTGGCATTCCCCTGTACTGGGGCATATAAAGTTTGCAATACCAAGGGGCCTCGCTGACATATGCAGCTAGAGACACGAGCTCTGGGGGTACTGGTTAGTTCATATTGCTGTTCCTCCTATAGGGTTGCAGACCCTTCAGCTCCTTGGGTGCTTTCTCTAGCTCCTCCATTGGGGACCCTGTGTTCCGTCCAATAGATGACTGTGAACATCCACTTCTGTATTTGCCAGGCACTGGCATAGCCTCACAAGAGACAGCTATATCAGGGTCCTGTCAGCAAAATTTTGCAGGCATATGCAATAGTGTCTGTCTGTGTTTGATGGTTGATTATGGTGTGGATCCCCGGATGGAGCACTCTCTGCATGGTCCTTCCTTCCATCTCAGCTCCAAACTTTGTCTCTGTAACTCCTTACATGGGTATTTTATTCCTCATTCTAAGGAGGGACGAAGTATTCACACTTTGGTCTTCCTTCTTCTTGATTTTCATGTGTTTTGCAAATTGTATCTTGGGTATTTTAAGTTTCTGGGCTAATATCCACTTATCAGTGAGTGCATATCATGTGAGTTCTTTTGTGATTGGGTTACCTCACTCATAATTATATCCTCCAGATCCATCCATTTGCCTAAGAATTTCATAAATCCATTGTTTTTAATAGCTTCATAGTACTCCATTGTGTAAATGTACCACGTTTTCTGTATCCATAACTCTGATGAGGGACATCTGGGTTCTTTCCAGCTTGTGGCTATTATAAATAAGGCTGCTATGAACATAGTGGAGCATGTGTCCTTCTTATCTGTTGGGACATCTTCTGGATATATGCCCAGAAGAGGTATTGCTGGATCCTCCGGTAGTACTATGTCCAATTTTCTAAGGAACCGCCAGACTGATTTCCAGAGTGGTTGTATAAGCTTGCTATCCCACCAACAATGGAGGAGTGTTCCTCTTTCTCCACATCCTCGCCAGCATCTGCTGTCACCTGAATTTTTGATCTTAGCCATTCTGACTGGTGTGAGGTGGAATCTCAGGGTTGTTTTGATTTGCATTTCCCTGATGATTAAGGATGTTGAACATTTTTTCAGGTGCTTCTCTGCCATTCGGTATTCCAAAGGTGAGAATTCTTTGTTCAGTTCTGAGCCCCATTTTTTAATGGGGTTATTTGATTTTCTGAAGTCCACCTTCTTGAGTTCTTTATATATGTTGGATATTAGTCCCCTATCTGATTTAGGATAGGTAAAGATCCTTTCCCAATCTGTTGGTAGTCTTTTTGTCTTATTGACGGTGTCTTTTGCCTTGCAGAAACTTTGGAGTTTCATTAGGTCCCATTTGTCAATTCTCGATCTTACAGCACAAGCCATTGTTGTTCTGTTCAGGAATTTTTCCCCTGTGCCCATATCTTCAAGGCTTTTCCCCACTTTCTCCTCTATAAGTTTCAGTGTCTCTGGTTTTATGTGAAGTTCCTTGATCCACTTAGATTTGACCTTAGTACAAGGAGATAAGTATGGATCGATTCGCATTCTTCTACACGATAACAACCAGTTGTGCCAGCACCAATTGTTGAAAATGCTGTCTTTCTTCCACTGGATGGTTTTAGCTCCCCTGTCGAAGATCAAGTGACCATAGGTGTGTGTGTTCATTTCTGGGTCTTCAATTCTATTCCATTGTTCTACCTGTCTGTTGCTGTACTAGTACCATGCAGTTTTTATCACAATTGCTATGTAGTACAGCTTGAGGTGCTTTCCCCAGAGGTTCTTCTATTGTTGAGAATAGTTTTTGCTATCCTAGGTTTTTTGTTATTCCAGATGAAATTGGAATTCAAATTGCAATTTGCCGTTTCTAACTTGGTGAAGAATTGAGTTGGAATTTTAATGGAGATTGCATTGCATCTGTAGATTGCTTTTGGCAGGATAGCCATTTTTACTATATTAATCTTGCCAATCCATGAACATGGGAGATCTTTCCATCTTCTGAGATCTTCTTTGATTTCTTTCTACAGAGACTTGAAGGTCTTATTATGCAGATCTTTCACTTCCTTAATTAGAGTCACACCAAGGTATTTTATATTATTTTTAACAATTGTGAAAGGTGTTGTTTCCCTAATTTTTTTCTCAATCTGTTTATCCTTTGTGTAGAGAAAGACCACTGATTTGTTTGAGTTAATTTTATATTTAGCTATTTCACTAAAGCTGTTTATTAGGTTTAGGAGTTTTCTGGTGGTATTTTTTGGGATATGTATGTATGTATGTATGTATGTATGTATGTATGTATTATCATATCATCTGCAAATAGTGATATTTTGACTTCTTCCTTTCCAATTTGTTTGCCCTTGACCTCCTTTTGTTGTCTAATTGCTCTGGCTAGGACTTCAAGTACTATATTGAATGTAGGGAGAAAGTGGGCAGCCTTGTCTAGTCCCTGAATTTAGTGGGATCGCTTCAAGTTTCTCTCCATTTAGTTTCATATTGGCTACTGGTTTGCTGTATATTGCTTTTATTTTGTTTAGGTATGGGCCTTGAATTCCTGATCTTTCCAAGACTTTTATCGTGGATAGGTGTTAGATTTTGTGAAACACTTTCTCAGCATCTAATGAGATGATCATGTGGTTTTTGTCTTTGAGTTTGTTTATATAGTGGATAACATTGATGGATTTCCGTATATTAAACCATCCCAGTATCCCTGGGAAGAAGCGTATTTGACCATGATGGATGATTGTTTTGATGTGTCTTGGATTTGGTTTTCGAGGATTTCATTGAGTATTTTTGCATCGATGTTCATAAGGTAAATTGGTTTGAAGTTCTCTATCTTTGTTGGGTTTTTATATGGTTTAGGTATCAGAGTAATTGTGGCTTTATAGAATGAATTGGGTAGAGTACCTTTTGTTTTTATTTTTTGGAATAGTTTGAGGAAAATTGGAATTAGGTCTTCTTTGAAGGTCTGATAGAACTCTGTACTAATGGTATCTGGTCCTGAGCTTTTTTTTGGTTGGGAGACTATTAATGACTGCTTCTATTTCTTTAGGGGATATGGGACTGTTTAGATCATTAATCTGATCCTGATTTAACTTTGGTACCTTGTGTCTGTCTAGAAAATTGTCCATTTCATCCAGGTTTTCCAGTTTTGTTGAGTAATACTATTCTAAGACTTTTACCTTAAAATAGCTTTGCCAATGGGCTGGGTGGTTATTGACAGTTAGTAAAGATATCAGTGTGGCTTCACAGTGCTCGTAGAGTATGCTGTTCAAATCCAAGAACCAGTGAGTTTTCTCATAGGTTGAGGGTTTTTATGGATATTAGATAATGAATTTCCAGAAATTAGAAACAAGATTGACTGGGTGTAGGTGAGGTGCTTCATCTGCCACAGTAAAAGGTTTGAGATACAGTTGGAGAAGTTGTATTAGCATTGAAGACAAAGTTGGATGCTATGTTAAAATTTACTTTCCTTTTGGAAGCAGTTGTTTAATGTTATATTATTTTTAAGAAAATAACTTGACACCATTGAAAGATTGGCTGAAGAGGCAATTCACAAATGCTAGTGAAGCCTCAGATAGCCCACTTAGAAATGCTATTCTTAGAATAAAGTAAGATTCATGTCTTTCAATAGTCAGTTCTTTGATCCTTTTTTAGTTGTCTCATAATTGATACATTTACGAGGTACAGTATGGTATTTTAATATGTGTGTACAATTTGTAGCCATCCAATCAGCACCATGTTTCTTTGTGTTAAAGAAAATATGCTTAACCTGTTCAGAAATTTCCCTAGCAACTTTCCTCACAATAGCTCCATATTGGAAATAACCCAGATGTAATCTTGCAAGTGGATGCTTAAACTCTGGTGCACCCATGCCATGGAGCAACCTACTGCCACACATAAAAACACAGAGTGAGAATGGAGATAATTATGCATGTAGAAAAGCTGTGCTTACTGCATGGTTCTTTTAGATGACATTCCTGACATGGAATGAAATGTTTTTAGTCATGAAGGAGGCTCAGGATTTTTTTTGCTGGGATGATTCTATAATGTAATTAGAGTGAGATTGCTATTTTTAGAATGATTTTATAATGTCTTTTTTTTTTAAATGTTAACAGTGGTAAGAAAGTTTTGTTGTTATTGTTATTGTTGTTTTAACTCAAACTCACTGTTATTCCCTAAGAATTAAATGTGATTACCTAAGCATTGCAAAACTAAAATTAAAATCTTTCATCCAGTTTAAAAAAAAAGAAAGAAAGAGAAAAGAAACATTCAGGATTGTCTGTCTCAGCAGTCGTCTGGCCTTAATATCAATAACACTTTAAATTAAAATAACACATCTCCGTGCTTCAGTGTCTTTTGCCATAGTCCACAATGCCAGTGTATTAAAGGTGTCTCTGTAGTTGACTTACTTATGCACTGGCTAGTTTTATGTCAGCTTGACACAAGCTGGAGTTACCTGAAAGGAGGGAACCTTAGTTGAGGAATGCCTCCATAAGATCCAGATGTAGAGCATTGTCTTAAGTACTGATTGATGGAAGAAGACCCAGCCCATTGTGGATGGTGCCATCCCTAGGGTGGTGGTCCTGGGTTCTCGTAAGAATGCAGGCTGAGCAAGCCATGGCAAGCAAGCCTATAAGCAGCACTTCTCAATGGTTTCCGCATCAGCTCCTGCTTCCAGGTTCCTGGCCTCCTTGCTTTCAACTATTATATGGAACTGTGATTGAAATAAATCCTTTCCTCCCCCAAGTTGCTTTATGTCATGGTGTTTCATTGCACCAATAGTAACTCTTAAGACATTTCCATCCTATAATTTTGATCAAGCGAAGACATGATGTCTTCTTGAGCTTTAGAAGTGGTTTTATTTTAAAGCAGGAAGAAGCCTACTGTATTAGTTCCTTTTAAATTCCTGTATTCAGATAACAGACAAATGTGACTTTAAGAAAGGAAAATCTATTGGTCAGGGGATACAGTCTTATCATAGCATCCATCTTGGAAAATTCCAGGTCTGGCTTGCTCTCCACATTTCTTCCAAAGAATAAACAGAGAGGTCAGATGAAAGAGGACTAGGTACCACTCCTAAACCTACGACCTCAGTAGTCTGTGCCATTTATACCTCACCTCCTACAGGTTCCAGATCCTCCCCAAACAGTGTTAACAGGTGGAGGCGTAAGCAAGTGTTCATACATGAACCTATGGGAGATATTTCAGATTGAGACCTTAACATTTATTCTTCTGCAAAAGACTAAATCAATTCTCTTCAAAGCATCTATGGTTTTAAAAATACTCTTAGGAAAAATCAAACTCACTGGAGACAGTCTCTTTGTTAAATGCAGTAAAATTAGCTCTCAGAGAAATGGATTTTTAAAGACAGTTTAACCTTATTTTAACTTCGTCAGCAGATAAAATTAGCCAATTGGAAATTGGTAAAAGTTTTGTAAGCGTGCGTGACTTAACCTGTTTACAGGCTATAGTATAACTTTTGGCATGGTCTGCTAGTATTTCAAGGCTGTCAACTAGTTCTTATGCGGCCTGTTTGCTTCTTTTTTTCCCCTCATATATGTTTCAAAAATAGAAAGTACTTTAGAATATTGACTAGGTTATTTAGCTCCATTTCTGTTTATATGTTATAAGGACTCTGAGGATTTTAAATAATTATTTTACTTTGATGTACAATCCTTAAAAGTGTGAGACAGTTTTTAAGGAGTAAAAAGATGAACCCAAACAGAATTTCCTTTGTTTATTAAAATGAAGTAACATTTTAAGTAACCTGTGAACTTAAATTACGCTGCCATGGGTCTAATTGCAGGATGAGTTGATTGTCCGTGTCTAGTGAAGTCAGGCATGAGCCTCAGTGAAGTCCATTTCATCACTAGTTGCTCTTAATGAGCCTTTAAACATTAAAGCTTGAGTGCATTACCGTTAGTTAAGGAATATTTGAAGACCATTGTAGTTTGGGTATATATGGCACTTTTTCTTTCTACAACGCCCTGTTTAGTAGTGACAGAACAGATAGGAAAGTGCCACTTGTCTATATCTTGTGCTGTATATTGCTTGATCTTCCTAGCCATAATATTGCAACGAAGAATATCAGTTATAAAACATCTTCAGCTATGTTAACAGCATATTGTTAGGTAATTTCATGAATCTGCTGAGCTACTCAGTCTACCCTAGTAATTGTATTTTATATTTTTTATTTAGTCCTTTAGCTGTGCAATACTTCTGTCACAATTTCCTGTTGCTCTTCTATTTTAAAATGACCTTTAAGACAGATCAAATTATGTCTGTCCGTCCGTCTGTCTTGTTGGTCTGTCTGCCTGTCTATCTAGGGACTTGAGAGAGAGTTCATCAGTTAAGAGCACCTACAGATGCTGTAGAGGACCCTACTTCAGTTCCTAGTGCCCATGTTGTATGGCTCACAAACTCCAGGGTATTTAATGCCCTTCCTTTTCTGGACCCCATAGATGTCAATACTCTTGTGTATATAGTGATGCACACATAGATACTCAAACACACACACAGAGAGAACTTAAAAATAATGAAAAAGAATTTAAAAAGGTACTCTTATCCAATTCCAAGATTTCATATTGTGTTAGGCCCTTACTCAGTAGACTTTCTGGATTCAGGTTTCTCTCTCTCTCTCTCTCTCTCTCTCTCTCTCTCTCTCATTGTATTTCTTCCCTCAGCCCAGTTCAATCCACATCACAAACAGCATTTGTGTGCTGCATCCTTTAGCTTCCTACTTAAAATAGGCTATTGGTCTTCATTCTAAATGATTTGATAATTTTTCTATTTTCTTGTGATTAAAATTCAAGCCAACTGTTTTGGCAAGAATATTTTTTAAAGTGATTTTTTTCCCCCTTTCATTAGTATCATTTAGCAGTTAAAAGGGTAGGTTTGGCTCTTTTTTTCTTTTTTGTTTTCTTTTTTTGGTGGTTAATATTTTGGTCAGTTGGTTAAGAATTTTGCTTGCTGTATTTTTTCCATATAGCACAAGATTTTAAATTTATAGCTAAGGATAGGCTATTTCTTTTCCTTTCCAACACTTGCCTGATGGTTTCAGGATTGGTTAATGACTTGTGCCCAATTTTTGATGTTTTTGTAATTCCACTTATACTTTCTAGTTAATGATATCACTTTCTGATAGGCCAAAATATTTTTCTATAACCTCTATTTTTTTTTTTTTTTTTTTTTTAGCTTAGAATCTGTATCCTTTATCTAATTTCTCCCAGTATCAGGTCTGCTTACTTGATTTACTTTATAAGGTAGAATGGTGTAAATTCTATTTTTTTTGTTTATTTGTTTGGTTTTTTTTTGTTGTTGTTGTTTTTTTGAGACAGGGTTTCTCTGTGTAGCCCTGGCTGTCCTGGAACTCACTTTGTAGACCAGGCTGGCCTCGAACTCAGAAATCCACCTGCCTCTGCCTCCCAAGTCCTGGGATTAAAGGCATGTGCCACCACTGCCCAGCTGTAAATTCTATTCTTATGTACTTAATTACTTTTGCCCTGTTTTAATGACAGACCTTTTGAATTGTTTTTATAGTGGTATAGTTTACTTGTTTCAATATGAGATAAATTATGAAGTTGACTTGGAAAGTTCTTAGTGAAATTTTTTATTAACTTATTTATTGTTTTTATTCTATAGCTACTGAGTATTGAGTTGAGGTAGGTGCTTACTGTCTTGGAATTTACTTAAGTAGTTTTGTTTCACCTAGCTTTGCTACATTTACATCCCATTTATATTGGGGGAATAAAAGACATGATTTGTTTTCAAACAATATTTCTGTCATTCCATTTCATTTTTATAGCTTGTTTATATATACATATATATATATATACACACACACATATATGTATACACATACACACGTGTGTGTGTGTGTGTGTGTATCATTATAGGTTTGAGGGGATAGAAGGGTGATTTTACATCTCAATTTGCCCAAAATATCCTAAGCTGCATCCCTGCTCTGATGTAATTACCATTAGCTTTTCTCATCATGCCCAGAGCACTGGAATCTGAATGACCTTATACAGATACTCACTAATTTAACCTATTAAGTTTAGAAACAGATACTTACCATTTCATCAGTTAATGGGATTAGCTAAAACCATAAGATTTTCATGTTTGGTCTGTCTTAAGTATGTGCTCTCACTTTTTCATTTATTTTGAAAATTTGAGTAGAAAGTGTAGCTGTTTAGTAAAACTTCACTGGAATTTACTATACATTTTTAAAATACAAGATTTCTTTTGTAGACTACTATGAACAGAAAACAGACCTACACTGAATAACTCATTCTGTTTATATAGACATACAGAAGTAAGTGGTGTAAGAATTTTTAAGTAAAAATTTAAATATATATTTGTCATAGTGTTAGGAAACGTTTGGTGGGAAATAAATATTGATAATTGTCAAATACGGTTGCTGTTTGAAGTGGTGCATTCTGTTCTAGTCAAAGCTGAGGTACATTAAATCCACAGAAGTATCCCTTAAACTGCACCTTATGACAGTCTCTGCCAAAAAAAGTTAACGATTCTTGATGTTTGTCCCTAGTCTTTCAGATTCCCCAAGTCCTTGAGTGCTGACTTTGTACAGTTAGAAACTAGTTTATGTGGTATACTCAAAAAGATATTACCAGAGGTTTACCAGCTGCTGTTAAAATAGTCCTTCCTTCCTTCCTTCCTTCCTTCCTTCCTTCCTTCCTTCCTTCCTTCCTTCCTTCCTTCCTTCCTCCCTCCCTTCCCCTTCCTTCCCCTTCCTTCCCCTTCCTTCCCCTTCCTTCCCCTTCCTTCCCCTTCCTTCCCCTTCCTTCCCCTTCCTTCCCCTTCCTTCCCCTTCCTTCCTTCCTTCCTTCCTTCCTTCCTTCCTTCCTTCCTTCCTGGTAAAATACTAGAATTACTTCATCAGTAAGGTCAGTGCCACTGTAACAAAATATACGAGAGTGGGTAGTTTATGATGAATAGAAGCTTACTGCTCTTTTTGAGGCAATTTGCTGAGATTTTTGCTCCATTGGAGCCTCTACTGCTGTTATCTTCCACAAAAGAGAAATATGGTTGAACAGATTGAAAGGAATAAGTATATTTCCTTATTTTCCTTCTTTTAAGAGCAGGATATTTCCTGAAAGGTCCAACTGGCCATTCTTTATTGAACATTACATTTCTCATACATGAACTTGGCAGCAAATTAGACCATACCACTAGCTTACACATGACTGTAAAAATGAAAGCCCATGAAGAGAGGAAAACTAAACAGTTGGGTGGTTCAGTTAAAGTCCTCAGTGAAGACAGGTGCATGGCTCCTTTTGTACAGGAGAAATGGGATCTATTTCCACTGATAACATCTTGTGTTGTTCAGGAGTGGCTTTTTCAGAGAAATCTGTATAGCAGATCTGGAAAATACATGCTTAGTAATTAGAATCTTTTTAACTTGGTATTTTGAAATAATTTTAAAAATTGAAAGAACTCTATGTCCATTGTTCACCTCATCTCTGGTGTGTATACAAGCCTTTTAAATTCTGGACCTGTTTTTTATTTCTTTTTGGGGGCACATATAAGAATAAGAAGTCTTTGCTGTCACGAGGTATAACTTGAGACAGAAAGTAAACAAGTGTGTGAACAACAGCATCTCAGATAGTTTGCCTTTTGGGAGATTGGTATTTGGTAGAGGTTCTTTAAATAAAGTCACCAAAGACTGGAAAAGGGACATTTAAATTTTAGTTGTTGTAAATTTGAGTTGTGGATTCACGTCAAGGGTGATGGTTGTTGTCCACAGTAGGCTCTAAGAATGAATGGATGTTTCCCTGGAGTTAAAGCAAGTGCAGAAACAGTCAGGTGACCATACAATGGAAGTGTCTGTGATATAGATTGATCAGTGTGGCTGGAAAAGAGAGGAAAGAGTGTGTGTGTGTGTGTGTGTGTGTGTGTGTGTGTGTGTGTGTTATATTATGGGGGTTGTGATAAACTGTTTGTTCTTAGTATTGCCTGTAGATAGCTTAGGGAGTTTGACTATTCTTGGGAGTAGAAGACTGATATTGTTGAATATAAATTTTAAAGAGTTCTTTGAAATAATAGAGAGTACATAACAGTTGAAGAAAGGGAATGGAGGTGTTAGGCTGTTGTAGATATTGAAGTAGGAGATGAAGTCTTGTTTCAGATTCATTTTATTTGAACACTTTGAGATTATTTCAACTTTTACTGGATTTCCAAATAGAGTATTGATCTCTAAATAGATAACTCAGTGTTTCTCTTGATTTTGTTACTTACTTGTGTTGTCTTTACAAAGGCTATATTCTCCAAGAGTAATCATTTATTTTTTGATTTCAGTGAATTGTGGGTATAATTGATACTTATTTTTTTCCTAAGGGTTTTTTTTTTTTTTGTTTTTTTTGTTTTTTTTTTGTTTGTTGTTTTGTTTTGGCTGAGGGTGGGGACTGGGTAGCTCACTGATAGAGCCTTTCCTAGAATTCATCAAACCCTGGGTGTAATGTCTCTTTCTCTGTCTCTGTCTTGCTCTGTCACACATACAGTTTTACTGTATAATTTTAGTCAGTTTCTTATTTTCTGAAGAGTAGGAGTGCCAGGTAAGTATAGAAGGAAGACTTAAATTACAATTTTAGATGGCTAGGCAGATAGCTCAATCAGTAAAGTGCTGGAGAATCTCAGCTCACTCCTTAGAATGCCCCTTATAGGAGGGAAATAACCAGGACATGGAGGCATACATTTATAAACCCAATCCTGGGAAGGTGGCAACAGGAGGATGCTTGGATCTCACTGACTACTCACTCTGCACTATTGACAGACCCCAGGTTGGTGAGAGACCGTGGCTGAAAATTCAAGGTACAACTGATACATCAGGAAAGATACCCAAAGTTGTCTTCTTGTGTACAAATGCATAGTGTGCACGCACCATCCACACATACGTGTTTTCACTAATGGAACAACTTACTTTAACTTAAAAAATGAGACAATGCAAAGCCAGCACTACTTTCAAGGGGCGTTCACATTAAGCAGAGTTGACATTTCAAAAATAAAAGTGAAATTATTAATTACCATGTGATAAGCAGAAAGGTAGAGATATTTTGTAGATAATATGAGTGAACATAATAATTTTCCAGCTCATGCATACATTTTCCTTTTTGATCTTCTCTCCATACTGCACGATTCTGTACATGATAATGTAATGTGAACTTACAAATTTTTAAATGGTTTTCAGACAAGTGACTAGATTATTTTGTAGTATATTATAGCATTTAATTAATTAATTAATTTATTTATTATTTTTGGCTCTGTATCTATGTGAACGGTATGTTTGTACCATGGGGTTGCCTGCCTGCCTGTGTGTATGTCTGTCATCTGTCAGTGGATAACTTTGGAGTTTGTTATTTTGTTCCATCTTTATTTGTGTTCTGTGATCCACGTTCAAGTTGGATCTTATGTGACAGGCACCTTTACCTGCTGAATTTTCTTGCTGGACCCAAATTTTAATGTGTTTTTTTTCTTTTAGTATATTATTTATTGGTATCATTTAAGGCAGGTTTGTGCTCTGTATGTCAGACTAGCCTGGAACTTACTAAATAGCTCTTGCTGGCCTCAAAGACAAACTATAAACATGAGCTAAAACAATAAGTCATAAAACTTGTAGTAAGTCGTATGTTATCCAACCTCAGTAAATTGGTGTTGAGGCTAGGGTATGTAGGCTCTTTTCTTGGGTAATTTTCCATGCTCTTGAATACACATTTAGGAAGTCACTAAAAGAGATGGCAGCTGCGTGTATTTGGGATGTTTATGACATTACCAGAGAGGGTGGGAGAGCTTGAAGCAGAGATGCTTTGAGACAATAGTTGGTTAATGAGTTTGCTTGTATGTACAAGAGAAAAGAATGGGCCTGATTGCTCACAATTTGAAGCCTGAAAATGTATTTTTCTGGATCTGTGTATTTGCATATCTAATTGCTATGTAATCAAAACTAAGTGAACTGTAGCTACTTCAAACTTTAAAATGAAAGGCAATCATCCTTATGGGGGGAGGGGACCCCTAACTTGCACGCTAGCCTGAATATTAGCATTATAGTCCTCTTGTGCTTAATTATAGGTGTCTGGCTGAGCAGTAAATGCCTGCTTGTGTAATGGAGAAGTGAGTGTGACTCTGACACACCAGTGGAGCTCTGCTGTGACAGAGCCTGGGCTTAGAAAGCCATTACTGTGTATCTGTTCTGTGCATTGGTGATACGGATGGTGCCAGAAGGACTGCTAATTGCTTGCTTTTTTTGATATGGAAAGCAGTGGTTCCACCAGTGACCTCACTACTAAAACTAAAGCTTGTATTAAGCAGCTAGAATATGCTTGGTTTTCTGGTGGAAAGAAACCCCACTCCCCAGCCTCAAGTTGTTTCCTGACAGCTTTGTTTTTTTGTTAGCCTTTTGGGGTTAAAATCTATTTACTATAACATGAGTCCTTTGGGTTATTGTAGCTTTTCCTTTTCACTGTATTATTAATTTGAGAGACAGTATATTCTTACATCCTTAAATGTCATTGAAAATTTTATAGCCACTAATTTCCAAGGTTTTCAGACTAATATAAGCTCTTTATATATTTCCTCATTGAACTTAGACATCTAACACAGGTTTAAAACATATTTAAGTTTCAATTAGTGTCAAACTAGCTAGTTCTTAGTCCCTGAGGAAAAGATGCATTCAGCCTGATACCAAAGTCTTCAAGACTCAAGGATTTGGGTTGAGCTAGAGGACTACTGAAACGCCTGTACCCTCTGCCCCAACACAACACAACACATCACTTTATACTTTTCCTTAATTCACTTAATTCTGTTTTGCCTTTTAAAAAGTTTATTCTAAGTTTGAGAATTTAGGATTAATAAACTGTTTTTAAAAAACTAATTGCTTTCCAATGTTTTTTCTCATTTTCAGGAAAAAGCATTTATTTTTGTAAAGTGTTAGTTGAAGTGGAGTTAACAGATACGTATCAGAAGATACTCTCATGAAGTTTTACCTTTTAAATTAAGATTTAATTTGTCGAGGCCAGACACAGTGACACACATACATATTTAATCCCAGCAATCTGGAGCCAGAGTCAGGTAGACCTCTGAGTTCAAGGCCAGCCTAGTCTATGTAGAGAGGCCCTGTCTCAAAACATAAAATAAAAACATACCATGTTAGTCTGTGTGATTTTTGTTCTTTTCAGTCAGCATTATTTTGTGAAAACCGCTTATGAGTGATCAACAATCAAATCCTGAGTGTGCTGGAGTTCTCTGCGACTTAGCTTGAGGTCATCTCCAGCTGTAGGAAATGCCATTGAACAAATGAAGAAAAATCAGACCCTTTATACATAATGTGGCTCATGATTTTTTTTAACAGTTACCGAGTTTCTGATCCATTTTCTGGTTTTTACTTGAGCTTTTTCTCTCTTCTCCTCTCTCCTCTCTTCTCTCTCCTCTTCTCTTCTTTTTTCCCGAGACAGGGTTTCTCTGTATAGCCCTGGCTGTCCTGGAGCTCACTATGTAGACCAGGCTGGCCTTGAACTCAGAAATCCACCTGCCTCTGCCTCCCAAGTGCTGGGATCAAAGGTGTGCGCTGCCACGCCCGGCTTTGCTTGGGCTTTTGAAGTTGTTTCATTTCTGTCTTAAGTAATATTTTCATCAAAAGAGTGTTTTTCTTCTCTATTCTTTCTATAATAAATAGATCTATAATAAACACTTGCTTTGTTCTCAGTTACAGGTTTATCTCACAGTAATTTATTTTCAGTAACCCCTAAGTTTTACACATGCATGACACTTAGAAATTTAATATATTGTGACCTTTCATATTCTGTGCTTGAGCCAGCCTCTGGGTTTAAAAATATCCTGTTGAATTAATTTGTTCTATATGTACAGTAACTATATGTAGTTATTATCCTTCAATACTATATTTTAAAATTATTATTTGTGTATGTACATATGCACACATCTGCCTATGTGTGTGTACATGTGTGCCAGGCCATACATGTGCTATAGCACATTTGTGGAGATTAGAAGACAAGTCTCATGAGTTGAATCTTGTGTTCTACTGTGGATTCTAGAGACCAAGCTCAGGTACTAGGCTTTCATTGGATCTTTTTGTTTTTACCTGCTGAGACAGATTTCATATCTTTGTTTTCTTTTTGTATGTGTGGGAGCGTATTCATGTGTGCGCATGTGAAGGATTAGGTGTCATTCCTCAGACACTGTCAGTCCATGGTTTCACATCAGGCACCCCAGTCCCACTCATCTCCCTGTCCTTTTGTATTATCCATCCTCAGCTCTTGCAGCTTCACACCAAAGAACATAAAATAAGAGTTAAAAAAAACAAGACATCTTGAGGCTGTAGTAAGTCACAGAATGCCACAGAGTACACTTTTGTCCACACGTCTTTACTTGCAGATGTTCATTGGATTAGTCATTGGTCTGTTTTCAAGCCTCTGGTTTTTACTACACTGCCAATACTGAATCCGTATGAAGACTAATCTTGGATTTCCTGTTGTCATGTCCTGGGGAATACTGCAGCTTTGGATCTGCAAGACAGGCCTTTTCATGTATTCCAACAGATCCTAGATGGGATAGATGTTGATATTGTAGGCATAACTACCATGCCTCTCCCCAGAGGTGTTTCAAAAGAGCTGTCCCTAAGATTCTGATAAACTAATGTAGGGAGAGATAGACAATACCAGAAGAAAAATAAAAGCAATCAGAAGTTTTCAAACTTCAGTGTAGAATCTCTTAATAAAATAAATGTGATGACTGGATGATCTTGAGTGTGTATTTGAAGATAGGACAATGGAGATCTCCTGTTGTAGAGAACCAAGGGATGGGAGCCATTAGGAAAAATTGGGGTTTGCATACTATAAGTGCAGATCAGAGTTCGAGGGACACCTACTTAATTTTTAGCTTCTTGTGTCCTTGAATAAAGAACTGTGTCAGGGACATATGACAAGGCAGTGAAATAGGAGCAGTTTATAAGAAATAGTCCCAGGAATGGGCAGGGGCCTAGAATGCTGGGGAAACACATGTACTACATCCCTGGGCTATGAGGTTCGTTATCATTAATTTACATTTTTTTCTATGTATGTGCAGGTTTTGTTTGTTTTTCCCTGCATGCTCTTTTTGTTGCTTGTAGGCCAGGGTAAGGGCTCCCCCCAGTCATGTTTGTTCCTAGCTTCTTTCATGTTGATACTGCTCTTCTATTCCTCAGATGGTCTAATAGACACACATTTGACATTCAGAAAAACAGATAAGCCTGGAAAAAAATGTTTGAAGAAATAATGACTTAGATCCTCTGAATTGTATTGGTAGACATAAATAGGCAGGTTGTAGCTCCTCAACCAGCATTATATAGAATGAACACAGAACACAGTGTATATACTGAGGTGTATCAAAACAGATCTTTGACACCAGATACCAATCTGAGTGTTGTTATATTTCCAATATTTAGGATGCTGAAACAGGAAGATTGGTAAAGTAATAAATGTAATAGATCATTTAACCTTACAAACACTTTCTAGAAGTATAGTTAAAAAGCAACTGAGGCAAAGTTAAAAAGTAAAATATAGCCCATGTATATTCATATATATTCATGTACTCATACATAGAAAGACTGCTTCAGAATGAAATCTTGATGCTTTTGAATATTTGCTTCCCAGATCACTAGCCCACCCTTTCTTCCTGAAGGCCTTCATTTCATTTTAGTTTAGTTTAGTTTCACTATCTGTTTGTATCGCATAAAAACATCTTGAAGGAAGAGAGAAAAGAAAATTATACATGAAATATTAAATGACTGATTTTATTAACAGAAAATAAATGGGAAGGGAAAATGACTTCTATAATGCTAGATGTTAAAATAACTATCTGAATTATCTAACTAGGAAAGACTGTCTCTTAAATGTAAGTAAAATAAGATAAAAGAACTGATTGCCAGAATATTGATTGCGCTAGGTAATGTGAATGAGTATTCTTTTAGGCTAAAGAAAAATGTTAGTCATTAAAAATTGTTAACGTAAAAGGAAATGGCTAATACTGGTGTCTTAGTCAGGGTTTCTATTCTTGCACAAACATCAAGAAGCAAGTTGGGGAGGAAAGGGTTTATTCAGCTTACACTCCCATACTGCTGTTCATCACCAAAGGAAGTCAGGACTGGAACTCAAACAGGTCAGAAAGCAGGAGCTGATGCAGAGGCCATGGAGGGATGTTCCTTACTGCCTTGCTTCCCCTGGCTTGCTCAGCCTGCTCTCTTATAGAAGCAAAACTACCAGCCCAGCGATGATCCCACTCACAAGGGGCCTGAAACCCTTGGTCGCTAATTGAGAAAATGCCTTACAGTTGGATCTCATGGAGGCATTTCCTCAACTGAAGCTCCTTTCTCTGTGATAACTCCAGCTGTGTCAAGTTGACACAAAACTAGCCAGTACAATTGACCCCTTGTCAACTTGACATACAAACACATCACTAGTAAGCCTCAACCCTTACATTCTTATTCATCCCCAAGGTCTAAATAACTTTAAACGTCCCACAGTCTTTACATATTCTTAAAATTTCAATCTCTTTAAAATATCCATCGCTTTTAAAACCCAAAGTCTTTTTACAATTAAAAGTCTCTTAACTGTGGGCTCCACTAAAATAGTTTCTTCCTTCAAGAGGGAAAATATCAGGGCACATCACAATCAAAAGCAAAAATCAATCTCCAACCGTCCAATGTCTGGGATCCAACTCACAGTCTTCTGGGTTCCTCCAAGGGCTTGGGTCACTTCTCCAGCCATGCCTTTTGTAGCACACGCGTCGTCCTCTAGGGTCCAGATGCCTGTACTCCACTGCTGCTGCTCTTGGTGGTTATCTCGTGGTACTGGCATCTCCAAAACACTCCATGACCCCTTCAGTCCAGGGCCGTCAATTGCAACTGAGGCTGCACCTTCACCAATGGCCTTCCATGGCCTCTCACAGTGCTGAGCCTCAGCTGCTCTGCGTGACCCCTTCATGCCTTCAAAACCAGTACCACCTGGGTGACCCTTACACATTACCAAGTCCCGCTGCAACAGGAGTACAAACTTGGCTATCTCTGGAACACAGCCTCTTTGTGCTTTCAGAAAACACTTCCCAGAAGATGTCAACTCAATGATGCTGGTCTCTTCTTAATCACTGCTAATTTCTTAGCTTCAGCTAACCAGCATCAATAGTCCCAGTAATGCAAAGGTTTTGCTTTAGTAGTTTTGGTATCTTGTTAATCACAGCTGATTCTTCAACCCCAGATAACCAGAACCACAGAATAATCAAACTCCAAAATAGCAATGGCCCTGAAAAGAGTCTTTAATCCACCCCCCCCCCCCCGAAATTTCACAAGCCAGGCCTTCATCTTCTGCACTGTTCTCAACATTATCTTCCAAGCTCCCACACAACATCTGACAGAGCTCTTAACACCAAATGAATCTTCTAGCCCAAAGTTCCAAAGTCCTCCCCAAAACATGGTCAGGTTGTCACAGGAATACCCCACTATGCTGGTATCAATTTGTCTTAGTCAGGGTTCCTATTCCTGCACAAACATCATGACCAAAAAGCAAATTGGGGAGGGAAGGGTTTATTCAGCTTACATTTCCACATTGCTGTTCATCACCAAGGAAGTCAGGACTGGAACTCAAGCAGGTCAGAAAGCAGGAGCTGATGCAGAGGCCATGGAGGGATGTTTCTTACTGGTTTGCTTCCCCTGGCTTGCTCAGCCTGCTCTCTTATAGAACCCAAGACTACCAGCCCAGAGATGGTCCCACCCACAAGGGGCCTGAAACCCTTGATTGCTAATTGAGAAAATGCCTTACAGTAGGATCTCATGGAGGCATTTCCTCAACTGAAGCTCCTTTCTCTGTGATAACTCCAGCTGTGTCAAGTTGACACAAAACCAGCCAGTACAGTATCCAAAGTTAAGTTTAAAAGTAAAATGCAATTATAGAACATACTACAGCAGTGAGGCTAGAGAGATGGCCTAGTGTTAACAGTGCTTATTGCCTGTGCAGAAGACTGGGGTTGCATTCCCAGTACCCATGGTCACTCACAACCACTTTTAAACCCCAGTTCTAGGGTATATGATGTCTTTATACCTCTGGTAGTTCCTCCATACACACCTGGAACAGACATACAACTAGGCACACATGCATCCATTAAAAATACAATATCTGAATTAAAAAACATACATGCTGCTGGATTTGATGTGGTAGAGAAGAAATTGTGGAAAGGAAGCACAGGAACAGCAGAAAAGTTGCACACACAGACTGTGAAATGGGGCAGCTGTAGCTTCAGCCCTGCCCTAAATTGCTTAAGAAACCCACCCCAGAGCATCGAGGTTGCTCTTTTTAAATAAAGCTCATCAAGAGCTACTACCCATAAGAGAAATACTGCGAGGTTGGAAATACAAACATGGAGACTATTTCTAGAAGGTAGCAAACAGTGTCTCTATGGATATAAAATAAAATACACTCAAGAGAGGAAATAAAGACTGTAATGGTAAAGGTTAATCTATCAGGATAAATACAACTTTATATATGAGCCAAAAAATTAAATATAGGCACAAACAGTAATTAATTCCATAATCAGAAGTAGGTTTTTTTTTTTTGACTGAAGAGAAGATAGACTTTATTCCCACCACCTCAGCCCTGTTAAATATTGTACCTAACCATTAGAAACTTTATATTTTCTTTTAAGTGCACTAGAGTGGAAACTATACATGTCATAGGGTAAGAAAAGATGAGAATTGTATAACTTTGATCATCAAGGAATTAAATATCAAATATTTTGAAAATAACTAACGCAACTTGCTATGACTCATTGGCCAAGACATATGGAGGAATCCAGAAAACATTTTAACTGAATGATTGTAAAGAGTACAAGACAGAAAAAATTAGTGAGGTAAAAACTTGTTTAAAGGGGACTTATTTATACACGTTTTACAAACACAGAAATATCAAAAATAAACAAACTAAGCTCTGTGTAACTAGAAAGGAGCTGAAAGATTTAAGATGGAGCCGGGCAGTGGTGGCACATGCTTTTAATCCCAGCACATGGGAGGCAGAGGCAGGTGGATCTCTGAGTTCAAGACCATCCTGGTCTACAGAGTGAGTTCCAGGACAACCAGGGCTACACAGAGAAACCCTGTCTTGTGTGTGTGTACACACACATACTATGGAAGATACTGAAATTGAAATAGGACAATAGAGAAATGTAATGAAACTGATTATTTATCTTTCAGAATATCATTGTAATAGATAAAAAACTAGGCTGATCTATAACAAGTAGAAAATACTGATAGTCAGTATCTGTGAAGATGGAGGATATACTAGAGATCCTGTATTTATTAAGAAGTTCGTGAAGGGAATGCATGACAGGAGCAATGTTTTGAGACAAGGTGTCATGTAGCACAGGATAACTTTGAACTCTTAATCCTCCTTTCTCGACTTCACAAGCTCTGGGATTTTAGGTGTGTGCCGGTATCTCTTGCTCCATGAGGAAATTTAGGACAAAAAGTTAGGCAATTTATATGAGAATAGATTCTTTGAAAAACAAATTATCACCAAGAAGCAACAAATCCTTAATATCTGTATTTTGGTTAAGGTATGAGTTATATTTTAAAACTTCCCTATAAAGAAAAGGTTATACTTTTATGTATTTGATATTTAGAATGGAAAAATGTAGGAAAAGGCTCATACCAACTTTTTACAGATAATAGTTAATAAATTCATATATTTATAAGTGACCCCCATCACCTACCAGGAAACTAAAATTAAAAGGAGACACTCTCAACTTGGTGAACTTCAGCTACAAAATAATTATAATAGCATCAAGTAGTAAAATACTGTGTTTTCCCTCCTTTGCCCATAAAGATCCCAGGATGTTTGATTTTTATCATGATGGCATGAAAAGATAGCCAGTGCAAGAAAAACAAAGAGCTGGAGAGGTGGCTCAGGAGTTAACAGTGCTTGCTGCTTATGCAGAGGGATTTGCTCTTAAGGACCACAATCAGGCAGCTCACAACCACCTGTAATTGCAGTTCCCAGGGATCCATTGGCCTTGTCTTTAATCTATGGGCACTAATATACAGATACATGCACACATAAATTTAAAAAGAAATAATAATAAAAGAAACATCACATAGAACAGAAGACAATTTAAAACTTTTCAGACTTGATTCTTTATATAAAAAAATCTAGAGCATTATAAATGATCTATTTACCAAATACCATCACTGAGTAACATGTAAAGTAGAAAGTACCAAAAGTAACAGGAAGGTTCACATATTCATAGTGAAGCAAACCATCAACACCATACTCAATGAAGTTGGATGCTTGGCATACCTACTAAATGTTTGTTCTATAAGAAAAGTCTTGTCAGATCCAGGAGCCTCAAAAGTTCTTTGTGTTCTAGAAATAAGCTAATGATGGAAAATTAAGTGTCCCTCAAAGTGGTGTGTTTTCACGAGGTAGTTGAAAAGCTAGGAAAATAAAAGCTGTGATAAGTATGAAATTTATTGAAGGACACTGAAGGTTAAAACTCATAAAGGATATTACTCTGAAAATTAGCAAAATACTAATCTGAAAACAGAAACAGCACATTTATTGTCTTGAATAGCAGTGTCATTTTTACAGTTTTTTTTCTACACTTATTCTTTTCATTGTATTCCTTGGTAAAATGAATATATCAGTGTTCACAGTTTATTTTTATTCAGTCATGTTTTGTATGCCATAGTAGTCTGTGCTGTTGTGTGTGTTGATAATGTAGCTGTAGCAGTGAATTGTTTAAACCTCCTTGGCTCCCAGATGGTCAAGCATCCACCCAAGAGCTCTCTGGATTCATGAATGAAAGACACACATGTGCCAGCTAATTTTGATATGCCTTGATTAGCTCCATGCCTGGGCACTTCTAAACCTCCCCTCAACTAGCACACATTCCCCTCTGGTATTCCTGGCTTAACACCTTCTAAATCTATATTTTATCTTTGCTGTCCTGTTACCTTGTGGGCAGCTGCTGCTCCCCACCCTCACCCCCACCTCCACCCCCAGTAGGACCTCTTTCCCTTTCCACCTACATTGTTGGATAATTTTCTCTCTTGCAGCTCTTAAATCTTATCCCTCTTCCTCCAAGTCATGGAAATTTTGTTCCTATTCTTCTCTCCCTTGGTCCCTTGCCCATGCAGTCTAAAAGTCCCACCTTCATCTCCCTGCCCAGCCATTGACTTTAAGGCAATTCCAAATGAAGACATAGCATTAGAACCAATTCCCAACATGTAGCAACTTTAAGAATAATCATATTTTCCCCCAAGCTATTGTAAATTGTTGCCAGGAACTCTAAAATGTCTGGGGTTTTTGTTTGTTTTGTTTTGTTTTAATCTTAATCTTACCTAACCTTAGCAAGTTAGCTTGTTGCCACAATTTCACAGATGTTGGTAGAAGACCAGTGCTTTCTGAATTAGAAGCCAGGCTTTCTGATTGATGTTTAAAAAAAAAAAAAGCAAGAGCAATGTCCTCATATTTGCAGCTAGTCTCTGAGTCTGGTGTCTACCAGTGACGTGGAAGGCTATGACACCTGCTTCTGTGACTGTATTTGTAAAAAGGAACATTGGCCAGGGACCATAACCTTCTAAGCAAGCAGCAGAAAAGATTTTCCTACCCCATCATTATTCAGCATTCTTAACATCCTCTGTGACTAGAAACTGCTTGAAGAGACGACTAAAAGTATTCAAGTATCTGGTCACAGCAGCAGTGGTTAGGCAAGAAAGGCAATACTGTTGCTCTTCAGCATTAATAAGATACGTCATGCTTCAAAAAGGTTGCTATGTTACTTAAAAGAATGTCTTAGAATTTGTGCTTGAGATGAATGAGTAGGTAACAATGCTTTCTGCACAAATCTGACTATATGAGTTCAACCCCAGGAAACCTATAGTGGAGAGGAGCTGATTCTCCACAGTTGTTCCCTGACCTCCCTTTATAGGGTCTGGCACATGCATCCCATATGCATCATATATACACAACAAAGAATAAATGAAGTGTAGGAAAGAAATGTCTTAAGATGAGTGAAATGCTGCATACAAATAAGTACAAAAAATTGCAGATACAGTGTAGACGAGGATAATATTAGGAAAAGTACAGCGAAAGATTTTATAATTATGAATTTGAAAATGTGTACAATGTTTTTGTTTGTAAAATACTGTTTCTGTAATGATGTTTATGATAAATATATCATTCCTTGATTTTTGTTGACTTTTTTTCTGTTGTAAGTATCCAATTTATAATTGTTAATGACCCCACCATTCTGTATGTGTGTGTGTGGGGTGTGTGTGTGTGTGTGTGGGTGTGTGTGTGTGTGTAGACAAGAGCATGAGGCTGGGTATCTTTTTCCCTGCATCTCCACATTACTTCATTTATTTATTTGTTTTATGCCATGTGTTTGCATGTATATCTGTACTCTGTGCAGTGCCTATGGGGAACAGAAAAGTGAGCCAGATCTCATGGGTCTGAAATTACAAATAAGGTAGTTGTGAGGTGTCATGTTCTGGGACTCAAACCAGATTCTCTAGAAGAGCAGCCAATGTTGTTAACCTGCTGAGCTGTCTATTCAGTATGTATGTATATATGTATGTATGTATGCATGCATGCATGCTTGAATTTTTAAGATAGGTTTCTCACTGATCCTGGAGTCCATTGTTTGAGGTAGATTACCTGGCCATTGATCCCTCTAGATCCTATCTGCAACACATGCTAGCACCCTCTCCCCAAAACATGTCTTTTATAGAGTGTTAGGGATCTGAGCTTAGTGCCTGTATTCACAGAACAAGCATTTTATTTGCTGAGCCATCTCCCAGCTCTTAATGCCTGTTAACTTCTGACTACATAGCAGCAAATAGAGACTTTCACATTGTTGGAAAGATTTTTTTTTTTTTTATTGTAAATGTCTTTCAGTTTTGTTCTAGGAAGTGGTTGGATCAGTTGGAAAAAGTTTAGCTCCTTAAATCTTGATTTTTGTAAATTTTTTAGGCAATACTTGAATAGTGGCTCATACTAAGTTGAATTGTTTCCTTTGAGATACTGATGAGTTATGTGATGTTTCACAGTCTATGATGTGGAGTCCTTTGTAAACTGATTCCTGACCTTTAAAATCCTCTGCCCAGCCTACATGGATATGTTGAATTACAGTACTTGTCTGGATCCTAACAGCTCTCCAGCAGTCTTGAGCCCAGCCAGCTTTACTTTCCTGGACTCAGATTGCTATTTTTTAGTATCTTCTAGTGGGCCAAGACTAAAACTGTTGAGTATTGTCAAGTTGGGCAGTTGCAGCTGGTCCCTGTCCCTCACCATTATTATTTTTCTTCAATGCCTAAATTCCAGTAGCTTGGAATTGTTGCCTCATATACTTTGATTGTTTTGGATAGAATAAGAAGTTGTTCCTGGTTCTTTGTCTCGACTACAAATGATAGGCTCTTATACATATATGACATAGATGGTTCTCTATGAAATATGTATTTAGGACTTAACACAATGCAAGAGTGAACTTTATAGTTCATTTTTATTATTTCAAAATTCTGTATAAACACACATATATACATATGCACATCAAATCTAACATGCTAGATCCCCTTCAGTTCTTCCAGGATACCCACATATATTGACCCCCAAATTTCATGTTCATGTTTTATTTTAATTTTTAAAAACCCACTAAGCCCATTTAGTGCTGCTCATATGTGCATGGCATACAGCATCCACTGGCACATGGGCAACAGCCATGGCCACACCCCAAAGAAGAATGATGCTTCCTTGCCTAGCAGCTCTTCATTGTATATACATTTTTTAAAAGTAGAAACCGCTGGAAATATAATTAAACCAACAAATACCTCGTCATTTGTTGTGATTTATTGTTTCCATTTACTACTTGAAATGCAGCAACCAGTGCTTTATTTACATGATGAGATCTATTTTCAAAATACTTATTCTAGGGTTGACTGGAAACCAGTGTTATTTAAACCTTTTGTAATGAGTGGAGGTATCACTAAATTGGAGGATGAAAGTTTTGATTCATTTCCCATATTGGCAGCTTATTTGCATGATACTGCTAAGTGACTTGTCTAACCTTGATAAAAGTACCATGCTTCTCAAATACTCATTATACTTAAAAAATGGCACTGTGTGTTTTCTAGAGTAGCAATACTATCTCTTGTGATTGTCTTGGTCACTTTTATCTTCAGCTGGATATATAATAGGTGCAGCATATATGTTTGCTGAGTTCTCATTTGATTGACTAGTCCCATTGCAAGGCTTTTGATTACTTTGGAAACTTAATTGAAAAGCTTTGTACTGTCATCCTAGCAAAATAATAAAAAGATGGTTTTAAGTAGTTGGCACTAGGTGCCTGTTACAAAAGGTGTATTTTGTCTTTGGGGGAAAAAAAGTATTAGTAACATTGCTTTTTTCTTTTTCTTTTCTTTTTTTTTTCTTTTTTTTTTTTCTTTTAAAGGAGGAGCAAAATAGAGGCAAGCCCAATTGGGAGCATCTAAATGAAGACTTACATGTACTAATCACTGTGGAAGATGCTCAGAACAGAGCAGAAATCAAGCTGAAGAGAGCGGTTGAAGAAGTGAAGAAGTTACTGGTACCTGCGGTAAGTAAATTTTCATCTTGAATTTTTTTTACCTTTTCCTTTTTAGATTGACTTGAAATTGTAATGTTAATAAAGTATGAGTTGTTATCTGTTAGAGATTTTATTTAACCACAAATATAAAAATAATGTGTGGCTCATTAAGTATATAGTGTAAAAGACAGGATTGCTCAAAAATCCCTGCTTATTTTTGTGAAGGAAGTGATGTGGTAGAGAAACAAGCCTAACTAGCCTACTTTTTAAAAGACACAGTAGACTTTTAAATTGCTCTGTTATAGGAAGAATCTAGATTTATCTATCAGGATATTAAAAGTTTTTGGTTTGTTTTCTGTCTTCTTTTTCTTAAAAAAGTTAAGTATGCTGGACAAGGTGGCACATGCATGCAGTCTCTCCCAAAAACTTGTGAGGCAGAAGCAGGCTAATACCTGCAAATTCTAGGCCAGCCTTATACATAGTAAGTCTAGGTCAGTCAGGGCTATGTAGAAAGACCCTGTTTCAAAAACCACCAAACAAGCAAAAAACAAAATCCAAAAAGATTACGTAATAGTCATTCAAAAATTAACTAGTTACTAGTGTAACTAGTGCTGTGGGAAAGTAGAGTTTGCTCATATGCTAGGTTCTCTTCTGGCATATTTTCTTCTGTAAATAAGTTAATGTTGCACAGTAAAACTTTGTTATTGCATAGTGAAATTTGTGTTCTTTCTGAAACCTGAGTTTTACTGATTTCATAGACACTACTCCAAATATTTCTTACACTTATCAGCTAACAAACACTGTTCAAGGTCATATTTAGAAATCTTATGTCAGAAATTGAAAGTAAAATTTGAGACTGGCATCGCATGAGGCTTAACACCTCTTTCCATTCTTTCTCTCCATTTTCTTCCCTCAACTCTTCTTCACTTTATTTATATTGCTGCATAATATCAGAGTACTGTTTTTCCCCCCAGTGGGAAATGAGAAGAAAATGATTTTAAGTAGATTATGAAGCCATCTTTCTCATGTTTCTCATGGAAATATTTCAGTTGGCTGCTCTTAAAGAAGCTAGGAAAATCTATTGTTAGTGTGCTGTCACCAAAGCCATTTTGTTGCTTCCATGAATGTCTTTGGGATCTACTGTTGTTTATATCCTAGCAATCTGATCTTTATTGTCCTCATAGTCCACTTTCTTTTTTCTTTCTTTTTTTTTTTTTGTTTGTTTGTTTGTTTTGTTTTTCGAGACAAGGTTTCTCTGTAGCTCTGGCTGTCCTAGAACTCACTCTGTAGACCAGTCTGGCCTTGAACTCCGAAATCCACCTGCCTCTGCCAAGTGCTGGGATTAAAGGTGTGTGCCACCACTGCCAGGCCATAGTCCACTTTCTAAGTGACCTCATACATTAGAAACATTTCCCCATTCATTTGACAAAATTGGTTTCTTGCAAAGAAAGAATTTGATACAAATTCTGTCAATAGATACTTAAGGAACATGGACATGTAGATTGTTTGTAAATATGCACTGTTTGTTCAATCTTATCCTCTTTCCTTTCCTTAGTAACTGTGTGGTCTTGAAAAGCAGTGCAAAGGGGACTTGTGGGTATTTAGTTGCAGTTTCATAGACAGGAAAGTATTACAGTGCTGTGTATCTAACAACACATGTGTTTAACTAATGTAGCAAAATGAAAATGGTCTAATAGTTTACTATTTACCCATTTTATTTTTCTAGTCATTGCTTTTGTAATTTACTTTTATTCTAAAAGGTACTATAGAAGAAGAACATTGATTTAGGAGATTATTAGTGAGTTCTAGAAAATTTTAGCCAGTTTCTTTAATTTAGTGGGGGAATAACTAGTGGTGAGATAAGATTTTGGAGTACCCACTTTTTCATTTATAGAATTTCTTGTTGATTGATGAGCCTGACTTGAGTTTGGTCTCAGGTTCAACAGTGGTGGGAGAACCAATTTCTGGAAGCTGTCCTCTGAATTTCACATGAGAGCTATGGCACATTTTAGAATATTTCCCCCTCCACTTCTGCAAAGTTCCCTGAGCACAGAAATAAGAGATTAGACGGAGACACTCCTTTTAGTACTGAGTCTCCCAAGCAAGGGCTCTTATCTGTATATTGTCCAATTGTATGTCTCTATATTTGTTCCCTTCGATTGCTTCTTGATATTGGCTGGGCAAGACACTTATCTATGAGTATAGCTGAATGTCATTGAAAGTCACTTTATTGTTGTGTTCTTTTATCAGAACAGTAGTATTTGGATTTCTTGTCTCAGGTTCCTGGCCATGTGGGTGTTCCATCTCATGAAGTGGGCCTTAATTCCAGTCAGATAGTGGTAGTTACTCCCATAATGTTTGTATCACTATTGCACTTGTGTATCTACTAGGCCACCATTATAGAACAAATAGATCATACTTGGATTGGTGTGAACCTGTCTCCTCTTGTATACAGTATGCAGAGTCCTTCTACTACCATGAACACCAGTCAGTAGGAGTGAAGGCTCTAGGTAGGCACTAACCTACCTTCTTGTTGAATGAGTTATTTAAATATTGCCTCCAGCAATAGGATATTACTGTCAGTTTGTGAAGAGCAAACAGTAAGTAGCTTCAGTAATATATTCTGGCTGTTGGGGTTCTATAGAGCTCCTTTAACAAGAACTTTAGATGTAATGCATTTCAAAGATTGGATGTCTCATTTGATGATGAGAGATGTCTACTTGGACTTGGTCTCCCTGTTATTTAGTGACTCCATTTATATTTCTTTCATATATGTATATATTTTGTGACTACTTCTACTATAGTAGGTTTCTTTCCATACTATTCCTCAAGTGACCCTGAGTTTTAGCTGTTTCTCCTCTTATTCCTCTCTTATTCTCCCTGACTTTCCCTTTTTTTCACTTTAGATTGTTTTCAGTTCTTTTGTGTTGGAAATCTTCTAGCTGTTTATAAACAATAAATTCTTAAATGTAGCCATTTTGTTGTTAGGAAGCACTAGAGTTTATTCCTCTTATCTAACTCTAATTGTGTACCTCTTAAAACTGCCCCCCCCCCCCCCCCCAATCTTCTGTCTCTGTATTCACTATCCTACATTCTGGGTCTGTGAAACCAACTGTTTTAAACTTCATCATGTGAGGGAGAACTAAAACAGCATTTATTTGTATTAGCTGTATTTGTTGAAAAGAAAATTCAGAAATTTAACTAGAATTAGATGACTTATACTTCAAATCTGATGTTAATGCTACTTGTTTACTTTCTAAGTGCATATTTTAGAAGCTAGAATATTTTTTTCTAGTGTGACATTATACAACTACAGTTTTCTATGTTGTGAAAGAGTCATTAATAGTGTTATTCGTGGTTTCCCCTAGTGACATGTTTTTAGGCATAGATTTATAACAATACTGCATTGAGTGTTTACTTACTTTTGTATATCTCTAAGGCACAATAAAAGGGATAGAGAACCATGGGTTAGGGAAATGCTGCTTTAGTTAATGATTACAAAATGCTTTTGAAGAGATGATTTTGAGAAATACCTAACTGAAATGTGTAGTACAACTATTTGCATATCTTAGGAGTTTTCTCAGTTACTGAGAACTGAAGTGGTCCTGTGTCCTGTTTGAAAAATACCATGGTGCCCAACAAAGTTGAATGAGCTGGAGATATGTGTGAGGTAATTGGGAAATAGGTTAAGGCATTGTGTCTGTATTCTGAAGTAGGTTGTTGGGAGAGATTGACAGGAATGGCATGATTTGATGCCTGTTTCAATGGATTCTTCTGGGTGCTTAGCTAGTGGGCTTTGAGGGCAGTAGTGGAAGCTCAGATGCTACTTAGCATTCAGTTCAAGTGCTTATTCAGAATAGGTCATGGCTAGATACACAAAAATTGTTTGGACAAGAGTAAAGGATGTTGGAGGTGTTTGATGAAGGGTTTATTTTGAAGGTGAAATTAGTTGACAGGAATTTTGATTAGACTTGATATAGTATGATATGTGATTCCTTAAAGCAATTGATGCCTTTTATTTACATTGTTAGAAACAAAGAAACTGGATTTGGAAATGTGAAAATTGAGAAACCAGATGATGAGTTTTTCCACATGGCAATAATAAATGGGAATTTGATGAGAACATGGAGTTGTTATATCACAAACATTTAGAGCCAAAGGATTGGAAGTGCATATCATCAAAAAACTGGATTAAAATTACTCCTAAGTTACCTTCTAGGAAGTTTATACTAATGTAGCAGAAAATGCCTATTGCCTAATGGTCTCAAACCTGGGTGTTTCCCAGGGTTTAAATCCATGGCCAAGTTCTGTAGGAAAATAGGAATAATTTTGCTTTGTTTTGTTTTCTAGCCATGCTTGGCCTGGAGCTGGCAATCTCAGATACTGAGAATTACAAGCTAATGCATCAATTTCTTCTCTTCTCTTCTCTTCTCTTCTCTTCTCTTCTCTTCTCTTCTCTTCTCTTCTCTTCTCTTCTCTTCTCTTCCCTTCTTTCTTCTTTCTTCTTTCTTCTTCCTTCTTTCTTCTTTCTTCTTTCTTCTTTCTTCTTTCTTCTTTCTTTCTTCTTTCTTCTTTCTTCTTTCTTCTTTCTTCTTTCTTCTTTCTTCTTTCTTCTCTTCTTTCTTCTTTCTTCTTTCTTCTTTCCCTCCCCTCCCCTCCCCTCCCCCCCCTCCCTCTTTTTTCTCTTTCTATGTTTTGAGGAGATATACTGCAGTCTCTGGTCTCATCTCATTGCAAGGGACTGTTAGTTTGCTTATGATATCATTTAAAGATTAAATTTACAGCTAAAGCCCAAAATTGTCTTGTTTTGTTCTTACACTTGGCATCAGTCTTTTCTAGAAAGATAAAAGGACAATTCTGTGCCCTTTTTTTGTGGAGAAAGCTGAATCTAGGGGGTGTGAGGTGAGGCGTGGAACACTGTCAGCATTGCTAGATCTGAGCTTTATAATTAAATGGAATTAAGTATCATGTTTGTAGTTTTATCTCTGCTGGGTTTTAAGGCTCATAAATCTGACAAACGTTATATCCTTACTTGTTATACAGTTCTAACCTGTCTATTTTTAAAATGTTAAATGTAATATTTTAGTAAGTCACATTTGGTTTTGTGTGTGTGTGTATGTATGTATGTATTCTAAATTTGAAAAGTTGTTGTATGTTGTTATGTGTGTGCAGGGAGTGTTCATGTGTTTGAATTGGGGGTGCAGGTAAGGAGGTGAGAGGGCAGCCTCTTAGGTATTGGTGTACTCCTTTAACCTTGTTTGAGTAGGGTTTGTTGTTTCTGCTGAGTATATGGTATTTCTTGGAATATGAAGGTCCAGGAGCTCTTCTGTTTCTTACTCTTGTCTCCCCATAGGAACACAGGGAATACAGACATGTGCCATTATACCCAGTTTTATCTGCATTTGCAGGGTAGAAACTTGGCGTCCTCATGCATGCTCAGCAAATACTTCCCTACCTTCTGGAGCAATATCTAAAACCCAAAAGTGGGTTTTGGTTTTACCTTGTTTGTTTTTGTTTTGATTTGAGACAGGTTTTTACAGTGTAGCTCTGGCTATGAAGACTCACCTGTTCCTAGAAGCTCAAAAGATTTTGCCTCTGTCTCCAGAGTACTAGGATTGAAGGTCTATCTGATTAATGATGCTGGGCTTAAATTTGGGTTTTAAAACAACCTTAAGTCGATTTCATTCCTTTTGCCAGTAAGCATACAACAAACAATATGCCAACCCCCCCCCCCCCCGAAAAATAGCTCAGTATTAAAATCTAACTTCATAATTAATAAAAGTTTTGCAATGGCCACACATCTTTAGAATCAGATATTTAGAAGACTTGTTTTGTAGGAAATAATGTTTTTGTTTCACTTTTGTTTGCTAGAGTACTTTAATCCTTTTGTTTTCTAATTTACTAATAGACCATGCATTAAGTAGGCATGAGTAGCTTTTTTTCATTATATATAGTATTTTATTGATCAAGGCCGTATTTATTGTCTAAGTATCTACTACAAATATACTCAGAAGTCATTAGAGACTTATCCTCAATAGAAACTACTGTTGATGTGGGCCGTGGTAGCACGCACACCTTTAATCCCAGCGCTTGGGAGGCAGAGGCAGACAGATTTCTGAGTTCGAGGCCATCCTGGCCTACATGGAGAAACCCTGTCTTGAAAAATAATAACAACAACAACAACAACAACAAGAGAGAGAGAGAGAGAGAGACAGAGAGAGAGAGAAAAGAAAGAAAAGAAACTGTTGATAATTCTGCTTTCGTTTTGAGGGTAGACACAGATGGGGTTAGGAGGCCAGGCTTCCCTGTGTGACCCAGCCTGAGCTCAGGCTCCTCCTGTTTCAGTCTGCCACCCTGAGTTCTAATACTAAGATCTGAAACCATCATGCTGGGCCTCCGTAAGATTTCCTTGGGTTGGAAGAGTATCCTCACTTGTCATTTTCACTCCTTCCTAGTAGTCCTCCCTAGTAAGCTAGTAAAGTTGATATATTTTTAAAATGTCAAATATCAAAGAAAATCATTCAGTTTTATCATTTTACTCAAGTAAAACTCAAACTGCACCGCACTCTCTCTTCTGAAAGTGGAAGAGGAAATGAGCTGTTTGGTTTGAAAGTCTTTGCTGTATAGTACAGTCTTCTTTGACATTTTAAAAATATTAGGGTAGGTTCCTTTAAGTTTTCTAATGTTTCTTGTAAATGGGGGGAGGATTTTTGTCCTCTCAAAGTCTAGACCTGTGATGATAGGAAGGTGGATACTCTATTATTGAGTTATCTATAATAAGCTTTGAAAAACAATTTCAAGGCACTAGGTTGCCATAGCAGATATTACTGTGTGAAGATACATTAAACAGAGCTTATATAGGGAGAAATAATGCCTTGTGTTAGGGCGGTACATTATAGGAGAGTATTAGTATTACTTAGAATTATTGGGATATACGATAATTGGCAAACTAGTTTTCATGATGTTTTTCCTTTTCCTAAGTGGACTTTAAAAATAATTATAACTTTTGCAAAATGTCCAAGGAATTTGTATTTGCTGGCCAGTTAGGGTCTGGGCAAAATGATTATTTGTAACTTTGATTTTCTACAAATTGTTTATATTAGTAATTAGATCACACAAATTTCATAAGGCCCTTAATATCAATGTTGAACTATGTTCTTAGAACTAGAAAACTTGACCCCTTTAAAAATAAATTGGTCTGTTACCAAATTTGGGGGGGGGGGCAAAGTTCTTCAAGTCTTAGCATAGCACCCCTCTATTTACAAGTCAACTACAATTATTCACTTCCATGTTAGACCTTTCAAATTGGTTTTTTTTTATTTTATATCACAGAAAGGTTGTATATTATCTCATGTATAGGTTATCTCATGTATTTGTTATTTTTTGTTACCTTGACACAAATTAAAATCATCTGAGAAGAAACTCAGTTGAGAAATCACCTTCATCAGATTAAACTGTGGGCATGTCTGGGGGATATTTTCTAGTTATAATTGTTGTAAGCATGTGGTAATACTAGATATGTACCTGAGCATGCCGGTAAGCAGCATTCCTCCACGGTCACTGTTTGAGTTCCTGCCTGGTGGTCCTGCATTGGCTTCCCTAGTGCTGGACTGTAAAGTGCTATCCAAGTAGCTTTCCTTCTCAAGTTTGTTTTAGTCTGCGTCTTATCACAACAGAAACCAAATTAGGCTATCTCCCAATTCTGTATTCAGGGTTTTCTTTTACTTTTGCTACATTAATGCTGTCATACATTACAAATTTCTAGCTTTGTTTGTTTTTTTTTTTTTTTTTTTTTTTTTTTGGTTGGCTGGTTGATCTTTTACTTTTGTGGCATAGAATCGTGACCTGTTTTCAGTTCTTGGTATTTCATGTACCTACTAAATTAGTTGGTTTGGGTTATGCCTTTAAGTTAACCCAGCTTCTTGTCTCTTACTGGGTTTCTCAAAGTTTATTTTACTTTTAGTTTGAGTCATATCAAACAAATACTTCTTTCTTTTTGTTATGTGCCTCTCCTGTTCTTGTATTAGCATAAAGGCTCTTAAATACAAATAATTCTGAATTGATATTCAGAATTTCTCTTGTGTTTCTAATATCCTACTGGTCAAAATATTTATCGTAAAGTTCATTTATAAATTTTTTATCCCCATAAGGCTGTAAGATCTATAATAGTGCTCGTTTTTGTCATGATGTCAATTTGTGATTTCATTTTTCTTGATCAAATTCATTAGTCTTCTAAATTTTACATTCTGATTTTTGTTAACTTTTCTGTTACTGTTTCATTACCTCTGCTTTGCTTTTCTTCTACTTTATTTGAACTTGGACATTTTAAAGCAAGGCTAGTGATCTGATACCTTTCTTTAATAGGTAGAAATATGGTTATGGTACATATTACTATTCATTTCAAAGTATTTTCTAATTTCTTTTGTAGTATTTAGAACTTTTCTTTGTATCACATTGGTTGTTTTTAATTTAGTGTAGTTCTTGATGAATATATTCTATGTGGTTTTGTCTTTTAAAATATGATTACTATACTTTTTACATTATTTACCTATTTAATTTGTTAGGTAAATCTAGGGCTCTATGCCTCACAAGTATGTCTGGCAGGGACTTACCTCTGAATTGTTATCCCTAACCCTCATGATAGCCCAGTGATATTGTCTATTTTAATGAACATCTCATATTTACTTAAGTATATATATATATATATTATGGATGTATATTCTGCAGTAATTGGGTCTTTGGCTTTTAAGTCTCATTTAGATAAAAGTGGTTGTGAATGTATCAGTCTTTTCATTGGTTGTAAATATTCTCCTCTGTGGCCCTCAAAGGACAGATGGACTTGATGCACACATGCATGCATGTATCTCTAGCTGACAAAACCTGTCTGAACAGGGGTTGGCATTAGTGTTTATTGTTCTGCATGGTAGCAGCTTTCCTCTTGTAATCCTGACCTTTATTCCCTCCCGCCCCCAAACACCAATTATTGTATTCAGTTTTCTATAGATAGTACCAAGCAGTGTGACTTACCTGCCTTTGATGGGTGTTGTAAAAGTGGTTACTTTAGCTGTGTGAAAGTGTGAGATGTGTCCCCCTTCCTCTTTCCTGTGTTAAAAGGATTGGTTACCTCAACTGCAGCATTGGAGAAGCCAGTAGCAGATTCAGTTGATGATAATGGGAGGCACTATATGTAAAATGAATCTATGCAGTAATTCTCTTCCTGGTCCACAAAATGTGAAAATGTCTCAGTGAAACCCATTATGCACCATGCTAACGCTAATGCAATTTTTAGAAAAGAAAATGTGTGGGGGGAACAGTAGGCATTTTTATACATCATTATTTCAGAAGGGATTCAAAAAATTCCAGATGAGGGAAACAGGATATTTTTGTTGCTGATATGAAGACTAAGAAGAAAGTGGAACTAAGGGCCTTCATCTCCTAATCTTTTTCTAAAGGAAAACAGTTTCCATGTGTTATGCCAGGACTAAACTGGAAAGCTGAACTGAAAAGTACTAACTTCTGACTGGAGAAATTCATGGTACCAAGAAACAGGAATTTACACTTCAATCTCTTTTGTTTGTTTGTTTGTTTTTTTTGAGACAGGGTTTCTCTGTATAGCCCTGGCTGTCCTGGAACTCACTTTGTAGACTAGGCTAGCCTCGAACTCAGAAATCCACCTGCCTCTGCCTCCTAAGTGCTGGGATTAAAGGCGTGCGCCACCACCGCCCAGCTTTACACTTAAATCTTAAGAGACTCTCTACATACATAGATGTCATTACGCTCAGACAGTTCATACAGTGTTTTGGGGCTGTATGGCTTTGTGATAGAATCCTCCTGTTTTCATATTTACTCAAGGGTATTTTGAACTTAAATATGAATGAGTTTTTAATATATATTTGATTTTTTTAGAAGCATTAGCATCCATAGGGATCTAAGTTAATATGAATTAAATATTTGGTTTTAATATATTACTGCAATTTTTCCAGCTGAGAAATTTGAAATTTTAAGTGTGCTGATTAATCAAGGAATATTTTGAAATTTGGAAATATATTTATCATAACAAAATCATTTTAATTTTCTTTTTAGAAAAACCAGTTATCACTGTCATTGAAATTGAGAAAAAAATAAAGAGAAAATAATATTTTATAATATATATTTTCCTATTTCTCAGGAGTTCTTCTTTGCTTAATGTTCTATGGATTTGACTCATGGTAAATTGTTTTAATTATAATCTGAAAATAATATGAAAGTAATGATGATAGTAAGAGGCATCTGGATACTGAAATAGTTTCTTCAAGACATTTTAAAGCCAGATTGTCAGTCAGTTGCTGCTCTTGGACAAGTACTAGTAACTGAAGTATATGAACAAGTCCTAGTGACTGAAGTATGTGGCATTTTGGCTTTGTTTGTTTTGGTGAGAAAAAGAAATTAAAAGATGTTTAAACATCTAACCAAAATGCATGCAGTTCATGATAAGAGCAAGAGAGAGAGAGAGAGAGGAGAGGAGAGAAGAGAGAGAGAGTGAGCACTTGTGAAGAGGGTGTTTCTGTGCTCGCTGCCATTTTCATCTGAATGGGACTCAGTGTTGTAATTAGCAGTCTCTTCAGAGTGTCAGAGCAGAATTACCATTGTGATGCTTAGCTGTGGGATAAAAGCATTGGATTGGGTCTGCCTGTCTGCCAAACTAAATGAGTTGCAATGGGAATTTTCAAATGTTTGAGGCGGTTACTTATAGTAATTTGATGGGTTTGAATAAACTCATAAATTACAGATTTAGAAAAAAGAAGCCAGTCCTTCTATAGATGAGATTTTTGTAGAGGCTTATGGCTTTATAAGTTCTTGATGAGAGTGAATTGATCCCTGCTCACATGAGGCCAGTTTATTAGGGCTTGTGACCCCCCCACCCCCCCCCCCCACCCCATTAACCCCACAAATGCATGACAAGCACATGTAAGGAAAGAGTTTGGCATCTCTGGGGAAGAGTGTGACAGTTCTGGTCATGATTTTGTTCTGTATTCAGCACTGCAGAGCGTTGTTGGAAGAATAATTTGTTTTTATAAACAATAAGGTAATATTTTAAGTTCATACTATATGTAAATAGTAAATAATGTATTTTTACACCTAGGAGACACAAAGGGTAGAATAAAATTTAAAAAAAAAAACAAACATTTTGGATTCAAATGTGGTTTTCAGGCTTCAATAAGTGGTATTATTCAGGTTTCATGTACATGTTCTCAGAATACACTTCAACTCTCTCCTGAGTCTCCAAAGAATTATATGTTAGCGTAATTTTGAATAAGTGTCCAAAGTGGGGACCATCATAGTGTGTACAATACCATTTGTCCTCAGGACACTGACCATAATAATCAGTTTCTGTGTGGTCTTTTTATCTGTTTTTTAGATTAAACACTCAAAGCTGAAGTATTTAAATTTTCAAGGCTGTATAATTGATTCATAAAATAGATAAAGTATTATGGGAGCCTACTGTAAGTAACTAGGTTGCTGTTTCATTACGAAAATAGTGAAATAGTATAGTAATAATAATCTGGATACCTGAAAATATTGTTGCATCTTTCAAAATACATTATTAGGGGGACACAGTTATATTAGAAAAAGAATAATTATTTAGTTGATAAGTGACAAAGTAAAATATTTTTAAAGTAAAATGTTTTTGTTAATCTTTATTGCATGGTGTTTAGTTGCATGTTGGCATGTCTGAGTAGCATCTTGTATTCCTAATATTTTAGTTGACCCATGGGTGAAACTTGAATCAATGGTGGGTACATTTTTAAAGGTGTACTTGAGTGTAAAGTAAAGGTCCATAGAGGAGTCCTCCCCCACCAGATCTCAGAGTTTCAGTAGAGGTCCTTAGAATCCAATTGGCATAAGACTGTGCTGTGTATGAGGCCCTCTGCTGTGTGCTGCTTAAGCACATGTGACAGGACAGAAAAGGACTTACAGAAATTGACATAGACTGGTTGCTCCCCTCCCCTCCCCTCCCCTCCCCTCCCCTCCTTTCAACTTTTAAAATTATATTTAATTCATTTCTGATTCAGTTATCTTTTATACCACTTCACTTTTAGATGTGTGTTCTACTTAGGGCAAGAACAACTAGAATCAGGGTTACACATAGTTTTTTCTTTTCTTTTGTTTTTTGGTGTTGTTGTTTTGTTTTTTTCGAGACAGGGATTCTCTGTGTAGCCTGGCTATCCTGGAACTCACTCTTTAGACCAGGCTTGCCTCGAACTCATAAATTTGTCTGCCTCTGCCTCCCAAGTGCTGGGATCAAAGGTGTGTGCCACCACGCCCGGCACACATTGTTTTCTTCAGTCATTGGCTATTAACAATCTGGTTACTGTTTGTCCTGTAATGCTATCAGGCTCAGGCTTCTTAAAACAAGTGGGAGCACCTTTCTGCACACTTGGGAGTTTTGTACTTGGTGAAGCTCTGTGTTGTCTGTCGCTCAGTGTCTCATCTATGATAATACTGAACAGCTTGCACAAAGAGCCATTCCTGTGTCAACTTATTGAAGGACACCTCATCTTGACATGTGATTGACAGTTTAGTTTAGATAGCTTATAACTCAAGATTGGAGTTGTTAACAAATAGAGGATAATGACAACAGAGCAGTGTATTTATTCTTTAAGAAAAGTTTTTGTGATACATATCCAGTGCCCTGTTTTCAACTGTGTATTCTGTGCATCCCTCCGAATTTGCATGTTAAATTTACTATATAGAACTTCATACGTGGTTGTTAAACAATATTTATATCCCATATTTAAATAAGTACTACATTTACTAGGTTAATTTTAGTTCTTTTACACTTAAGTGTATGATATACATCCTGGATTCTTTATTTTTTTAATATTTAAAATATGTTTAATAGAAGAAACATGAATAACCTCTCTGTGTATCTCCTTCAGTTTGGTTGTTTTCATACTCCCTTTAATTTGTTTGCATGCTTTTCTGATGGTTGGTGAGTAGCCTTGTGTTCCTTGTATTAGGTAGAACATTGTGGACCACACACTGTGTTAACATCCTTGACACTGGATTGACAAAATTAGGAAAATCAAATGTCTCCCAACAGTTTATACTTTTTTCACTCTCATTTAACTTTTTGTGACATTTCATTTTTAGTATGTGATACTTTTATTGAAATCATTAATAGTAAATCTAGCATTTTAATATATTAATGTACAGATAAGTATTGTAATTTGAATTCAGGTAAGCTTATTTGGTAGCACTGGTAGCATTATTTTCTAATTTCATTTTGATAATCAAATTTTAAATTTAACTCAGAAGTGACTTTCAGATTATCACATTCATTAGTAACAAGATTCCTTTATGGAAATTAGTTTTGAAACCATAGTAATGAATTGTGAAGATGATTTTTATTTTATTGTGCCTTTATGGGGACAGAAGACATTTACTCTTTATAAATCAAATACGTCAACTTGTTTTTAGTTAATCCTTCGAGCTTCATTTTGATTAACAGTATTATATAAAATCTGAGCAAGTTGGCAAATTTTCAGAATAGCTAACTTTTTGATATTAGTGCTTTAATAAGTTCTGTGAGATGGGTGGTGATATTCTCTACTAAAAGAAAAGGAAACTATGATTGCTACACTTAGAAATTACATGTGTATGCGGATAAGATTAAAAGCAGCAGTAAGTGACTGGAAAACTAGTTCTTTTCATAAACCTCTATTGAGAAACTACTACTTACCAGGCTACTCCAGTGCTACAACAGCATACAGCAAAGACTTTTACTCACTAATACAAGTGAGAAAAGAAAACAGATAGAATTGAATTTCCTAATTCCTTGGTTTGGTCATATGGTGTCCACTGTAGAGAAGTGTTATACTTTCATTGAGTCAGATGCTTTCCAGATAATCACATCTGTGATGATCTCTGCAGTTATCACTGTGACTAATCTGATATTCCAACACAAAATGTCTTTTCTTTGTCTCTACCTGGACACCATAAAGATGTCTTAAACATAATATTTCTACAGTTCTTCCCTCTCTTATATTCAGTGATCCTCCCTTGTTTTCTGTATGAATGACAGCTTTGCCTAATGTCCTCCACTTTCATTCATTTCTGATGCTCCTAGTTTCTTTTCCTTCCCAAATTCTCCTTTTGGTAGCAGTAGCACATGACTACATCGTTTCTCTGTGTCTTTTTCTTATGGTACTTGTAGATAAAGCTAACACACACACACTTCAGTGAGTCTGTTCTATTTACTACCAGTGGACACTTATGTAACTTAAACATTATTCTAGACCTTGAAGCCTTCAGTGGTCCTTTTGTTACAATAGTATTTGAGTTCTTTTCCTTTTACATTTGTTTGCTTGTATACACAGATTAATAGGTCAGAGGTCAACTTGGAGGAGTTGGTTGTCTGTTTTGACTGTGTGGTTCCTAGGGATAGAATTTAGGTCATCATGCTTGGCAGCAAGCGCCATAACTAATCAAACCGTCTTAGCAGTCCTCCTTGATTTCTTGATGTGCTTTTTAGTTCTTTTTAAGTACTTTTTTTTTCCTGATAGTATGTTACTAATTTCATAAATTCATTTAGTGTCACATTGATTGACATGCTGTACTATATAATATTATAAAGTCTCAGAATACAGACTAGACATAGCACAGTGTGTACAGTTGTGGCCAGACACAGGTGACCTTATATAATTTTCCCCTTTAAAGCATAGTTACTCTGGTGCTGCAGGCATCACGTTTAAGGTGACACTGTTCAGGCCCCGAGTTTGAGCTCTAGACTTGATGTATACTCTAGTAGCTAACTTAAATGGTTGCATCAAGATAGATTATTTACAGTGCTAAGTAATTTTACACTTAAGAACTTGAGGAATAGACAAACGTGGTGCATATGTTTAATCTATTACTATTACTTGAGAAGCAGAGACAGGGAGATCTCTCTGAGTTTGAGGTCAGTCTAAAGACTGTCTCAACAAAAAGCAAAAATAGCCAACTTCCCCTTCCTCCTTTCCCTCCTTTTCTTCTTCCTCCTCCTAGTACTAGTACTGATGATGAGGATGAGGAGGAGGATGAGGAGGATGAGGATGATGGGACAATTTGGATTTCAAAAATAAAATGTTTTACTTTCCTACAGGGATGTGTTATTTTCATCCTAAATTTGCCTCATTCTTCAATTGTGACTTAACTATAGCTTTTGTTACTAAGGAAAGTAAATGCTTCATTAAGACAATGATACATTTTTTTCTTCTAGTTTCACTGTAAAACAGTACAGTCAGTGGCAGAGCTAATAATGGTGCTGAGTGCTTCACAAGTTATTAAGATTAAATTAAATAATAAATGCTTAGTTCTTCATAAGCTATAAACATCTAAGACTCTTTGCATGCGAAATATTTAATTGAATGATTTTCCTGACCAAGGAAAGTTTCAACAGTCTTGGACCAAAACAGCAGTACACAAAACCTAGCCTTGCCTGATAATGCAGTCAAGATACAAAATTGTTCAAGCCTTCCCTCAGAAGTTGTGTGATGTTTTAAGTAACTTTACTGTTTGTGCTAAGCCGCATTCACAACTGTCCTCAGTGATGTGAGCAGTAGGCTGCATGTTGAACACACTAATAGATGGAGCATTATTTACATGTGGGTTTGAATGTTTAAAATTCTTCTGGTTAGATAAGTGTACTTCATGCTTTCTACCATAACTTGCTGATAAATTGTGGCCACTAAGACAGGTGTTACATTTAAGGAGAAAGTCAGAGGGACTAGAAAATAGTAGGTGAAGCTTTTTTCTTAACATGCCTAGGACTTTTGACTCATGAATTTGTTAATGAAATAGCAATTTAACCTATGCTTGAATTGAGTTGAGGACTTTCGGCAAAGATAAGCAAGGTTCTATAACCTGGTTGAAATGATGACACTCTGCATTCTGTAGGAGGCTTCTTCAGTCAGAAGGATGAAGCTTTTCTGGTGCTCAGTTTGTGAGGGTCCTTTAGTGTTAGATTTAGCACAGAAAGAAGCTTCATTCTAGTAGGTGCTTGTTCATCATTTCTAAACAACTAAACTAGAAGACCTGTAAAGGAGCCATGGGAAGGGAAGAGGAAGCAATTGGTATGGATTCTTAGTTTTATTGTCAATCTTTGGATGAGCTTAGCACATACAATTAACCCTCTTTTGGACAGACTTCTGTCTGTGAAAGCTTCTCAGGAGACATGAAGGTTTTGAAATCAAGGAAAGTTTAAATGACCTACAACAAATAATTGAGCGTGACTGTCAAATTTCATGTAACCTTAAATTCACAGAATGAGATTGGTGATGTAAGAAAAGAAGATGTAAACATGGTCACAAAAACAGTCTGGGAAGTTCAGGTCCTGTGGAGTGGTGTTGGTAAACTACTTACCTTCTGTGTCAGTCAAGAAAATGTGAACCATAGTAGGTACTAATTCAACAGAGAACTTAGAAAGGAGTTAGCCAAAGAACTCCTGTAAACTGGAAAGAAAGAAGACAGGCATACTATAATATAGATTTAGAAGCAGGTATAACCCCAGCGCTAGAAGATGAAACGTAAGAGGTTTTACTAGGTTTTACTATGATTAGATCTTAGACTCTGAGAAAGTTCTATGCAACATTGGTATTGAAGCCTCTGATGTGTTGCTGTTTAGCCTCTGGAGCTTAAGGGAGTTAGTTGGACATAGCAGAACAAGGGAAAGTTCTGTTATTAAAATTGCTTATAACTTAAAAAGAGACCATGAGTTTGAGATTGAGGTGTGGTAGGAATTTTATAATTATGTTTTAATTTAAAAATGAAAAAGAATGAAAATGAGATTTCTAATAAAATGCCACCCCTTTTCCTTTACTCATTTCATTGTCTTTTACTTCCTCCAGTCTCATAAAAATTCCTAGCTTTTTATATGAGACAGTCAGTGTTTCCTCCCCCCAGACTCCCTTCCCCAACTTCTACTCTCTCACATAAACACAGGAAAGGGAATTTGGGGGAGAGTTGTTTGGGAAATATTTACTGGTTATGAAAAAGTAAAACTGAAAAGGCAGCATGTGTCTGTGTATAATCGATCTTTTCTTAACAAAACAGCATAGATTTCTGTGAGTGTCATCAGACGAGTCTGCATTCTGTAAAAGTACAATTTGAAGGCCATTGAAAGATGATAGCATCTCATGGTGCTTCTAAGCATGAGCCTGTTCAGTTTTGAGGCTGAAAAGAACCCCACTGTAGTCAATTCTCAGGGCTTTGAACTTGAGTTTTGGTTGAAGAAAACATTGGAAGTGAGGCTGCAAGAGAACTGTCTCCATCTACCATGTAGATCCTAGGATGGAGCTCAGGACGCCGGACTTGGCAGCAAGTATTCTCACCTCCTGAGCCATCTGACCAGTTTCCAGTTCTGTTTTAAATCACCTAAAGTACTAATAAGTAAACATGATTTTCCTCATTTTTTTTTTTTAAATTTGAAGCCTTTGATGGATTCAGAAGATAATTCTCACATAAAGGTATTGTAGGAGTGCTGAATGTGGTAATAGCACTGTACGGCTGTAATGGTTAAAGCCTGAGGGCTCTGTCTCAGGCATCCTGCTTAGGAGCCTGTTCTGCATCATGACTTTGTAGAGAAGTTAATTTATCTGAGTCTTGGTGATAATGTGTGTCAGTATCATGCTTTATTATGAAGCATGGCGCTTTGATGATGAAGATTTTATGTCTCATTCTAATAAAGTGAATAGCATTTACACTTTCATACTTTACAATAGTAAAACCCTTTTAGGCCCATGGTATTTGACCTGTTATTACTTTGACATAGCTTGTTGCCAAACCTCACGACATGCTTACATCTCATTGTAGCATATGCATACATTTAAATATATGCATACATTTAATATATATATTTATATATTTATATACACATACCAATCTGTCATCCACAATTCCAAAAAGTTCAGAAAATTGTGTTTGTAACTGTTTATTCTATGTAGTATATATGTTTATATATATATATATATATATATATATATATATATATATATATATATATATATATATATATATATATATGATTATGCTGTTTGTAGTGTTCTGATAATCTTTGTATTTGCTTATGGAACTCATTTGTCCTATGACTTTACAATATCACATTTCGATACTTGTTCACAACAAAAGCCTGTGAGAATTTTCAGAGTGTTTCTTAGACTAGAAGCAAGCAAAAGTCTACAGAATGAATAAACAACAAACTACTACTTGGCCATTTAAGCATTCTGCTGCCACAGACAGCATGGATCAGTATCATAAACAGTACACTGAGAACATTTGAGCTTTACTGAAATTACCATTCTTCCAACTTCTAGAACTGAGAAACTGAACTGTGGTTTAAGAGAAGTCACACTAATGCTGGTGCTTAAACTTTACAAGGAGGTTTTGCTGTTGAAAATGCCATGTCTACGTGTATGTTCATCAAAACTGGCCAAATGTGTCACTTTAAATTTTGACATGTCATTGCCTGTAAATTATGTCTTGTTTTTAAAAATGATATTAAAGGTAGGGTAAATTAAAAGTAAAACATTAAGGAGATGGAGAATATAGCATAAACTGTAAAATACACTTTAATGACCTGATTGAAGTTCTTAAGAGCAGATTTCTTTGTTATCCATCCCTCCCAAAATAATTATTACACCTGACATAAATAATGCTGGTTTGATAAAATATATTGTAAAATATCTACAAGGTCTATAACTTGAGGGTGTTATGTCTGACCATTTCTGAGAAGTTTTACAGAAGAACTAGATGCGAGCCTTTAACATCACAGGATAAAACTTTTTAGCAAGTAAATATGCTAAATTTCTGTAAAAAATGGGGCAGTAAAGTCGAAACAACCACTTTGACATGAAAATAATTCTGTTACAACTTTATTGTCTTGGGAGGCAATAAAACCCACTCTAGCTCTCTTTGGATGTAGAGTTTAATAGTAGGTGGTAGGGTCATAAAAGTAATAAAGCTTATTTTGGAATATGACAGTTTGGTTTTAGATTCTAATTCTGCCACATAATTCTGTGCCTTCTGGCTTAGGGTTTTCCACTAACCCACTGCAGTGATCTCTGCCCAGGCTTAGTGTTCTGGATCCTAAATATGACATGGCCTTGTGTACATATGTTGATAGGAACACAAGGATTTCTTCTACCATCTTTCTCTTGGCTGTCATCCCCACAGTTGACATAATCACTTCTTAATAATAATAAACAGTCTAATTCAAATGTTTTCCCAAGTGCATCGTCTCTTTGCAGTTTCTTTCTTTTTAGATTTTTTGATGGAGGTAAATTTGTCCCTGACTCACTGATATTCTCAAATTTGAGCAACATCTTTCTTCACTGGCTGAAAGTATGCCTATTGCTTTTTATTTTCTTTTTTAAAATTTTTATATTTCATAGATTAAATTCAAAGCAACTGTTGATAAATTTTAACTTGTAGTATTAATATTTTTAATGAACAAATTTAGGAACTTTAATAATAATGTCAACTTCCTTTCTAATAGTAGCTTGTTTGTTTTATATCTAACCAAATAAGTCATATTTGTTTCATTTATTTTTATATAAATTGATGACGGTCAAGGAATAATAATTAACAGGTATCTTCATTATTTATTGCAACGACGACTTTAAAAGTTTTCAGTACTACATCAAATGTTTTCGTAATGGTTTCACTTACATTTTTCTTTAATTCTCTGTGGTTTAGTAAATACCCACTCAGCAATTCCATTTTGTACAAATTAGAGTATACCAATCTCTAGTCTAAAAATCTTTGTGTCATTACAGTTGTAATAGAAATAGAAGACTGAGGGAGAAACTTGCATGTGTCCTATGTTTCAAATGTCAAGTAGACTAAGTGATGTATTAAAGTGCAGGGCACTTAATTCTATAATCTTTAAAGGACAAACTTACTGGTACTTCTATACCACTTTATTTTGCTTTAGTTAAAAATTTGTGCTTAGGAAGTAAATTTGATTTCCATGCCAGTCATTTAAAAATAAACAAATAAATAATTTCTGGTAAGGTTTAGTGGTGTGTATCTTTAATTCCAGCACATGGGATGCATGTAGGAGGATCTCTGTGAGTTCAAGACCAGCCAGGGCTTGAACATTAAGACAGGGCTTTTGGAGGCCTGTCTCAAAATATTATTATCATTATTGTTATTATTGTTATTATTGTTGTTATTATTATTATTATTATTATTATTATTATTATTATTATTGGATCCATGCATGAGTATTAGATGTGATAAATAACAAGTTGAGACTAGTCTAATAGATCCTACTTTGGGAGTGGTGACATTCAACAGTTCATGGCTGAAATTATAGAATGGAGGGTGGGTCCTGGGGAAGTCAACTTTTTTTTTTTTTAAGTAAAGGTGCTGTGAGTAAGTAGGGCTTGGAAAGAGAAGCATATAGGAACATGTAAAGAACATTTAATAGGCAAGTGGGAAGATACACTAAGACATTAATGGAGTTAGTCTGGTCTATTGCTTTACAAGATATGTGTGAAAGAGCAAGTTAATTGGCTCACCTTGGTGTGGTAGTTCAAAGAGGGTTTAAATCTTTGTTTATATAGTAAGAAATCAGTGTAGAGTTTAAGACATGAGAGTATTACAAAGCATTAAGGTAGACGATGTGTTTAGGGAAGTTTATCTGGCCCTTGGATCTAGATTGTGTGTTTAGATTGTGTATGTACTAAATGACAGACACTGCTGTCAGCTGAATTCAATAGTTTGAGTAGTATAGTGAATGAATGAATTATTAAGAGTAGTGTGTTAGTTAGTGGAAGAGGGTGAAACCAAGCTGTGGCCATCTTGGTTTATGTTTATGTATTCTAGTTAGTCTTAGTGCCCCTTTCAGTTGTAAATATTGCCTATGTTGATAGTAAATTATACAGTGACCCTAAAGATAGAGGGCCAAAGATATAATAGCCCTTGTAGTTAGATTGAGGGAAAAACCAAGAACAGTAGCATAAGAAATCAGGAATAAAAGTTTAGAAATTCAGCGATGATTGCTAGTTGACTTTTGTAGTTCAAAGTCACATGGTATATGCACTTTTTAGTTATATGTATACAGTCTCAAATACTTACCACTCATTTCCCATGTGCAGGCTGAAGGTGAAGACAGCCTGAAGAAGATGCAGCTGATGGAGCTTGCAATTCTGAATGGCACCTACAGAGACGCCAACATTAAATCACGTAAGAATGAGCCTAGGGCAGGATTACAGCTCCTGGTGTTTGTTTGTTGGTACCACAGCCTAAAACCAATTAGAGTTGAAGTAATGATAAAATTTACAAAGAGGACCATTTTATTTAATGCTTCTGTTTAGCAGTGGTCTGCTCAATTTTATATCAGTATATAAAGTTTGGGGTTGTAATTTTTCTCTTCTGGTGAAGGGGGTGGTGGGTTTCAAGAAATGTCCTGCAGCATTAACTATCAAGTTAAGACCTTAAATTTTTTGTTTGTGACATTATGCAAAAGACAAACTTTGAAAGCTTTTTTTATTTGAAGCGAAGTGTCTAAGTGAAATGGCCCTGCTACTCAAGTCTTTCCTCTCCCCTTGCTTGCATGTTTGCTATGTTCCTATGCAAGTTCACAAAGATTACTGAGTGGCAGCTGTTTGCAGACTACGCTCGCCCTGAATTGTGGCATAACTTTATAAGCTGTGTGATAGAATAGTTGCTGGTTTTGTTTTGTTTGTAAATTGTATAGTTTGAGATGAGCTAAGGTTTACATGTCATTTATGTGAACAAGAGCCTACACGCACACACATGCACACACAGCCACACACAAAATTGAATTTTAAACTCATAATCAAAATTGCCAAAAGTTTAGCAGTACTTACTTTATAAATGGTTGGCTTTGATTTACCCTTTATAGTCATGAATTTAGCAATAGGACTGTTTCTGTATTCTTTTACTCATGGAATAATTCCTAGCATGCTGGGAACATGTACATTTAGTGTTTACTTATCTGACTTACCCAGGGAGTTTTATTTAAACTTGAAGCCAACATTGTGCTTTAGAAATATACCAAAAACTATGTCTATGGACTCAGCTTAGTAGATATTTTGTTGCATCTTTTAATTGGAATGTTTTCTTGCGGTGGTTTGTGTTTTTTTTTTTTTTTTTTTTTGGATGCTCTTTCGTCTCACAAGATGTTGTAAGTGGATATATCATCAAAGATATGAAAAGTGTAACGTTAAATGGTCATGCTCATTTTTTACAGTGGTTTTATTTTTGCATTTTGTGAATCATGTTGGGGGGGAAGCTTATTTATTGCACTTGGTTGGTTTGCTTTGGCATTTCTGTGTGGTCAGTGCATGTACTAATGATTTCCTTTTATTTTTCTTCTTTCCTGCTTTTTCCTTTCTTTTTCCTACTTCCCTCTCATTTCCTCATGTTTTATTACTGCTATCCCTATACTTCTTTCTAAATTTCTTTGCTTACTGTAGCAGCCCTTGCCTTTTCTCTTGCAGCAACTGCCCAGGCTGCTCCAAGGATCATCACTGGGCCTGCGCCTGTCCTCCCACCAGCTGCTCTGCGTACACCTACGCCAGCTGGCCCTACCATAATGCCTTTGATCAGACAAATACAGACCGCTGTCATGCCAAACGGAACTCCTCACCCAACTGCTGCAATAGTCCCTCCAGGGCCTGAAGCTGGGTTAATCTACACACCCTATGAATACCCCTACACATTGGCACCAGCTACATCAATCCTTGAGTACCCTATTGAACCCAGTGGTGTGTTAGGTAAGTATGATTCCTGTACTATGTGATTAATGCATTCCTAAATTTTGGTACTCCAGACTTTGGAAGGATAGTTATCGATTTCAGAGCGACAGTATAAGTTTTGATTAGCAAAAGTTGAAAACTAAATATGGTTTTATTTGAGTTCCTCACTAAAGTTCTCCCATTAAGTAATTACACCTTAATTTGGGTCACTTTAGTATCTCAGAATCATTCTGGGTAAACTTGCCACGTATAGTCTCAGTGAGATTTCTTAGGTGACTAAACTTGTTCTTGAGTTTTATTTAAACCATTCTTTCCCCTTTATCCTAATAGGCAGAGCTTCACTACCCAAAATTAGGTTTATTTTGTATCAGAGATTGCTTGGTGAATTTTAAATTTCTATCAATATAGTGAGATTTTTATTAAAATTCTGTTATTTGTGTATGTGTTTAAGTATTTATGATCACTTAAAAGATGTAGTTAATAGTTTCAGTTTTAAGGGTTTTCAGCTTATATCTTTTAAAGTCCTGAATAACATGAACAATATTTTATAATTTCCATACTACTGTGGACTAGATGACCACATACCAATTTAGTAAGTTTAATCATGTTGGAGGCAGAAATTGAAGTCATATAACTTCATGCGTTTACATGATGAAAAAGCAATATTCTTGAAAAAGACATTACTGATGCCTTTTTTTTATAGAGTGGATTGAAATGCCAGTCATGCCTGATATTTCAGCCCATTGACTTGCTGGATGAAGGACTAGAATACAGCAGCTGTTATAACACGACCAGTCAATGTGGAAAAAACAAAAAACAAAACAAAACAAACAAAAAAAAAAACTGTTTCTGTGCAACCCCACTGTTTTACCAGACAGAATTTGAAACTTTTTTGTGTATGACCTTGGTGCTGTGTGCCTGCTGTTGACTCCTAGGACTTTGATCTTTTAAAGGTTCCCTCCCCCATCCTCCACTTAATATTAATTTTGAAAGTCTTTAGTGAACTTGGACATTAAGATTTAAACTTGAAAATTCATTGTTCATTTAAAGAAAGCCGCAGCGCTCTGTATGTTATCTGTGTGTGTGCATGCACTTAGGTGCCTTTGTTTATAAACATTTTATTGTACATGTTTTCTGTCTTAAGTCATTGTATAAAATAATTATAAGTCAGAATTATACAACAGAAGTGTTAGTAAGAGGCTGTATTCTATTGCACATTACTTGAAGCATTTTAAAAAAAAAATAACATGTAACCTATATATAACCTTATTTAAGTTTTCCTTTCTATTAATTCTCTGTCCTGTGGCCCCCGTGCATGCTCCTTCCCCAGAACTCCTCTCTGCCGCACTCACAGAAGCTCTTGTTCCTGAGGAGTTAGGGCTCTCAGCTTCCAGCTGCTGCTCCTGACTGTTAGTGCCTAGTTTTGCCAAATAGAATTACTATGCAGTCTGCTTATCTAAAATGAAAAATAGGTTTTCAACCAGTTTACTGCTTAGAGACAGCAAGAGGCACTGCTGTAAAATTTCTCCATTATAAAGTAACATGTCGTTTGGTTTGGTTAGGACATTTATATATATAAAGAATTGATTGAAACCAACACTATTAACAAAATATGCAGATACCAAATTAACATCGTCAAGGTTCTCAATAAGTACCAAGTTAGAAATTATTATCATTATCATCATTATTATTATTATTATTATTATCATCATCATCATCATTATTTCTTGCTTTGCCACCTAAGCAGTAAAACAATGATATTAGTCCTTTGGAGAACTGAGGAAATTACTTTAAATTCCCAAGTTACAGTAAATTTGCACACAGATAACATGCATGTTATGTATCAAGTTTCACATTATTTTAAAATAAGCAGTGCCTTTCAAAACAGATGCAGACATATGTGTTGGTGGTAGTGAGGAGATTGGTATTAGCATCAAATCTTCATTGATGACTAATGTTTAATTCCCTTCCTTTTATCTTTAGGTATGGCTTTCCCAACGAAAGGCTAAGAATTCAAGAACGGTCTTAACCGAACCCTCATCAGATCTGAATTTAACAAATGCTTAGTCTCAGCAGCCTCCGGGAAAAACCTTAGCCTAGCAGTCAGTGACTTACTTGCACTTTTTGCACATAGATATAAAGTAAAATGATACTATTAATTTGGATTAGTCTGTAATACTGCAAAGCAACAGTAATTTATAAAGGAGTGTATAGAAGTAAACTGACTGCTAAGTGTACTGTACTGTTTGCTTTACTAATCACCTAATTCATTGCAGTTCATACTTATTGACTCAAAAGTTTAAATCCACAATCTGTAGGCTTTAATTAAGAGTTGCTTTTTAAACCTTTTTTAAGTGATAAACTCTGAAAGTTAAGGTTAGCAAAATAATTGTCAGTATTAAATGTGGCATTATTTAAGTAGTCCTGCTGCAAGAAAGGCACTTCAGTGAATATGTGACTAGTAAAGCTCAGACACGTCTGGTTCTAATAGAGCTCGTGAGATACTGTGACTTGGGGACTGTCAATGAAGAGGTGAAGTAGGTAGAAGGCCAACCTGTTTGAAATGAATGCAATATTGATAGATACATGACATACTACAGTTGATTTTAAAACTACTGTGCCTTAACATGTTTCTTAAGCTTTTGTAGTAAGTGAACCTTTGAGATCCATTTTGATAAACCTGCTGTCAATGTTTCCCTTATGTATGTTTTCTAACTTTGTCTTGGTAATTGCAATTTAACTAGGTGCGGTGGCTACTAAAGTTCGAAGGCACGATATGCGTGTCCATCCTTACCAAAGGATTGTGACCGCAGACCGAGGTTAGTTTAGTTCTGCAGTTCTTGTTTATAAGCAATGTGCTGGGTGTCCAAAAAGTTTGCAACACCAGACCTGATGGAAAAATGTAACTGTCTACCTGCACACCATTTTCTTTTCTTTTTCCCTTTCTAAATTTAATAATTGATTGATTTAAGGTTGGTTTGGTTTTGTGGTTTTGTTTTTGGTTTGGGTTTTCACCCCTCCCCTTTACATTTTAATTTATTAAATCTTCTATTACTTTGTCCTAAGATTTATTCCAGCTAAAACATAAATTAGTCTATTTGGGGAGCTATTAAATTTTTACATTATCATAGCAATGTTTAGTAATAATTGTTGCTAAATTTTTCCCTTTAATTATTCTGAATATTTCAGTTGGTACTGCAAAATGAATTGAGCAGATGATGTTTTTATGAGAGAAGTAAAAAAAAAAAATTTTGCTTCCATGTAATTTTGGAGAAAACTGAAGATTTATTATCCATTTTTCTATATTATAAAACATTGAGCCACTATATAAATATGAGGGTATATGTGTCAAGAACATACCTAAAATCAACAGTCAGGACTGTGAAGATAATTTTAATCTAAGTGGATACTTTATGAATAGAAAACAAGTTCCCTCTTACTCTATTTTCTGGCCAAAACGGATGCTTTGAGTTTTGTCATTTGCTGCTAAATTACAGTACCTGAACGTTAACTGTCCTGCAGTTCTGTGGTATGCGAGGTCCAGCTCCTTGGATATCCTTTTTTACTAACCTGTGACTGGAAACAAGTCTTCATTTTTCTCACTTTCATATTTGTAACTTGTGCCCTATATATGCCCTTGGACCCATTTTTAAATTATTTATGCTTATTTGAGTAGTAGTAGTTTTGTTTGGGTTTTTTTTTTTTGTTTTGTTTTGTTTTTGTTTTTTTTTTTTTTGTTTTGACTTTTTTGTGTGATTCTTTTGTGTTTTGTTTTTAATTGAAAGATTGGAATCCCAAGCATAGTAGAAAAGGAGCTAGCTCACTTGACATGGTTACTCTACTCTTGAATAACCACTATAAATACGGCACACAGTTGCCTTGTGTATTAGAAATAAAATAACCTTCCAAAGACATCAGTGATACTTATTTACTATCACACTAAAATAGAGTCCTGAAAACTTTACCTAACATATATTTTTGTAGTGGTTTTTCATTGAACAAAATCTGGTGGCATATGCATAACAATACTACTACATGCAGTTGTGCCAAGTGTGAGCATATCAACCATTGTATCAGAGTCGCATAGAGATGAGGAAGTTAGATGGGAAAGGTTACTTCAGATGTGGGCAGTCTCATAGATACTTTGAAGCTGCATCATACTGCAAAAGTCTAACATAATTATTTTACAGAGTGTTTTGATTTTGAAGTAATTTTTCCCCCTCTTTGGTTTTTCTTTCCCCGTGTTCCTTTTAAATTTTTTCACTAACACAATAATCCTTTCTCACTTTGTACTCCAGAGCCTTCAGATAGTTGAGAATATTAGACTAAGATCTTACTGTATTTGGAAAATGACAACACATTCCATGCATGGCTCATCTGGAGCTGTGTTTATTTTGATTAGTTCTGTTTGTGTTCAAAATGCAGTGTCAGCAAACCAAAACGGTTTTTATCCCCCCTGCTCCATCTCCAACTTTTCCTTTCTTCTAGAGATAGATCACTTAGGAACACGATCACCACATGTACTCACTGGGTCCAAGGGAGAGGACCGAAGCCCTTGACTTACATTATTTTATGATACTACTGTTTCTCTCTCTCTCTCTCTCTCTCTCTCTCTCTCTTTCTCTCTCTCTCTCTCTCTCTCATCTTTTGAGAAGATTATTATTAGCATTCATTTGATGCAAGGAAGCAGCCCGAGGACATATAACCATGTAACTGTCTGTATGTAAGCACTTAGAGTATCTAGTTGCTTACTAAAAACAAACCCACTTCCATAGTTATTTCACAATTGGTTTGAAACTTAAAGACCAACTGACTTTATAGTTGTAACGAACTATACGTGATTTTGCACAGTTAACATTACCTGTGTGTACTGTAGGAGTCCAGGACATGGCAGAGGATGTATTTTAGATGTACTGGATATGATAATGTACTTTGTTAAGTAATCCACACTCAAATATAATCAGAAATTATCTAAGTAATGATTTGACCAAAACATTACTTACACAAATTTAAGACTATGGGACAACCGTTTTTGTTTTAAATAAAAGTCTGCTTCCTTTTAAGAAATTCAGGGAAGATTTGATTATATTGAAGATACAATATTTTTGTAGTATTTATAAACTGTCCTAATTGATAGACTATAGAAACCATTTTTGTCATACAAAGGTAAATAGGTCTATTATATAGAACATTTAAACCCTGTGAACATGACACCTACTAGGTTTGATTTATGAAGTGGCATAGACTCTAACCTTGCACTGAGCATCTTTTCATTCACATCTCTCCTGCCTTTGTCTCAATGGCAACAGTACAGAAAATTCTGTCAAACCTCAGAATATAGTAGAAATAATTAAGCTGTTGAATGAGTCTTAAAAATTATACTACTGTTAAGTGGACCAAGTTTGATGAAGTAGAATGTGAGAGGTTGATTAAAGAAGGAGCTACTCAAGGACTTTGGAGTGATAACTTTTCCACTTGAGAACTACTTTATGTTTTACTGTAATTTTTTAAATTTTTTTTTGTTCTTTTTTGTTACTTTGCAAAAGAAAATAGTATTTACAGGTGGCTTCTTTTAAAATATAAAAATATAAAGCAGGAATGTATATGAAATGTCAGATTTTATTGTATTTGCAGAGTATTAGCTTTGAAATTGAATAAAGAAAGCTGTTTGTAGTTTTAAAAATGCCTTCTTGGTATCAGTTAGAAATTTCTTCTATTTTTTATGTACTTAGAGTTCTTTGAGGTATAGAGTTTTAAATGGCAGGATTTTACAGTGTTTACATGCAAGTGCATTTTATAAGTGTTCTATATGTGTAAATTAGTATTTTCAACTGGAAAATGTTGGCTGGTGCAAAAGGCCTGGCCTTTTTTCTGGTTCCCATGATGTTGCCTACACTGCTAGACTACAGTATTGCTTTGTATCATGAGGCCAAGAAATTCCATGTTGTTTGTAAATAGAATAATTGAAAAAGCAATAAACATTTATTGAACAAAAGAAACTTTGTTTGGCCCAGAGTTTATGTTGAACCAAATTGTTCATAGCAATTTAAATTTCTTTAGATCCATTTCTGTTAATCATCAGTTATTAATAATCACATCCATCATTAATAGTTGCTTTATTGCTTGCATCTGAGAGAATACTAATGCTTAATAGCAGTCAGATACTTATAACTGCACTGACTGTTCAGAATTCTTTATACCAAACCTGTTCATCATTGTTTCCAATTTCCTTCATTGACTGCTACTAACTATTAGTTGTTAGCTGTATTTTATTTCTATTTTTTTCTTTTAACAAGTCGGGTTTTTCAAATTATTTTTTGTGGGAGTGGGCTCTTCTTCATTTGTTCAAATCATGATATGAAATTGTCATGATTTTTATTGTATTCTGTAGATGGTGTCAATCAGTTTGTCAGAATTCAACATGCCTTTTTTTTATTAGTTGTGATTAGTTTTCATGTTGTCATTAAGCTGTCACTAGCTGAAACTAATCTCTTCTCTATCTTTTCTTTTCTTTTTTTGTTTTGTTTTTTGTTTCTAACCACCCAGCCGCCACCGGCAACTAACCTATGACCTTCTGACCTCTGAACTCTTCACCCAATGATGACCTGACCATGCCTGCCTGCTGATCAGTTAACTGGTAATCGCCTTTGCTTGCCTGTCGTCAGTGCAGCGAGCTGAGGCACTTGTCCGTTCGTCTTACCATCTAACCAAACAAAAGACAAAGAAATTGTCCTCCAACTCAGCTTTTCCCCCCCTGTTTGGGTGAAAGTGGTTCTAGAACCTGCACTGAATAGTAGTAAAGCAATAAGGCCCGATTCATCCCACAGCACTGATCATCTCTCAATGCCCCACCCCAAGCGAACGGTAAGAAGGCCTCTCTTAAGAAGGGGAGACAGATGGCCCTAACTACTCAGTGACAGAGGCAGTTACTGTGAGAGACTTGTAGGAATTTTTTTCTTCTCCTAGCGAAGTCAAAGCTCTCTCTGAATGTACTGTGTGACAATGCATCATGCATGAACCTTCGGTCAGGGATGTCGTTGGGGAAGTGACTTCAAAAGTATTCAAAATTTGACATGCTGTTTGTTTAGTCACTACAGTGCCCTCAAAGGGCAGACATTGCAGCCTTTTTATATTGCCTGCCAAAATTTGAAGTATTAGAACAAAGTGTGCCATGAGAGAAAAACTTAACAAGGAGTTTTGAAAAGAAATGCAAAGAACAAAACTACAACACTATTTTTTAAAAAGTTGAGTATCTGAGTTAAAATTTCCAAATCTTTATTTTACACCACCTTAAAAATTATATGAGAACAAGGTACATGCATTATGTGTCACATTACTGGGCAAACTGTTCAAATATTTTTTTTAAACCTCCCTGTATAGAAAATATCATTAAGGATGTAAAAGCCATGCTTGCCTATTTGCTGTATACATGTAATGAAATTGTAGATAAAGTGTAGTGCATTGAAACAAATGAACAAAAAAGTAGATACTTTTACTATACAAGGGTGCTGGTGCAGAAAAAAATATATATATTTTTGGAAATGTAGCATTTTATACTTTCAAGTGTTATAAAAAAAAAGAAAAAGAACAAAGAAACCCTTTATTTCATTAAATGATTTTTTCTGGTGGTTGTCAAGAAACAAAAGACCAAAAGAGCCTTTTTGTCTTTCTTTTTTATTTTTTAAGTATTGGAATAAGTCTAATGAAAAAGAAAGTGCCTTATTTTTCTTCATGGTCATTTAGTCAAGTGTCCTGTAAGATCAGCTCCTCCCTCAGAATAAAGTTACTGCATGTTCCTCAGTCGCCCAGTATGTGAAAGGAGATATGAGAGGAGACAAATGAGTTGATGGTCTAAATTATAAGATTTGTGTCACATTATCTTGATGCCAGTTTGCCAAATCTGATACTGTGAAAAAATTTGATAGCTTTTCTAATGTCTGACTAGTAAATTTTAAAATGTCATTCTTTTACAAATCATAATTAGTACTTTTGGTTATTACCGTCTTCAGTGTTAGCCCAAAGATTCTGAGGTTTAGAAAAAAATTATGTAAGATCTGAACATCAGTTTGCAGACAAAATTAAATTAGAGCTTTATTTTATTTGGAGAAGAGGGATACAATGGAATTTTTCCTTACCAATTAGAAATAATTGTAATGCCTAAAAAACTTTTTCACAAAAATGAATCTTTGAAATTTTTTATTGTTGAAAAAGTGTTAAGTAACATAAATCTAATCAGATATCTTATGTAGTCCATCTCTGCTGGCTTTAGTAACTGCTCCTAAACTTTTTAACTCTAAAGGAGCGTGGAAAGCCCGCATCACAGTGTTCAGTGACTGCTCTGCTCCATTCTTTCTCCTCTCCAGTTTCTCTCTTGAAAGTCAAACAGTTTTGTAGTTGAAGCAGTCCGTGTGCAAAGCCTGCATCTAAACACTTGCGTTAATAAGTCATTAACCGCTCAGTACCAGATGTGGCAAATCTCAAGTGATTGTGGACTCCTGGCTCATCAACTCATGCCCTCTTCCATACCCTCATGGCTTCACAGTCAAGGTCAGCAGGAAGCTCATTGGTCACCTTCATGGTGACCTCTCCATTATTCTGTCTCACTTGGAACCATTTTCAGTTTATTTACTATGCAATAGACAGTCCTTGTTTTGTACTCAGCTAGCTTTGATTTAATGTACCACTGCTTTGTCTTTCTGTTACACATATGGTTTTGATTTATTTACAATATATGCTGTGCCATTTTGATTTTTATTTTGGTTGGTTGGTTGAATAAATATGCGACACTCAGAACACTTGAGGTGATAGTTTTAAAAAAAACAAACAAACAGTACCAGTATTTGATCCAGTCTCATCTCAGCTGTGTTATACCTGGACAATTTAGATGTTTATCAAAGGTCTTTTATGGGGAAGAAAGCAAATGTGTAAAACAGTAGACGTGTGACGTTTATGAGTAATGCTGGCTCTGAACAAACTTTTGAAAACTTAGTTGACAGTGTTTTGAGTCAACTGAAAAAAAGCATGACTTTTGGAATCTCTGAATGCCTTGGTTCTCAGTATTATCACTCTATTGAATTTTTTTTTCTTATTAAAGTATGTAGTTTAAAAGTAAGACTTTTTTCCTGACAGTATTATGTAATTTTTAGCGTGGGTAGATGGGAGTGTCGCTTGTATGTTACCATACAGCTGACATGTATTTTTTGTCTATTCTTTATTATCTTAGTAGTTTCATGCTGTGTATGTACCATAACCAACCTATTGCCTATGAGAAACATGTAAGATAATGTATTTACAGCCATTGTTACAAGTTTATAATGTATTTTTCTATCTTGTTTTATATGTATGTTATATAACATTCAAAAGAATTTTTTTCTTGATTGAGAAAAGGATACAAAATGCAAAATCCACAATTTTGATAACTGAAAATTGCCAATTGTTTTGCAGTACTTTATTATATTGGGTGTCTTGTCTTTCTTGGGCTTTTAGTTAGCTGATGAATGAATACATTAGACACTTCTGGGTTTTAGTTGGGATTTTACATAGCTTGCATTTTAGTTCTTTGGTTCTTTGCTGTTTCTATTAACCCATAGCATTATTTTAATAAATGTTATAATACCAACCTACTAACTCTGGACTATGTTTGTTTATTAACCTTTCCGTGTTTAATGAAAACAAACAGGGATAAATAAAGTCTTGAGTTCCTGGACTAACACTGAAGAACGTGATCAGAGATAACATAGTGTGACTTGTTTTCTATGTTGTTTGTCAGCTGACAGTTGTGCACACCTCTGCTAAAATGGCTTTGGGTCCTTGGCCTTTTACCATGGAGGGTAAGTGCCAGTGGAGATGGGAGCAGGCTAGCATCTGTCAGTCATTTCTCCTAGTCATGCCACTGGCCTTTCAGCATCTGCAATACTAATTCCACACTTTATTTTTCCTGCTCCAAAATAATCACTCTCTGCTCACAGCATAAAGAGTCAAGAAATTTACTGTAATGATGCACCTTGAGAGACCAGTTTGATTCTTTGTTGAGTCTTTTGCCTAAATTTCTGTGAACAGGCCAGTTTTGGTCTCATAGAGTTCATAGCTGATATTTCTCCTGTGTTGTTTAGCTAGCTGCTCCTATTAGAGTTAAGTCGGCCTCTCTAGGTCTTGCAGTCCCATCCTGTCTGTGACACACACATACACACCACCCCCTCTTCAGTGTCTTGAAGAGCTCAACTTGGGTAGCTTTCCCCTTACGCAGTTCCAGAACAGCCTAGACAACTACACAGGAAGCACGGCAGAGACAAACACTGTAATCTGACGTGTGTGTGTTTGGTTAAATTCTACAGAGAAGTAGATCTAAGATCCTTCTTTCTCCCATTCTTCACTTGGTTGTGCTCTCTGTAAAGAGACCTCTTCTTCAGCACTTGAGTCCATTTTTGTGTCAGATCAACAGTACCTTGTCTGGGGGGAAAAATCTTACAGGATCCAGAACAAACAAACAAACAAAAAAAAAAAACCCTCTTAGAATGAATTTTACTTTTGAAGTAATGGTTTATATTTTGAAATTGTATTTAAGAATCCTAAAAATTAAGGGTTGAGTTCTATCATAACTTTCTGAAAGGACACTGTTAAAATACTGCTCTGTGCATATATGAAGCTCAGAATAGTGAGCTTAGTTTAATTATCTCTGATCATTTTTGGTCCTGCACATACGGAATATCTCTGTTAAGAGGAGGAGACCGTGTCATATCACTGGGTAGACAGGTACCCATTACCTTAGCAAGTATGTTTAGTGCTCAGTGAGCGTTTCAGACACTGTCAAGCTTCTGCTGCACAAAAGCTCCAATGGTAATATGTTATAACAGTTGAGGAAGAACTTATGTGCTGTTTAATGTTCTCTGAAGCCTGTGTATGCAGTCTCATCCTGTTTTCAGTGAGGGCACTTGATTTATGTCTCATCACCACCATTCCTATTGAAAATGTTGCTCAAAGACTCACATGGTGCAAATAGTGTGGTATGCCACATTTTCATGTAAGTGCAGTAGTATCACACAGCCTGATGATGGGATAGGAATGTTCTAGTGTCACTTTCTTAGTTGATGCTGTTTGGTGAAATGGTTATCTGTGTTTTATTCAAAAGGCTGGTGATATTGATGTACTTAGTGAAGTATCTTTTATTTTTATTTTTCTTTAGGAAAAATATCTAGGAAAACATGATATGAAAATTATATTCACTTCATTGTAGTGTAGCATTTTCATGTATGGCAGTGCCTGTGTGAAGGAGTTGTAGAAATGCCCTGTCCATTAAAAAAAGAAAAAAAGGTTTTGTGTGCACACAAGAAAGCTGTTTGGTTAAATTTATGGGTGTAAAGGATGTGTGTGTGTGTGTGTGTGTGTGTGCTCTCTCTCTCTCTCTCTCTCTCTCTCTCTCTCTCTCTCTCTCTCTCTCTCTCTCTCTCTCTCTGTTCGCTTGTATGCCTGGACTAGGATGCCTGACTCTTCCTTGATGACAGCTGTTATTCTCGACCTCAGGGTTTTGGTGGAATGAAACATGTTGCCAAAGTAACGGTTAAGTTTCTTGGTCTCCCACATTTTTCAAAGTACATAGGATACTGTGCTTAATCACATCTTGTCACATTTTGTCACAAATCATTTAATACCTGTACAGTGGGAATGATAACCCATTTTATGGACATATCAATTTAGACATATCCATGGTACATGTAGTACCTGGTTTATCCTGTATAAAATTAACTAAATTGTGAGTTGTCTTTATTTTAAAGAGGCCTGACAAAAGTGTGTGTATAGCTGGTGCTCAATGCTGAATCAAACTGGTCAAACTGAAGCACAATACACTCCTTATTGTTTCTGCTGCACTAATTGCCAGGGGTGGGAGAGGAGGAGCAGCAACTAATCCATGGTAGGCAGATGTGGGCAGGAGGTGCTGTATGTAGTGAGTGGGCAAAGAGGAGCTCAACATTACTTGAAGTTTGCTATCCCCTGGAGAGATACTGGCCAGCACTGGGACAGTCTCAGAACCAGGGTAAAATTAATTTATATCTCTTTAAAGGTTCTATTATTACAAAGTTTTGAGCCAAATATATCTATATAACCTATGTTATATTGGTATGTATAAAATTTTGACTTGTAGAAGTTGTATATATAGGGATATACATATATATGTATGTGTGCATGTATATATATGGATATATATATAGATATAGATATTCCTGAATCATACACGAATGGGAAACTGCAAATGACTGTACACAACATACAATAAAAAACTGGACAAGTGCATGTGCTGCATCTTCTCAAGCCAACAATAAGATGGCAGTGTAGCTGCCCCAGGCACAGAGAAATGAATACTAAAGTACAGAGCGGAGTTAAGTGTCTACTCCTCCTTTAAGCACTGCATAGAAAATTACAGAACCTCACGATCAAGACTTGTAGTAATTAACAGATCACTGTTTATAAGAAGGAAATCGGTGAACTTTTGTTGTGTTCCCCAGCTGATCTGAGCATCCAAAACATTACCATGCTAATCTTTAAGAAACATTCATATGGCTTTTAGGTAGTTTTCTAAATGTAAGAATTCTTGGGAAAGGAGTGAGGATGTATCTCAGTTGGTGAAGTTACTAGCTTAGAGTGCACTCCTGGCACCATTAAATTAAAAAAGAACCAAATCTTGGCCTTATCTACTTTGTGAAAAGGACTGATGTTATAGGTACACCATTAAAGTTTCCTTTTGACATCTAAATTTTACAGCTCTTTATCCTTTAAGATAACCAGTTTTTCTTGTTATATTTGGAAGTTCCTTTGTCTTCTAACTGCTTACTGGAAGGGGATATCCTTTTCATATACCTCCAAAGGTACATATACTGGTACCCCTGTACTTTTGATGGCTTAGCTCACATTAAAAGTCTGATTAGATTTTTCACCAAATCTTCTCTTCAAAGATCACATTCTCATAGTAGTCATAATCTGAAAATAGATTTTTTTTCCTTGTCCTCAAAGATATCTCTTTAAGCCCACCACTACTAGAATTACACCTAGGGCACTAAGAATCGCACATATGAATTATTGCATAGTGTGCAAGGTCTAGGAATATGATTTCTATCTTCAGGCACTACCTTCGATACCCTGCCTTCTCAAAAAAGGTGGCCACTAGAAGGTGACTCATCAGGTAAAATGCTTTCCCTGCAACCCTTACAGCCTAGATTTGATCTCTGTGACCCATAGAAGGAGGAAAGAACCAGAGCTGTGTTCAGCATGTGAGCCATGGCATGTGAAGCTCATACATACCACAAACAATAAAAGACTTTTTAAATCACTGTCATTCATAGAGTTTGTATTTCTTACAGTGAAGACGAGCTGAGTGGCAATTGGGATTTCTGTAATTACTGCTTTTCTATACATTAGTCTTGTTACAAAAGTGGGTGGATGGATGGACAGACAGGCTGTATGATTTCATCAAAGTGTATCACCTGTTGGGGTGGAAATGTTATTGCTCTTTGTTTTCTTTATGCCCTTCTTACGTATTGTTTATTTAATTGGATACTGATTAAAACATTACAGTGTGAACCAAATGAGGAAAATGTTCACAAGTAACTTTTCTTGCAGGACTGAGTTAATCCTAAAATGTTCAGAATCACTCATTTAACTTCAGTCTTGAGTGGATTTTATTAAGGAATGCAGTGCCTTGGCTATACTTGAAACATGTTTGAAATGCAACTTTTGTACTGTAAAATTCTAAGTAATGCAGCCTTTAAAACTGAAACAGGTTATTGTAAGTATAAGTTGGTTTGAACATATTTCAAGCGATGTCCAAAAATTAAGGATTTCCTGTGGAAAATGTAAAACTTGAAATTACTGGGTGAAGTGTAACATGAAAGATCTGAAGCTAAGATTTAAATTGACCTCTTAGGCTGACAGATAACTCAGAAGGGGAAGGCACTCATCACCAAGCCTGAAACCCAGATGGTAGAAGAAAACTGATTCCCCAAAGCTGTCCTTTGATCTCAACAGATGTGTGGGGGGACACATGCACACACACAAACACACTCGATATCTCAGAAAGAAAACTAGAGCAGCAAGTCAAACATAATGTCTCTCTGAATTAGTAGCTTGTAGGTTTTGGTAAGAAAATATATCTAGAAGTAGTCTGCGATCAGTAAGATTTAGTTGTTTCAAGTGAGATACTTCCACTTTGCTTGCTCGTTCTGTTTATAAAAGAAGCAGTGTTGCATGGAGGAAAAGGGAACTTTTTTTTCTTTAACTTTTCTCTAAATGGGCACAGAATTCTCTGAATTTCCAGTGGCATAGCTTTACTAATCAGGATTCTGCACATCACCTTAAGAAGAGCTGTTTGTTTATATTGAAGCTTTCATCTGGAAATACAGCCCAGCCTGTGCATTTTCAAAGTTCTCCTGTGGAGTGACTTTCTCCACACAAGTGAGGTTACAACTGAAACAAATGGAGCCCCAGTCTAAACCTATGGCTCAGGTGACCCAACATTTATAGAAACAAATAAGGCACACTAATACTTCATTCACTAAAGATTGTGAAAAATCACAACTGGTTTGAGGTGATAAACTTAATGCTCAGAAGTTTACTATTGAATGTGTGACTGACTGTGTGTGTCTTCAAATGTCTTTGAGTTCCAAGAGAGTCCCACTTTTTTTTTTAAAGATTTATTTATTATTATATCTAAGTACACTGTAGCTGTCTTCAGACACACAAGAAGGGCTTCAGATCTCTTTACGGATAGTTGCGAGCCACCATGTGGTTGCTGGGATTTGAACTCAGGACCTTCGGAAGAGCAGTCAGTACTCTTAACTGCTGAGCCATCTCTCCAGCGGCCCCACCACCACCACCACCACTGTTTTTGTAGCAACCAAAATTATTTGGTTCTGACTTAGTTTCTATGAGAAGCCATTAGGAAGTATAGATGGAACTCCAAAAGTAATCAAATGACTTGACTGTAATCTAAGCATGGAATAGCCTCAGCTGGAAGTGAGATGCCAGACTGCAGCTGCAAGGGTGACTAAGTTGCTTTCAAGACCGCTCTTCTTGTCCATTAGGGAACATGAAAAATGGGAACTTCCAGAGGGGTTTTAGACAATTCATATGGTGTATGATTTGTATAACCCTATATTCCCTGTGTGAGACTTGGCTTTCTCTTTTGGACTTAGGAAAAGAGAAGTTCCACATTTGTTTTCCATTTGAAGTTTGAGCCCTTTCATCTGGCTGTCCATTTTCTATCCTACTTAGAACTTTTTGATAATGTAGGTATTGTTTTAAAGGTTAGTTCAATACCCTTTTACCCCTATGCTTTTAAAGAATTGGGGATTTGTAGGATGGCTGTCAAATGATAGGGTAACCAAGAACTGAGAGCAGCCAACAGTACTCTTGATAGAGCAGCTTAAGGAAGGAAAGGTTTATTGTGGCTCCTGGTTTCAGGATCAAGTCCAGCGTGGTTGGTTGGGAAACTGGCAGCAGGACCATGATTCAGGTGATCACTGTCCACATTCAGTCTGGAAACAGGAATGAAAGCTGGTGCTCGGCTCTTTCTCCTTTTAGTTCAGTCCAAGACCCCAGCTCTCAAGATGGCGCTGCATGCACTTAGGGTAGGCCTTCTCACTTAGCCTAATACAGAAAATTCCTCAGACATACATATGCCCAGAGGTTTGTCCCTGAGGTGATCTAGCTCCTGTCAGAGTTTACCCCGTTCCATGCGTCACAGCAATTCTGTCTAGAGATGAATCCTGATACAGCAGTGTTACAGCCACAGAGCTATAGAAAGAAGATGTCCTTGCCAACTAACAGCCCTTCCCTCTTCTGACTGCAAGTTCATGAGTCTGTGAAACAAAGAAGTGATGTTAAAGTTTATTTGTTGTTTGCAGTGTTGGACATAGAGCCTGGGCCATAGATGCTACATGAGCTCCCTGCTTCTGAGCTACATCCCCAGCCCAAAACTGGAGGTGTGAGAAGTACTTGTCAATCACTCAAAAGTCGCAGTTAGAAACATACATTTTTACAAAGTTCCATTAAGTTATTTGAATATTTTGAGTCCTAATCTGTTCGTATATAGGAAGTATTAGTCTGTGTTAACTAATGATTCTGGACATGTAACTCACAGAGGCTGGGGAGATGGCTCAGACTACACTGATTGCCATACAAATGTGAGGACAACAGTTCAAATCCCAAGCACCCAAGCATATAAATGCCAGGTAGGTGTGTTAGTCCATCTAATCCCAGCATCTGGGAGGTGAAGATGGGATCCTTGGAACTAAAATAGCCACATCAGTGAGCTCTGGGTTCAAGAGAGAGCCCCTGCCTCAATATGTAAGGTACAGAAAGATCAAGAAAGTTCTGTGTTAACCTCAAGTGATCATATGCATGTACAACAGTATGCATCTATACATGTTCACACACATCCATGCATTCGTGTATGTATATATACACACACACATATATATATATGTGGGTGAATATGTATATATATGTATGTATGTATATATATATATATATATATATATATATACACACACACACACTTAAGTGTATGTATATATATATATACATATATATATACACACACACATATATATATATGAATGAATACCACCACATACATGGGTAGGGGGGAAACTCCTTAAAGATTTCTCATATGTGAAATGGGTACAATGCCTACCTTATAGAGCTCCTAAGAGTAGGTTGCATGAGGTCATTTATTTGACCTTCACAGCATGTTGCCTAGTACCAAGGACCAAATGTGAACATCTGCCCTTACCTCTCTCATTCTGCTGTTTCCTGGTGCTGACTTGAAGACCTGTAGTTAAAGTGGAGTCATATAGGAGGAAGGAAATAATTTCCTTTCATTTCTATTGTAAAAGGATTAAACATGCCTTCCTAAGACATGCATGCATTTAAAGGGGTTCCAAGGCACATCCCATGGGTCAAGTAACTGTTTTCTGTTATTCTGCAACCCACTGAAGCTTTCAAGTAAAATCTAGCAAAACTCCCACATATAAAGTTGTGATTGCTTTAGAAGTTACTACCATGTGATTAGTTAGAACATTCACGTGTATGTATGAGAAAATGTTTTAAAATAATGTGCATGAAACGATAGTTCAAAAGGAAACATGTAAAATCTAGGCATCACCCCATGACTACAGTCAGACACCTTACCAGACATTTCTTCTGTTGGATTACTCTTCTGATAATATTCAAGTATGTATGCTACGTATTTGAGCAGTCACCAGGGGGACACTCTCCAGATACTAGCCTGGTGTTTTTGGCCTCCCACCAAGAGCCAAGAACATTTGCAGAAAAGCATTTTGAATGTGCAGAGCCATGTCCATAGCCAAGTACTCTGCTTACATGCATAGGTTCTGTGGGTATGGCCTCTGTACACTCTGTTACACCCTTCTTCAGTAACATCTGAAAGTTGTTTGTAAAACCTAATGGAACCCAAGTAAAACACAATAAGCAGATGATAGTGAAGGAGCCTCAGATCTTCACAGCATGTTTTCTGGATCCCTAGAGATAAAAGACCTCACTATCTTTTTGTCCATAAGAACATATTCTTGGCTTACCAGGGAACTGATAGGTATGCTCCTTTCTATGGTCAGTTTTGTATGCAAACTGAAAGAGACTCCCTCCTTGGGAATACACACAGTGATTGAGGGGGGCTTGCTGAGTTAGCCTTCCCATTGTTTTGAGCAAACATGGAGAATGAATAGTCACATCTGCTATTCATTTGCTATTGTAGTACACAAGTTGCGTCATTGTTTCCACAATAGAATAGACCAAGATGCAGAGCTTAGAAGCTAGCTTGAGTCTTTGAAAGCACCATGCACTTGGTTCAGGGGATGATAATGCACGGAGCAGGATAACACCTATGACCGAACTGTTGTGTTGCTTGGCCAGGAGTCTAGCCCCTTTGAGCATCTCTAAAAAACCACAAACACTCCTTGGAGTGTTGCATAAGGCTTTTGAAGAATTCAGAGAATCACGTTGAAGGGAAGCTAGGAGATTGAAACTAGGGCTGGAGTCCTGGGAAGGCAAAAACCGAGAGAATGAGTAGATTGAATCTTCCTAGCTGGGTGGCTGGAGAAGATGAAAAAGGAGGTGAAGTGGCTGGTGTGAGATATTTTACTTATCATCTCTTACATTCCTGAATTGTCCGTAGTATACTTGCACAGTTAGACAAATGTTGGAAGTGTGTATTTCTCTGAGTAGGTTAGGAAACTTGCAAGAATAGAGCCTTGCAGTTCATTATAGAAGGCCTCCTGGGCTCTGAATAGAAATGATTAGAAGGACTGGAGATTTCTCAATGGTTATGAGTGCTCACTGCTTAGCCCAAGAGTGCCCAAGTTTAGCACCTGAGTCAGGTGGCTCACAGCTAGCTGCCTGTGACTCCAGCTCCAGGGGACCTGACACCATCTTCTGAATGCCCTAGGCACCTGCACTCATATATACACCAACAAAAATAAAACTAAAATATGGGAGGGATAGAGACATGGCTCAAAGGTTCAGTCTTTACTGCTTTTCTGGAGGACTCAGAGTCAGTTCTCAGCACCTACATCGAGATGGCTCACTCACAAATGCCCATAACTCCAGTTCCAAGGGATCTGACACTGGGGTATAAAAGGCATCTGCCAAATGCACAGAAACCCATCCTCACATACATAAATAAAAATTGTAAACCTTTAAGTATTGTTAAGTGACATGACCTCCTTCAGTCTTGGTCATGCCATAAACTTCAAGAACAGATGGACCCAGCTTGATTCTGAAGCCACCCAGGAACCTCAAACAGGCAAACACTCCAAAACCAAATGTACGTTCTTTGGCTAGGTCTGAAAATGAAAGAGGAGCTGAAAGGAGTGATTAAAGAAATTGCTTCCAGCCAACAGATGAAAGTGTTTTAACAAACGGGCCAGCAGAAAGCCCTCTAGCCTGAGCTCTAGAGATGAGCTTTAGAGCCGGTAAGGACAATACAAGGCTTGGTGTTTTCTTGTTTTATTCTCTCTGACTCTGACCCTCCTACTTCCCTCCTATTAAGACCCTGGTAATGATATTAAGCCCATTAGATGCTGTCAAATAATCTCTCAATGCAAAACACCTGAAGGAATCCTAGCTGCAAAGTCTATTTAGTCCTGTAAGGTAGCAGGCAGGAGTCTAGGGTTAGGGTGTGGGCACTGCTGAAAGGAGAAATTTTTAAGAGAACTATGGGAGACAGGGAAAGTGGCAGCATATTGAGTCAAATGGTAAGCTGGTTATCTTCTCACAATGCACAGGAAGCAGCGTTACTAAGGACCCATTCTGCATCTGCACTGGTTTTCTTACACTTTGAATCTCAGTCACCTTAATATGAACAGAAAGTGGTAAGTATGTGGATGGGGATCCATGTCCCTGCGAGTCCTCAAAAGTGCTGCCTCCACAGGGCAGCGCCTGGGACCTGCTCTTGCAGCTGAGCCTTGGAATCTTCCCTTCTGAACTGATTCACAGGATCTCTGATCTCTAAGCCTGACTTCTGCCTATTGTCAGTTAAAGGAAAGAATCGTGTTCAATGCAGAAGTCCTTTAGAGATGAAACAGACAGCTTAGCACAACAAACAATACCAAGAAGAGTCCTTGGAGAGGCAGGCTCTGCAGTTGGACTTGGGATCTATTTGTATGTTCTTTTCTTGAGATTCAAACTTTTGGAAACCAGGAGCCAGATTAGAGTATGAGGTACTTTTCTTTTTCCCTTTTTCTTTTTCTTTTTTTAATTTATAAACACTTTTAAGAATGGCACATTTTTGGGCTGGAGAGATGGCTCAGAGGTTAAGAGCACTGTGTTCTTCCAGAGATCCTGAGTTCAATTCCCAGCAACCACATGGCAACTCACAACCATCTGTAATGAGGTCTGGTGCCCTCTCCTGGCTTGCAGACATAAATGCAGTCAGGATACTGTATACATAATAAATCAATCAAAGGGAGGGAGGGAGGGAGAGAGAGAGAGAGAGAGAGAGAGAGAGAGAGAGAGAGAGAGAGAGAGAGAAAAGAATGGCACATTTTCTTTCTTCTCACACCTGAGGAGAAAGTATTTTCATTGAGGCCTCTTGAGGAGTGGACCCCTGCATGGGCATGCAAGATACCCTACAACCCCAGATTCCCAGATGCCTCCAGGCTAATCCTCCACAGGGATTAGTGCTTCCAAAGTGTTTGATGCTACTACAGTGAGTGCTCAGTGCTTCCCACTGGTGCGCAATGCTCCTACCGTGCTTCATGTTCCCATAGCGCTTAGTGTTCTCAAGGTGCTCAGGCCATCGATAAAGTTGATTGATACTCAATTGTCTTCCAGGAAGTTACTTTGTTGCTTGTTGGGTCAAGCCTCCCAAGTATTGCTCAGAGGTCAGTAGCCTGACGCTATCCTAGGTATGTGCAAATGCCCGGTCTGGTTGGATTTGAGCTGTCATCATTTCTTTTAACTTGTTTCTTTTAATCTATTCAGGTCACGGTGGTGGTTTAGGTCAGAATTCCTGAGGAGCCTCAGGAACAACCTGGCCTGTCCATTGTGTGCAGAATGAGGCTGAGGTGCAGGTTCTGCTGCTGTAAGGGACAGGGCTCTGCTAGCCCAACTCTCATCCCCTGTGTAAGCACAGAGCTACACATTGAACATGGTACAACCCATATCTGTGCCCTTCCTGGGGTTGGCCCATGACACCAGACACGTGTCTTCATCCACACATCTATTTTCATTCCTAGTTATAAATCAAGTTTTCTGTATGGTTTCCTTTGATTTCCATGGGCATTGAGTGTTTGATGAACTCAAGTCTCCAAATCCCTGTCTAGCGTGTCTCATCCTTCAGAGAGCTAAGTAGTCCCTTCACGTGTGTGCGTACATGAGGACTATAGCACACATCCACTTTGCCATTTTCATCCCATTACAGATACTATGATCGTCATATCTAAATGGTGAAAATATCCCCAACTTTCCAGTAAGTTTTATTACAAGAATATCACAACACAACCCTCAAGTACCCACTGAAGTGATACAACTTATCAGACTTCAGGTGACCGGAATGTTCTCTTGTTGAAAAAACAAATAACAAAGGGATGGATCAAAATTAAGGAATACTTTTAGATATACAAAGTTTCCAGTTAACAAGAAAGTATGGAATGGAGGTGAACCACGGGGGCTCCTGGAGACAAGGCAATCTGGTGGCTGTGGACAAAAAATTTTACACCCCGGGAAATGGGCTGTCATAACTCTCCCTTATGTTTATTTAAGGCTGTTTTTGAAGAGTGTATAGATGGTACATCCACACATTTCCTACACATCTTTATATCATCCTAACAAAGAAGACCACAGAAGTCAGGCCTGGTAGCATAGGCCTGGATACCAACTGATTGGAGGCTGAGATAGGAAGAGTCAAGTTTGAGGCCAGCCTGGGCACCAGCATGAGTTTAAGGGCAATCTGGGAAACAGCTAGACTTACTGCAAAATTAAAAGGTAAAGGGGGAAGGGAATAGTGACACGGGCTAGGGATATAGGCCAATAGTTGGCAGCTTGCCTAGCATGCCCGAGGTATTAGGTTCAAACCCCAGTACTGCACACATACAGCATGCTAACAGAAGAACCACAATGCTACTAACAGGACAGATATGAACTTGACATTTGGATCCACTTCCAAGTGTTCTTTTACATCTTTCCTTTTAATTTTAAAAAGTTTACAGTCTTTTATTTTTAATGTGTATTGTGTGGTTATATCTGTGTGTTGTGTGTATCTGGTGTGTGATACGTATTGTATGGTGTATCTGTGTGTTAATGTGTTGTGTGTATCTGTTGTGTGATATGTATTGTGTGGTTGTATCTGTGTGTTGTGTATATCTGTTGTGTGTATGTGTATCTGTGTGTTGGTTTATGCACATGAGTACAAGTGCCCCAAGAGTCCAGAAGAGGGCGTCAGATCCCCTGGGAATGAGATGGTAGGTGGTTGTGGGCTGCCTGATGTTGGTGCTAGAAACTGGACTCATGTCATTGTCTGCAAGACCTGTGCAGCTGCTTCTCCCCAACACACACACACACACACACACACACACACACACACACCTCCTGCCATCTCTTTAGTCTTATTAAAAACTGGAAAGAAGTAAGAAAACACTGCTTCATTTTTTTCATGAGTAAACTAGAAAGATGGAATGTGCAAAAGACTAAAATGAGCCTTTAAAAAAACTTACAAAACCAAATATAACTGGGTGACTTTAGCGGGGTTGGGACATATACATCCCCAGCATTTAAATGTAAGCAATTCTTATAGAACAAGTTTTTTTTTTTTAATTAAAAAAAAAATTCAGCATGTTGGGGAGGTAAACTTTCAGCAACAAAGAGCATGAAAAGAATTTTGTTTCTTTCTGAAGAATACTTCCTAAGTTATACAGAGCATATATGTAGAGAACAATATTTAAGAAATTATTAGGAGCCAGATTTCCCATGTTCTCGTCAAACATTCAGTGTGCACTGCATTATAAGGGGAGAATCATTTTTCTGTTTTAATTGCCAAGGATATGGTCAGATGGTTGGTACCTTGTGTCCCTCAGGCAATGAGAGAACAGAGAGGCCCATGCACATTTTATGTGATGGAAGAGAGAAGAGAAATCCCAATAATCTAGAAGTTATGAATAGGGAGATAGGGAGGAGCCCTCAGATTCTCAGAGGAATGGAGATGGTGCCTAGGAGTTGTTGGGTTCCTACTTCTGCCAACAGGGTATTAGGGTTTTCTTAACTTTAGCTTCCTATGATGTTTTAAAAAATCCTTCTGTCTCATAGCTTGGGCATTCCATAACATAAAGGAGAAGCTAGGACTGAAAAGACTGTTTCACAATAAAGAGCAAGCCTTTAACTGGAATGTGTGGGGGAGCAGATGAGATCCTGTGTTATCGACATGAACGTGGGCATGTGAAGGACCACAGTGCCCCAGACACATGAAAATAGCAAGATGTTCTCCAGGTCTGACTCCACGGCAGGGGATTACAGCTCTCTCCTCCAGGATGACTGCAGCCTGGGTCTGAAGACACCCCATTGAGAATGAGGAAGACCCTCCTCCTCATTAGACTGTACACACAAAACTGGATTAGTTTCCTGGCTGCTGGTGCATCTCTGTCAGAGTGCATGGCCCATCCAGTCACAGCTTTTCTTCTATGGATTGGTTGCTTCTTTATTACCCAACATCCCTGTCAAGTCAATCCGAAAGTCATGCCGATCTCAATTACACTTTATGAAATATCACTGTACTGTCTTTGTCCCAATTTTCCTGGGAATTAAGGGGAAAAAATACTTCATCTTAAGCCAGTGACCTCTTCAGAGAAGTTATTTGAGAAGGGAACAGTTGCTTTCATGAGGATGGCGGTTAAGATGTTGGTATTATGCAGATCATGAACCCTTTAACAGGCCCACTCCCAACAAGTAACAACGTGTGTCTGCCCTAGAGAATGGGTACCCTTAGTACAGGAGGACAACTTGGCACGGTCAGATTGCTGTCCCCTGCCTAGTGCACGGCAACTGGCTTCTTGGGATGCGGAAGATGTCTGTTTGCGAGGCTCAACCTCTTTCCCCTTCCCTAAGCCTCCACCCCATCTTCATTCCAATAAACATACTTTTCATAAGAGAGAAGAGCTAGAGTATATATGTCTTGTTCAGGTGAGTGTCTTTTATTATATCAGTACCTACCCGTTGTACTGGTTTATGTTCTTTTTGTGTACTTAAAATGAACAGAAATGTATTTTCTTAGTAGCTTTTCAAGTCCTTGGGACCAAATTCCTGACAGAAATAGTGTGGGAGAGGGGAGGGGTTACTCAGGAGGTACAGTGGTATACATCAGGGAAGGCTTCTTCCACAATTGTACACACATCCAAGAAACACTGAGATTAAGCTTAAATGAGGAGTCAAGGCCTGATCTCTGACCTCCAGTGACCCATTTCTTCCAGCTAGACTCTCCCTCCCAAAGGTCCCACAGTCTCTGAAAGCCTAGCCACCAACGGGGAACCAAGTGTCCAAACAGTTGACCCGTGGAGGCATTTCATAGTCAAGCCATAGCACATACTTAGTTTCTAATTTGGGCCTTGATGAAAATAATTATTAATCATGGCACACTGATGTTCTTCTGGTGCTGGCATGAGGCTCTTCGTGTCTACACGGTGGCTATCCACGAAAGGCTGGCTGCTGCTTATGAGTGTTTGTAGAATGGTTGTAGTCAGTGCCCCGTTTCTCTCACCTGAGGAGGAAACTGAATAGCACCCTTCTGTAGCATGAAATAGAGATCTCTAAGTGTGGTCCAGACGGCAGGCAGATTGGTGTCTTCCTATGTAGCAGGCTGTGCTTTGTTCCTGGAAGGGTGGGCTTTCTTGCTACTCCTCTTCTTCTTTAATATCACAAGTTTGGTTTTTGTCATCTACAGAGATTTAGGAATTTATCACATTTTGTAGCCCTTTATAGTACACAACCATCGTTCCATTGTTGTTGTTGTTGTTGTTGTTGTTGTTTTTCTGTTTGACATTTGTCCTAGTTTCATTCTGTTGACGTTGACGGAACACTCTAACTAAAAACGATATGAGAATAATCTTAGGTATTTTCCCATTGCTGTGATAAAACACCATGACTAAAGCAACTTTATAAAAGACATCATTTAATTTGGCTTACAGTTTCAGAGAATTTGAGTCCATCGTGGCAGAGTGATGGAGCAGCTGAGAACTCACATCTTGAGCCACACCTACAAAGGAGAGAGAGCTAACTGGGAATCACACAAGTCTTTTGGAACCTCAAAGCCCAACCCCAGTGACACACCTCCTCTAGCAAGGCCGCATCTCCTGACACCTCCCAAACACTAACTGGGGACCAAGTATTTAAGCATGTAATTGTGTGTGGGGACGCCATCATTTAAACCACTACAAAGAGGACAGGGTTTGTTTGGCTTACATTTCCAGGTCACAGAAGTCAGGACAGGAAATGAATCAGAGACTATGGAAGAATGCTGTTTCCTGGCTTGTTCTTTATACATGCTCAGCTTGCTTTCTGATATATCCCAGGCCCACCTGCCTAGGGATGACACCACCCACTGGGGGTTGGAAGACAGTCTCTCACAGATGTGACCACAAGCCAATCTGATCTTGGCAGTTCCTCAGTTGAGACTCTCGGGTGACTCTGGGCTGTGTCAATTTGAAAGCCAGAGCTAAGTAGGACAACCTCACAAGTAAATAAGAATGACAATTTTTTTTTTTAATTCTCATAGGCAGAAAACTAAAGTTCAAAGGTTGATAGCCTAGAATCCTCATATTAGACAGTGGGCTTCATACCCACTATAGAGAGGGGAGGTCAGGGGGGCCAGAGCTCTGAAGCTGTTTACAGCAATGGTTGCAGCCAAGTGGGAGATGGATATTACAGAGACAGAAGTGAAGCATGGTGGGAAATTACTGTCTGAAGGAGACCAATAGCTATTTGGCTTTTATTAAATTATATTCTCACTGACCAGTGCTTCTGGAATACTATATTTGCCTCTTGTGGCCAGCCAGGGCCCAGGAAGGCCCTTGTGTCTGCTGTAGTTTGAGAATGAATGATGAAGCTATAATTGAACTAAGGGTGCTGAGATTGTATAAAAATCTTCCAACAGCTCCAGCCTCCTGAACCCTGTTAGAGTGATTGTCAAGATCTGACTCCTTGGGGTTTCCTCAGTAGCAATTTTGATTTTATCCTGGCCTGTTCTTTATCCCACAGCCTCCTTACTTTTAGCCTCAGCCTCCTCGTTTTTCTGTCTGGCTCTACAGGTATGGCTCTGAACATGTGATTAGCACAGAGGATCCCTGTTCAAGTACAGCATTTGATCCTCGGGCTATAGAGGAATGGAAGGGTGGGTGCTCTTAGGTGGTTCTGTCACCATACCTTGGAGAGAAGGGGATCACAGAGTGTGAAACAGTGCTTTCCGGTCTTAATGAGGAAGGGCATGGGTATGACCAGTGACACCAAGTGTGTAGCTGGCAGGGTAAGATCATTGAACTCAATGATGGTGTCAACCTTAGAGCCATAGACCTTCTAAAGACCTGTTAATCAAATCCTCAGGCTAAGAAGTTGCTAATCCTTCCCAGTCTCCATTAACACAATGCACTCCAGGATGTGCCTCTGAGTGAAGGGAGCCAAGCATCTCTCAGTCCTCTTCCACTCGCCCAGCTGATGGTTGCCTACCAACATTCTGTTGGTAGCCCAAGTCTCCTAACTCATGAAGAACTTCATTAAAGTAGAGTTCTAGCTGCCATATGAGCATCATCTGAGGCCAGCAAGATTCATACTTGGTGATGAGACTGCTGTAACACCAGCTGAGAGAGAGAGAGAGAGAGAGAGAGAGAGAGAGAGAGAGAGAGAGAGAGAGAGAGAGAGAAGAGAGAGATGCTCCCCTCAGTGTGTTCCTATTATCCATGAGCCTCTGAAAATGTGGCTTGCTCAAGAAGGCATTAGAGCTGAATTATCATTTATGTTTGTCACAGGGGTTGAAAGTGTGTAATGAGATTCCAGAGTTAATGTTTTGTACAGAGCACTTAGGAAAGCCAGGATGAAATTGGCTCTGAGTTCTGATGAGGCGTTTTAATTAAAGATAGTGTCTAATCAAGGGTGGAGCAGAGGCTGCTTAGAAAACGTCAGTTCATTGTCCAATCCACTGGTGCGGAGATGGACAGGCAACCTCTGTGGAGATCCTGCTGCCAACAGGGAGGGTGACAGTGAGGAACTATGTTTTGGGAGCAGAAGAAGGGGCTGAGGAACTGTGGGCCACCTTGGGCCACATGTTTGTGGCTGTGCTTGCAGCCTGTGTGTGTCTATGATCATGGCTCTATGAGCATCATACAAATGTCAGTGCTTCTGCCCACAGATCCACATGAATGCTTGTTAATTTGATCTGGTCAGAGCCCCATGTACAAACATCTCCTAGCTGGTGTGTGCAACCCTGTGGACCCACAGTCAACTGGAAGGTGCTTTCTTACATAGGGCTTATATCACTTTTCCCAAAAAGCAAGCACAAGATCTTGCATGCATGAATGCATGAAGCTGGATGAAAAGAGAGCCTCTGTTTCCCTTCTGATGAACAATCATACAAAGAATGAGAAATTAGAGTTCTCCTGTCTGCTGTCTTTTATCCTCTGAAGGGCCACAGCGCATGAGATCCTTCAGAGGTTCAAGGAAACCTATGCCAGCTGGTTGTCACTGATCACAGTTCCCTTCCCTCCTTGCCTTCAGTCCCAGCCCAGAATGTATCCCAGATAAAGATGCTCATGGTTTAGGCTGGGAGGAGTCTGGATAGGTGGGCACACGAGCATGGATCTCCAGTGGCCTTTGCCTTTGAGGCTTCTGGGCCATATTCTAGCAGCTCTCTATCTGCCAGCATTTCAGCAGGAGCCAGAAAACTTCTGCTGTTTTCTCTGGGCCTCACTGGCAGTTTGTTCTTGCAGGGGCTTGGCCCAAACTGAGGGCTGGCAGCCTGGGCTCCCAGCACTCCCTGCAGAGCTACTTAGAGAAAACACATTAATGACACATCGAGCCAGAGTCTGAAGAGGGACCTGCCTCTGAGAATTGATGCATAAATGCCAGGCTAGGCAGGCAGGAGGCACCTGCCACCAGGCACTTGCCTGTATTTCCTTAGTGGAGTGTGGCTGTGAGACCAGGTAAACGCTGAGGGAACTAATTGAGTAAAGTTAGAGAAACAGGCATCATCTCAGAGTTTGCAGCCAGAGCTGGATCTGGCAGAAGTCACTAACACATAGGTTTGAAGAAAACGAACGGTAAGGACTCCCACAGTTATTTAGAAGACAGAACATGCAATTCATTTATTTTTAAAGTTACTGTACATGTATGGGTGTTTGCCTGCTTGTATGTATGCCTGAGTGCCACATGTGTGCTGTGCTCACATGAGGCCAGAAGAGGACATTGGATGCTTTGGAAGTGGAGTTACAAATTGCTGTGAGCCACCACACCCACACGGGTTGCCTGGGATTGAACCAGGGGCCTATGGAAGATCAGTTAATTCTTTTAATTGCTGAGCTGTTTGTCTAGCCTCAAACATGAGGTTCTAGACCGTCTGTGTGATTGGTCCAAGACTGCCTCCAATCAAAATATTCTCGGTTAAGCTTTAAAATGCATTTTTGGTAGACCACGGAATAAGGAATCATAGGGGTTCAGTCTTGGCCTCAAGCCTCTTGTTTGCCCAGATCAGGGTCATTTTACACTGGCATGAGCTAACATGAGTACAGCAATGTCTTTGTGGGTTGAACTTGTAGGCAGAGATGTGGCTCCTGTTCCTAGGTCCCAGTGACAATGGCCTACTGTAGGAGGCAAAGGAACTCTGCTAACCTCCAGTGATTTTCCACTCTGCCAACTCCAAGTGGCTCTCTGGCTCCTGGTGCTCTGTTCTCTTTGTTCTGGGATAGATACTTTGTATACTTTCCTTTCAAGGTTTTCTTTTTCCTTAAAATGCACACCCCCTTGGGACTGGTTGTAGTTTAGCCCTTAAGCACTCAATTCTTCCTGTGAGTTAGGGCCCCCTCCCTCCCTGCCCAAAAGCCTGAGACACAGGCGAGAGGGGCTGAGGGAGGAGAGACCAGAAATGGGGACCCGGTGGAGTTTGTGCCTTGAACCTGTGTGCAGCAGCCTTCCACACATGCTTGTTGTCACGCTCAGGTTGTAGAATTTTTCTCTCTGGAGCTTCAGTCTTATGTTTTAATGCATTCATATAAACCATGTTTTGTCACAGTTTTCTCATTGTTTGAATATAAAGAGCCAAATAATATTTCTCTCTTCATGCATGATAGTCATTAAGATTATTTAGCTGCATTAGTTAATAGCAGTCTGTCATCCAGAAAACTAGTTTGCATTTCATTTGGTGGTGGTGGGGGCAGGGGAAACGTTAATAATTAAATATAATCAATAGTGGAATTATCATTCCAGCAACTCTCTCGACCTGAGAAAGATGTTGTCAATTTGCACTTAGTGCTAATGCCATTTATTCCATTAACGGCCTTTATTTTAACAAGCTTAATCATCTTTATAGGTCTCTCTTCCTCTCCATCCCTTTCCCTTTTTTATTGCTCTGCTCATATAAATGCTTCCACAGTTGAGTGACACTGAAGCAGAGACTGAGTGATCACAGCCTTGGGTATGCCTGCCGGGAGGGCGGTCTCCTACTCATCCATACTTGTGTCCAGCCACACACTTTGCAGAAAGCATATTTGGTTAAAAGCATATAGATCATACTGTCTCTGTGCCCCACCTCCAAAGAACTGTCTCATTTGCAGCCAACTTGTCACCGGTCCTGTCTACTCGTTTGGCTCTTTCTGAAGTCTAGAATGGATGAGTGTTAGATTGAAGGTGCTCAAGAGACTTACTTGGGCCAGCTCCTCCCTGTGACATGGCACTGTGAAACACCACAGCATTATGAAGATTGTGTATATCCCCTACACACACACACACACACACACACACACACACACACACACACACGCACACACACCCCGATTGTCTTTACACTCCTGCTTGTTGGTTCCTACAGCCTCCATTCAAACTATCCTGAAGGCCCAACTCTATCCCATGGGCTCCTCTCCACCTCTGAACATGTGGTCATTATCAGCACTGATGAGGCTAGAGATGCCAAAAAGAAGCTGGGCTCCAAACAATCACTTCCCAAGATGCTTTGCCATGTACCTCCTCTGGATGAAAGGAAGGCCGAACTCTCTGGATCTGTCTCTCTAATATTAGCCTGCTTCAGGTTGTCAAGTTAGTCAGATTGTCTACATTGAACAAAGATGAAACTTCCCTACAATTCAGTCAGTCCTAGAGCACACGTGACCCTTAGCTCCTGACATCTAAGAAGAGTTGACAGCCATGATGCATGCGCACCATCGGCCTGGCAGACACTAATTACAGGTGGACATCCATATCAGGATGGCATAACTCCGGTCTCTGCCTAAAGGGTGCCTTGGAGGAGGGTGCCAGGCAGGACTGCAGCTTCCTGCTGGGTTTCACAAAATGTTCTTTGATAAACCAAATGCAATACAAGAATAAGAATGTAAAACCAAACCCTTCTCTCTGTGACTGGCTTTAATGTCTCAGGTGGCGGTGGCTGCTGCTGCTATAGATGCTGCTGACCTGTTCTGCTCAGTGCAGGCTATTACCACCTCCTTCCTTGCAACATATGGCCTGGATCCTCCCATAGTCCTTCCTCTGCCATGCATACTGTCCCAGTCACTCTTCATGGTGTGAACAGACACCATAATTAAGGCAACTCATAAAAGAAAAACACTTAATTGGAGGGCATGCTTCCAGCTTCAGAAGTTTATTCCATTGTCATCACGGCAGAGAACATGGTGGCATGCATGGTACTTGAACAGTAGCTGAGAGCTACATCCTGATCTGTAGGCCAAATGAAGAGAGGGCTGGCCTGGCATGGACCTTTGAAAACTCAAAGCTCACTTCCAGTGACACAGTTTCTTTGACAGAGACACACATCCTAATCCTTGTAACCCTTTCAAATAGTGTTATTTCCTAGTGACTAAGTGTATGAGCCTACGAGGATCATTCTTATCCAAACCACCACACCTACCTACCCAGCCTCCAGGCCTTTCTAGGGAGATGGAAAGGAAGAAGCCCTCTCATTAGCATATAAAAAGGAGAAGGTTTAGAGCACAGGTTTATGGCTCCTAATCTTTCCCTGTCAGCAGAGGATGGAAGACATGCCCAGCCACCTCTTGTGTTTAGATGAGTTCAGAAAGAACACGTAGTATAAGCAACAGTGTCAACAGGCCAGACCGCCTCCCCCACTACCCCCCAGGTCCAAAGAGTACACATGGAGAGGACCCACGGTGCTGATCACTTATGTGGCAGAAGATGGCCTTGTTTGACATCAGTGGGAGGAGAGGCTCTTGGGTCTGAGGGTGTTCAATGCCCCAGTGTAGGGGAATACCAGGGTAAGAGGATGGGAGTGGGTGGGTGGATAAGCACCCTCACAGAGGCAGGGGTAGGGGAGGTAGGATAGGTGGTTTCTGAAGGGGAGGCCTGGAAAGGGGAAAACATTTGAAATGTCAATAAAGAAAATATCTAAGAAAAGAAAAGAAAAGAAAAGAAAAGAAAAGAAAAGAAGAGAAGAGAAGAGAAGAGAAGAGAAAAGAAAAGAAAAGAAAAGAAAAATGGAGAGAGAGAGAGTTGTTCATCTTGGAAATGAAAACCTTAGAGATTTCGGTTCCAGAAAGTCTTCTTCTGAAGGCAGAAGAAGGCCAAGAGAGTAGGGGAGTCCTATAAACTAAGGGTGTGCGCTCATAAACTAAGCAGTCGGTGCTTTCAGTCTCCATTCAGGAGAACCATGTTGTCTTGAGTGTGTAACACAGTGCATGTGAAGTTGGTGGCTGGATCTGAGCAGGTGGGGTCCAGGATTTGCTTGCTGCAGACCATGATGCTGGTGTGAGAGCAGTGGTAGTTATATCTGTGACAACAACAGAATAATGTCTAATAATAACAAATGGACTATGAAAAATGTCAGAAACTGCCCAAACCTGGGTACGTACACATGTCTACTCATTACTTCATTGACATGTCCCATAGCTGATTGGAGCTGGTCACCTGGAGAGATACCTAAATCTTATCTGCCAGGCCTCAGCTGTAGACTTTGTTCTTCAACCAGTTCCCAGACCGTGGGGTGTCTCTGAGTTGGTGACTACACGGGGAACCACTGTGATCTATGTCAGATCCATGTAACAATTCTCCATGCCAGCAGCCCTCATGTCTGGGTCATCGTTTAAGGAGTTCCATGTTGGATGACTTGCCATTCTCCTGGCAGCGTGAGTCTGCTGCTGAGGTGATGGGCACAGTAGAGTGGTTTGCTCTGGGTTGGATAGGACCTCACTAGACTCAACCAGTAACACTTGGTGGAGGGGATGAGTAGCTCACAGAGTGAGCCCTTCCCATTCCCAGGGTTAGACAAGGTGTCAACAACTGACTGGAGTAGGGCTTTCTGGTCCTCTCTGAGTTACCCAGGGGAACTCATCATGGTTGTGTGACTGCCTGTGAATCTTCCATGCTCCTCGAACCCCCACTAAGGAATATATCCTGTGTGGTCTGTCAACAGAGCTCTTCCTGGAGTCTGTCTGTTTTCTCTTTCTGGAGTCAAAAAAATGTTCCTTGATAACTCCCCAGGAAAAGTCACATGACATCAAATGCTACACATGACCCAAATAGCCCATGAGCTCAGCAGGGGCAGGTTTGTACAGAGTGTCTCACAGTGAAAGGCCATGGACCTGAGGGTTTAGGGAAACTGCTCCAGGCCAACTGCTAGCCTTGAATATTGGAAGCTGATCGTTCCCTAGAGACAAGGACAGTATGACACACATCAGCCTTCTGAGAGCAAGAGTCCAGATGACACTGGGGTTTTGTTCATTTTAACAATAGGATTACAAGAAGACTCTGCTGAAACCAAAGAAGTGTATTCTATTATCTTCTTTGTATTTGGGGTGTGTAAGTGAATGTATGTGTGTGAGGTTGTACACATGTATATGAGTTGTGTGTGTATGTGTGTATATGTGTGTATGAGTATGGGAGTATGTGCATGTGTGTGTGTGGCTGTGTGTGTATGTATTTCAGTGTGCACACATGTGTGTATGTGTATATATGTATGTGTGTGTGAGACTGTGCGTATGTGTCTGTGTATATGTGAGTATGTATATGTTTTTATGTGTATATATATGTATATGTGTGAGTGTGTATGTGTATGCATGTGTGTGTGTGTGTGTGTGTTTGAGTATGTGTGCAGGTTCATGTGGATATCAGAGGTTGATATCAAGTATGTTCCTCCATTGCTTTCTGTATAAGTGTTGAGATAGGATCTCTCACTAAACCCAGGATTAATTGATTGACTAGGTTGGTTGGCCAGTGAAGCCAGAGCAGCCATGCATTTCCCCCCCAACTTCCGGTCTCGTGCTAGGGTTACAGTTAAATACCACCATGCCTGGCTTTTTATGTGAGTGCTGGGCCCCACATAACTCAGTTAACTCAGGTGCCCTTACTCGGTTGTCCAGACTCTACTGACTGCTCCGTTTTCCCAGCCTCCTGTTCTCATGCTGCAGCTTGTCACTCCTTGCTCTCAAACAGCTTTTAGGACACAATGGCTGGCTACTGCCAGTCAGCACACGGGCTGGTCTTTTTCATGTGCGTACATGTTCACTTCAAGTGTCTTGAGTGAAACTCTCATCTCTACCTTGGTTCTAAAACACCATGAAGAGAACTTCACTTTGAAATCTAAGTAGCAGAATGGGCTTTTAAAATGTGAACACTCTAGAAATGTTTGGTGTCCTGAGAGTGTCTTTCAACCAATATAAATCTGAAACTCACTGTCTAATGAGGTTTCTTGAAACATTTCTTTCTAGACTCTGCATCCAGTTTCTAGACAGTGACAGTCTCTGCTTCTGTCTTAAACACTGACAACTAACTCTTGAAGCTCTGGGGTAGCCTGGTCCAACTTTCTGCATGGCCCACCTTGGAAGCAGGGGTGATTTTATGAACACATACATGCTGCCTAGAGCTCTGAAGAGGCTCAGATAGCTTTCCCTGAGTCTGCAGCACAATGGCACAGATATATCTTGAGGCACCAAGGTATATCTCATGCAGGAGGAGTCAGACTGGTTCAAAGACAGAAGCCACACTGGCTCTTCTTTTCTGACTCATAGGACACAGGGCCAAACAAGCCACAATTTGCCAGATTTGCTAAGTTCTCTGAGCAAACTGAGACTCTTGGCCCAGCCCACCTCAAAGGTTAATTGTGTTCCTTCAGAGGCAGGAAGAAGGAAAAAAGTATGGCCCCAACGATAGCACCCATGCCATGGTCAAAGTTATCTTTAGTCTGTCACACTTACTGTGTCTCACAGTTCTACCGAAAGATCAGTCATCAACAGAAGGAAAGAAAACAGAGCTGGCCACTTGCATAGATCTAACTTAATAGTTATTTTCTTGCTGGAAAAAAAGCGGCTCCAGAGTGAGGATTTACTAAACAAATATTAGCAGTTATAAAAATTTTCTGTTTAAGTCCCAATAGTTACCATATTCCCCGAAGTAAACAAATGTGTCACGCAAACAGGTCCTGCAGCCTTTGCTTACTGTCCAGTTTTACAGTCAGTGGCTACACAAGTCAGGGCTTCAGGAGACAAAGCTCGGCACACTTCAGGAAAGAACGCCTGTGGTGATGTTAACAAAGAGCCATGCCTCTGTCTGAAGAGAGTTGGAGGAAAATGTCTGTATTGACATACTTTTTTTGGTCTATTTTTTAGGTTTCGGAGGTTTAGGTTTTGCTGTAGGTGCAGAATATTAGGGTGGACCCCAGAGGGTCTGCTTTCCACTGCTCAGCTCCATCTGTGCCTGGCAGAGTGAGGACAGAGCATGGGGGAAGTTAGCATGCTGGTGGCTCTCTTCTGTTCTGTGCTGATCCTATGCTGTGCCTTGTGGGACATGTGTCAGAACAATAGCCTTTAGTTTTTTATGAGGCCCTGGGCTCCTCTGAGGGCCTTGTGGAAGCTTTGTATTTCCTCTCGAGGAAAACATATACATACCCAGACAAGGTTGTAGGGAAGAATTTTAACACATTCTAACATCCCATTGGGGAGTTAAAAACACCCCTGAATCTCATGTTCATCCATTTTCTATTTGCTATCTCTAAATATATTACTTTGGGTACTTTAAAGTCTATCTGGCTCATGATTCTGGATGCTGAAGTCAAAGATTGGGTGTCCATCTCCTAAAAGAGAAAAACAAAACAAAACAAAAAACAAAAGCCCTGAAGGATAATGAGATGTGGGGGATCAGACACTTGGGGCTGTCTGGACTTGTGGCTGCCTGCTCTCAGATGAGTGAGCCCAGCCTCTGACAACCTCATCCACTCCAAAGAGCTCTTTCCCAATATTACCACAATGGCATCACATTTCCACATGGTTGTGGGAAGGCACAGAGAGAACATACAAAACTATACTACCACTAGGTCACCCAACTTGTATTGATTTCGGTTACCCTCTGTGATGGTTTATATACGCTTGGCCCAGGGAGTGGCACTATTAGGAGGTGTGGCCTTATTGGAGTAGGTGTGCCACTGTGGGCATGGGCTTAAGACCCTCCCTCATCCTAGCTGCCTGGAAGTCAGTCTTCCACTAACAGCCTTCAGATGAAGATGTAGAACTCTCAGCTCTTCCTGCATTATGACTGCCTGGATGCTGCTATGCTCCTGCCTTGATGATAATGGACTGAACCTCTGAGCCAGTAAGCCAGCCCCAATTAAATGTTGTCCAAAGAAGAATTGCCTTGGTCATGGTATCTGTTCACAGTGGTAAAACCCTAACTTAGACACCCTTGTTTGAGGTCGTTCTGTTCTTTTCCCTTGAGGTGTCTCTTGTAGCAATGCTTCCTATGTGTGATGACCTTATCTACAGATGTCTGGAAGTGTCCTAATTTCACTTCCAATCCTGAAAAATAAATTAAGTGGTTGTAAGTTCATATTCATCTTCCCCTACCTTATGAGGACACAAATGTTCTGCCTTTGGGAAGCATAAATTCCATTGTTTTAGTTGGCCATATACTGTCCTTCATCATCAGCACGATTTCCTTGTTCCATTAGTAACTTCTGTGAGATGGAACAGTCTCCAACGTGCTCTTCCCATTCTTTTGGGGCTGTGTCATGTTGCGTAGGTCCTGAAGAAGTGGCGTGGCTTCTCTCAAGCTCCTTCAACACAGTCAGGTTGTTCTGGCCTCCAGTGACTCCTGGCTTTCTAAGAGCTGTGTGGCTTTGACCTCAGTGTGGGCTCTGACATCATGGAGGCTCCTTTGGTTCTGAGTACAGTTGTGTATTTAAATGCACATATGGGATATGCGACCTCTACTTTCATAGTGTTTGTGGAGGGGTCCAGTGAGGGTGTGGGAATACTCCTATTATGATCTTCACCTACCCTGAGACCTCAGTCAGTGGCCATGGCAGGTCAGAGTCTGACAATGACCTGTGGACTTCTAGGCTGTTTACATGCCACAGTGCTGGACACCTGTGAAGGAAGAACATTACTTAGACCTATAGGAGAAGTCAATGTCGCATGCCCTGTCTAACCTGCTTCCTGCTCTGGGGCTTCTGTGGCATAGAATACCAGTTTTCATTAGCCTACTTTGGGCAGCTCCAGCAGTGTATTGTTGTAATTGATCCAGAAACTTATCACCTTTAATTTGGGCTACTTAGAAGAAAAATATCACAAGACAGGCTCAAAGAGCTTCTACCTTGTTTATCCAGATCAACGGATTGTTAACATAGAAAATGCTTCCTTCTCTCTTTATGTATAATATACACTCCTCTTTAAGCTGCATCAAAGTAATTTCACAAATCATGGATCTTTATCCTTCACTATTTGGAGTGTATTAGGGTGTGTTTCCTAAGAGTGATCATACTGTCTTGCAAAACCACCATATAATTATCGAAATCCAGGAGTTGAATAACACTACCGTCTAAGCCACGGTACAGCTTCACATTTTAATTATCCTAACATTGACTTTTAGCTATTCCTCCTTTGGAAACAAAAATCTAATCCAGTTTCTATGCTCCAAGAATAATGCAGCAGGAGGACAATACAGTGCTCTGATTGGTGTGATATAGCAACGGCTTCTTATTTGAATGCTTGGCTTCTAAGTTTTCTCCTCTAAGTGACATCACTGTGACTTCTCTTCTCTTAAGTGTTTGCTGTAAACACTTGGGTGATTTTCTTAGGAGAAACTGACAGGTTCAAGTATGCCTACCTTGCCCCAGAGGTCTCCAGACAATGGCCACCCTCTTGTAACCACCATTACCTTTTAACCCTCGAGTTTCTCGGTACTGTCTACCTCTCTCTTTTGTTTTTGATGCCTTGAAGACTGTTTCTATCTTTACGAAGCTTAGAGTTTGGAGGAGGCTGATGCACCTCTAGATCCACGGGACAGGTCAAAGTCATATTGGACTGTAAGTGGGACCTTCCTGGGAACGATTTCTGTTCCATGGACACACTGACCTAAGAAGGCTCTATATGTCCTTTTCCTATGGGGAGAGACTTGATCTTGCTCATTCTTCCTGGTCATGAACAAGGATACTCATCACTTCATGGGCCACTGTAGCTGTACTGCCTCGGGAGGACGCTGGCAGGAGAGCAGAGTGGAGGTAAGCAGAAGGCTGGTGCCCATCATGCCTTCTCTACTGAGCTTCTGATGTAATATCATTAGCTTCTTTGTCATGAAATCTAGCTCCAACTAGAATCTGTTACATGCAGTTCAAGTTGTCCACCAGAAATGCACCATCTCTCTCTCCCTGTGGCCTTCAAGAATGTATGTAGATAACCTAACCCTCAGATTCGAAAACTGTAATATAAGTAGTTAACTGTCTCAAGAAGAAGGCTTCCCGGATTATTCAGAGGGTCTCTGAATCTAATGGCAAGTGTCGTCATAAAACAACGAGAGACATGACCCAAGCATGTAGAAGGTCACACGATGATGGAGGCAGAGGCTGGAATGACACAGCCTATGCCAAGGATCACCTAAAGCTACCAGGTGTTAGAGAATGCAAAGAAGGCTGTCTCTGCAGAGGCTGCGCAGCCTTCAGAGGGGGTGTGGCCCGCTGGCATCTCAGCTTTAGATTTCTGGCAACTAGAATCCAAAGCTGTAGTTTGTACGCATTGATCATTAAAGTATCCCAGGCTGAGAGACAACCACATCAACATTTAGACAAACGGCGCTAAGACTTAAGACCACCTGACCTCCACCTCTGACGGCACTCCACGTACATAACTCACTTTGTACTCAGGTAGTATCTAAGCAGTGACGGGAGAGGCATGTGACATCCCTTTGTGGAAAGTCCTGTGGTCAGCATCTTGCATGTTATGTGGCCAGCCTGGAATAATTTTCTTCAAAAGTCTCCATGGACTCTCAAGGTCTACGGTCTGTGTTGAGGCTTGTGACTTCATCTTTGGCAACGCTTCTACAGGAAGAAGGGAAGAGACAGATGGGGATAAACACTACAATTCCATGGCACCTTTTTCTTTTTTTTAAACAGGAGATGCTCAAGGACTGCTATGCTGAACATTTTTTCAATAAATTAATTTTACAGACTTTTAAGGGATAGCTTTTAGATTAATGGAAATATGACGGATTTAAACGCAGCCCATTAAGTCATCAATTATATTGTTGCCGTGGCATCCTGTGTTTAATGGTACCAATGCCCACAAATAAAAGAGGAATGACAGGAGGAAGCTGTTTGCTTTACTGTTTTGGCTGAGCTGAGCCAAACGCTTGACAAGTTTTAGTCTGAGAAGGGAGAGCAGAGCTAGGGCTCCTGGAAGAGAAGGAACAGCAGGAAGGTGAGGGCACAGGGAAATGGGAGCCCCTCGGTGTGGTACAGGGAAACAGAAAGTCATGTGGTCACTCAGAGTGAGACTGTGCTCTGTCCCTGGGCTTCCTTGCTTCTCCTCATTTTGCTTCACTATATTAATACTATATATATTAATCAGCCCTCCCGTCCCTTTGCTCTGGATTTGATCTCTCCCCATCCCCTCTTCCAATCCCTCCCTATTCCCTCTGTTCTCATTCAGTCTTGACTTTCTCTCTGATCTTCAGCATTCGGTTCTTGTCCTCCCAGGACGCTGATTCTCTCTGTGGCCTGAAGCTCACCCTAGAACCCTTGGATAGTTACAAATTGCTCCCTTTGTAGATAAGACAATGGGGAAGTGGTCCTTTCCTTTCGCTGAAATCCCAACACCCTGGTGTCAGATTTACAAGGACATGGGCCACAATTTGCCAACGACAGTTTTTTTTTTCTAGCAACTTTACTGAGCAGCTGCCCAGATCAGCACTAATTAAAATCCTTTAATTAGGTGATTAGGTCATGAGGACTGAGCCTGGCATAGACACAGGGAGATGGAAGTAGCTTTCTTATAACTGCTGTAGCAGGAGGGCCACGAGAGTCTGCCGAGAGGATGGATAGACCTCTTCCTTCTAGCCAGTCCACCAATGACGTCCCATCACTTCTCCCCTCTGATGCTGCACAGAGCTGATGGTTCTGAGGTTTATACCCTCAGCCCCACATCCATCTACACCAAGGCTAGCATTCTCAGTGCCTTGGGAGCACGGCTTTTCTTCACTTCATAGTGGACTTCTCTCAACGAGCCAATGGAAAGCATCTCTACCTGCATCTCCAGCCCAGTTTCACTATCAGGTGTTCGTCCAGGAATCTCTCCCCCCTGCTACACTAAGGCCCAAGCTTGAGGCTGGGTACTTTCAATGCTGACATTCAGCATCTTTACACGTACACACAACTGCGTCATAGCCCAGAGGAGAAATGTCCTTTCCTACCTTCCAGGCAGTTCACCCCACTCACAGCCGGAGTCATGATGCTGGCCATTTTCTCAAGCAAACACTTTGCTTTCTTCTCTCTCCATGCCTTTCAGGCAGTTTCTCTCTGATCCTTCTTCACCCTTGGTCCCTGCCCCTCTCTTTGCCTGGCTTTCCCAACAGTTTCCAGCAGGTGCCTCTTCCACTGCAGCTCATCTTTAGGCCTCATCCCTGCTGATGAGTTAGCCTTGCAAAGGGATTTCTTGGTTGTTGATACAAAACGGGTTCCAAATACTATAGTAGCCTGGCTACACATTCTGGGCGAGTTAGAAAGATATCAGTTTGATTTCCCTATCTCTCATTCATCATTTTTACAATAGCCAAATGGAAATGTTTTGTGTTATTTAATCACACTTCTGGCTGGGTCCTTCCTGTGTATGTGTGTGTGTGTGTGTGTGTGTGTGTGTGTGTGTGTGGTTGTCATGTGACATTTTTCTTCCTTTTTACTCTTACAATATAATTTAGTGTGAAGAGTGTATTGCCACAGTCCATCCTCTTCTCGCTCCTTCTAGTGATTCAGGTTATTTGTTTCATCTCTCTTCCCTTCTGGAAATAAACTTTCAGGAGAACACAACCTCAGTTGGATCATTGAGTAGGTGTTTGTTTGTGTGCATGCACATATAAGTGTGTGCATGTGAATGTACATGTGTGTGCATACATAAATGAGTATGTGCATGCATATACGTGTATACACATATGTATGTGCATGTGAGTGTATGTGCATATATGTGTGTGTGCACGTGTATACATGTATATGTGAACATATGTGAGTGTGGTATACATTCATGTGCCAGAGAAGGATGTCAGGCCTTAGTCCTCTCTGCCTTATTCCTTTGAGACAGGGTTTCTCCTTAAAATTTAAGGTACTCTCATGGTGACTAGGTCTCAGATTCCTCTGGTCTCTTTCCCCTAGTGCTGGGGACTAGTTGAAGTATGTGGCCAGGCTTCACTTTGTACATGGGTGCTGGGGATTTGAACTCAGGTCCTCATACTCGCTCACAAAGTATTCTCTATATTTTCATATTTTTATGCCCCTTGTACATGAAAATTTGAAAAAATAGTTAGCTTTGAATTATTTATTGTTTCATATAATGATGGTTTCTTTTTTTAAAAAAAATTGTGACAGAGTACAATAAAGGCCAAGTGTACTATGGGAGAAAAATAGATAAGTTGGTCAAAGGCCTAAGGGAAGCTTTCTATTTCTCCAGCACTTTAAGCAATATATTTGAAACATCCGTATAGAGCCGTGCAAAAACTGCAACATGAGGCTGTGAAGAACATAGAACGAGCACTCTCATGTTTCCCTGATATTTGAATGTACTGCAAACTTCCTACTGGCTACTTAGATAACATTTTATAAAAACATTAGATATTAATGTGATAGCAATTATCTTTTCTTAAAGATTTATTTTAGAAAAGATGGAGTGAGAGAGAGTAAGAGAGGAAAGAGTAGGAGAGAGAGCGAGAGTGAGAGCGAGAGAGAGAGAGAGAGAGAGAGAGCAAGAGAGAGAGAGAGAGAAAGAGAGAGAGAGAGAGAGAGAGAGAGAGAGAGAGAGCGCACAAAAGGCTGGCAGAGGCCAGAGATATCAGCTCTCTTGGGGCTGGAGACACAGGCAGTTGTAAGCTGCCTGATGTAGGTGCTGGGCACAGAACATGGTTCCTCTGTGACAGCTGTGTGCACTGTTAACTGGTGAGCCATCTCTCCAGCCCCACAATTTTATTTCTAAAAACAATTATAGGTAAATGAATGTTATTTATACGTATGTATTTGGGTTTTGTGTTAACATTGAGATTACTGTAAAATTTCTTCATGTAGCTGTGCCAACAAACAGACACTATTTTGATTTAGTTCTAAAAATAGGTCATATTTTTAGAAGTTTAACTTGGCTTTGAAAGGTTTGTAAGCCATCATACAGATTTGTGATTAAGATTCCTTGGTAAAGTGCATTCATTCAACAAAATTTAGCATACCACATGTGTTCTTTTGTGATTGGGTTACCTCACTCAGGATGATATCCTCCAGATCCATCCATTTGCCTAAGAATTTCATGAATTCATTGGTTTTAATAGCTGAGTAGTACTCCCTTGTGTAAATGTACCACTTTATCTGTATCCATTCCTCTGTTGAGGGACATCTGGGTTCTTTCCAGCTTCTGACTATTATAAATAAGGCTTCTATGAATATAGTGGAGCATGTGTCCTTGTTATATGTTGGAGCATCCTTTGGGAAGGGACCCATGGCTCCAGCCGTATATGTAGTAGATATGGGCATCAATGGGTGAAGAGGCCCTTGGTCCCATGAAGGCTCGATGCCCAGTGTAGGTGAATGCAAGGGCAGGTAGGCAGGAGTGGGTGGGTGCACACCCTCATAGAAGCAGAAGGGACGATGGGATAGAGAGTTTCTGGAGGGTGGGGGGGGGAATTGGGAAAGGGGATAACATATGAAATGTAAATAAATAAAATATCCAATTAAAAAGGAAAAAAAAGAAAAAAATTAGCTTGTGTTTTTTTCTCCTTCTTCTGTCCCAGCTAGCAATCCTGTTCTGCATCTTATGTTTTTCTGTTTACTTTATGCTGTAGATTAGTCCTTGGTGGAGAAGGGGAGGGGTGGGGAGAAGAGAAGGGAAAAGACAGAGAAATAATGAGACAGACAGACAGACAGACAGACAGGCAGAGTCTAACGTCTTTCAGAGCCTCACAGCATCCTGATGAGAATATGCCGTTGTGCGTCTTTGTGGTGAGCCCTTGTTACCTGCTCAGCTCCCATCAGCCTCCCGACTTTACCATTTTCCCAGGTGTATTGTTCATATGTCTTTCACATGTCTCTCTATGTACTGTTACTTATTTCCTTTTCTTGTTTTCTATTTATTGATTTGTGAGTGTATTGTACATGCGTGTGGATTCATGTGTATACATGTGTATGCATGTGGATGCATGTGCACCAAGTCCCCCTCTGGAGTCCTGCTCTTCCCCTCACTTGATCTTATTCTTTGAGATAGGTTCTCTCACTGAAGTTGGAGTTAGACTGTCAGCCAGAACCCCCAGTGGTTCCCATCTCTGCCCCTATCACAGCCCTGGGTCACAGGACCTATGACCAACCCCATTGTTTTCATGTGGGTACTGGGGACTTGGACCCACATCTCATGTTGTGTGACAATCACCCTAAGCCACATTCCAAGCCCCAACTCTGTGATTTGATTTTTTTTTTTAGAAAATGAAAATTATCTTCATTTTATTTTTTTCCCTTCTACCACCCCAGAGAATAACATAGTCAATTAAAGCAGAATAACTAATTTACATAGCTACCAATTTTATGTAAGGGATTTCTGCCAAGCTCTGATCTCCACAGTTGTCAGTTAGATCAAATGACTGATATAGTTCTAGCATCTGAGACCCCTGCACCCCCAGCCAAAGACTGAGCTGTGAAGACACCGTGTGGCCTGTTACTCATTGTCTTGAGGGATGTTCATAACCTTGGTATCACAGGGGGATGGAGGATTTGGAAGAGCAGAGATCAACTCCAGGCTGGATGTTGACTAGAAGGGAAGTTGATTCAGTGAGTAATTACTGTGATCAGTCTCATCCACTGAAGACCAGGGCAGGGCTAAAGCCTCAGGTGGCAAAGAATCCGCAGGCTTTCCTGTCGGCTGGCGCTGTGTGGCCTGGATAATATCCACGGCCTGCACATGCTTACAGTTTCCCTCCTTCATATCTTGATCTGTGAGGTCACAGCGGCTCTCTGATGGGATGGTTTTCTCATAGACAATACAAATAGTTTTCAGTAAGAGAGCACCAAACCTATCAGACTACCTTGCAGGAGCACAAAGGTCACAGACTGTACTTGGCCAGCACCTGGACATCTGTGGCTCTGCACTCAGAATATAGGATTCGGAGCCCATTACAAGATGACAGTAAGAGACAACTTGTACTGTCTGGCAGTTGCAATGCTGGGGAAAATGGCAGTATTTGTTATTTTAGCTTCTTTTTCCCCCCACATTGTATATATTGGAATCTTATCACATGGGCCTCACTCAGTGTTCCCTCTGAGAGAAAGAATCTTAGAAGACCAGTCAATATCCACAAAATCTGTAAGATCATTCATGATGGTCACGTTATGGAATCAGCCTCCATTTCCATAGACAGATGCATGTATAAAGAAAATGTGGTGTGTATACACTAAAATCCAGTAAAAGAAAGAAAAGGAGTGGGGCTGGTGGTAGATCCTGCCTTTAATTCCTGCCTTTAATATGGAAGGCAGGGGTGGGCAATCTCTGAGTTTCAGGCCAGCCTGGTCTACAGAGAATTCCAGTCCAGCCAGAGCTACACAGAGAAACCCTGATTCAAAAGAGCAGAAAGGAGGAGGAAGAAGGAAAGTGAAGAGGAAGAGGAGGAGGAACAAAACTGTAGGAGAAGAAAACGGAGGGGGAAGAGGGGGGAGAAAGAGGAGGGAGAGGAACATGACTGTAAGGGGAGAAAGAGGAGGAGGTGGAGGAAGGGAGGATCATGAATATAGGAGGGGAATGGCTAGGAAGGAGAGGATCAGGGGGAGGGGGAGGGGAAGGGGAAGAGAGGGGTTAGTGAGAGTGAATGTACCCCCAGTGCATAGTACTCAGTAATGTCAAAATTAAAAATAAAGTAGGTCTCTCTGGGAGCAAAGTAGACGTAAGTAGAAAAAAAGGCACAGAGAAGAGGTTGGACTTTGGGCAACATGGGAAGTTGGCAATGAGAGTCACCAGGACATCTCGGGTCTAGCAAGGAGGTGGTGGCTCAAATGCATCCTGCAAGACACTTTGATCCTGGCACATGTAACTCCGGACTATCTCAACTTGCAAATGACTTGCATTCTGTGTTTTACAAATAACGTGTTAGACAAGAAGAAGATCGTATCTTGGTATCTAGCAACAGCACCACACACTTGAATGCTGAACACAGGCATCACACCCACCTGGAAGGCATGCCACCTTCCAGGTCTTAGCTGTTGGGATAATGATCTGATGTGATAATGTGTCTTCACAGTATGGGGTGCACCCCTCAACACACGCAGGAAATACATAATAAACAGAAGTCAACCTTAATAATAAGTGAATTTTCTCCACTACTAAACACTTTTGGGCATTTTTAAACTAATTATTCATTTGAAAATATTTTTTTTATTATTTAGAATTTCCATTTTAATGATCTGCATTAGTAACAAATACTCAAAACAGTCTTTCACATTGCTATGCATGGCATTATGGACCAGTTGAAAATTCTGGATTACAAGTGCAGGTTTCTTTGTACTCTTAGCCTTAGTTGAGGTCATTTATAAGTAGAGGTGATTTGTAAAAACGTGCATTTGTGGACACAGATGTCAAAAGGTGTATGTCTGAGTTAATTCACAGAAGGTAGTTTACATTCTTCATGTGTGCAGTTAAGGCTAGGATTCCTGACTCAGGAACAGCCATCCTGGCTGTTTTCACTGTATTTGAAGTGCGTTTTAGTGGTACAAATTATTTAAAATAAAAATTCTATTCTATAAAGGCCAGCACATTCACAGCACACATATTTGAGACAAAGCTGTATCAATACCACAAATGCTGACGTCATTGGGGGATCATGTAACTAGGGAGTGGATTATAAGGAAGACAGGGAGGGGACCCCTTCTGCAACCACACTTCAGAAACAGGAATAAACACAACTACAGAAAGAATTTTTTTCATTATATGGGAATGTATTCAAAGACACAGATTGGAATTTGTCTGTGACAAAGAAAATAATTATGTACAGAGAAAACTACAGCTTAAAAACATGAAGCTTGAAAATAGTCCCACTGTGTAAACCTACATACATTTTCAAGTTTTAGAAATGTAAATAAATTTATAATTTTAAAATTATATGAAAAGTTTCATAAAGCACTTAAAAACGATTATTTCCCATCTTACCAATAATTCCTAAAGTCATGGGAAAATGAATGGTTTCTAGTTCAACACACTGTGGTAAATCATCATAAACTTGTGATTTCTCTCGGGTCAGGTGGACAGTAGCCAGTTCTATGAAAAAAGTGGTAATGAGACCCCTTCAGCAACCATTCAGCTGTAGTAGTCACAGATCCTAACACAAAATGACGTTTCACATGAAATCCTCCTGGATTTTTACATGTGTTTGGGGGGTGGAGTTTTGGAATGGGAAACCAGGGCCCTTAGACTTGTTAGATCTGACCATATTGGACCTGCCCAATGGGAGCTAAAAGTTAAAACTCAGGGTACTGATGCCCCTGGGACTCCAGGGACAGTGCAGGCACTCTCCATGAGTGGCTGTGACCTGTCCCACAAAACTCCATGTAGAGACTGGGAGGCCAAATCCTCCCTGTGGGAACAGTATCTGAGTGAGACTCCAATCTGGTGTAGAGCGGCAGAGGGAGGAGTCATCTACATTTCTACTCTCAGGTCTTGGTGGTGATGCTGTGCCCTATAGATGCTCAAGAGATAATGTGCCCTGTCAGGCCAGAACCATTAGTACCAGGAACGCATTCCTGAACTGGATAGCACTCTGTACCTCTGGCACCCAAGGAAGTTATTTTAGAAAAAAGCAAGGAATCCCTCCCCCTCCCCCCTTCCCCATAGGTCCCCTAGGGTCAATGTCACACTGGCATCTGGTTTAGAGAAAGCCACATTGGAAGGGAAGGAGAATTTAGATCTTTGGTAACTTATTGGGTTCAGTTTTCCACCACAGCGACAATGCCTGCTCCTCCACTAAGCCTTCTCCCTCACACACTGCCATCACTGATTGCGATCCAATTCCCTGGACTTACGGAGCAGACCCAATGGAACCAATATATATATTTTCTGTTAAGTTACATTTAAGTAATAAAAGAATCTCATCAATGTTTTCTACAACTTGGAAGACTCCGCCCGGGCAAGTACCATGCTCTGAGCACTGTCCAGTGTTGCCAGTTGTTGTCTTTGGGGCTGATCAGGAAAGGCATTCTGACGGCTTTTCTCTCTCTTTTGAAATCGGAATGCTTTGAGGATCGAAAGTGGAACTTGGGTGTGGCATTGCTGGGTGTCCCTCCAAGAGTCAGGGGCTGGAAGCTTGGTCCTCAGTGTAGTGCTCTTGAGGTGGTGAGGCCATGACACCTGACTCTTTAGTAAGGGCAAGGTAGAAAGGTCCCAGGGGCATTGCCCTCGGAAAGGACTAATGCCGGACCCTTGGAGTGAGTGCTCTGGAGACCACACTTTTATGAAAAAGGCAAACCTGGCTCTGGGCGTCCATCTTGCCATCCCTTCCATTCAGTCACCCCTGTGAGGCATTCTCTAAATGGTGAGCAAGTGGGGCGACACAATCCTGAGCTACAAGCTAACTAAACTTACCTATAACATGTCTACCTCAGGTATTTTGCCATGGCAACAGACAACAGACCCTGATGTGCGGTGATGGAATTTATAATCTAGAATCAGCAAATCAGCCATCATGGAAACACCAGCCGAATTCCGTGGCATTAAAAACAAAAACAAAGAACAAACAAACAAACAAACAAACAAAAAACGGTAAAGAGAAATTCAAGTTACAAATTCGGGCATGGTTGGTAGTCAGTTGGGTTGAAAATAAGATTATCTTTGGGTGTCTGGGTAGGTCCAGTATGATCACTGGGCCCCAGGAGTGGAAGAGGAAAGCAGCTGAGATGTGAGGTTTGAGGTGTGAAGACCTGACTGGCATCCCTTGGCTCTGAAGAGAAATCCACTTGAAAGAAGCAGCCCTGGCAGCCCTGGCAACCTTGACTTCAGCCCTGTGTGCATGAACTTCTGACCTCAAACACTGTTAGATCCTCAACTCGTGCTTTATAAAGCTATCCTGGATGCTGTGCTTGTTACAATAGCATCAGGAACTAACCTAAATGCCCCCCCACTTTCCGGATTCTGAGTTAAACCTGGGAACAGAGGTCTGTCTGAGATGTCAGACTTGTGATCTCCCAGGAGAGGAAGTGAGGATGACTGTGAAGCACCTGGGGTGCTCCTGAGATTCCCCCAAGGCCTTCTCATCTCCGTTGCTGTATACACAGTGCTGGGTGACATATGGAGGAAGCAGGGCTGGAGATGCAGTAAGGAGATGGCCGTAGGAAATGGTTCCCTCTCAAGGTGCTCACTCCTATCAAAAATGTGTGTGATGGATTTCTACAGTTTAACCCATTCCTTATCAACTGGATCTTAGGACTTGCTTTGGATCAGTATGCTCAGCTGTGAGGTTAGGTAATATCTGAAAGGCTTCATTATCCAGGCTGGGTCATCTGGACTGTGGGTCAGATGGGTGCTGAGTGTCCTCGGTTCAGTGGTGAATGGCAGTCCTGGTGAAAATTCCCCCTCGGTGTCTCTTCATGACATCTGTGGAGGGAACAGGAGGAAAAGGCAGTTACAGATTTGACAAGGATAGGGGAGGACATGCTGACCTTTGGGAAAGCGGACAGGCAGGGAGTCAGAGCAAAGAACTGCATCACATAGAGGCCCGAGAGATCACTGGTTGGTCGTGCAGGACAGAGCTGTGCACAAGGAGGGCCACAGTGCCTCCTCTACCTTGCAAGCAGGCATGAGCAGAACAGGAGAGGGTGGCTTTTTACTTGGTTGGACTGCAACCACTGCAGGCTGATCTCAAGGTCAAGCCATCCATCTGTCCCTATCTCCTTAAGTCAGGTGGCTGCAGGGCCACAGTGTGCCATGAGTCCATCACATACATGTTAGCTGGCCACAGACCTGCAGATGTTTAGTGGAAGAGAGGTAAAGGAAACAGCAGGCACTGAGAGCTCCCATCCTTCGTCGTGCTCAGGTGTGTGAAGAAGCTACAAGACACCGAGTCCAGTAGGTACCCCCACCTAGGCCTTTGCTCTACAGCAGCCAATCTCAGTCTGTGGGTTGCGACCGCTTTGGCCAACCTGTATCTCCAAACTCTTTATATTATGATTTGTAGCAGTACGTAACATTACAGTTATGAAGTAACAATGAAAATAATTGTCTGGCTGACGGTCAGCATAGGATAAGGAACTGTATTCAAGGGCTACGGTGTTAAGACCACTGCTCTACAGTATGTTTGTCCTATCCCAACTCCTGAAGAGCGTGTCTTACCCTCTCATATTGACGTCACTAGGGCAGCTGGTGCCTAGACTGTGTGTTTCTCTTCTTTAGACACTTGCCCATTTATCTCTCAGTGATGTGATGAAATGCATCCATTCATTTATTCTATCATTACTGATTCCTGACAGGTTTCTGCTTGGTGTTTCCCTGAAAGGGAAATAGCCTTTTTCAGCCAGTGTTCTTTAGAATGGAACGGATAGAATGAGTATGTATTACAGGAGTCCAGTGGTGTAATCGGTTCTATGATTATATATAAGCAGTATTTGTATGAGTATATATTACAAAGGGTATTTATTAGAACAGCTTATAGAATAGGGGCTGGGTAGTTCAACAGTCGCTATCTGCATGCTGCAGAGGTAGCTACTTAGCCAGCAAGGCTGCTTCTGAGATCTTAATCAGATTCTGAAGGCCTGAGGATTCCTGGGGTGTCACTAATCATCAGTTCATATTGGAAGGGCAAAGAAGTCAGGTTCTCTCATCAGAAGGAGGACAGCATCACCAGCAATAAGACAGAAGCTTGCTCTCAGCAGCCAGAGTCAGAGACAGACGGCAGGCAGGCAGCACTGCCTTTCCTCAGAGCCCCATAATCTGGGCCTCAGCTTGAAGAGACTTTGTAAGGATGGGGCTTCTCCTCAGGTACTCCTTCCTGGAAATGCCTCAGAGGCCCAACTATAGGTGTGTCTTGAAGTTGATTCCAGATCTAATCAAGTTGACCCTTAAGATTAACCATCAAACTCATAAGCTAGCACATGTACAATTCTGGGGTGCCAGGGTACTCCAAGGGAAAGAGAGGCTGGCAGCAGAGATGTGACCCAGTCATATATATCAAGGCATCTGCACACCTCTGCACACTGGAGTGAGTGGAGGGGAGAAGAGGAGAACTGGGGGTCCAAGTCCCTGTTGGACACGGAGTTGGGGTGTGTGTGGCAAGTTCCTCAGAGCTCTTAAAGTCCTGAAGCTCAGAGGACTCTCTTCTACAGGAAAGCATCTCTCATCCAGCCTGCACAAGGCTTAGGACCACAGGATGCTTCACACCCTGGATCCCCTCCGTTATATTTTTATATAATTAAGGAATTCCCAGCAAGTATAGATTTAGGGGTGCTTAAGACGGTCATATGGTGGCTTCTGTCTTCTGTGCTATTTTGCACATGGGAACAAAGAGTGACTCAGAATGTTCTTACATGAACATGACTTAGAACTTGTGTAGCAGAAGGCGGCCAACATTCAAGACGATTAGACTAGCATTTTGACTTGATCAAAACCAGTTGAGATGTTTGGTAATGAGCGATGTAGCCTCCACAGTAGGGCGGGAAATGAGAGAAATGTCACAATCCCATATAATAGCCCAGCAACAGAAGCATTCATTGGTCGGATAATGAGTTCTTTATATTTTGCACAAAGATTTTTCTGTCAGAACAGCGAGTGCATAAGATATGAAAAGGAACAATTCTTCCAGGTAACGTGGGGAAGAATGTAATCTCGAAACCCTTGATAGAGCAGGAGGCCAGAACTGAGATTGAGGGAGAACGTCGCTTGCTGCTGAGAGACGAGCAGTGCGTGCAGAGAACACATCTCTGCCTCCTCTTCTCTGCCTTCCATTTCAATGATGATTAAAACATGTAAGAAGTTAGAATGCAGGGAACCTAAACAGGGCGGGAAAGGGGAGGGAGGGCTTAAACCAGAAAGGCGCTTTCTCTTCTTTGAAGTAAAAATGAGCAGCTCATAAAATGTGCTCTTGGGTAAAAATTAAATGAGTCAAGAAAAGGCAATTAACCCTCCAATCCAGGGAAATTCAAATTTCTATTTTGGAAGAAAACAACTTGTAGGTGGTGTGTGTTAGTTATCTATCGTACGGTGAGTGACCCCACAAAAAGATTTAAATAACAATTTAATTTGGGACCTCAGAGTTTTATGCCTTCTGTGGTTTTCTCACTAAAATATTTTTTCATACATATATTTTGACCATGGTTTTCCCTCCCCCAACTTTTCCCAGATTTTTACTAACTTTCTACCCACCCAACTCTATGTTCTTTCTTTCAAGACAAACAAAAACCAATGAGACAAAATATTTGAAAATGAAGCCAAAGACCCACACATTAAAACAACAACACCACCATCAATCAAAACAGACAAACAGAACAGTTTATTTTATGTTGCTTGTTGCTTTTTCTTTTCTTTCCCTGTCAATATCTAGAGCATCACACATCCCTAATAAGCCATTTTGCTATCCAGCTACACCCCCAAGCCAACCTTAGAGGTTCTTTCTGTGTGTGTGTATCTGTGTGTTGGAGCTTGGCTGGCCCCTGTCTTTGAGTCTCTCAAACATCTGTTAGTGAAATAAGACCTGGGCTGTGGATTCATCTGAAGGCTGGCTGGGTGGAGGATCGGCTCCAGGTAACTGATGTGTAGGACCGAAGGGGCTCTATTCTGATGGCTGTCAGCCAATGGCTGCTGGCCAGTTCTTTGTCCTGTGGACCTCTTGTAGAGCAACAGAGAATAGGGCACCTGGCATTTGCAGCCTGACTGAGAAGAGCAGAGAAGGGCAGTCATGATCGTTCTGGAAATTAGCCTCAGAACTGACATTCCCACAGTTTTTTAATTTTTTTTTTATGTATTCCAATCATTAGATGCCAGCCACTAGGGTCAAGGCCATACTTAAGGGGAGAGGGTGGGATCATCAAGAATCTTCTAGGCTGCCAGCCATAGGCAGTGTCTAACTAGCCCCTGTATCTATCTGTCTTTGGGACTGGATGCCACTATTCTCTGTCTAGTTGTGCTGCCTGAGAAAAGAAATTTGAACTGATGCTGTATCATTTTAGAGAATGACCAAAAGGATATTTTGAGCAAAAACACGTCTTTGATGTGAGAGAGGAAAGAAAGGAAGGGTGAGATTGTTTGATCCAATAATACATTGGATGGATTCCCGACAACAGTCACTTGGAGCAGGGCACTCTGTCCCTATCTGGCTTTAGTCCAGGGCACTGTACCTTTCCTTAGTCCTTAGGAAATGCTGCTGTTTCCTGCTTTCCTGGGAGACACCTGTTCTGGATGCTCTGTCCTGCTTGCTTCTTTCAGAGACAGGAGTAACCAAGGAGTAGGTATAGACCATTGCCTTAGAATCTCGAGTGCCCACTGGGTGACAAGAGGGACAAGGGTCTATATTTTCCTGAAGACAGTTAATCTCTGTGGCAGAGGCTCTGAACCTATGAGCTGAGACCACTTTGGAGGTCAGACAATTTTCACAGGGGTTGCCTAAGACCATTGGAAAACACAGAATACATGACAATTCACAACAGCAGCAAAATTACAGTTATGAAGTAGCAACAAAAATGATTTTATGGTAGCGAGCCAGCCCCCATGAGGACCCGTATTAAAGGTTCTTAGCATAGTACGGTTGAGGACTACTGTTACACAGTTGTCTAAATCTCAGTTAGCTGTACCCATGGCTTGTTAGACTGCAGCTGAGTCTCAGGGAGGTTCCTGTGGGTTCTACCAGTGACAAAGGGTCAGCGGGTGCCCGGGTCCCTGGGGTCTAAGAGACAATCTCCAATTCTTGCTGTAGGAGGTTAGCTCTCATTACAGGCCTCCTCCTGAGATTAGAGGCCATGTGTGATAGATCCTGCTTGCCCTGAAGTTTGCAAAGATTCTCTGAAGCCTGAGGCTGCCCAGGGATATTCATCCCAATTTCCTGTGGGGCTCTCTGTTCTTTATAGACACCAACTATCCTCTCGGGGGACCCTATGGCAGATCACACAGGTCTTCTTAGCTGGGGGTGATGGGGCCCACCTGGCCTCTCTGGATATTAACCTTGAGCCTCTGTACTCTTTCTCTCATCCTGCCCTGTGTATGTCTCTGCCTCATCTGAAGTTTCCTTTTATGGGAGTTATTTTCTAGATGGTATGAAAAATATTGCTGTGAGACCTCACAGATATCCTCCAGCTTCTGTGCCTGGCTTAAGCATTTTCTGTGGCTCTTAGGCCATCACTGGAAGCTAATAGGCAAAGGAACCTCTGGTTCTCTGCCTTCTCAGGTGGCAGGCCTATCTGGAAGTGAGGGTTTCGGTGGCCTTGTGGTACAGCATATACAAGTGGCCATGTGAATAAGTGTGTGTGTGTGTGTGTGTGTGTGTGTGTGTGTGAGAGAGAGAGAGAGAGAGAGAGAGAGAGAGAGAGAGAGAGAGAGAGAGACTACGGGTGCCTGAATGTGTATGAGTATGTACTATAGGAGTATTGAGCAAGAACCGTGTGACGGGGAATGTAACTTGCACATAAGAAAGTGTTCTTGAGAGCATCTGATGGACATTTCTTGCTACATAAAGACTTCATGGTTCTTCAGATTTCAGCAGGGGTTGGATAGAAATCCCTGAGGTAAGACCTGTCTTTTCACAGGTCCCAGAGGCTAAAGCTAGGGCTGAATATGGCCAACAGGACCAGTTTTCACAGAATAGAGAGAAATAAGAGTAGACAGGCCACACTTGGTGCCCACAACTGTGTGTGGCCATCAGGCAGTGGCCCATCAGGAGGAAGATGGACATCAAAGGAGAAAAGGCTGGAAGGGCTGGGAGTGTGTAGGCTCCTACTGGACCCAGGCATCTGTGCAGATGAACGATATCCTGATAGCTGACCTGTGCTCTGCTCACTGCCTTTCTCTTGCCTGAAAGGTGGTGTTTGAAGTCCTGGAGTTTGTGAGGATGTTGCACTGAACTCTTATAAGGTCATGGACTATTTACTATTCTGAAAGCCCGGGGCTGAGGTAATTGGTCCCTTCACAGTGGCACTTAAAGAGGAATGGCTATTGAAGATTTATAACTAAAATGCTGTAATCAAATCTTTTATTGTCTGTCTGTCTGCCTGCCTGTGTGTCTTTCAGGACTAGGGATGGAACTCTAGATACTGCAGATCTTCTACTGCTGAGCTATTACAGTCCTTTATGTAACTGAAGTTCTACTTAAAACTAGAATTCATACTTGGATTTGGATATAAGGTTAGTGCTTACGAGTCTCATAGAAGACACTCTTGGACTGTGTGTAAACTGTGAGCTTTGCTTCCTGCTTTAAGTCTTTCTTTAAGGTCATTCCATTGACTTTCATTAACCTAGACCATTGAGTGCATGGCTGAATGTGATCTCTATCACTTCCGGGTCCACATGGCTACACTGTGCTCAACTTTCCGGGTGAGGATTGTTAAGCTTAGGGAGGTGTCTTAGGGTTTTACTGCTGTGAACAGACACCATGACCAAGGCAACTCTTATAAAAATGACATTTAGTTGGGACTGGCTTATAGGTTCAGAGATTCAGTCTATTATCATCAAGGTGGGAGCATGATATTGTCTAGGCAGGCATGGTGCAGGCTGAGCTGAGAGTCCTACATCATCTGAAGGTGGTTAGAAGAAGACTGGCTTCCAGGTAACTAGGATGCGGGTCTTAAAGTCCACACCCACAGTGACACACCTATTCCAACAGGGCCACACCTTCTAATAGTGCCACTCTCTGGACCCAAGCATATACAAACCATTACAGGAGACTTCTCAAGACCACATCCCCTCATGAGGAAGGTAGAAAGTTGGTGTCCTTGTCATCTGTGTTATGCAAACCTCTGCCAGGATAGCCATCTGCACACTCACAGGGTAGGTAGGGACTGTGAACAAAGTAGTCAATCAGCAATGTTTGGGTTGAATACATAATTAGGATTGAATCAGGTGATATAATATCCAGATCTGAAAAAGAAGTGGCTTTATATTGTGACTGGGAGTCTGATTTTAGCTTTGGTGTTCGGTTAAACCCTGATGTTGGAAGGAAGCAATAGATGGCCTACTTGCTAGGAATACAAATCCATGACCCACCGAAGACAACAATAGACTTCTGACAAAGAGTGTTTGTTCAGACAACTGTGGTTCAGTGTTATGAATTATTTAATTTCTCCATCAACATGGAAAACAATTCAGATCTGATTGCATCTTTTAAAAATGTCAAGTGTGATATTTAACCATTTTTGTATCATCGCTGCTGGTTTAAGCCAGAGGAGAGGAATAAACACATCCCAGCTCAGCGTGGAGTTCTCCAGTGGCCCTTCAGGATGACCTCAGCTATTCTGCTGGGGACTCCAGTGGCCCTTCAGGACAAGCTCAGCTATTCTGCTGGGGACAGTAAGAGGGTGGCCAAGGTCAGCCTGGACTATGCAGTGATGGCAGGGCAAGCCTGGACTACAATTAAAAGAAGAAGTAGATGAAGAAAAGAATGATTATATAACCTTTCTGCTTAGCCAGAAGGCCAAGAGGCTCCGGGCCAAGCCTTGTGCTTGATTCACCCTTAGTCTGACTCTCTGTTTACTTTGGGTGGGGAAGATTCCCAGTTGGTCACAGACTGTCCCTGGATAGATTCAGATCACTTCAAATATGTTTTATGCATTCGAAAATGGAGATTTAGGGTAAGCCTTTATAAGTGTTTTCTTGGAATTATGCAGATGAGGGTATTGAAACAGAAACCTAAGTACACAAAAGTTCCTCTCATCACACAGCCTTCCCCCACAAAATGTTTTATCACAAGGGCCAATCACAACAGCAATTCTTGTCTACAGGTACCACATAAAGCAATCGTCTGGTCACCCTTTACAGAAAAGACTTGCTGACCACTAAAGGAAAATATGAAAACTTGTCAATGTTCTAGAAATGTAAAGATAATCCAGCAGAGATGACCAGAAAATAGAGACACACGGGCAACAAGGCAGAGACACCCAGGGACTAGTGCACGGGGTACAGGATGCCTTCTCACTCTCCACCGTGGGTGGTGGGAACAGGTCCACAAGAGAAGGGCCGTGCCCATCACCACACCAAAGCTATGGGAAAATTCACCTCATTTCTCATCACCCCAACACTCGCCCTACCTGCTGGCTTGGCTGGCAAGGTTAAAAACAAAATTCACAGAAGGAATGTCTCCGTAAAGTACTATTTGTGCAGGAGATGAGGGTTCAGAGCTGTGCTCAGCTCTGGATTGGTTATCAGCAGTTTGTCAAGGGAGCTGTTATCAAGAGGTGCCCTCTTCACTTGCTGAGCTGAGCTCACGTAAGACTTTCGAGTGCTTTGCTTAAACAACATAATCATGACAGGTTGCCATGTCATGGGAACACGTGAGAATGAGAACCCTCTAATTCTTAAAGTCTGGGGATGCCAGTTGACAACATGTGGACAGAAGCCAGGAAGAACAGGCAGTGAGGGATTGAAGCTGCCCGCTGTGTAAACAGGACAACTCTAGGAACCTTCTCTTTTGCCTCTTTCCCTAAATTTGGCCATGCAGCCATGGCATTGGCTAAAAGAACTCATGAAACATTCCAAAGTTGAGAAAACTCTGTATGAAGATGAAATTTAAGTGAACTTTCAGTATAGATTGCGTATAAGACCATAAAGATTTATTGCCCTTATTTCAAACATCATTGAAATTAGACTTAATTATCTGTGCAGTTTGCTGGAAATAGCATGTTTGATGAAGTATATGCCATTAATTTTAAAATAGAAATGTACCAAGCTGTTTTTTTAAAAATCCAATCCTTAAAAAACATAATTTCTAAGTTGTGCCTTTGAAAAACTGCCTCTTTCCCTCTCCTCATACCATGTGTCTCACCACCCCTAAGTCTTAATGTGGCAGAGAAGCCTCTGAGTTTATTTGCTTGTTTTCTGCTAGACCGTGGCAATTTGAGTGGCCACATGGGTTCAAGAGGATGCTCAGAATGCTCCCACAAGAAGAGGACATGGCTTGCTTCCTCAGTGATTTTAGACTTTGAAAGAACATAGGTTAATGGCTTTTTATTAGTGAACTTTTCTCCAGGGAGAAGTAATCCTATATTTTCTCAGAATATGCCTGTGTCTATACCGCACACAGGAAAGCTGAAATTTATCAAGTTAATTAACTTGGCCATTTCTCCCGAGTAATCAGATTCTGCCTTGCCCTTTATGAGGGTTCATCTCCTCTCAAGGAGACAGTGTGATGGGTACCTAGTCAGAACTCCTCAGGCTGAGGTCTGCTTTTAGCCCTCTTCCCCTCCTCATGGGAATGTCCCTCACAGCAGTGAAACGCATCCGCAATCCAGTGATTTACATTTCTTCTAGAATCACTTCCAAGGTTCTCCAGGGACACCTGCTTGGAGATTTGGGGTTCTGATAGGCCAGCTACTCTGCAGCTGTGTTGGTTGTTTCTGGGCTCTTCTTTTCTCCAATCAGTTTTTGTTGTCTATGTAACAAGTCCCTTGTCATAATGTCCTGTTTGTTCCCTGATTTCTGAAGCCAGATCAGTCTTTATTCTCCCTCACCTCTGAGAGTCTTTGACTTCTCTTTGTAGTAAAGGGTTATAGGTACACAGAATTCTTGGGTGGGACTGGAGAAATAGCTCAGTAGTTAAGAGTACATACTGCTTTTGTAGAAGTTTGGTTCCCAGCACCCATGTCATGTGACTTATAACCACCTGTAAGTCTAGTTCCAGGAGATCCAATGTCCTTTTCTGGCCACTGTGAGCAACTCCACTCACATGCCCAGACCCCCACACAGACATGAATATACATAGTTAGGAAAAGAACCCCTTGGGACATGGAACTTCAGTTGTATTGGTCTTCCTGGTTTGGAGAAGTAGCTCAGGGTTGGGTGGAAAGGTACTGTAGGTTTGAGAAAGGCCTCCTCCTTGAATTCAGACATGTCTGGTCACACTGGGCCAATCTGGTATGTTAGGGGATTGGGCATGCTGTTAAGAAGAACTTGTTTTTAAGGAAGAGCCAGGGAGGCAAGCTTGGCCAAGGTCAAAAAGAGCAAGATAATGATGAGTTTATTTCTTAAGTTTATTTCTCAGCCTAGGATTGTGTGTGTGTGTGTGTGTGTGTGTGTGTGTGTGTGTGTGTGTGTGTGTTTAAGAGAATGGAGGGCAGAGGAAGAGAGAGAAAGAGGGAGAGGCAAGAAGGAAACGAAGGAGGAGGGACAGCAACCTTGTTCACATGAATTTAAGTAAGAAAAGAAAACAAGGAAGAGCCAGTGAGTAGTTTTCAAAACATCTGCTCTGGTTGTTCCCAACTGGGTATGGCCATCTTTGTTGTGGGACCATTGTTCTCAGGTTACCCTCTCAGCCCCTTTAATCTGGGATGGTCACATGGTGATGTGCTTTAAGCAACAGAACGTGGAGGAATCATCATCTCGTGACTTCTGAAGCAGGCCTTTAATGGTGTGTGACTTCTGTTTCTGTTCTTTGGAGTACTGACCAGAGAAGACTGTGGAAGACCCAGGCTAACCTGGTGGAGAGTAAGGGGCTCTGTGCAAATCAACTGATGTGCTCAGTGGTATCCAGCATGAACCACTGGGCACACTGGTAAGCCTCCAGGCTCACAGTCTAACTCTGTGCAATTTTGGAAAAAAGCCCCGAAAAGCCATCAGATAAACCACTAGTCTACCCAAAGAAGTTCAAAACACAGCCCACCTCAGCTGCTAACTTACTGAGTTATGGGGCTGTTTGTTATGCAGCAAGCATTTGCTGTAATCAAAGCTGCTCTACTAAAATTGCTATATTTGGAGAGTTATCATTTATAGTACAGGGGAACACAGTGCATCTGCAACATGTTCTAAGGATGTACTAGCCACTCAGCAAGAGAACCCCTCTTAAGGAGACAACATTATAATGACTACTCTGTTGGGATGGAATGCATGATGTTTTAAGAGTTGTGTTGTGGCAGAAAGACCAAAATGCCACAAGGTAACCAAAGTTCTATCTATGAAAACTCCACAGGGTCTTGGTGAGGGGGTAGCCAGAGCACAGCACCCTTGCAGGGGTGAGGGGTGCTGACTTGTGATGAGCTGATTAATGTAATGTAAATGTCCCAGTTATATTTGAGCACCTAAGGGGTTTCATAGGGTTTTACTGCTGTGAACAGACACCGTGACCAAGACAACTCTTATAATCCCAGCACTCGGGAGGCAGAGGCAGGCGGATTTCTGAGTTCAAGGCCAGCCTGGTCTACAAAGTGAGTTCCAGGACAGCCAGGGCTACACAGAGAAACCCTGTCTTAAAAAACAAAACAAAACAAAACAAAACAAACAAACAAAGACAACTCTTATAAGGACAACATTTAATTGGGGTTGGCTTACAAGTTTAAAGGTTCAGTCCATTATCATCAAGTTGGGAAATGGCAGCATCCAGGCAGACTTGGTGTAGGTGGAGCTGAGAGTTCTGCATCTTCATCTGAAGGCTGCTAGCAGAATACTGGCTTCCAGACACCTAGGATAAGCTCATACTTACAGTGGTACTCCAACAAGGCCACACCTACTTTAACAGAGCCACACCTTCTAATAGTGGCACACCCTGGGCCAAGCATATACAAACCATAACAAGGGGTAACTAGGGAAGACAGTTTTGATGTGTTAAGGATACAGAGTATCTGGCATTTTACTGAGTTGGTAATGTCATTGAAGAGACAGCTCATCCTCCCAGCACTCAAAGCCAAAAGGGCACCAGAGGCCTTGTTAGCAGGTGGCCAGACCCTCAGGCCATGGTGCTTAATTTCAGCGCTTATGTGACACCTCTGGAAGTCACCTCAGCTGCTTCTAAGTGAGAGTCACATGGGAGGCTGAGAACCAGTATCAGAAGATGGTATACAAAGACAGTCCCACAAATATGACCTTGATTCTACACATGGTATTGATGAGGAACATAGGAGACATAGGCATGCTGAGAGAGTCAGAAACCAGAAGTCACTGAAAATATATCACTCAGCTGAGTGAAAAGTAATGGGACAATAGTGTCAGTCTGACAGTTCTAGAGTTTATAATAGTTTTTCCAATTGATTCAGTTCATCAGAGTCTATCCATTCCGCTGTGTGAACACATGCACTCATTAGGTAAATAACCCCAAGTTAATATTCCTTTCAGGAATATCAGGTGTCTGCATCACCTTTCTGTCCTATACAACAAATACTACAAGCTTAGAAGCTAAGACTGAAAAAGTGAAACATAAAAACATAAAAACTAGGTCTTTAGGCCCAGGCTTGAGAATGTGACCTTTGTGACTCAATGCTCCAAGGCATGCTAATCATAAAACAGATAGCGACATTCCTCCACCCACCCTCTTCCTGGGTTCAGGGAGTGTTCATTCAAAGAAAGTCACCCTGACCGCTCCTGAAACCCGCTATGCAAATGTGCTATTGTTAGAGGCTTATAGAGACTGTCTCAACTTTCCACTTCTTTGTGACTCTTAACTGGTATTTTTGGTATTTTTCTAATAACCAATTTTTGGTATTTTCCCACCCCCTTGATTTGTGGTTCGTTCCTTTAAATACCCCCTTACCCAGCTACTCGGCCCACATGGTCCTCTACACCTGCGTGGTGTATGACTGTGGGCCCCAGAGTTCTCTTGGAATAAAAGTCCTCTTGCAGTTTGCATCAAGACTATTTCTCGTGAGTGATTTGGGGTGTCACCTCTCCTGAGTCAGAACATGGGGGAGTCCTCACGTTGTGGGTCTTTCAAGACCAGTACGTGGCATTTTCTGAGAGTCCACAGGGGACAGATCCCTGGTCGCCCTGCTCAGAGTCCTGGCATGCTGAAATGAAGGTGTCTCTGGGATTGGAGTCTTATGTGAGGTTCAGGGTTCTAGAACCTCTAGGTTTGCTTTGGGTTGGTTCAATCTATTTGCTGTGACTGTTGGCTCGTGCTGCCTTGACTCCTGAAGCCACATGCAGGTAGCCCTTGGGGTGATTATCATGGACATTCACCTTCTTCAAGGTCTTCTTGGATTCAGCCAGGCCTTTTAATTACCAGTGATGATGCACTACTAACCTACTCAAAGGGGTCTTAGTGCTCAGAAGTCTTAGACACCATCTTGAATCATGCCTCCCATGGTTTCGGTGTGTAATTCATTCTTAGTTCTTGGAAAGACATTGTATCTGTTTATTTATACTGCCATAATAAAATACTTTAGACTGGGTAACTTACTGTGGACAGAATTTTATTTCCCCCAATGCTGAAGGCTGGACTCTACTAGATCAAGGAGCCTGTATTTGGTATGTGGTGATGAGTTTCTCATTTTCACCTTGTAGAAAGGACATGTAGCCAGTTCCTGTAACCTTTTATAGGTATGAATCCAATGGTTCTCATCCTACAGATCAGATATGCTGCATGTCAGATATTTACATTGCAATTGATAATAGTAACAAATTTAGAGTTATGAAGTGGCAATGAAGTCATTTTATGATTGGGGATCACCACAACATGACTAACTGCATTAAATGGTTGCAGCATTAGGAAGTTTGAAAACCACTGCACTAATTCATCCATGAAGCCAAAGCTCCCAGGACTTAATCATCATGCGCTTAATAATATTAAGCCCCCTCTTAGTAATGCCATCACATTGGTGACTAATTGTCAGCATATGATCATGGGAGAGAAGGACACCTTCTTACCACGCAGATGTCATTCCACCCTGAGTTCTAGTATCTAGCCTTCTCAGGAGAGTCCGCCACAGAACCTACACTTCAGTAAGACCAAACAGCTAGCACTGTTGTCCTTTTTTGGAGGATTTTGATGGCTCAAGGTCAGGCAGCTCCTCTTACTGCAAGATCCCTTCCCTAGACCAAACATTTTCTCTCTTCTTTGATTGTGTGGAATTGGCTTAATTCCATGAGGTTGAGAGCAAAGAACTGGAGGACATATGAGAGGCCTGGAAAAGAACCTGTCAGTGCTCTGTATTCAGAAGCCATCCTTTAAGGCACAGGAAAGGGCCATCCATCACGGAGAGTGGTCACAAAGACTGTGTACTTCAGACAAACACCCATCGTTCATGCCAACCCGGCCTCGGGGAGACATCAGTCTGGTACCCTTGCTGCATGGCAATCCTAGGCAATACCAACTCAGAAAAGTGAGCATTTGTGGGCTTACATCTTGTTAGATGCCTCCTAGGTCTCTGGGTGACAGATTCATCCTGTTTCCCTTTGTTTTTGTGTGTGCTGTGCTTGTTTGCTGCACAGCTGATTCAGAAGCAATCTCTGACAGGTTTCTGCAGCTGAGGTCATTAATGTCAAACCTAAAACAATCTGTGTGGGCAATCATACCCAGAGAGCAGCGGACAAGGCTGATGCACTTGGCATGTTTAGCTGTAATGCTTCACCTCGTTTGCCTTTACAACAGCCTCTTGGATCCCAGGTTATGAATAATGAGAATTTTACTCATGCCCTGAAAACACGACATTTGCAAATCACCCCATCCTTCCAGTCTTACAAAAATATCACATTATTCTAGCCTGACATATTTTGTTTTCAGGTGGGCAAGTGGTTATCTGTTGGCTCACCTCAGAGAGTCTACGATGGAGGGAACATTATCATATTACATAAATAATTTAGGCACGAGTGTCATTATGGGTGTAAATCAAAAGGACAATGTATGCTTCCGAATTTGCAAGTGTTTGGAAATTTATATTATGTTTCCTAAGGAAGTTCGTGACCTGAAGAACTATTCAAATAATTTGAATCTCTCTAGCTGTTTGGAGGCATCCACAATGAGAAGCTTTGCTTTTACTGACTGGCTTTAAGAAGCAAGACAAGCTGTTTACTGTGCAGAAGGTGTAGGGAATCTAATTTAAATGCTGGCCATACACACAGGCATGTCCAACCCATGACTTTCAGGCTACACATGGCAACAGGCTATTGAGAATAGCTATGAATGGGATACAACATCAAATTTTAAATTTATTTAAAATGTTGTGAGGTGTGTGTATGTGCGTGTGTATGCATGTTAGATGTATGTGTCCCTGTGCATGCACAGGGTATGTGCTTTCACATGGAAGCTGGAGGTCAGGGATGTCATTTTCAATGGCTCTTCACATAATTTTGCATGGGACAGGCTCTCTTACTGACCTGAGAGTTCAGTGATTCAGCTAGACCAGCCAGCCTGTGAGCTCTAGGGCTATGCTTGCCTGGGTCCCCCTGATAGGATCACTAAGACAGGCTTCTCTCAGCCTTTATTCCGAGGGTTCTGAACCCCAGTCTGCATTCCTGTATGGCAAACACTTTGCCAAATAAACCATCTCCCTGTCCAATATTTTTGATAGCTCAGTTGCGTGGCCGTAGAGTGTGAACTTTGTAGATGAGGGCATTGTGTTCCATTGTCCAGGAGCTGGGCACATATGCCAGCATACTGCTTCTCCGTGCCTGTAGCAGGATCACCAGCTGGAGAGTCGCAGCAGATGATGGGCTCCCAGTCCTACCCCAGAGGCTGTGATCCACTGTCCTTCTGTGATCTGACTTTGCTCACCCGTGCTGATTACACCGCCAGACGTGCTTTTCTAGAGGACCAAGGACTCCTCATGGGAACGATTCAGCTACCATGGGGCCTCTCTGTGGATAAATTTGACTCCCACTTAAGCTGGTTCTGATTCCAAAAGGACAGCCCTTAGAGTAGTGGAGGTGGTGGTGCTATAAAACAGGGGGATGAACTGTCGCAGACAGAGCAGGTTCATGAATGGCAGGAGGAGGTGAAAGGGGAAAGATGAAGTCACTGTAATGGTGACGTCAGACTTAGAATAGATGTGCTGACAAAGAGGTTGCCTGAGGTCAAGAAGAGCCGTTGAGTTCCCAGAAACCAGCAGCTTCTGAGGCTCACTTTGGTTTCCCTGAGCTGTGCTTGCTCCTTCCCTGCCCTGTCATTGGCTGGAGGCCTGACATGTATGATAGAAGCTGGCTGGCTCTAGCGTCTGACCATTTGCCTGTAGCAAGTTGATACTCTTCTGAGCTTCTTAGAAGCCATCTCTGCTCCCAGTCTCCATGCTGAACCCAAGCTGGGCTTTAGCAGGGTCTGTAGTGAGTTCCCTCTTGTCAGCACCTGAGCAGCACGGTGTGAGGTGGGCTTTCCCAGGTCTGAACATTGGTAGGGACGCTTTCTTTTTCTAATTTAATTTTACTTACGTGTGTACACATGTCTGTCGGTACCTAGGGAGGCGGGAAAAGGTCTAAAAGCCCTCAGAGCTGGAGGTGCCAGTGGTTGTGAGCCTCCTGATGTGGGTTCTGGGAACGGAACCCCATCCTGCAGGAAATCCCTGAGCCACCTCTAGGGACACTTTGTCACTTTGTCACTTCAGATTTCAGGAGCCACGGAATCCTCTTGGATAGAACTGGGGGAGATGGTGTGCTGAATCTAGAGGTTAATGAGAGCATCAGTGGATACTGGTGCCCAGGTAAGTTTGGGAAAAGAATTTTTTCTGGGAATGAGAGAGTGCTGTTTCCATACTTGGGGTACACCAAGGCAGGAAAGGATGGCAGCCATCAGAGGGACTGTAACAGGGTAAAGGTAGAGAGAGAGAAACGCAGCCTTCACCCAGGAACCATCAGACAGTGTTGGCAACACCTGGACAGTCTCTGGTTCCCCTAAAACAGTTCCTAAGTGGGGCAAGTATGCATTTGGTGACCTGTGCAGGTAGCTTGGGATGTGACAGAACAGAGCACTGCTGACATCTATGATAGACGCCAGAGATGCTGCTAAGACAACCTGATGACATGTGCAACCTGATCCCAAAGCTCAGGGTCCCAGGAGGTTCTGAGTGACTCTGAACCTTCAGTGTCAGCATCACCCGGACACGTGGGTTTGTTAGTGTATAAGCAGACTTTCCGGTTAGATGCTTCAGGGGCCAGCCATCCACTGCAGGGTAACCATCACTGGCCGTGTCTGCTGAGGTGTGAAGTTTCAGCAATGTGTGTGTGTGTGTGTGTGTGTGTGTGTGTGTGTGTGTGTGCACGTGTGTGTGTATGTCTGTGTGTGTGTGTCCATACAATGAGAGTGGCCTGAGGCAGCTTAGATTTTGAACTTGCTGCTTTAAGCCTGGAGCTCATAGGCTAAAGAATCAGGACATCTTCTCTCCTAGCTATGACAGGAAAGTAAACTGACAGGTAAGTCTCTGGGGGTGCTGGTGGGTGTAGACAAGACACAGCCACAATTTCCCCTAAAGCCCAGGTTTCCTGGCAGCCAGCAATGACAGGGGATAACAACATTCTCCCTGTCCCTGAAGACCCTGACTGAGCTATGTGAATCTCCTAATACCCTGTAGCCACACTGCTTGCTATTTTTGTCTCCTTCCAGGAGTGGAGGGGTGTTATAAATGTTAGGCCCCATTGTTCCTTGAGACTCTGTTGTGTACACCTTCTAACTTTTCCAAAAGAGTGATCCTATAACGCTCTCCCTTCCACCCTGCTGCCACCCAAAACAAAAATAAAAACAAACAAACAAAAAACCCCCAAACCAAGGCTGTGGCTCTGGGATGTAAGTCCACAGTCGGAGGAAGACAAACCCTCTTCTCACCAGTGACCTTCATACCTACTTCTTCTATTTCCCGCTCAGGCTGGGGAGCCGCACATTCCCCCCCCCCCCCCCCCCCGCCCCTTGCCAGGGCCACACTTCTGCCATTTTTCCTGTCAGAACCACCTTACTCTGAAAGCCCTCACCCAGTGGCTGTTGAACTTTAAACTAGTTTAAGAAGGCTGGTTCATTGTTCTTATCTCTTATCCCAGGAAGAGAAGTCTCTTTTTGGACAGGTGACCTGGACTCTGAGGAGAAAACCATTGTTATGCTGGAAAAGGAACAGTATTTCCTAACTATTCTCATGGAGAGGAGGGAGTTGTTTCTACAGTGAGGAGCAGCCTAAGGTTGGTTAGGCTACCAGCTGTTGGACCCCCAAAGGGAGACCCTCACTCAAGTCTCAGGGATCGCGAGCCCAGAAAGCCACAACAGTCAAGCTTGCTGCAAACACACGAGGTTTTAATGGCACACAAACCAGCATGCTGAGGTTGAGACCCATACACCACGCAGGGGTAGAGGAGTCTGACCACGACCCTATTTTCCAGCAGGCTTATAAAGGCAAAAGACACAACCTAGGGGGAGGATCAGAGAGGAAATAGGGGAAGTCTGGGGGGGGGGGGAGTATTTACTTCAAGGCACCTGGGACATTGAAACATTCTGTGGTTGTTTTTCCCAAAAGTTCCGGGGAATTAGGCCATCTGGCCGGGGGCCAGGGCCCATGTTCTCAGGGCAGTCATTATTTTATTTTTTTATTCTTCACCAGCCACACAAGAGCCTTCAGGTCAGTAAATTCCAGCAGACAAAGTACTTCCAATCACTAAGAATCCTGCCCTGCCCTGCCCTGCCCTGCCCTGCCCTGCCCTGCCCTGCCCTGCCCTGCCCTGCCCTGCCCTGCCCTGCCCTGCCCTGCCCTTGAGGCAGCTGTTATATGGTTCTCTGCCACAACTCCTTTTGTGTGAGAAGTACCGGAGTACTTCCATAAAGATGCTAATAATCCATTTTAAAGCCAGGTCCTTTGTAGCTTCCCAAGCTGCCAAGGTGGCTTCACATTCCTCGAACCTCTGATCCTGGCTGTTGCCTCTCTCCTTTGACGTGACTCCTTGACAAGTCTGTGGAAGTGTGCTGTGGGAGTGTAATCTCCATTCTACTGCTGGTGGCTAAGTCCCTGATGACTGTGACATAGTTTCCCAGGGCTCCTCACAACTCAGCAAGGCACTAAACCTCCATTTGCCTCGTGTTCTTTTTGAACTCCACTACAGCTCCAAGAGGGAACACAAACAAGGACTCTGCCAGCTGAAGTGAGGGCGGAGCCTCTTGCCCTTAAAGAAATCTTTTCTGCTTGCTTACTGTGTGCATAGGATTGTCCCAGGAATGAACATCCAGTGCCAGTTTGGTATTTTATTAGCTATACTTGTCAATCTATCTTCTTGTAGTTTTAGCCTTTAGCATATTATGAAATTTTGATGACTCGACACAAAAAAGATAGACTTCTATCCCAGACAAGGACAATATTAGAAAATACGAGTTCTCCTTAAGAGGGTCTTCACAAGTCTTCCTCATCACTCTACTTCCTCCGCCTCCTCTGCTGGCTGGAGACTTCCAGAAGTTTGTGTTGATGATGGCAGAGTCTATTTAGTGAAAAAGCAATGCAGGATGGGGAGGGGTGGGGATGGAGGAGCGGAGGGGAGCTTCTCACCCTTTGAACACAACAAGCCGAAGGTTGTTGAGGGCAAACTATGGACCTTAGGCAAAAACTGTCCTTGCAGTCTGAACCTGGTTGGCTGTTAGCCATGGGGCCTTGGCAAGTCACTGCCTGACTGACCTATACTTTCATCTTAAGGATGAAGCAGTGCTGATTTGCCCAGGGCAACATCAGTAAGATATTAGGAGGTACAGGATGGGGGCTCGAGGGACAGATTGGTCTTCAGACTTGTGTTGTTTTTCTCTTTAAGCTTTTAACATTCTTCGGTCAGTTGCCAACATTTTAATGGTAGCCATGGCCGACAAGGCTGAGTTTAAAGGCCCTCCTCCAGGTAACTGCTGCTATGACATTGACACATGTGGTGGCTTAAATAGGAATGACCCTCATTGACTCATGTGTTTGAACACTTGGTCACCAGGGACTATTAGGAGGTGTGGCCTTGTCGGAGTAAGTGTGCTACTGGGGGTGGGCTTTGAGGTCTCAGAAGTGGAAGCCAGGCCTAGTGGCCCACTGTTCCCTCCTGTGGCCTGCTGATCCAGGTGTACAACTCTTGGCTATCTCTCCAACACCCTGTCTACTTGTCTTCCATCATGCTTCCTACCATGATGATAATAGACCGAACCGCTGAACTTGTAAGCCAGCCTCAGTTAAGTGTTGTCCTTTATAAGAGTTGCCGTGGTCATGGTGTCTCTTCACAGCAATAGGAACCCTAACTAAGACAACATACAACACTGTCTCTACCTGGAGAACCAGATGATAAGCTGAAACTAAAAATCATAATAGAGGGGCTGAAAGGATGGCTCAGTGGTTAAGAGCACTGTCTGCTCTTCCAGAGGTCCTGAGTTCAATTCCCAGCAACCACATGGTGGCTCACAACCATCTGTAATGGGATCCAATGCCCTCTTCTGGTCTGTCAGCAACAGGATGCTCATATATATTAAATTAATACATCTTTTTAAAAAAATCAAAAAAGAATCTCAGTGCTTTGAATATGTTTATGATTTTGTGTTGTACTGTAATCACAGGGACCCTCCATAGCATGTGGCCTGTGGGCTGTGAGTAGAGATGCCTGGATTGAGACAATCTCACCAGTCAGCACTGTGTCACAGTGGACTCCCACTTCATTTAGCTTTCCCCTTGGCTTTTTTGGCAACACGCATATAAAGTGCTTTTATTACACTACAGGAGCTTAAGAGTTACAGAGTAGCATCTAGACTGAAATAAGTAAGCCCGTGCTTATCCAGCTTTTGTCAGGTACGTCCAAAGCCATGCACCAGATTATGTCAGGAACCTGTGTTTGCATGTCTCCAGAGAAATCCAGTCCCGAGGGAGGAAGACTGATGCACAAGGAGCACTTCCAGGGGCATCCCACTTGCTTGGCACCTTCAGCTCTCAGACTCACTTCAGGGTACTCTACTGACCTAAACCATCCATTTAGAGTTTTAAATCCATTGGAGGGAGTCACACCTTGCCCTCTGTGGGCGGGGGTGGGGGAAGCCATTTACATGATCTGTTCCCACTGCTCTGCTGAGCTACATCTCTGTGTACTGGGCCAGAGAGCTGCCAGTCATAATTAACACACAGAATCCACGGGAGCTTCAGAAGAGCAGAGGTCAGTATGCCTCACTCAGCTCTTCTCCTAAGGTCTGCCCCGGGGAGATGCCTGCTATTCCAATGGGAGCCATAGCGCAGAGCAGCAAAATGTCTGGTGGTGAAGGTGGGCCAGGTTGAAGGGGTTCTCTGAAGGTATTAAAACAGGTGCTGACGCTGGCAGTCCAATGCAAGAAAACAGCTTGCATAGCAGTTAAAAGCCTGAGGTCCAGAAGAGGAACAAGTTAGAAATGGGTCACTGAGAATAGATTATGTTTAATTCGAAAAAGAGACCGGGCCACCCTGACACTCCACTGCTGAAGCCGTAGGAAAGCCTGGCCACTTGGAACACAGAGTTTGCCTCTCTGAAAACAAAGGCTCTTCCTTAGTGTGCAAAGAAAGATGGAAACAGTAGTGCGCGAAAGCCAACAATGGAGCTTCGAACAATCCATTTCAGTTGTGTGCATTTAAAGTTCTGCCCTGACTCATTCTGCAATGTTGTCTCTTTCACATTTCCCATTGTGGTTCTGAGTGAAAGAAACCCCTCCACTGGAAAGTGTGTGGTAATTCCTCCCCTTGCCGGATAACTTTGAAGCATTTGTTTGCACTTACCCTTGGGTCTCTAGTGCAAGATGAAGAGGATGCTGTGTGCAGAGACCCATGGTCACGGTAGATGGATACTGCCCATGGATCATCTGCACAGGCGAAGCTCAGCCGCCAAAGCGTTGAGGGCTGTTCAGAGCGGCTGACACAGCATACTGCCGAGTAATCCTCCTTTTATGCTCAGTGCTGGGCAGTCTGCTGAAAGCATGCTTTGCAGAGACAAGCCTTTCATGAAAGAGTTCATGGTAGGGGTCAGAAGAAGGTCACAGAGGTGTCTAAATGTGGAAAATAAGAGCCATGAGGAATGATTGCGGCAGTTCTTCTCAAAGTGGACCCTGGACTAGACACATGACTGGGACCTTGTCACAAATGCTGATTGTCTTTGCTACTTTGTGGGTTCTTCTTTTTCCCACCTTTTATCTCCCTGGTTTCATCCCCTATCACTAGGTAGGAGAGGAAGAAGGGGTGGTGGGGAGGGAGGGAGGGAGGGAGGGAGGGAGGGAGGGAGGGAGAGAGAGAGAGAGAGAGAGAGAGAGAGAGAGAGAGAGAGATCCCAGACTTGAATTTCTTTCTTTTTGTTTTTTCTTTGAGCATGACTACTAACAAACAACAACCACCCCTCCCCACCCCCCTGAAATGAACCAACCACCACCAACTCTGCCTCTCAGGGCCCTATTATTTATATACCCTCTGAAAAATTCCCAGAATTCCAAACTTCACACAATCGCAGAAACTATCTGCAGCTGGCAAAACCATGCCTCTGCTGAAGCATGAGACTAATTATAGTCTGCTGCTGTGGACAGTCAGAAGCAGCCCCATATTCTCGCACCCGGGATTAAAATAAAACATATTCTTATAATATTACTGTGATTTCAAAGAAGCCAAAATTCCAAAGTTCTTACTACCCTGGATCCCTCACAAGAACTGAGTGAGGACTGTTGAGGGAGGGAGGACCCCCACAACCTCTGAGGCTTTCCATGCAAGGATTAACTTAGTTATTTTAAGCATTGCTCTCAATTTTGGCAAAGAGAATAAAAGTGTTCACTAAATTATTCATATCTTTACTCTCTTAATATTCAAAGACATTGGAAAATGAGGGGAATTTCTCTATTAGAGGTCAGCCGAGACATGCACCTGTTTCGGTATGGAAGGTTTGCTCTCCCAGCTTTCCTTTGCAAAGAGCTGTCTTGTTCACAGAGCTGCCTCTGGAGGGGAGCATGGCAGGCCTAATGGGTGTTTCTATGGGGTTACAATGGCCTCATCTGTCCATGGAACATTCCTAAGACTGCTAATGGTTTCTGGAGAACCCCTTTTTCAGTGACAAGGGTGGCTGCTTCTCTTGTTCCCTTGCTCTCCAGTTTCCTGTATTTCCAGTGGAGATCCAGTGCTGAACAGATGGCTTTGATACAGGACTCACATTAGTGTTTGCATCCCTGGTGACGTCCACCCCAAGCTGACACTGCACCTGTGTCACAGCTCGTTCTGAAAAGGTGAGTGCAGTATGGTGACTTGGACAGTGGACCTATTGTCTTACACTTCCTTTGCTGTGGAGTGGGGCTGGTGTTACATTGCTATATTCTGTGGGGTTCTGGAAAATGAAGAGCCATGGTGTGCACTTAAGCAGGGAATCTGTCTGAGACCCTGAAAGCAGTAGGCAGCCAAGCCAGCTACAGGCACATTTGTTACTGTGAGATAATCAAGGGCTTTTACAAAAACAGATAGGGTTTGATTTAGCAGCATGCCCCAGGTAGACAACTGGTCTACCAGAGAGGTGGCACTACACTGAGAGCTCAGGTTGGGAATTCAGGAATTTAGCCACAGCAGTGACTTAGTCAGTCACAGGGAGGTAGGTCTTTGGATAGGATGCATAGTTTCAGTCTCTGCCACTGTGAATGTGTCAGGCCTACAGACGGGCCAAGGACAAACTACTATGTATGTTTGCCTACTTATTTATCATATAATGCCCTCTAAATATTGGCAGCTTTTAGAAAATAATAGCACATGATTCTTTCTCCTCTCTGTCCACGACCTCCCATGTGTGCATATGTCCCAACCCAACATTCTCTATCTCTTAGCCTCTAAGTTTTCTTCTCCCAGGCTTCGAATCGACTAACTAAACCACCCACAATTGCCTGTGAATTTATTTATGGTCTAATCTAGAGCAAATTTGTCTGTCACTCAAAATTAATGACCACAAATTGTCCCAAGTTCTTCCCACAGAGAGAGCTGTTCTGCAACACCACTTTTCAAAGGCACCTTGAATATGGCCACACATTAACACACTTACATGGCTCACCTATAGCCCAAGCTTGAATATGGCCACACATTAACACACTTACATGGCTCACCTATAGCCCAAGCTCAGCCTTCTCTTCTTCCCTAGAGAGCTGACTCAACTCCATCTGGATGGATGTAAGAGAAGGAGAGATGCTGGGTTCCCTGAGGTCTGGATTGCTGTTCTGGTGTGCTCTGTGGTCTCACTCTTGCCAGAATTTGGATGAACTACTGACATTTAATAATTGGTTGTTGTAAATCTGTCTTGACTTATGCCTTGATTGGTATAAAATGTACAAGCTTATCATGGACATCTCTGGTCACATTGGTCACTATGTCTAGGGTCAGGGATTCTGTTTCTCTCAGGCCTTAGTGGAACATCACAGACAGTTGGGAGTGGTTTAGTTCATTGATAAAAACTTTTCAAAAGTCAAGCTATTCTTTGCTTAAGATAGTGAGCCCTTCTGCAGACGTTCAGGAAGTGCAGTGTGATTTTCCTATTTGTTTTACCCCAATCTTTGGGTGCTCTGTGTTTCCACCACTGAAGGACAGCTCCAACATAGTAGACTCTACCAGATCAAACAATCCATTACAGCTGTGTCTGGAGATCTTTCTTGCCCCAGTCCTGCATGAAGCTGTCAGAGCATCCCATGAGCAACATAGGAATAATACCCTATTTTTTCATCATGTGAAAATGAGAAAAGAAAACACCCAGTGTGGTGAACATGATGTGTCAACTTGGCTAAACCATGCTTCCCAGTTGTTTGACCAAACACCAGTCTTCAACAGTAGACTTTGAGAGTAATAGATGTGGGTGGGCTTCGCTCAACTCACTGAAGGCCTTAACATTATCTTATGAATCTTGTGTATCCTGTTCACATTTTACCCTTCTGCTCTGCCTGCCTATGGATTTTAGACGTGTTTATCTCAATTCTGTATGTGGATTGCATCTAGTGGGTATCTCACCTCTCTTTAGTCTTTGTCTCTCTGTGTCTCTGTTTCTTTTTATGCACATATATACAATGCATGTATTTTAGTAATGTGGATTACATATAACATATACTACATCACATATAATATGTACTATTGATTTGTTTTTCTTTGGAGGAGCCTATATGGTTTAAATGAAATGTACATTTTTTTTAGTAGAGAGTTGGGGGAAATGGCTGTATGCAATAGATAACTTCCTATTAAAAATACAAAAAACTTAAATCAGTAAAGTAATGAAGTTAAAATATTGAGAAGAAAAAAATCAAGGAATAAGAAAAAAAAACACAACTGAAACGACATAGCAAATTTGTACCTCCTTAAGTGTAGGTATGATCTTATGGACTGAGTCTATTCCAGATGGGTAATTCTTGTCCTACTTATCTTCAGAGCATGCAGTGGGATGAAAAATTCCAGCTCTATTATATCAAAAAAAGTGTTACCTTGATACTTAAATGTGCCCCAACTGGGACATCATCAGTTATTATGATGACAACAGCCACAAAGACATATACAGGTGAGTCTTGCTTATGAATAGGAACACCACTCAGTGGGTCATTTCCTCAGAGTCTCTTTGCAGGGTAATCATTATGAAAGAATGTTTGTTCTAAGAATACAAAATGATTTAACCTTAGAGGACCTATTAATATAATTTATTTTGTTAGCAAGCCAAAAGGAATAACCACGTAATTATATTCTACTAGGATACTTTGTATCATTTAAAGGCCTTTCTTGATGTTTTTCTTTAAGTACTCCTAGTATATTAGGGTCAAAAATTCAATTGAATTATAAACCGAAGTTCAAGGTCTGTTTGAGATTTCAGCACAGTATTGCCATTGCCACTTTGGAACTAAGCAGTCTGAGGGAGGGCGGGTCCATGAGAACCTGCCTTCTCTTTTTTCCCATACACATTGCTTGATCAGCGATTTTTCTGTACAAGGGACTATGTGATTGACAGCCTAGGAAACCCAATGGATGGGACATTCTTCCTGCTTTGGTTGTCTGTCTTGTTGCAAGAGGTATGCCAAGCCCCACTGTTTGCTTTCCATGCATTTAGTTATTGCTCCTTGTTACAGGGTTGCCTGGCCTTGGAGATTCGGGTGTGTTACAAAGGACAAGCACAGTTTCTAGGGTTATTGGCTGCCAAATGTGCCAATATGTACTGATCTTTTAAAAAGTTTCCTGGATCCTTTATCTGAGGATGAGTATGAACCCAGCATTCACACTCACATAAAATGTTTAGTAAGAAGGAACTGCTACAACACAGATGCTACTGCAAAAACGGGGCTTCTAGAAATTTCTTCCAATGTAAATGAGAAGACTTTTTGGCTAAAATAGTGATATGTTAGCCATTAAAATGCTTTGATTTCACTTACATTGGGGTGAATCTATTTCCACTCTGGTGCTAGTCTTTCTGTATGTTCTTCCAAGTTATAAATATATCTTTTACTCTTGAAAATTTTTTTCCTGAATAATTTTATTGGTGATTTTTTTCTCCATTTTCTCTCTTCTATCCTTGTGGATTCTTGTTATGTGAATATTGGACCATATAGCCCATGGTCTAATTAATTGTTGTGCTCTTGTCTTACATTCTCTCTCTTCTTTCCTTCCTTCCCTCTCTTCTTTCCTTCCTTCCCTCTCTCCTGTCTTCATTCCTTCCTGAATCCTTCTCTCCCTTCACCTCTCTCTCCACTCACTGGAGATACACTCAAGTTTTATCTCCAGTCTTCTATCAGGCAGGGTCACTTTGGCTTTCACTAGCCACTCCTCTCCTTCAGAGTTGCTGAGGCACAAGGAGTTCACATGGTGTTGAAGTATCAGGGACCCAGGTGCATCCTACCCAGCAGCTGTATCAGCTCTATGGTCTAAGAGGCCCAGTCCCATGTCCAGATTGCAGCTCTTGTGTAATGAAAGGACACAGCTTACTGTTTACATGTTCTTGCTCTTGCTGAGTTTGTAGTAGTCATGTGGCCACATCTAACTGGTGCATGTAACAGGAGGAGTTGCCCAGTGAGCGCTTTATTCTTGGCAGTATGTTTCTGTTTTAAACATGGGTTCTGTTTCTGCTGCAATGCATAGATATAAGGAGATAGAGTTTCAATCAGACTCACCCTTGGAAACCTACAGATCCCTTTGTTCTTTTCCCCTTCCCTTTAAATACTTCTGAAGAAATGGAGGCCTTAAGTTTAATCTGTTTACTGTCTTGTTTTGTTAAAGTGGACACAGGTGTGAAAGGCCAAGGCAGACTCCTGAAGGAACGTTTCACTGAAGCAGACACAGGAGAGATGATGTTCCGCTAAAGGAAGCACGTGAAAGGACACATGATGAAGGATTTCTTGCTAACATCACATATGTATCGGTCTGCTTTACATTGTGTAATTGAGCTCCATTTGTCGGGACTCCATAGAGAGAATTGCACAAAAAAAAAAAAAACAAAAAAAAAAAAAAAAACTTCTGGTGGTGTGCTGCAGTTTCTTGCCGCTTCCACAGACTCGGGCTGATTGGCAGAGTGATGTCAGCTGAGACAGGTACGCATGCTGAGGCAAGACTCCTGGAGGGCATGTGATGTTTGGAGGGTATAAATAGGACTCTACAAACAGTGATAGGGCTGAGCTAGGCTTGCTTATAGAACTAGCTGTGCAATGCTTGGTGGTCTCCCATCTTTGCTGATCTTCAGTGAGAGAGTCACGGCTTCTCCTGGAGTCCCTCTGGGTCCCTCCTGCTGACTTGTGCTGAGGCCTGGTTGTCACGTGGTAGTGCCACGGCTGCTGATTCATGTTTTGTTAGGTCTACTCTACTGAACTGGACTTCTGGTGGATCTGTGAAGTGTTTGTGAGTGGATCGAGCTGCTGCTGCTAATTCCTGTGAACTGCAGATTTCCAGACAACACAGATGGGAATTGCTCCGAAGAACCTTTCTAAACAGGTGTTCTCCCCAGCTCCCCTGCCCCATTATTCTTTCTTTTCCACTAGGGGGTGGTGGGCTAAAAGGGAGGTTAAAGCGTTACAGAACCATCATTAAAAATAAGGTTTGAAAAAAATTAAAGTTTCAGGAAAGTGCTTGCTGAACAGAGGGACTGTGGAGAAGTCACAGCAAGTGTCGACCCATCACAGTGTTCTAGTCCTGCATTGCTGTGACAGGCCAGGCTCAGCCTCCAGCTACCTTCCTTCTGGGAGCAACTAGCTCCCTAGACTATGGGGCTCTGTGGGTTTTCAGTGGTTCTCAACCTTCCTAATGCTGCCACCCTTTGATATAGTCCCTTCCAACCATAAAATTATCTCATTGCTACTTCAAAACCATGATTTTGCACCTGCTATGAATCGTACTGTAAATATTTTTGTAGATAGAGGTTTGCTGAAGGGATCACAACCCACAGGTTGAAAACCACCAGATTAGACTGTTCTAAGAGGGCTGTTCTTGGCCTCTCCCCATTTAGCCATGTATGTCTTGGTCACTGGAGATCATGTCCTTTGCCTGACAGCCTTTGTGCCTCCTCCTGCAGGTCTAGGAAATCAAGAGAGTATAGCTCTTTTATTGTCCCTTTACAGGCCAGTCTGTGTTTCTTCGGCAATTCAGTCCACAAGGAAAGGAAAGGAAAGGAAAGGAAAGGAAAGGAAAGGAAAGGAAAGGAAAGGAAAGGAAAGGAAAGGAAAGGGGAAGGGGGGTTAGAGGGGGGAAGAGGGGGAAGAGGGGGGAAAGAGGAAAGGAGGATGAGTCATCAGCCTATTTTTCTGGCCAGTTCCATGCTGTAAGATGCCAACCAGTGCTCTCACCTGGAGAGCTTCATGCTGAGGTCTGTCTCTGCCCAACCCCCACCTTACCAACCAAGCATTTCTGACCTGCCTATTGTTGCTTTTAGTGGGGCAGTGGCAGCTTTGAGGGCATCTAAAAAAAATGGCCTGGGTAGAAGGCACTGCCCTTCTTCTGATTTTTGCCTGCTGGGCTGACTCGTCTGTTCTGCCCAAGAACTCTTCTGAGAGATGATTGAAGATGGATTGGGGTCAGCCTTTCCTCCTGCCAGGGCGCTGTCTCTTTCTAGTCTAGTCTAATCACAGCTTCCTCCTGGGCCACGAGAGCACTTGGCATTTTCACCTCCGTGTGGCTGGCCATGCTGGGACTCTAGCTGGCTGAGCTGCAGGCTGCAGGCAGAGGAGGCTCTTAGGCAAAGCTGCTGTCTCTTCTTTTTATTTTCTCTCCATGGTCACCTGAGTGGAAAAGCACCGCCCACTCTACAGTTCCTACAGTTGTGACTAGCTGGGAGATGTGGATGGGGAAAAAAAGGCTGGAGGGCTTGTTGGGTGGTCCTCCCCATAGTGTCCCTGACCATACCTGCAGGATCAATATTGGTTTCAGAAGAAAAGGGGATTCATTGTTGTAGATTATGGGGAGGGTGTGTGTGTAGAGGTTGTAAGCCTCGCCCCCTCTTCTCCCTCCTCTTCCCCTCCCCTCCCCTCCCTGTGTCCCTCCTCTCTCCTCCTCACTCCTCTTCCTCAAATCTTGCCCTCTCCCTAGTGGTAACAAAGATATGGGACATGTTCCCCTAGAGGAAGCTGTCAGAAGCAGATGATGAGACCCATGCTTCTCCTTTGTGAGTGTGTGCTATGTATATGCAATCATGTAGGTGTGTGTATGTTTGTTAGTTACGTGTATGAACATATGTGCAGAGGCTAGCAGAAGTCAGAGTCAGGTATCTTTTCTTTTTCTTTCTTTGGGGGGGGGTGGGGGTTGGAGGTTTTGAGACAGAGGTTCTCTGTGTAGCCCTGGCTGTCTTGGAACTCACTCTGTAGACCAGACTGGCCTTGACCTCAGAGATCTGGCCAACTGCTGGGATTAAAGGTGTATGCCACCACTGCCCAGGAATCTTTTTAAATTGCTGTCCAGTTTATTTTTTGAGACAGGGCCTCTCACTACATCTAGAGCTCATCAACTCAGGCCACTGGGCTCTAGGGAGCCTAGCTCTCTGCCTCTGCAGTACATTACTGTGCTTGGCTTTTATATGGGAGCTGGGCATGCAAACTCAAGCTCTCAGGCCTGCCAGGCAAAGTTCTTTGCCGACCCACCTACCCAGCCCTCACTTCTGTCCTTGAGAGTGAAGGACCTTGGGAGAAACACCAAGTCCTTCCTGAATCTGCAGGTCTGGAGAAAGCCAGTGCAGTCGAGCTGATTTGAATGTGGAGGGGAATGGGGCTAGCACACACGGTGAGTCCTGCTGGCAGGAATTCAAATCTCATAAACTCCTCAGACCTCTGACTTGTGTAATGAAAATTCAGCTGCTAAATCCAATTGAGATCCAGGTAAACAAGAGAGGAAAAGGTGAGCAGGAAAGGGTAAATTAAATCATGAAGCAAATGTCAAGTAGAGGTTGAAGCAGAGGTCTGGCGGGCTGGTGGTGGTGGTGGTGGTGGTGGTGGTGGGGATGTTCTGAGAGTTCCGGGGAGCACTTCCTGCTGGGCTTCTGATGGGATCAAAGTAAACTGGTAAAGGGAAGCAGCTACACTGAAGGGATTTGTGGGATCAATGGCAGCACAGCAGCTTGCTGTCTCACATGCAGCAGAGGGACCCTGTCTCCTCACCTTGGACCGTTGCCATCTAGATGGGTCTAGACTGTGGCTTGTCTTGGATGTGTTTACAATCCTGAGCCTTAGCTGAGATTCCTTTCCCATCAGACCGGGGCTGACTGTAGCTCCTGGCCTTGCTCAGTTCTGCCTAGGGATCATACTTCAGCAGAAATAATCTATCTGCCCTGAACCCTCATCCCCAGAGACTTGGGAATGAGCGGGGTGGGGGTGGAAGGTGGAGAGAGGCAGTTTTATTTGCTGACTTCTTGTATCTGACAGGTGGGCTTTAGAATGAATCAGACAGAGTCTTTCTTCTTGTGTAGGCTGATTTTTCTCTCAATCTAATAATATCTCCTGCTCTCAGCGGTATCCCCTCTGCTTACGTGGAAGGCTTGTTGTCACATATAAAAAGGATAAAACTCACTGTCACCTGTTCTGTCCTCTCCATAGATTTGCAGGCTCAATGACACAGGGTTAGGGTCACTGAGGCATTTCCCTGTTCACTCCCAGGCTCAGGAGCAGAATAGCAAGGGATCTCAAAGCAGGACTATTGATTAACCTGTGAATTTAAAGCAAAACAAGGAAGCAGCTTAGCCAAAGTCCAAATGTCCCACCATGACAGGAGAGTGCCAATCCTCGGGTCTTCCTTGACCTCTGAAAGCTTTATCCTAAGGAGCTAAGTTGTGGCCTCTGCCCATGGACCTGATGGTCCGGTGGGAGTGAAGATAGAGGTGTACAATGCTCCAGGTCAGAGGAGATGAGTCAAGTGAAAAACAGAAGCCCATAATATTTAGTCATCCTACTATGCACATGACCTGTGTGAGTGCCAGATGGGCTACCTGTTAGCATGTGAATTGTCCTCAAAATTTCCAACTGTGAATGGGATCTAGGAAGAGGTACAGCCTGGCAGAGCATGTGACTCACACAGTGATTCTCAGATATTGGGAAGCAAGCTATGGGTCTTTTTTACTGAATAGTCAGAGCTATGTTTGCCTATCTAGGCAGGTGGCACAGCAAAGGCTGTATATGTGTGAAGCAGGGGCTAAGCCAGGACTTGGGAGAGGGTTGAGTGAACAAGAGAGGGTGTTCCTGAGAAACTGCTTAGCCCAACAAGGAGGCAGGGAGCTAGAGAGCCTGCTTACTATACAGTGGGCTTGAGGAAATGTGCTAAGATCTACTCTTAGCCTCTGGGACTGGCTGCATCCTAAGAGCAAACCCGTAGAGACTGAAAATGGATAGACTTAGATTCTTCAAAATCTACTTTCAATAAGGGTTCTCAAATGCAGCTCACTATCCAAAGGTAGGGGAGAAAAGACAGTAAGTAGGACAAGGGGGTGTGGACCTGTTTAGAAGTAGTTCTTTGAGGTGATTCCAATCTCTGCTTGTCAGGATTCTAGCAGTCCAGTTCAGTAATGTCTCTTCCCTTTGCTGAGGGTCTGGGTGTGTCTTCTTAGTCCTGTTGTATCTGGAACCCTTAGGATGGGTTTGAGATGGTACCCCCTTTCTCTTGGGGGAGTGGCCTTCCGTTTGTAATGGAGGCAAGCCTTGAGTGTTCTTCCCTTCTCTGGGAAGACAGCACTTGATGCTCCCCCCCCCACACACACACACAGTGGCCCATTGCCTGTCACTCTTGGCCTCCTCCATTAGACTCTGACCTGTATCCTGACTTGTTCCTCTCCAGTGTCAGGAAGAATGGGCCATGGGCATAGAGTCAGTCTGTACAATATCCACTAAGCTTCCCAGGAGGGGCTAATGGCCAGCACTGCTGGCTTACACTACTCCTGAACCTTGAAAACAAGGCTCCTAGAGCTCAGGACATACATTTTGGAGAACAGTATTTGGAGTGCAGAGTCAGAGGATCCTCTAATCCTAGATGGGTCACAGATCGCTGGGAATCTCAGAGGTTCCAGAGTGAAGATGAATCCTTATTAGGCCATCCTTAGAATTGATCAGAGTCTCCAGAGGGGGTAGACAGTCTGACTAGGAATGTTGTCCCAGTGGCAGGAGATACAGGTGTTCTGAATTAGCTTGTGATTACTGTGTTCTGTGTACAAAGCTATATGGCCTCTGATGTGGGCCAATGACCTTTTTGTGACTCAAGGAAGTAGTCCCTAAGGTAAATGATAAAATGTAGTTTTCCATCAACTACAGAGGCAAAGGTTGAAGGTCAACTAGCCAGTTGTGTCTTCAAGAAGCAGACTGAACCTTGAGCTGATGGTGTGACCCCTATGTGTCCACTGGGCACAGATCACTCTCCTGTAACTTGAACAGTCAATTGCTTAAGGCCCATCAGCTCTTTTATCAATCTTGGTTTTCCGTGGGATTAAAAATAAATTAAGTAGTGGATTTCAGGTACATGGCCTCTAATGCTCTGACAAATTTGTCTTGAAGGAGAGAAACTACCCAATAGGAATGGAAATTGACAAAAAGGCTTCATTGAATTCATCAGTTAATCAACAGGGGTATATTGGCAAGGTGATTAACTCTACCAGGAAGAGATCCTGTTTCGCATCTGATCTGCTTCACATCTCAGTAAAGGTGTAAGATGGTTTTCCTGCTGGGCCTCACAGTTATGCATGCATGCACTTTGCAGCTTGTGAGAGGAAGCTGGTCCTGGGGACGGCACTGATGTGCATGATGGTCAATCTTCAAAACACTTAGCATCTGCTACCCCTGAGTCACGTTGTTCATGTTTTGTATCACGTTCGTTGTACATGCAGAGACACACAAAGACATGGGCCAACACTGTAGTCACCATTAGAGCTAAGTTAGTTGATGCTTATTTTTAGCAGAAGGAAAGCCACTCTATTTTCATCTCCTAGGGTTTTTTTTTTTATCTGTGTTGGCTCATGGATTCTCACAACAGTGCTGAGCGTGGATTTCACTATTGTCTTGCTTCACACATGGGAAACTTGAGGTTCAGCAAATTTTGACTTCTTGAATATAATAACTACTAGGGGCCACACTGTGAATGGATAAGGCCCGTGTATAAGTTTTATGCTCTGATTCCAACTGTATTGCCCATTCACAACCCTGCAGTGAAAAGCAGACCAATTGGACACAGGACTAATGAGATCATCATAATGGCCTTTCTGCCAAGCATGGAGCAGGTGAGAAAGGACCCTTAGCTCAAGTCAGCAAGACAAAGGAGAACTCCCACTGACCCCATGGGCATAGCTATCTAGTGCTCCCACAATCCTGACTCCCTACTCCACACTCTTCCCCAGGAGGAAGCTGAGCCATGAGGAGGTCTAGCCATCATGGCTTCTGCTGTCTGATGGTGGTTGGGCTTGGCTTGGTTCTATTCAGAGGTGGCTCTCGGAACTGTCCAGCTGCTGAACCTGAGTGGCTGTGAGAATCTGTAACAACACAGAATCTTTGTTTGAGTCCATCTGATTGTTCTCCCCCAGAGAGCTGAGACAGGACAAAGAGCTGGGAGGCTGCAGGCCTGGTGGGGGATGGAAGGAAGAAGACCAAGGGTGGGCTCGTGGGGAAACTTGACATCATGAGTGCAGAGCTGGCTGGAGAACACTACAGGAAGTTACTTTAATCTCCAGAATGAGCTCAGAGGTATTGAGGGTGAACATATAACCTCTATCCATTCATTTAATATATGGCTGTGCATCACTGTTACATCTTAGAAAATGACTATTCATAATGGAAGTCTTGGCAAAGGTTTCCTTCTAATCAGCGAAACAGGGGTTGGAGGGCTCGGCTGTGGTACCCTTGCCAGAGGCTTTTAATTTACGAGAGATGTTAAATTATGCTGCCGCCAGATAGTCGTATACGGGAAAAAATACAATAAGTCAGAGGGAAGTGCTACTTTTTCTGTTGTATTTGACAGGCACAGGAAGTGGCCATTAGCCAAGCCTCTGAGCGCATGTCTGAGCAATGTACTGCACACACAGTTTCTTAAATTGTCCCCCCAGGCCAAGAAGGAAAAGTTCCAGTGTGTCACAAGCACCCCCAGAGAGAGAGAGAGAGAGAGAGAGAGAGAGAGAGAATGAATGAATGCATGGTCCACAAACAGAGGTTCAAGGTGTGGGGAAAGCTTGCTTGCCTCAGGTTTCCCTGGGATCGGTCCAGGCTGGTTTAATCTTGTAGAGGTATGCTGAAGCTGCTGAAAAATAGTTTCAGGCACAGGAGCAAAGAACTTATAAATATCTCATTTCTTACTTTACTCTTTGCCAGCAAGGGCAGTTCAATACACTAAGGTTTCCTGTCGATCATTTCTGTATGAGGGCTGAGGCCAACTACAGGTTCAGACGAGACTAACTATTGCCTGCAAGGTGTGACCTGCCCCTTAGCTTTCTGAACTTCAGAGCCAACTTGGGTCAGTGTGGAGGCTCCCAGGACTCTCTGGGTGGGGGAATTCACCTGAGCTAAGGATCTAGGAAGGGCAATGGTAGATGTGTGCTCTGTGCCTCTGTAGCTCATGCATGATCTTAAGGCAGAGGCATGGGCCACGTTTTTGATGAAAAGCTGACTGAGAAGGTATGACATGACTAAAATGGCCCCCGAAGGACAATGCCCCAAGCTGAAATGGCAGGAGATGCTCCAGCACCTGTCCATCCTACACAGGCTGGCTAGCCATTGCTTTTCAAGTTATTTGACAGAGGTTATTTTCATGCTCATTACAAAAGTATCTGCAAAGACTTGTATGTCTCTGAATCTTCTTGCACATTACTGACACTTGGGGATCTCTCTAGCACCCTTGACCTGGCTCTCAGCATAGATACTCCAGAGTAGTGCATTTGGGATGTGGACCTCGGCATCAGGACTTTTTGCAGCTCCCCAAAGGGAGCTGGCACTTGGCATATCTGCTTAAATGTATGCTCCTTGTCAAGGTTTCTGATTATGCATACTTTACATCTTACATGCAGCATCTTACATGCAGTTTCTGCATTGCATAGACTTGCACATCAGGCAAGTGGGACAGGCAAAGAGGTTTTGTTGCTGCGAAAGCAACCCCTACATGCTTTGTTGGAGGGACAGCAAGGCATGATCTTAGCAAGTTCCTGGAAGATGGAAAGGCAGAAATTACAGGAGTGCAGCAACAGTCATGGCTCAGTGGGGAATGGCTTTATTCACACTTTACACAAGATTCTTGTAGTCTGGCTGGATTCTCACAGTTGTGGGACTTAGAGACTATTGTGGCTGTTTTAAGATAGGAACTCTTACTTGGCCCGGAATCAGAGCATGGGCACCTCTGGGGCTCTCAGACTCTCTTCTGACAGTTGTCTTGGTTTTGGTTATTCCAGTGGTTAGAAGGTTCTTAACTTTTCTTTCTCAAGTAACAGTAAATCTCATGGTTGGTCTGAAATAGCTGGAGATCTCATGCTTTGAGTCTCGAGTCTGGGAGCCAACTGGTCCAGGGCTATTCCCATGTTGTCTGGGCCTCAGATTTATACTTGCTAATTTCTTGCCCCCTCTTCTGAGCATTTACTTCTGTCTGCACGCAGAATGGACTTGCGTTAGAGGCCAGTAGCTACTCCTTTAACTTCTAGGTCTAAGGAGGAACAGAAGAATCAAGGACAAAGGCACTGAAAAGAGGCAGAAGGGCTTCTCTGTGGATGCTCTTTGGTTTTGTTTGTTTGTTTTGTAAAATAACATTTATCTTTAATTGGTGAGTGTCAACAGCGGTATGGTGTGTTGACAGCCAGTTTATGATAGAGGAGGATCCTGAGGTGAAGGAGCATAAATAAGCTCTTTCCATAGATATTCCTGAGCCCTACCACAGCATAAACGTTATGCTAGGATGGCATGTCTAAGAGATTGGGAAAGAATCTTTAGTTGTGGTGTTTTCCCTATGGTGCAGTTGAGGAGGACTGGAGAAGCAGCTGGGAAGGGGCTTTCATGGTGAGTTTATTTCATGCCAACATCGTCCTGAAAGGTCCAAGAGGCCTGTGCATGTGACAAAACCGAGAGGAGCGATCCACTCCTTTGATATGAAGAGATTTTGTTTTCCCCATTTTAAGACATCCTTAGTGAAGCTTTATTTTCATTATCAAGAGGAGGGTGCAGCAGTGGTGTTGGTGACCCTTTGGCTTGTTTAAAAACCTTGCACTGAACTGTGCAAAATTTTAGATTTATTTAGATTTTCACAACAATAGATTCTGGTTTTTATGTTCTTTTTCTTAATTACCCAAATAGTTAGCAGCCATGTGTTAGGTAAGTAGTCATAGAATCTTTGTGAAGAAAATCTCTACTTAAAATTTCTTGGAAGGTGTGCTGAATGCTTCTAGACTCTAGAGTTTCAAGGGACACACTTGTGGAGTTGCTATGGGAACACAGCACTTTGTGGGGACACACAGACCTACCCAGAATGGTTAAATCAACTTAAGAATACAATCTTACAATCTAGACCACCAACACATTACATTATAGAAGAGTTATAGTAGGGTGTTGTTCACTAACATCTTAGGAACTTGTCTAAGGTTGTAAGGTTTTGCACAGCAGATCCAACACCAATGGACATAACTGCTAAGCACCCTGGCCTGTAGCTAGCTGAGGAAGGGTACAGCCAGAGCTGCACTTTCAAAACAACAACAACAACAACAATAAAACAAGATCAAAACAAACACCCAACATATTTTTGTGGTTGTTGCTTTATTGGAGTGTTTTAGCTCTAAACATTGAACTATTAGATTTATTTCTTTTAAAATACTGTAGTTAATTTATGTTTAATTAATATTTGAGAAATCCATACAATGTATTTTGCTCTTATTTCATCTCCATCTTCAATTCCGGGCAATGAGATTGAAACAGAGCAGAAGAGGCCCTTACACCTTCACATAGTTGCTACACTACTAACAGCAGCCCAGACATGGAATCAGCCTAGAACACAGATGCTTGTTATGGAATCTTGTTCCTCTGTGAGAGGAATGGAGTTATGACATTTGCAGAAACACGGATAGAACTAGAGATTATTATGAGAAGCAAGTCATATCCAGAAAGACTAACACAACCTATTTTCTTTCTTGTGAAATCTAGATTTAAGTTTGTGTGTACCTATGTGTGTCCACATACCCAATGTCATGGGAGAGGACAGGGACTGTGAGCCCAGAGGAAGAGGCCTAAAGGGATGTTAGAGAGCACAAGAGAAGGGAATGAACTCTGTATTACATGAAAACAGGAAGGATTATTTAGACAGGAAGATTAGAAAGAAGGGACGAGGGGTTAGGGGTTCAGGGGGTGGGGCAAGGCAGTGGAGAGCAAATAAGAACGATGTATAATGACTGTTGCATCAATTATTATTACTACTCAAATCACCCCACCAGCTGCAGCGTGTGTTCCTCACCAGCTACCCAATGTTCTGGATTCCCGAAAGGCAGACACACACGTGTATGGTTTAAGGCCTTATATTTAATATGCCTTAAACCATACAATGGCTGGGTACTTCCAAAGCTCCCTGTGGCTAACATACTCGCCCCTTCAATATTCCTAAATTTCTTGCTAAAGTCTATATTTTCCTGGCTTCCACGAGCCCAGGCCTATAGCCCTCCTGGGTTGTGATCCCCGACTCTACATGTTGGCAATCTCTCGTTCTTCCTGTTCTACACTTCTCAGACCAGGCCCTTCTCCTTCCCCTGCAAATGGTGATTCTCCTCTTCCCTCACATTCCTTACCTGGGAACCTCAAAGTCTCGCCTCTGTCTCTCTGCCCAGGCATTGACTGCAGGCAACTTTATTTACCAATTAGAGCCAATTCTGGGAAGGGACCTGCAGCATCTTACATGCAGCCGTACGAATTCCCGTGTAATTTGGGAACCCATAATGGAAGCATTAAACCAAATCCACAACAAATGACATGTGTGTGAGAGAGAATGTCATACACGAGTAGCCCATTACTTTGTATGCTGACTAAAAAAAATCAATAAAATGAATTCATAAAGCAAACCCAACAGGAACACATTCATGGATGAAGAAGGAAGATGAAAGAGGAGGCTCACCAATGGACCTGCAGCATGGACAACACGGGGCAATTAAATGTGTGCACGCACGTTCTCCACAGCTCAAGCGAACCAGCTCTGAGCCACCCCTGATCTGTGATTTGTCTTCTTCCAGGCAAATTCCAGGCCCTGCCCTTTGCCAGAAAGTTTGATGTCCTTTCCCTACCCCTCTGAAGTATGCTTCATTTGGTATGTGATACCTACCATTCTGTCCTCAGGCCTGGTTTAGTTCCCCAGGGTCTTGCCATTGACTTCCAGATAAAGGTCTAAATTCAGGTGTGACCTTGAAGTGCTATTGAGATTGTCAAATGCGTCCAGCGTACTTGCAGCCCCTCCAGTACTGAAGTCAGGGCTTATGCAGCCAGGCTGCATCTCCTGAGCATACTCTCCTAAGCAGGGAACACATCGATTGTCAAGAACACCCACTGCTCTCAGTGGGAAGCTGGTCTGGTCACTTGGGTGCCACTGAGGTGCTACTCTGCAGTCACTTAGCCACCATGAGTTGACCTTGCCAGTACCTTAGGAAAGGAAACGGAATCAGTCTGTAGTTCAGAGCCACAGAAGCCCTGGACCAAATGCCAGCAACCACACAGAGATGATAGGATGCTCAAGTTTTCTTTGTTGAGAAAGCAACAATGATGTTGGCTGTAACTTTGCTGATATCCATGAGCATCCAAGGATTGGACTGGCCCTTCAGCTCACTTCTCAAAGTGTAAGAAACTTTACCCTTTATCATCTTCATTAACAGTCATAAGAATCTCAATATGTAAACACATTTCTTTTTCTTCTTTTCCCTCCCTTCCTTCCTTCCTTCCTTCCTTCCTTCCTTCCTTCCTTCCTCCCTCCCTCCCTTCCTTCCTTCCTTCTTTTTTTTTTTTTCTTTTTGCCTCTACCCTATCTTTTTCTTTGGACACAGAATGCTTCCAAAAGCCCATGAATGGGGTACTGGGAATACTGGTAGCTGGGAGGTAGAGATACAGTGGGAGGGCAGTTATGGGAAGTTAAGGCTTCCTGCAGAATCCCTTCCAAATAGCACCAGAACGGATGGAAGGACTCCAGATGTTTTTTTCCTCAAGGGTCTCTTATTCCTGAAGAAGGGGAAGCATAAAGTAAGGCCTCTGTATAAGTTATTAGGACCGGACATTTGAGCTGGTTCCTAAAGACACTGGGACCAGCCATGCATGGCCGTTCATCCTAACACTTGGTAGGTAGAGGCAGGAGGATTGAGAGCTCCAGAAGAGCCTGGATTATATAGGAGTTCAAGGTCAAGTCAGCAACCAAGCAAGATTCTGTCTCAGAATTTCCAAACAAAACAAAACTGTGTGAGCTATGAGGTGAGCTGAAGGCTCTTAGCCTGACAGCTGTTACACTGACACCTCAGTTTGAGAGTCCACTAGGTACCTGGATGGCTCCTTATGATGCACAGATGCTTAGATACTGGGTCAGGGTGAGCTAAGAGGATGACAATTAATATTGGTTATGGTTACGAGCGATGGGAAATGTCCATACCAAAGTGATCCGGCTGGTGAGACTATGGTTCAGAGGGTTTTCATAGCAATGCTGAAGAATATTGAGGCTCAGTAGAAAACAGGCCAAGGCACAAGCTGAGCCTCCTTTGCCAACGCGATGAAGATAATCAGGAGAGTGGCCCAGGACTCCTGGCAAGTGCTGGTCTCCAAGGGAAAGTCTTCTCGAGTCTTGAGACTTCCCCAGGTCACTAGAGATTTGTGGGGACATTCCCATAGTTTCCTGGAACTGTTGAATCTTTTTCTACGTTTCAGAAAACTGGTCTCTGGAGTTAATGGCATTAAGATGTGGCCTGGGCTTTTGGCTGGAAGATCTTCAGTGAGAGCAGATGGCCACAGTGGTATTAAAACTAAAGACTGCAGTAAAGCTTTTAATTGAAAACAATTGGACCCTGCTGGATGGTAATTACCTTGGCTGCTTGCAAATAATATCTTGCCCCTGATGCCATGAGAGGGAAGCTGAACGGGAGCTCGAGAGATCCGCCTTGACACGCGTCTAATAAGGACGGGCTTGGTAAAGTCCTTCTCTAGGGAACCTCTGTGACAAAGGGACTGAGATGAACTTTGCTGGAGTGCAAACTGTGGAGACAAAGCATCCACTTATAAAACGGCCCAATGGCTCTCTTGGAGGAAATTGAAATTCCACCCATCTTCAGGAGCAAAAAAAATAAATAAATACTTTAAGTACTTCTGTCTTTTCTCAAGATAAAAAGCCTAATGAGGAAGACATTGTGTCTGGGTGATGGACAGATGTTTGTGCTCTGAGTGACAGCCATGGCTGAGAACTGAAGGGTTATAAGGCCAGTCTCCATCTTGTCTGGAAGCTTTCACCTCTTGACACTGCCAAGGGCTCAGTTGACATTGAAATGTAGACAAGCACTGCCCAGGGCAGGGATAAAATAATGATGAGATGAACTCGATCCTGGGAGTGAGGTGCTAAGCAGATGTTAGCCACAGGCAGTCTTATAGTGGAACACTGAGATGGAGAGCCTGGGTGGGAAGGGGTTGTGAAGGCCCCAGAAATCCTCGGCTTGGTAATCCTCACAAATTATACCCAAGGGGGTTGGGCAGATAGATGGCTTAGTAGGTAAGAAGAAAAACAAGTGAGAGAGAAAGATTCTTGATGGCCTTCACATGGCTGAGTGTGGGCACCTGTTCACACATGTGCATACACTGCCTTCCCTCAGTCCCAGCACACAAAGTCACATTGAGGGCTTCTCTAGATTGTAGACTCTTTGATGGAATTCAGTTGGTGAAGAGCAGTTAGTGTCACGTAGACCAGGCCCAGGTGAGATGGTCACTCCACCTGTGTGTGTGTGTGTGGGGGGGGGGGGGGTGTTTAGGATGCTCACTTTTGTTTTGGTTCATGCTCCAAGGAAGGGATGCTATTTTCACCACCTTTGGGAGCTTATAACTTGTGACTTAGAAGCCTATCTGTGCTTTATTATGTCCTGATCCCTTTTTGTGTATTGCTGGAAGACCTGGATCCTAAGTACAAAGGAGCCCACGGATGACCTGGTGTAGGACACACCTTCTCCTGTCTAAACCAGTCCCTTGGCAGAACTTGTGTCTTCATGAGGGTGGGTGGACCCTAAAGGAAATGGAAATACACGTGCAGAGTATGAAAACCCAAGGTTATAGTGTGAGTCTGAGCATCAGCCCCATGGTCACTATAGCCTATGATATTTGTGGTCTGGGGTCAAAGCCCAAAGAGGCTTTGGATGGCCACCTCCCATGAAGAAAAGCAGTAAAGTGCCATCACTGTGTCCCCAAGATATACCTCGGTCCTGGTTCTCTGGTCTGACTGCTCCCTGAAAAGTTCCCACGTTGGAAACTTAATCCCAAATGCAGCAGTTGACAGGAGGACCATCAAGAAATGAGTAAGTCATGAGGGTTCTCATCTTTTTGATCAGACTAATGTCCTCATCTTTAGATTGCATTAGTCCCTAATAAAGTTAACTTGTTATAAAAGCAAGTTGAGCCAACTACTGGCTTGCTTGGGCTCTCTTACACCTCCAACTTCAGCCTGAATGGCACAGTGCAAAGTCTTTGATGTTGGACTTCCCATGTCCTGGAGCTGTTAGAAATAAATTTATTTTCCTTACCAATGACCTACTCTATAATAATGGACTATTGTAGCACAATGGACTAAGATGTATAGGAAAATGTAAAATATGTAATTTAGCTTCAAAAATAATGGCATAGCTTATGGAGCAAAACTAAAACATGCATGTCCAGACAGACATACATGCATCACACAGACATATGCACAGACACAAAAACACATACATCACACACACACACACACACACACACACAACAATGTGGCCTAAGCCATAAAGAAAACTGTGCACTAAAAGTTTAAGTGTGATGTCTCCTGCTCAGGGTGTTCTTAGCTGTTTTGTGGTCTGAGTTACCCCTGACTTGGTAGCTAACACCTTACTACTTGTTCTGGCTAGTAAGTCATTAAGGACTCAATGTCTTGGATTTCTCTGTTCTGGTCATTTTTCTCTTTCTTTTTCTTTTTCTTTTTCTTTTTCTTTTCCTTTTCCTTTTTCTTTTCCTCCTCCTCCTCCTCCTCCTCCTTCTTCTTCTAACAGGCAGTCATAAAGTCCAGGTTGTCCTCGAATTCACTTAAGCAGCAAAGCATGACCCCCAACTTGTGATTCTCTTGTCCCCACCTCCCAAGAATTGAGATTACAGGTGTGTTGGTAACACACACAATTTATGTGGTGCTGAGGTGAGCTCAGGGCTCAGTAGTGTTGGGCAAGCTAATCTTCATTCATATTCTGATTCTACTTTGATGTTCTTTGCAGATAGCTGTTGGGACCTACAGACTTCTCATGGGCAGCTCAGACAGCATTCTTTCCCTGTTTAGTGCTCTGTGGCTCGTGGTCCCCATGTAGGCACTATTCTCTCTCTCTCTCTCTCTCTCTCTCTCTCTTTCTCTCTCTCTCTCTCTCTCTCTCTCTCTCTCTCTCTCTCTCTCTCTCTCTCTCTCAGGTTATGAGAACAAAATCTGCTCTATTCACCTACCAGAGAGCTGGCCTTGTGTGGTTAACAATGTCTCCTCCCTGAGACCTGAGTAGTACCCTCCAGGGCTCTGTAATCTTTCTTTCTGTTGACACAGAATTCCTATCAGCAACCCCACTCCCCTTATCGGCTGTGGGACCTTAGGATGTCTGTCTCATCCCCCTTCTGTGGCATCTGCTTGAATGTTTGAACACAGGGACCCTTGTCTTCCAAGAGTTATAGTCCTCAGGACAGGCTTGCCAGTCCCGTTATACAACAGAGCAGGGCGTCTTTACTATCATTCCTTCACTTTTACATCTGGATATGGCTCTTTTCAAGACTCAGCCTACAGAACTTGACCTAAGCCATTGGGTATCTCATCAGGATGAAGGTGTGACTACAATGTGAAAATCCTTTCTAATGTTAATGTGGCCAAAATTCCTGGTACAGATAAAAATGATTTCCAAGCCATGCCCCCCCTGTCTTTTCTCCCTTCCTCTCTCTTCCCCTCCTGTTCTCTTATTTCTTTCCTTTTTTCCTCTCTTCTCAGATCTTCGCCCCCTGCCCCATCCAATCCCCTATGATCTTGAGCTTCCTCTTCCCTCGTTTCAGTTTCCTGTCCCTTCCTCTTGGCCATAGAAGTTGTTACTAGAGCATCCCCGACTTGCCTCAGGGTGCTGAAGGATGGTTTCTGTTTTTTTTTTTTTTTTTTTTTAACCAGGTGTGCGGCAACTAATGCTACATGGAGACTCTCCAGCCACAGACGTTGCAGGGACTGACGAGGGATGTCTGGGATTAGTAGCAGTCCCGTGAGGTACAGAGAGACATGCTTTCCTCTTGTGTGGGTTAAATAGTGACACAGAAGGGCCTTAGGGTCTTGTGGCAGAACTTATTATGCGGGCCTTGGGGAGAGGATTCTGGTCTGGTCTTAGAAGGCTTGGCCTCATCCCACGTGGCCCAGCTTTCACCACATCTCTGAGCCAGTTCGTTCATCCTGTTTAGTGCTGAGCATTCCTGTTTGGGTGACAGTGGCAGAATGTGGGAATAAAGGATGTGATTCACCTCCCGATACTGGCTTTCGTTCAGGAGACAAGGGGAAGCGAGGTAGCTTGAAACATCCCATCATTTTTCATGAGCAGTTAAGATAACTATTTGCTGTTTGTATTGCGCTCTGTAATTGTACAGTATAATTGCTTCTTGTAGGCCCACGGTGTCTGCTCTACAGCACTCTATTTTATAGGTATTTGGAGGTGTATATTTTTATCGATTTGGCATCTATACAGCAGTAAATGTGCTGGATTGATGGGCGTGGGAGTAACATGAAGGTGCTTGGTGCATCGATTTGTAATCTGTGAAGGGCCTCCCTGCACTTCTGCATGTATGTGTTACTAGACTGTAAGCAATGTTAACAGTAAAGAGAATATTTGGGGTGGGCATGTGTCCCAAATAACGAATGAAGTGATCATTATTTGCCCTCTCAGGACCCAGCCTGTGGGTGGGTAGGCCAAGGGAAGCTACACCTGGTGGACTGCCTTCTTGAAGAACTGTCATGTTTTCCCAAGTCGCTTTAGTTCCTTTCTGGTTGCTGTGACATATAGCAACTTGAGGGGAATAGGGTCTACTTCAGCTTACAGGTTACAGTCCATTACAGTCACTATCCAAGGAAGCCAGGGCAAGCAAAAGGCTTGGAACAGAAACCAAAGAAGAATGCCGCTCAGAGGCTTCCTTCAGGCCCAGGCTCAGCTGCTTATTCCCACTCTACCCAAGCCCATGTGCCAGGGATGGCAGCTCCCACTGTGCCATCTACACTAATGAGCAGGTCCCACAGACATGCCCACAGGCCGATCTAAAGAGGGGCAATGCCTCAATCGAGGTGTGTGGAATTGACAACCAAGCTATTGCCATTATACACCTTCGCTCAGGGCTTGTGCAATGTTGATGTTGGCTGGTTAGATGGGTCTGGGGAGGTGAATGTTGAAGCTTTTAGAAACAAATGCAGATAGATGACAAACTTCTTCCACTTTTACTTTCCTTGAGCAAAAATGGAATGGTTCATATATTTATTGGACATCCCCTTCTTGGAAAGTGCTGGGCTGGCCATTGGCTCAGGCGGGAAGAAACCTACTGTGCAAACATGAAGACCTGAGTTTGGATTAGAGAAATCGTGTGCAAAATAGCATTACAACGGTATGCACCTGCCTGTTGCTCTAGCACTTGGCAGTGGGGAGAGAGGTGTTGTTGGGGGAGTGGGAAAGAAAGACAAGTAGAGCCCTGAAACTCACTGGACAGACAGTGTGGCTCAACTGATGAGGTTCAGTTTTAGTGAGAGACCCTGTTCAAAAACCAAAGGAGGAGAGAGATTAAGGGAAGATATTCGATATGAACCTCTGGCCTCTACTTGCATGCACATATGCACAATAACCACATTAATAATTATATATCACACATACAACACACACACACATGCACACACATGCACACACACCACACACACACACACACACACACACACCTATTTAGTTCACTTTCCCAACTCTAGCTTGGATTATTCATTCTTTAATCCCTTAATACTTGTAGTTATTTATATATTCTCGGTACAAATCCCCTGTTGTATTAATAGTAGGTGCAAGAATATGAGATTCTTCACATATTTTGTAGGCTGTCTCATTTTGTAAACACTCTGGCAATTGTGTCTTTAAACACAGCACACAGTACTGATAGCTGCCCACTTGGGTTCATTATGGCACTGTGCATATAATGTTACATTAGGCCACATCTGTGTACTCAAATGCAGAATATTGGAAAATGACACGAAATAGAAAGGAGACAATCAGGGAAGAGTAGGGGACAGAGAAGCAGGGAGCACTCCTTGCTCACAGTTCATTACCCATATTCTTGGAACACATAGGTCATGTACAGTTAGTATAGACTGATGGAAAAGAAGTAACTTATTAATAGTGGGATATTCTGGTTGCTTCTCAGAAATGTCACCCACTAGAAAGAGGTGCTTATGGGCTTCCTCACTGGGTCCTCGCTAGAGATCTCTCTTTCGTCCATCCTGTCTGCCTGTCTGCCTTCATTTTCTTAGGCTTTTAATTACTCCCCCCAGTATAACTTGCATATGCAAATGCGACTGTCCTTTTTGGACTCATTCTTTTTCCTTCCAGGTTGTTTTTGTTTATTTGTTTGTTTTGCATTCCCTGCTGATAGCCAGCTGAGTGGCAGGAAGGGGCTCTGAGTGTAGAGTGGAGGCTATTTCCCAAGGGGACCTTAACCTTTGAGGGTAACAGGGAACTGCAGAATTCATTATTTCTTGAGTTTTATAAATTGTCTGTCTCCACACTTTGACTTGTTGAGTGAAAATTAAACTGTTGAGAGAGAGAGGGAGAGAGAGAGAGAGAGAGAGAGAGAGAGAGAGAGAGAGAGAGAGAGAGAGAGAGGTGGCCTAGGTATGGAGAAGGGAAGATGGACCAGAGACCATGTGAAAGCAGGTCCAGCCTCTCTTGGTCCTGGCAAGCTTACAAATGGATCTGGGCCTAAAGAACAGCTCGCAAGAGCCTGGCTTAGTTCACGCTGGTTAAAGTAGCCAGGAAGCATTATTCACTGCTCTCTGTAACGTGAATAATTTACTCCAGTCCCTCAGCTAGAATGAAAGCAGAAAAGCCTTTGGGACTCTTTGGATAAAGTGCTCTGCAAACATGTCAGATGAGTTTGGGTTTTTATTGCAGAGGAGCCTGGTAAGGATGGGAATGGGAGTTAAGTTACACGCAAGGATTTATTACCGGAGGGAGCAGCTTTTAACATAATTATTCTAAGAAAACAAATAGGTGATAAAAGAGTGGAAATCATATGCACATCATAAATTGTATTTAATGCAGTTCTGTTTTGACTGCAGGTGTGACTGACTCACTTTTTGTAAATAATTAACATTGTATGAGTAGGCTGGTAAAACCCCATGTTCTCACCCAAATGCAATGGTTTTTACATGTGGGCTCTTGCTACACCTGTGGTGACCAACTCTCACAGGTGTGCACAGCAAGCTCATGGACTCAGGCAGTTGAACAGTAGGTTTTGTGTGTGCAACATGGGAGTGTGTCTGTCTGTCTGTCTGTCTGTCTATTTGCCATTCACTGGGTGAGGGAGAAAGGCAGACATTGGGAAAGGAAGAAATAGAGAACTGGAGACTTGGGAGGGAAGTTGGGACTTTACAGTGGCATTTGGTCTTCCAGCATTCCTAATTCTTAGGATGTGATGTGGAGTGGGTTGGCATGGTGCTGCTTGTATTCTAATGCTAATACTGGTTCCTGAAGACCTGATTGCCCCAGAGATGAGAGAGTCCAAATGCAGATCCAAGTGACACTATGTGACCTTTAACCCCAAGTTATTTCTGATTGGTTATTAAAGACACTGACAGCTAATAGCTGGGCCGAAGAGACATAGGCAAGTTTTAGGGTTCCCAGGCCTTAGGGACTGGAGGAGAACCACGAGGAGGAGAAGAAGGAGAGGAGGAAGAGAAAGTTGCCATGGCTTAGGAGTCAAGAAAACATGGCCCCGAGGGCTGGCCAATTGGAGTTAGGAGTAGCTCAGATGAACATAGTAAAGTGATAACTCAAGGTCATCGATGGGAAAGTAGATCCTAATAATATAGAGAGTAGGTATCTGCCTACCTCTACTGCTGATTAGGGCTTATTATAAAGGCTGTATGCGTGTCTTTTACCTGGGAATTAAATGGTTAAAGGTGGGGTAGAAACCCTGGATTGGGATTAAAATTTCTACAACAGTGCTGTTCAAATTAAACAGTGTTCCAAGTGTGACTGTTGCCATAGGCACCCCTGAGTCTTATGGAATATACTGTTGCATGGGATCAGAAAGTGACTGAGCTATCAGAGCTCTGAGCAGCCTTGGAGAATGGCCTTATGTTAAGGCCATTGCTATCTAAAAGGGTAGTGATCTTCAAAAACAGGAAACAAGCAAGGTCTAAGTGGTCTAATTTGAGATCTGAGTGTAAGGTTTTCAGCTAGAGCCCTGTAGATAAAAAGGACCAGGATTAAAGGGGCTACACCGAGGTGCAAGCCATGGCTCTAAACACAGTGAGGACCAGTATCTAGTTAGAAATCCTTACGGGTTCCTCCCACCCACTTCTTAGGACCAGGATAAAGCACCAGCAAGATGGCTCAGTGTATAAGGTGCTTGCTGTCAAGCCTGACACTTGATTTTGTTCCCTAAAACCAACATGGTGGATGGGAAGAATGGACTCCTGAAAATTGTTCTCTGATCTCCACACACCTGCTGTGACAAGCACATGCTCCCCCACAAATAAATAAGTGTTTTTTGTTTTTTGTTTTTTTTTTTTTAAAAAAAACCCAGAATCAATACTCTCTTCATACACTCTCCTTCTTGCTGTTGTTATTTCCCGAGGGTCCTGTGTTCATTATGTGGTGGTCTCTGAACCACCTTACATAAATCTGTGGCTTGGCCCTCTGTTTTCTTACCCTGCCTGGACATTGCCAGACATTCCATCTGGAAGCCTAAGCTGTTTCTTCTTTCTGTCCATGAATGTCTTCACTTTTAAATGTCAGCATTTCCTCTAAATTCTTAAGGTTAACCATAAGAAGAATTAAAAGTGTTTTTTTTTCTATATTCGTTTTAATTTTTGTTTTTTATTGGGAGCCTTTTTGACAAATGTCGTTGGTTATGTTACTGAAAAGGGGAGGTCCCAGAGCTCATTTATTGGCTGTTAGGGACATCTGGCCTGATTAGTCTGATTGCAATTTCCCTAGAGCATCTATGCTGGGTGCCCTCAGAATGGCACATCACGAAAACATGTAAGACCCTGAATTCAGACTAGAGAACGCCATGGTTTGGGTACTTTAGATGAGATGACAGTGGGCCTTTGGGTCTTAGGGTCTAGGTATTGCTTGTTCCCTCAGTGTTAACTCTACTCTGAGAAAGCACATCGTTCAGCAGAGACAAGCATAGTCAAGGATCTGTACAAGTCTTTCCCATAGATCCCTTCCTTCCTTGTCTTTGCTACACCAGGCATTGCCATGTGAACATATGTAAACATTTGAAAAGCAAAACCTCAATTCCTGGTGTGGAGGTGGGGTGGTATAAAGTTGACAAAAAATTGACATAGAACTCTTCAGATCTCACAGAAAGCACTTGAAAGAGATGCTGCTAATATGTGCTGAGCATGAAGTCTGCTGGGCGTGTGAGACAGTTTCAGTCCATCAAGTGGGTGCTTGGTAGTGCTGACTAAGCATACTCTAATGGTGTTGTCAAACTGAGCCTCCTTTTGAGTGTGCTAAATTTGAAACTAAAGTGTAGCGTGCTCTGACTCCATCCCTGCCCAAGCTTAGTGTGCTTGTGTGTGATGACGACTCGAAGAGCTATTAAATGAGAGCGAGATGATTGTTGATTTTTAATCTACCCAAAGGTTTATCAAGTTAATTTATTTTCTCCATAAACCTATAGCTCAATGGCCTTGATCCCCACGAGACACTGGTTTCTGTTGGAAGTGGACTCCTGAACCAGTTCAGCTCTCTTTTCCCAAGTGATCAGTAGCCCAGTTTGTGCAGACTCCTGTATCCTTCAGTCTAGGGGGAGGTGTCTGGAGCTCCAGCAGCAGCACGGACCACACACGCTGTAGGTCTCCATACATCCTTTGTATGTGGACTGGACTCAGCTCACCCTTTACTCTGTGCTCCATGCTGGGTGTGATGGCCCATCTCCACTGTGGTCTTTATTGTACTTGGAGTCACCTAGGAGACACACCTCTGAGCATGCCTGAGGGTATTTCTAGAGAGGACGAACTGAGAAGGGAAGCCCCACCCTGGATGTGGGCAGCACCATTCTATGAGCCATGGTCTCAGACTCAGTAAGTATGAGGAAAGAAAGAAAGCTGGCTAGGTAACAGAATAGCTCTCTGTGTATTTCCTCCTCTGCTGATATGAGAAGGCTCCTGATGTCCACAGCTATAAGCCACTCCTGACTTCCTCACTGTGAAGGACTGGGCACTCAAATCACAATCCAGAATAAATCCTCCCTCCTGGAAGCTGTGTCTTAGCAGGTGTTTTTCCATAGTACCATGGTTTTCTGGGACCATTCCTCCCATGTGGCGTACAGCCGGTCCCATAACTCCATTAGGCCTGTGTGTGCTTTCAGGCCCTCCTGGACACCTGGGTAGTTTCTGTTGGTCTGTCCTGTTGTTGGCAGGCAGAGGCAATGGAAGAATCCTCTCTTCTCTGCAGGTGGGTGGAATGCCAACCACTAGTCAAGATTTAAGTTGAGAATGGAGGCTTCAAATTGGGCAGGGACACGCCCAATATCCTGACCTTTTCTGAGCATGTGGCAGAGATGCTGTATCAGCCCTTGTGTGTTGCTGTTACTGGGTGAGTGCCTGTACACTCTGTGTGTGTATTTGTGTGTGTGTGTGTGTGTGTGTGTGTGTGAGAGAGAGAGAGAGAGAGAGAGAGAGAGAGAGAGAGAGAAAGAGAGGTGGAGAGAGAGAAAGAGAGAGAGAGAGGGAGAGAGAGAGGGGGGAGAGAGAGAGAGAAAGAGAGAGGCTTGATGGGTAGTATGTGTGTATATATGTATGTGTGTATATGGACAGCATGGCTGTGAATGTCATGACAACCCCTGATGTCAGTTCTCACCTTGTACCATGTCTGAGACAGGGCCTCTTGTTTCCTGACACATATGCTGATTATCTGGTCCTTGAGCTTCGAAGGTTCCCATATCTCCACCTCCCATCTTGTAGCAGTGCTAGGATTGCCAATAGCACCTGTGTTACCCACCAAGCTTTTACTCTGATTCTGTGGATTTCAACTCAGGTCCCCATGCTCATGTGCAAAGTTCTTCACTTATTCTCCCCATCCCAGATGTTCCTCTCTTAAAGAAGTGTGAAAGGCTTCTTTGTGGAGAAATATGTAGGCTTGGGCCAGAGAGCTGTCATCTCTAGCCAAATCTATCCTTCTTGAGAATAACCTGTCTCACTTATAAAAGGAGCATAATTGTTCTGTCCCCATGAGTTTGTTCTGAAAACCCCCAGGAATTACTACTTAGGATGTTTGTAGTCAATGGCTATTAACTGTTTATTAATTTAAATTGTAGCACCTACAAAACTCACATTCCGAATGAGTTGATTCTGAAGTTTCAGATGCACAGTTCCATGGGCAGCTGTAAACAGGCAAGTGTATATTAGGAGGACTCTGGCTCAAGGAGCACTCATCGCAAGTGTATATGAGGAGGACTCTGGCTCAAGGAGCACTCAGCACTGTTAAGCTCTTCTCAAATGTCAGAGGGCAATATTGGCATATGAAACATGAAGCTGGTATTTGCTGGGACTAGAGGATTCTACATTATTCATGAAGGCTTTGCACTCCCGAATCCTTTAATTCCACCACATCTCTCGTACAAAAGGCAAAGCCAGTGCTTTCTAGTTACACAATTTGTAAAATAAGATCCTTCAGTTGTGTGAGCACGGTAGAACTAGTTTCTCTCTTTTTTCTTTCTTTCTCCTTCTTCTTTCTTATGCAAGGAACCAGCTGTGGTGTCCCTTGCCCCAATTACACTGGCCCTTGGAAGAAAGGAAACTCAATGGTCAATGTCACAAATAGAGGTGTTTTTACTCTCTAGCCATGCTGTGTGATTGAGTGGCCATCCAGTTTGGGGATGTGTATACAAACCCAAAGGCTCAGGGAGGTAAAGAGTGAAGTGACACCGTCTTTATCTTGAGATAAAGGCTTCCAGGTGTCAGTTTTCTTACTGGCTGAGCTCTGGGTTTTTGTGTCATTTGCCTGTGTGGCCCCTTCCTGTCCTTTTCTGCCCTGCTCCTTTCTACCTACTCAACCCTGTCTATTTGCTTATTAGCACAGAGCACTGCTCCCAAGGCCTTCTCAGACTAACTGGAGGAAGCCACCTCCCTTATCTTCACAAGCCTTTTCTTCCCCTTCCCCCTCCCCTCCCCTTCCCTTTCCTCTTCCTCCTCCTCCTCTCCCCTTCTCTCTCCCCTCCCTGTCCCCTCCCCCCTCTCCTTCCCTTGGTCCTCCTCTTCCTCTCTCTTTCCCCCTTCTTCCCCTCCCTTCCCCTTCCTTCATTTCCTAAGTTGGGGATCTTAATGTGCTGCTCAGACTAGCTTTGAATTCCTGGGCTTAACATTCTCCCATTTCAGTCTCCAGAGTAGCCGGGATGCCAGGCAGATATCAACATTTCTGGTCCACCTACACTTTAATCAATGAAGCTGTATTGCCCTCATTTAGCACATTATTTCTGTGGGCTCATATTTTCTACCTGAACCGAAATTGTGTTTACACTTTAAATCCCCATGCCATCATGAACAGTAGGTGCTAGATAAGTGTTCATTCAAGTACTGGATTCAGACTCTTAGTTCCCGGCTCTGCCAATGACTAGTTAACTTAGAGACTTAGGAGCCTCAAGGACTTGCACAGGTCCCCCCTCCTTCCCCATCCCATCACAGTCACAAGCACAACCAGTGCCACAATAGTGGCGATAGAAAACAATTCCTACTACTCACTAGACTTCTATGTTATTTTGAGCATTTTACACTCCTTCCTAAATTTAATTTTTCCCACATTTCTCCAAAGCAGTGTCTTTGGTGAAAAGTATCAGTATCGCCACTGCATCTTCAGTGTGACTCTGCTTAGGTCAACTTGACATAACCTACAATCATCTGGGGAGAGAGTTTCATTTGGACAGTTGTCTAGATTAGGTTGGCTTGTGGACATGCCTATGGAAGATTGTCTTGATTTTTAATTGATGTAGGAAATTCTGCCCACTGTGGGTGGTACCATTCCCTAGGCTAGGCACTGAAAGATTAAAGAAAACTTGCTGAGTATAAGCATGTTGGCAGGATGGATGTTATGTGATCATCTGCTTCAAGCTCCTGCCACCACGACTCCTCCACAATGATGGACTGTCACCTGGAATTGTAAACAGAATAAACCTTTCTTCCCCTGTGTTGCGTTTTATCAGGGTGTTTTATCACAGCAACAAAAATAAAACTAGGCCTCAAGGTGCTCAGTATCTGCTTAGCTTACCCACTTACATGCAACTAATATTGAGACTAAAGCAACAATAGTATGTTAACATGGTGAGGCTGCTGTCCCTGTCAATCAAACACAGCCAAGGGTTTTGTATGGGGTAATTAAAGGCCTTTCACAGGTATCCCTAAAGGGGATTACCCTGGGTACTCCCACTGGACAGAGGGATCCTAGCCAAAAGGCTTTGCTTGTGGATCTCTCTGAGCATGGCCACCTCACATTAGTGATTATTTTGTTCCCCCTTCTAAGTGAGATTGAAGCATCCTCACTTGGGCCTTCCTTCTTGTTAAACTTTTTATGCTGGGGCAAAAATGGACCAAAGACTGAAGTAAAGGCCATTCAGTAACCAGCCCAACCTGGGATTCATCCCATGGCACTGACACATCCAAACCTGACACTATTAATGATACTATTTTGTGCTTACAGACAGGCATGGCTGTCCTCTGAGAGGCTCTATCAGCAGCTGACTGAGATTGATGCAGATAGGTTGGGGGCCCCTATGGGAGAGTTAGGGGAAGGATTGAAGGAGCTGAAGGGGGATGGCAACCCCATAGGAAGACCAGCAGTATCAACTACCATGGACCCCTGGTTAGTCCCAGAGCCTAAGCCACCAACCAAAGAGCATATATGTGCTGGTTTGTGGCCCTGGGCACATATGTAGCAGAGGACTGGCTTGTCTGGTCTCAGTGGGAGAGGGTGCACCAAATCCTGTAGAGACTTGACACCCCAGGGAAGGGGGATACAGGACATGGGTGGGTGGGTGGAAGGGAACCCTCTCAGAGGCTAAGGGGAGGAGGGATGTGGTGAAGAACTCTTGAAGTATGGACCGGGACAGGGGAGGGCAACATTTGAAATGTAAACAAATAAAACAATTTTTAAAAAGTGCATTTCCCCCAGCTTCTGGAAGAGTGATTGGATGTGAGGGTCAGCGTGTGGGTTCTACCTAGGCATAGCCACTCATCAGTAGCTTAATCTTGTGGAAAGTTTATTTCTAGCTATTTCTTGGTTATTTACAATAACTAGAAAGTATGGCATGCTTATAGGAAAAACCAGGCGAGAACAACTTTTCTATAGAAAATCCAAACTGCAAATGAAAACCTCAGCAGGGAAATAGTTTTTGTTTTCTTATTTTGAGACATGATCTTCTATTGCCCTGGCTGGTCTTGAGCTGTATAGCTGAGGATGACGTAACACTTCTGAGCCTGCTGCCTCTGCCACTGGAATGCTGGGATAACAGCAGCATATCACCACTGGTTTTATTTGGTGCTGGGGGATTAAACCAGGGCTTTGTACATGCTACACAAATACTCTACCAACCAAACTATGTTCACAGTCCAAAAGGGAAACCTTAATATTCTCTCTTGATTCTGTCCTCTTGCAAAATCAACCGTCCAGGTTATCCAACTAACTAACCAACCATTTAATCAACCAATCAACTCACAAAGAAGTCAATCAACCAGCCAAGCAAACGAGCAAATGGGCTCACTAAGTGTGTTCTTTGCAGTAGCAGGTGGCAGACCAAGCGGGATGGCACACGGACTGTGTCCATCTTTGATCATGATCTAGTGTAGAACTGCTTTTATTTCTGTTCCTGGCTCAGGATCCAGAGGGTGTGCGTGCTATGGGACCCACTGACTCTGTCTACACTGTTTCCTTTGGCCAATGACGATTTTGTCAGGCTTTGCTGTAAGCAGGATTGTGCCCAGCCTCTGCTGCCCTTTTTTCCTGTTCCGAATGCCACACATTTTTTGCCGTGAATGCTTGCGCCAGCCGAGCCTGTTTAGGGGCCTCTTGTAAAAGGCTCAGATGGAATTAAACACAAAGTAGTTTGGAATTTCGGGGAGAAAGTGGTATTGGGGGATTTATTTTCCTGTTCAACTCCGAAGGCTTCTGGTAAACTAGAAGAAATCACATACTTTTGATTCTCCTGTGTCACATGCATATATATGCTGTCTTAATTAGTTTTCTGTTGTTGGGATAAAATATCCTAACAGAAGCAGCTTACAGGAGGAAGCTTTCTTTTCACTCACTGTTTGGGTAGGGGGAGTCATAGCAGAAGTATATGAAGTAGCTGGCCATGTCTCCTCTACAGTCATGATCAATGGATGTTCCAGCTTATCTCACCTCCTTTTGTACAGTATGGGATCACATAGAGACAGATACCTCTCAGAGTGGGCAGTCTTTCCATCTCAGGTAACTTAATCTAGGTAACCCCCCATAAACATGCCCAGAGGGCTGTTTCCCAAGTCATCCTAAGTTGCCAACAGATATCAACCATCACATCTGTGTTCAGGTGGGTTTGTGTGCATGCGCACATGCATATGTAAGCTGTCGAGTGTGCACATTGCAATTGCTTGACCTTTGCTTCAATTCCTGGTAATCCTAAGACCTCTTTTATTTTTGTCTTTCCTAAGGATAATCTGTGTCTTCAGTTTCAATTGTCAGTGAAAAGTAATGATCTTTGTAGATTAGGTACTGATCATATTCTGAAAACAGGCAGTGTGCATGTGTGTGTGTGCGTGTGTGCAGAGGGTGGGTAATCCAGGAAAGGATGCACGAATGCACTCTCTCTCTATTTTTTGTACTTAGTCTAAAATGGTCTGTTTAGGCTGTTCTTTGAAAAGTGCCTGATTCTGTCCGGAAGCCCTGACCATTTTAGAGACAAGCAGGACAAGCAGAACCTGAGTGTGTTCTCGTTCTTGTTCTCTCTCTCTCTCTCTCTCTCTCTCTCTCTCTCTCTCTCTCTCTCTCTCTCTCTCTCTCCATGCCTATTCTGAGCAAGAACGTTTCTGATTTCTTCCTTTGGTGGAGTTTGTGCTCCAGTGTGAGGAGGGAACCCCGCCAGCTTCTCTCCTTGGCTTTTAGATGATTTCCATCTTTCAGATGAGGGAGACAAGACCTAAGGAACTTATAAAGCCTTTGCTTCTCCACCATTGTTGGAGCTGAAGATGTGGCCTTTCCTAGACAGAGATGCCACAGAAGAGGTCACCGCAGTTCAGGATGCCACAGGGAGTCCTGGAGAGAGGTCTGAGGTACTGTCCTTCATATAAGAGGTCAGCCTGACTCAGCAGATAGCCATGCTTCAGATGGGAAGAATTCAGACACTGATCAAAGATTGCTACACTTCCCTCCCACCCAGGACAGAAAGGTGTTCTTAATCAGTGAGTGGTGGGCTGGGGTGGACCGCTCCTCTCCTGGGGTCTGTAGGGCTCAGTGGCTTCCTAGCCTCTTGGTCCCTCAACTTTCTTGTGGTATCTTACCAGTGTGGCATCTTCTCCATTATTTTCTCTGGCAAGATATGTGACAAATATTACCACAATTGTCTGAGAGCCAGGAGTCACCAAGCTTCTCTCTAGTAAGTGATTGCTCTGTTCGAAAGGACATTGGGTATTTTCACATTTAGATGATTCTGCCAGGAAATCATTAAATTACCCAGAACACCTGACAGATTTCTCTGGGAGCAGAACAACAGTTTAACCTAGAGTGATGTTAATATGCCCCTTTAAAATAAAAATAAAGAGGGGGTGTCAATCAAGCCATTTATGTTATCCTTTCAGTACACCATGGAGAGCTTGGGGTGGGGACAGGGGTCCAAGTGAACCATTACAACACTGCATGGTCAGTTGGAGAAATAATTAGGGTGAAGGAGGAAGCCGGTGTGACTTCAGCAGCAGACTACTTCTGAGCCAAGTGCGAAGGAGGTGTCAGGACAAGGAAGAATTTCTAGGGGCTCAAGAGGGCAGAACTGACTCAGTTGGCCCTGCACACTGGCTCTCAGCCCAGATCCTTTCTTCTAGCCACATGACCCTCTAGGTACAAATCTGTGAGGCTTAGTAGCCTTGAGTGAGCAAGTCTGAGGGATGATAATTTTGTCTGATGGGCAGACTGCTGTCCAGTCATTAGACTGAATGGCTTCATTCAAGGTTGTACCATGTGCAGGAGGTCTGTCTTGGCCCAAGATGTAGTGATGAGGCCTCATGGAGATAGATCCCTGCTAGACTATTTCTCAATACTTCCCAAGCAGGTCTATTTATGGTGATTCCAGGTGTCTTCATTACTTTTCTAGTGATAAGACAAAACACCATGCCCAAGGCAACTTATAAAAGACAGTATTTAATTGGGGGATTGCCTACAGTTCCAGAGGGTGAGTCTAAACCGTCAAGGCAGAGAGCATTGCAGTGGGCAGGCAGGCCTGGTGCTAGAGCTGAAGGCTTACATGCTGAGAAAAACACCATAAGGCAGAAGAAAAGCTAACAGGGATGTTGAGGATTTTGAAATCTCAAAGCCCATCTTAAAGAAAGACACATCTCCGTCAACAAAGTCAGTCCTTCTGGACCAACTCGGGACCACGTGTTCAAATATATGAACCTATAAACGGGGCTGCTCACTCAAAGCTACCACTCAAAGCTGCTCACTCAAAGCTACCAGGTAGCCTTGGACCAAAGATGTCACGGCTGAGCTTTGAGCAACAGTGGGTTCCCCTTATGCCTCCATGTCTTGGCATTTGTGGAATGACTTGGGTCAAACGGAGAAACTAGGTGACCACTGCACATTTAGGGAGACAGATCTCAAAGTGTTTTAGTAGTTTTCAAATCACAAATCATTTCCTTTTCTATTTTATATATTTTTTAATGTGTGTGTATGTGTGTGTGCACGCATGCGTGCATTCCTGTATGTGCCTATGAGCATTCAAATGTCACAATGAGTAGGTATGGATGTGGATGTACAAAGACAATCTCAGGCACCAGTCTTCACCTTCTACCCTGCTTCAGACAAGGCACTTGTTTGCTGCAGCATAGGCCAGGATGTCTGGCCTCTGAGTATCAAGGGATTCTCCTGTCTTCATCTCCCTTCTTGCCTCGAGAGCTCCAGGATTGTGCCAGGCTTTATGTGGGTGCTGGGATATGAAACTCAGGCTCTCAGGCTTGTAAGTAAGTGCTTTACTCACTGAGCCACATCCCTAGCCCACTCACCATCCTTATTGAGTCGTCTTTGGACAATGAAAATCTAAAAACTGAATGTGGCCCATCAATGCCTCTTGAACTACAAAATAAAGAGGGAAAAAAAGCTTTACAAGTAGCAGGTGTGGGGTTTATCTAGAGCTCAATGAGGTGTGCTGTTTCTGAGCTGAAAGAGAACTAATTTAATTTGTCTGATTTATTAGAGAGGAAGCCCCCAAAATGCACTTGACAACTTAATGCAGTATGAATGATGTAGTGTGGAGCTTCTGATGACCACATATCCACATGATTCACACACACACACACACACACACACACACACACTCGAAAGACTTCATTTTCTTGGTTCTTGGCAGTGAGCTCATGATCCTTTCTTTCCAGCTAAGTTTAGAGAAAGTGTATGCCAGTAGTATGTTGAGTGACTTTTTATTTAGAACAAATAGCCAATACTTACCCCACCATGTGAGGCAGATATTGCCACTGTCCTTGCTTCACAGATGAACAGGGAGAGAGGCAGCCAGCACAGGCAACAGCTGAATTCAGTGCTGAGCAACAAGACTGCAGAGCTCATGGCCTAAGCCTCACATGTACCTGCCAGGTTCTGTGTCTTCACAAGGAGGCCCCTGGCAAGCTAACAGCAAACAGGACTTAAAGTGAATTGAGTTGAATCACATCTATGTCTTGTATGGTGCCCATGTGTCAGTGGTTCACAGTTGGAGCCATTTGGCCTCTCAGGGGACATTAAGTAATGTCTGGAGACATTTAAGCCATCATAAGTATTGGGGGATGGGGAGGGTAGTGCTTGCTATTAACATTCAATAAGTAGAGGCCAGGAAGGCTGCTGGACACTCTGACACACACAGAATAGTCCCTCTTGATTAAACAGAATGCTCTGATTGAAAGTGGCCATTGTGCCAACTGTGGGAAAATCTGTTATACGTTGCTTTGGTGACATTTTGTGAAATATTGAGGCAGGATTACCCCCAGCAATCACAGCACCGAGAGACTTGAGCCTATCATATGTTTTCTGAGGAGCTTTGGAGCAATATCATTGTTGACTCTCTTTGATGGACAGTTGCTGGGTGTTAGGAATCAAGAGTCACCCTTGTCGTTTTTCCCAGGAGAAGGCATTCCTTCTGATTCCAGGACAACGGGCCACTCCCGTTGCCTTGGAGACACTCCACCAAGCAGAAGCTTATGTTTCTGTCTGAGGCTCAGGAGAACTTTGGATTGCAAACCGTGTGTGTGTTTTCCTTTGTACAGTTTTAAAGAAAACTATGCAGACATTTCTAAAACGTCTGCTTTTTAACTAAAGTATTTCTAAACACAGGGCAACTGTGTTAGAGCTGTATGGCTACCCCACACAATCAGCGTGAGTCTGCACTCATGCCTGATCATTCAGCATCATAAAGCAGATGTCATCTGTGTGGGTTTATGATGCTTGTGCCTAGGGTCTTGTGCATACTAAACATTAGCCCTACCACTGAGACACACCCCAATCCTCTTTAACAGTATTTGACTTGAAGAAAATACAGTATAGTTTAGAAAGTGGCCTTTAGTTTTAATCAGTACATTGATTTTTAGTATTGAGCATTGAACCTAAGACTTTGCATGGGGTTTGTAAGCATGCACTAGGCCACCAAATGGCATCTCTGATTCATACTTCTTTTTGTTTATACTTTCCATGAAATCCTTAGGTGTTGGCATTTGATGTTACTTTCATAACTTATTCATGTTCTCGCAAATATTATTTTATACCATTGTACACATCCTTGCAAATAGCACCTTCTAGATGTTTTCTCATACAATAAACCTCCACACCTATTTTTTAATGGGAAGGCCCACATCACAAGTCTCTGCACTGGATCTCTCTATTCACCAACCTCAACAAGGCTGAACAAGTCATGATGTTTGCCGGTTCTGAAGGCAACACTGTAGTCCACTGGAGTGTAAGCCTGCTTGTGTTTCTCAGGTCCTGGGTCTACTGTGCTCCTTAAAGCCATGAAGCAAACAAGATGTTTCAGTGGGTGATGGACAGTGGGAAGATGGTTCAGTGGGCGAAGCACTTGCCACACAAGCCTGACAACCTGAGTTGCCGATGCAGCAGCACACACGCAGGTGTAATTGCAGCATCATGACCCTAAACTCACCATTCCGACAGTCAGGCTTACACAGCTGAGAACAACATGGTAGAAAGCAAAGACTGACATCTGAGCTTGTCCTATGACCTTCACATGTGTGTCATGGCATGTGTGCATCCACACTCAATACACATCACACATGTACAACATACACATGGCATGCATACATTTATACTCATACACACATGCATACATCACACACATACACACACACACACACACACACACATCACATCATGGTAAATGTGCATCCACATAAACATATGTACACATATCACACATAACCTACACATCATGGTATCCACACTCACACACACACACACATTTATTTATTTATTTATTTATTTATTTATTTATTTATATTTTTAATTAGATATTTTCTTTATTTACATTTCAAATGTTATGCCCTTTCCTAATTTCCCCTCCACCACCACCCCCCATTCCATTCCTCCTCCCCCTGCTCAACAACCCACCTACTCCTGCTTCCCTGTCCTGCCATTCCCCTACACAGGGCATAGAGCCTTCTCAGGACCAAGGCCCTCTCCCCTCATTGATGTCAAACAAGGCCATCCTCTGTTACATATGCAGCTGGAGCCATGGGTCCCTCCATGTGTACTCCTTTTGGTGGTGGTTTAGTCCCTGGGAGTTCTGGGTTCACACACACTTATGCCTGCACACATATCATATGCAGTCACAGAGCACACACATCATATTTAGTACATACAGTCACACTTACACAGACCATACATACACATGTATATCCACAGCCATACATAGAATAAGTCAATGCCAGCCAATTTATACTATTAATTAGACCAATTTCTGGCTTAATCACATCAAGTACAGAGATTATTCATCAAATGTTGAATAGATGATATGTTTAGAAATAAATGTAGGTTTAAAATAATAAGTTCAGATCTTGTTAAAAATTGTTAATATGTATGACTGGTTCTTAAAATGGAAGAACCACTAACGTAAATGTCAGACATTTGAAATGAGCAGGAGGCAAATATTGATGTGAACTTTATAGGTGGAAACTTTGTAAATGGATTCTCTGAGTCCTGAACTTCAAAACCAGACTGAAGACCTGGAAGGGGATCAAGCAGTTTTGTGACTGTTTCTGGTGAGAGGCATTTGGAAAGTTCTGGTGGGTTGTGTCCAATGTAGAGGACCTGAGGTGTCGACTCGAGATGTTCTTGTCCATATAGGTTCCTATGCTTTCCTTCCTCCCTTGGGACAGGTGTCCTGGGAGCCCCATTCCTGGTCTCTAACATAGGGGATTTCCAGCAGTTTCTCCCATCGTGACTTTTATAAAACAGAGTGCAGAGGCCTGTTCCTCAGCTTATTCTGAGAAACATGAAGCAGGCCCAGGCAAAGCCCAGACATGCCTGGATGGTTTTGCATACCTACAAGACTTTGGAGCAAGGGGTAGATCAGTGTTTCCTGGCCCAAGCAGGAACCTCATGAAAGCTGCTAAATCATCATGTAGGGTCCCTTCTAATAGAATTGACTTGATGGATGGCAGATGCAGCAGTGGGAGCTGAAGGTGTGACACAAGTGCCAGACAACACTGTGACTATATTCGCCAGGGTTAAGGGGGAAGGGGAATTTCCTCTGGTGTGGGAGCCTGAACACAGTGAGGGCTCTTTGAAGACAGCAACCAGTCCATAGGCATCGGCATCTAGTCACTCATCATTGGCATGGAAGTGGGGAGGTGGAAGGAAAGGCATCACCGTGAGTGAGGTCAGACATGAGAGGTAGTTCTGTCTTTGGAAATGAAGACTGACTACTGTGTTCAAATGGACCCTGAGCTCTGGTGTGAGATCACGTTTGAGATACAAGATGAGCACAGGATTGACCATCACCTGGGAGCAAGCGACCTGCTACCACTCAGGAGCACCTCAAGCCTAGCCCCATGCAGCTATAAGTGAGGATCCACATGGATTCCAGCCTGTGCTGCCTCAGGCTGTGTACTGCCACAGGGGAAGCCTCTTTAACCAACCTACTCCAGGGCCATAGTGTAATGGCTCAGTGGGTAAAGATGCTTGCTGCTAAGTCTGGAAATTTGAGTTCAATCCCCAGGACCATATGGTAGAAGAAACAATTCTCCCAGTTTCCAATCCCCTCCCCTCACACACACACAAATAATAACTGTAAAAATTATTAAAAGACATATTCTAAAATACTGTGCTTTATTTATTCCACCTCTGAAAAATATGTATTTAATTTGTTTGTAACATGACAGGGGTTGGGAAGATGGCTCAGTGGATAACGTGCTTGCCGTATACACATGAAGGTATGAATTTGGATCTCCAGAACCCATATAGTTGCCCGATGGGTGTGGTAGCTGGCCTTTATTTCAATGCTCAGGGGGTAGACACTGGGGAATCTCTGGAGCAAGAAGACTACCTAGGCCATCTGTACTGGAGAGCTGAATACAATGGAGAATGATCAAGGAAGACTCTACAAGTCAATCTCAGGCCTCAAGTCACACATGCACACGCAATGCCCATATGTGCCAATGCACAAAGGAACATTCACAGGCACACACACACACACACACACACACACACACACACACTCTCTCTCACACACGTATATATTTAGACATGTAAGAAAGAAATGTGGCATGTGTTTATGTGTGTGTGTTTCTCATGGTCTGCTCTACAGTTTAACATGGCCACATTCCCTTTCCTTTGTAACTAAATTCTGATTTTGTAACCTCCTACAAGGCAGGAAATCCACCATCTCCCTCCAGAGATGCCCATTTTCCTCCCCTCTGTGAAAACAGCTTGAGGTTTCCTCAGTTCAGAAGTCAGTGTTTAGGTAGCCAGTGGAAGGGTCTGATTAGCTACTCAAGCTTGTGGCTACTGCATCCACACAGCTGTCGAAGCCGCTCAGGTATGGCACCAGCCAATGGACACTGGTCTGCTGTGAGCATATCCCACTGATCTAGGTTCTGAGGGCCCTCTGGTACCCTCCATGCCTTCCATGCTTTGTAAAAATACACTTCAAGATTACCCGCTGCCTCCATGACTTAAGCATTGCGATACATGACAAGCCTTGTTTATGTACACAGTAAGCTGATACATGGAAATTTGAATTTTGGGAAAAAAACAGATCAGTGAGTTGACCTAAAACTACAAAATATGTGCTCTTGTTGCAGAAAGGCTTCTGCCATATGCGATGTGCCTTAGGCACAACCAGATAGACCCACCTGCCTAATGTACCGAGTCCTCACCATAAGCACACACAGGAACATATGATATTCACGTCCTACTGATAGCTATTAACACTCATCACTTCAGGGCAGGCAGTCCATATCCATACCTGTCCCACAGCTGAGATTGACGGGTCTAGTGGGCTGAACTCCCTCCTTACTCTAGTGGTGAAGAAATGGTGATATTTGGTCCTTAGGAAAAAGGAGCAGATGTTTCTATGACTCTCAGTGGTGGACTGTGGAGGGGATCCACATGCTTCTGTGTGGGAGTCCTCCATCTGCTCAGATCCTGGCCTCCTGCCCTCTGCCCAGCTGGAGGGCAGCTGCCCATGGCTTGTTCTGATGCTCCATGAGGGCTCTCTCATCACCCCTTACACAAACACCTTCTTGTCTGCTGCCCCTGAGGGAATGTTTGCCATCAAGTAAGCCTAAGCTAAAAAAACGAGCCGAAGAAAGAAACCTCTGCACCTGTTTGGAGAAGAAATGAAAAGCAAATCTTGAATATTTAGAATTAGCCTGGGCGTTTGTTTGCTGGTTTGTTTTAGCTGGAAATCTAAATGCAAGGCAAAGTTGGTTTTGAAAGATGACTCATATCTAATTCAAAGTGTTTAGATGCCGCCTTCCATTTTTATCCGTCCCTAAGGTGTTAGAGCATTGTCCATACCTAATTTAAGGTTGAGCAGGACAGAGGAGCTCCTTGAAGCTTTCTGTGCTGGGCAATACTGAGAACTGTTGGCTAGAGATGCTTGCAGTATTCTTAAGCCAGGCACAGTAGGGCATCGGATTCTTTAGCATAAGAGAAGATTCGTTCTCAGGTCTGTCATTCAAACAACTACTACACTGGCCACACCCCTTTCTGACTTGAGGTAGAGCTGCTGTTGGGTGTCATCCATCGTAAGCTGTCAAGATGTTGGGGAGCTTTTCTAACGTCTTTGTGGCTCGAATTGATTACTGGACCTCATGGGCTTCTATAGTTAATATATAACATCTGAGATCATCATCATATATCTCTTAATATAACATCTATTTGTGGTACAGAAAAACCAGGCTATTGGAAGACTCATCCTTCAAGTTCTGTCTTACATGTAAGTGGACAGTACAAGAAACCCACTCGCTGAGCCAACTCTCTAACATATGATAAATAGATTTGTGTGGTTTTGTGTTTGGTTAGCTAACATTTAGTACCTCTCAGACGGTGTAGTGGGTATTGGTGGAAAATTATAGATGACAGTGCTAGAAAGTAGTATGTAATCCCTTCGCCTGGGAGGGTCACAATCTAATGTAACTACAAGCACTGAAGAATGGCAGGAATGTTTGATCCTAGGGGAAAACTTGAGACAGTTGTGACCAGAAAACAAGGTTTAAGGGGAGAAATGCTCCTGCCTCCGCAGTTGTGTCTCAGGGCTGCTTACCAGTTCCCACTTGCTTTCTGCTGAGGGCCGGTGAAGTGCTAGGGTTGGAAGACCAAGGAAGAGAAGGAGTCTTCAGAACAATGAACTCAGAGAAAAGGGGTAGACCTTAAGCCTCTGAGACAGGGTCCTGGCCTGGATGATTTAGGTGGACCATTTCTGAGAGCACAGAGTTTGAGAGCCAAAGCCTATGTGGCCACTGAACCATAGTGCCATTGCTAGGGACATGTGACAGGAAGCAAACAAGAGGAAGGTTGTCTCTTCTATTCTACTTTTCAGTTCAGTGGTTTTCTTCTATAACTTCTAAACATGTGTAGAGCCTAAAAGGAAGGAGCCGGGAAGGGTGTCTGGAAGGTGGGTAGAGGGCCCAAGCAGAAGACTGTGGAAGAGTAGATGTGGAGTTGAAGTCAACAGCAAAATGACAAGCCCCTAGGTGATAGGAAAACTTTAAAAATCTAATTTGTATGCATCAAAAATTTGGGAGCAAGTGTCAAGAGAGTTTTAGTGTGTTTGAAGATGACATGGGAAGCAGATGGCATGCGTCCTATCTTCCTATATCTCCCCAGCAGCAGCTCTTGTTCCAAAGTGATTCTTGCCTCTCTTCTATTAAAAAAGCTCCACTTTCCTTCCTCCTGTCAGTATATGAATATAGCAGAAAGGATGTGTGTGAGTTATGTTCTCAATGAATGGCTTTACCTCATCTTTCTATTGTTCTTTAGAATTTCACCTTTAGAAATGGTCAACATAACAGGAAGCCCATACAACCATAGAAAAGGATCAGGTGTAATTATTTAGCTGCTAGCAAGCACCCTAATTTTCAGGTGCAAGTCACAAAGCTATTAGATTATCTCAGATCCCAGACATAGAGTGAGCCCATGCTTTGAGGCTTTCTATTGAGGCATCATTAGACCCTGGCTCAAGTGTAAGCTATTTTATGCTATTATGTTGGGATGGCTTAAGAGGACCAGTGTTGATTTTGGGAGCTAATGAAGACACCCCTCAGGCAATGAAAATGATGTTAGAAAGGAAAAGAAAGAGGAGTTCAAATGTAGAGTGGATTTTATTTGCTGGTCTTTGATGACCTTAGCTGATATCAAAGAGGAAACAGACAGGGCAGAGTCATGGTGGCACAATGAGCTATACCTATCTTTTGTTTTTAAGGTTGGGAAAAGGGTATACTCTATTTTGTTACTTTCTCCTAAGTTGTTGGTCTGTGAAGCCCCTGAGACCCCCCCCAAAAAAAACAGAATATTGACATTTCCCTTGGATGCCCAATAAATCTAGATGATAAGATGCCATTGCTGAAGACGCCACTAATTTTGGTTGCGACAGGGAACTCAAGCGTGAACTGGACTAGTAGCTTGTGTCCTGTTGGCTGGTTTTCATAGTGCTGGAAAGCGCTATGTAAGCTGCTGGTGGCAAAAATCATCGACACAGCCTCACTCAGCTGTAATACTGCAATCTACAATCTGATAGGCAAGATGTGTCCTTTGGTGCATTAGTGGCCCGACCGTTATGGAGTTAACTGTTTTCTTATTGGATTTGAGGCCTGCTCCTCAGGAGAAATTCATATCTGTATTGAAAACTTGGTCAAAAACAGTGCCTTGGGGCACAGGCAATTCATTCCAGAGCTGGCCATTTCCTGCCTTACTACATGAGAGGCTCAGAGGCAGTGTCCTGCTGGGTTTATCTCCGTGGTTCCATTCAGAACATGACATTTGTTCTTCACGCTGAGTGGAGTCAAAGGTCTTTGGTCGGGATATAGCTGAGGGAGTGGGCAGTCTTCTGCAGGAGATTCTTATAAATGGACAGGTATAATGTTTTGTTTTTATTTTTATTTTGCATAGGACCTTGCTATGCAGATGAATAATATTTCCTCAGTTTTCCCAAATAGGGACCATTCAAATATTTTGTTTACACATGTCCCAGGTTATAGCTTAAGAAACACCTTTATGATTTTGCTAGACAAAGATAATGTGACCTTATGACTCTAATGGGGACAAAAAATTTGAGTTCGTTTTTAATTAATTAATTAGTTAATTAATTAATTAATTTTTGGAACAAGGTTTCTCTGAGTAGCCCTGGCTGTCCTGGAAATCACTTTGTAGACCAGGCTGGCCTCAAACTCAGCGACCCACCTGCCTCTGCCTCCCAAGTGCTGGGATTAAAGGCGTGAACCATTACTGCCTGGCTTGGATTCCTTATTTTAGAAGGACAGGCTGGCCTGGGAAATGTCCTCTATACAAGGGTTCATGAACAGAAGTCCATCTCTTTACTCTTTGGTGAGCACATCCTGTTTACTTCAACCCTGTAGCTCTAGTTTGTTTCCTTGACAAACGTGACTTCCTTCTCTATTTATTCTTCCTGCACCCTGAAGTCACAGGCTCCTATCTGCCTCATCGGTGAAGTTTCCCTGTGTGATCCATACTTGACCATGGCTCCCCACCTCTCTAGCTCATAAAGCATTTAGAATCTGCACTGTGTGATTTGGAAGTTAATTTTCTTCTGCCTTAGTTCGTTCTCTAATTGTTCATTGTTTTATTCTCATCTTTGTTACGTATAATGCACTTTGAGTGTAAGATCCATCCTTTCCACTGTATTCAAGCTAACATTTTGGCACACCCCACAGCTGGGCTATTGTTCCCAACCTTGTGAAACATGTAATGCAGGAGAGGACAAATCTATGAATCTATTACTTGGCTGAATGGGATGGAGCTGTTGACAGTTCTAAACCAAAAACCAAGAGAATTTGAGAGACGGAGACCGAGGTCAGGCTGAACAGTCAAGTCCGTGTTTCCTCAGAGGGAAAGCAGCTGTACAGCAAAAGCTAAGGGTTGAAGAGGGAGAGTTTCAGAGTTTTAACAGCTTGGGTAGATGCTGGAAGAAGACGAAGGTTGGATAAGGACAAGGGTAGTCTATGAAGGAAGAATAGCAGGTGTAAAGATTTGGGAACCACAAACCTGGGCGGGGGATGGTAAGAAGTAAATTTTAAGTGGTCAGAATAAGACTGGATGAGATTAGAGTTATACTTTGGGGGAAAAAACAACAATCTGGCATGTAGCTGGAAACATCTTGGGGTAGGGATAATCGCGGAGAAGTGGTTAAAGCAAGCTGGACCAGTCATAGAGTGGTTTCATCTGGGGTGGGCAAAACAAACAGAAAGAGACAAACAGTCACGTACAAAACCGGGGTTAGGAGACTGAAGGGAGTCGAGAGAGGATTCACCGGAGGATTCAGTGTTGACAGTGTCTGTTGCTGAGGAAGGTGCTGAAATCTTTGCATGTGGTTACTCCACAGCTCAAAGTGAGTAGAAGCCATTGAAGATATCATCAGCACAAAAAGGGTGATTCAAAAACCTCCCCCTTTTTATTTAGTGGCTATCTCATTTTCTATAAATATGTTATAAGTGCTGATATAATATGATGAATGACTATCATCTAAGATTAGTGGTTTAAGTTACATCATTATATCAATCAATTTGGTGGGTCAGAAGTTTTGATAGGAGTTTGTCTCTGTAGTTCCGGGATCCCTGGCTGGTCAGAACGGTGGATGGAATGGCCTTCCATTTGCATTCTGGGTCTGGAAAGGGTAGGCATACATAGACCCCTTTCCTTCTCAAGAGTAGCCTTGCTCTGTCTTCAGCTCTGAGGATGGTTTCTTGAGAACCATGGCTTTAAGGCTATATGGAGCCATATTTTCAGTAAAGAGGGGCTTTGAGACAAGCCCAGCAGGGCTTTCTGTCTCTGAACTGATCTGTGAGACATTACCTTAGATCTTCTCAGACCTTAATGGCTCTTGTAATGACATCACAGATTTGGACTTTGCAGTAAAGCCATTCGTTTTCCTTGGAGAACTTTCACTGGGAAAGGTGAAGAAAAAGACAGAGAACCTGCCCCCCAGACTTAGTAAGTCCCAAATCTACGCTCTGCTTAAGAAATTAACTATTCATTTTGTTCAAGTTCATCTTGAAGTTTTGCCTTTGGAAATTAAACCTCAAAGTCAGATCCATACATTTATAGATATATCTTATACATTTCTGTGGCAACCTGAAACTTTCCATCCTCACAGTACATGGGTGATCTCTACTTCAGTGCCCATTAAAACCTCTTTCTTACCTTTACTTCTACCAGCTCATCCCTTTCAGACCTCTCTCCACCTGCACCTCATGTTTCCAGCCCAAAGCTACAGGTGGTTTTTGTCATAGCAGCACTTTGTGTCCAGGTTATGCATATAGATTTTTTTCTGGTAGCCTATTGTTGCATAACAAGCTACATTTAAACAGGATGACCAAAACCACGACCAACTCTGCTCTGGTCTTCAATTTAGGGTGTGATGGATTTGAACAACACTCAGATATTTCTTCCGTTCTTTGGAGCGTGGGGTGAGGGTGGGAGTTGTGTTACCTGTGCTATTGGCTGAATATTCATGAGGTAGGTGGGGCCTCTGGGAAGGCATTAGGATATGAGGGTAGAGTCCCTAATGGGTTTTCTCCTTCTTAAGACCTTTATGAGTATGACACAAGAGCTTGTTTTTTTGCTCTCTGCTTGGAATAGGATATAATCAGAAAGTGGCCATCTGCATTCCAAAAAGCTAACTCTGATCAGACATCAATCTGTTAGTGACTTGATCTGTACCTTCCCAGCTTTAAAAACTTTGAGAAATGGATGCTATTCGTTTAAGCCACCCAGTCTATGACACTCCGGGTTAGAAGCCAGGCTGGCATATGCAGTTTTAGTAAAGTACCCCTCAAAGGTCAGAGCAGTGGTGTGTGTCTTTAACCCAGAACTCTGGAGGCAGAGGTAGGCAGATCTCAAGAAATAACCTCTCTAAAGCCTGTCCCACTGTAGGGGTAGAAGGAAGTCTAGGTTCACTGGATCCTGCCTTATATCTCTCCAAAGTCTCCCCATAAGCCTCAAGGGAAGAGCTGCCATGTGTCCGCCAATCTAACAAAGCAAACACACACACTTCAAAACTAAGAAACCTAGCTTCTTCCATGCCTTTGGTTTTGAAGAGACCGCCCATTACTTCTTATTAAGTCCTGCTGGGTGTGGTTGTTATGGGAGAGGATCACTCTGGTTAATTCTCCATGGTGTGCTTTTAATAATTTGGTGGCATTTGACTAACATGTAAAAAACATACCTGTCAGGTCAAAATTAAATTTTCAGTAAGTCTGTTTGTGATCACTTGACAAATATCAGGGCCACAGTTGTCCTGATGCCAGAAACTGTGATTAGCTCAAATTCTTGAGACCTATTTTAAGAAGAAACAACTCAGGCAGACGTGTCAAGGAATACCTGGAGAGGCACTCAATGGGAGTTTTAGTCACAGGGTCTCTTCTCCCAGTCATCCGTTGTCTGTGAGATCTCAGAGCCTTGGTCCAGTAGCCCATCCTTACAACGTGTTCCCCAGTCCCATGGCATCTACAGCACCTGCTTAATGCTGAGCCAGATGTTCAGGCCTGGGATGGGGTCTGACACTTAGATATTCATGGTCCTCCAGGTAAAGTCATACTGTGTTTAAAGACAAAGTGAGTTTCATCTGGTGTCGGGACAGGAGCTACAGTGAATACGACCCACCCTCCAAAGGCTCAAGCTTGGACTAGGTGCAGAGTGCAGCTGTAGAGGGCTTTCCTAGTATAGGTAAAGACCTGGCTTTATTCCCAGCACTGAAAAGGGGGTGGGGGAGCCCATTCCCAAAGGATATCTGTATCTTGGCAATGTTTTCTTTAGTCAGTCAAAAATACCTGGTTCCCATGGTGATGAGTAATTGGGATGTAAATCATGGATACGGATACAAATGAGACAGCCTCTCGGGAGTTTAATATTTGACTTGTATTGCTATGACAAGGATACTATAGCATTTCCCTAGTTCTGGATGTGGTTTAACCACATCCTTAATTCGATCCTCTCTCCCAACTGTAGAATCAGGGTACATCAGAAGCCACTCTTGAGATGAAATTTCAGCTTGGGCACATAAGCCATGCTGGGAATGAGTTTGTAAAAATACAAAAGCAGCTGTTTGAGATGCAGATGGTGATTTTACAAAGTGTCTACGGATGGCTGGAAGTGAGGAATGGGGGGAGACCATGCACTTTCTGTTGCCTCTGAAACAGGCCTGTGATGGGTGGCCCTCAGGCCAGGTAGGTCTTGATGCATTCAGGGCAGTTGTACCCATTGTCATGGATAGCCAGGAGGAATGCTTCACCCAAATCCAGAGACTGATGGACAGAAACTCATTACCAGGGAGGTTCTGAAAGAATTTATAGAATGTTTTCCCTGGCAAACAGACCAGAGCAGGCAGGAAAACAGTTTGCATCTGTCCAGGTCTTCAGGGACACTCATCTCAAGAAGAGCAGAAGAAACCAAATCCTAAAGTTGGTGGAAGACAAGGAGACAGCTTGTGACTGAGGGAAAACTAGTTATGTTTAGACTTGGCAAATGACTGGCACTATTTGTCAAACATATGGGACTTTAAACCACCAGGCTGTAATTGCAATTGGTGACATCATGGTTCTGTTTAAAAATTAAGCAAAAAATATTCTGCCTCAAGATTATGTGAACAAATTTCCCCAGCTTGGTGTTTCTTTGTAGCTTTTTCCTTTCTCACCTCTAAGGGGGTTTACAGAAGTGAGAGAGGAGGGCTGGGATGGAGCTCAGTTGGCAGAGTGCCTGCACAACTCCCCAGATTCATCCTCAGCAAAGCCAAATCCAGCCTGGTGGCACACACCTTTAATTCCAGCACGCAGGAAGCAGAGGCAGGAAGATCAGGGGTTCAAAGCCACCCCTAGCTACATAAGGATTTCAAGGTCAGTCTGGGTTGAAGATCTTGTCTAAAAAGCACTAAATAAACAAACTAAGAGGCCCTGGGATAGACCCTGAGACCCTGACAGTGAGAATTGTGTCAGAGACTTTAACCTTTTATATCAGTTGTAACAAGGGGCTGTGTCATGGTCTAAAAGACTTAGAAGGCCTTAAATGTGTCACCAGAGAAGGCTACCCAGGTAGGTCGATGTGTTCTGTGGTCAAGATGGATAGCCCTGACAGCCAGAGAGGTGACCTTTCTCAACTGCTGTGTGGCAAGCACTTCTGTGAGATGCTGTACAGATGTAATAAAAGCCTGTCATCTAGATGATTTCTGCAATTAAAGTTGGCTCAGACACAGAGGAAAATTGCCTTAGAAATGTAAGTGTCTGTTTTGTTCAACACAGCAGTGGAGAAGATCCTGTGTCGATGCCAGGTTGGCCGTCCTGGATTCAAGCAGGTGTTAGATGGGGATTCTGGTGGCTCTTCCTACATTCCTTGTAGCTCTGGTACTGGGTCTCAGAACATTTTCCACCTCACAACCTTTTCCCTCTAACATGGCCAGTTAGGACTTCAGGTATCTAATTCCTAGCTCCTACATTGAACCACGACATGTTGCCGAGCCAGTCAGTCCTCACTGTGGGCTGAGGGCTTACTGGACAGGAAATTGGGAAATTGGATTTATCATTCTTATTTGCTCTGATTTTCTATTTTTTCCCCATAGCTACAAAATGAGACAAATATTGAGCATGATTATGAAATACAAGGAAAAAAATCCTTGCTATTTAAGTACGGTGTTTGCTTTACTGGGTATCATGCTGAGATTCATTTTCTGAATCATATAAAGTTGGGAATAGTCTATAAGATTTTTATGCATCCTTCATTCTCTCCATTGATCTTAAAGGAAAGCCCTGCACCCTCCTTGCTAATTTGTCTCAAAATCAGTTTAATCAACGAATGGATCCTCATACCTAGGCCTCCTTTGGAACTGTAGTGAAGTGTGACAACCACTATTTTTAGATGTTGTTGGCTCTATCCCTGAATTCAAAGAGAGCAAAGTGCTTCTCGGGTGGTACCGGAGCTCTGGCCACCAATGCTACCCTTTGACCTAGCAGCAGAAGCAGAAGGGAAAGCCATGCAGACAGCCTGAGAATGTGTTCACTGAGAAGCAAGGTACACAGCTTCCATGCAAGGAGTTAGCCTGCCTAGAATGTCTACCCAACCTGCCTGGGACTCAGGCGGCTGTCCCAGAGGGATGCTCACCCACTCAGCCAGAGGGCCATGGATGTGGGATGCTGGGAAAACATGATCTCCACAGTTGCTTCAGTTGGTGTCATATGGGGAGACACTGAGCCAGTCCTGGTGATGATGGAATGAACAGACACCCTTTGGCTCCCCACACTGCCCTAGGCCTCCAGGACACACCGGGAAGACCAGCAGCTTGGAAAACTGCCTCCTTTGAAATGTTTAGCTAAACAGGAACCTGAAAAGAAAGCTGGACTGTTAGTAACATCCGGCCTTGCTCTGTCTTTTGTGTCTGGCTTCTCCCCAGCCCACACCCTTCACTAGAAGCCAACATCATCTCCTTCCTGTAGGAGCGGAAGCCAGGGCTGTGCTCTAAGTGATGGACAAGAGAAGGCAGTGCTCCCCCCAACTCCCCCTTTTCAGTGTATTTGGATTTGACTATCTCTGGCCTGGGAGGGGATTCAGGGAGACGGCAGAATGAGAATGTACTCAGCTTGAAAAGACGATGTTCTTTGTCTTTCCATCTCGTGGTATCCCTTGGGTGGGTCTGAGCAGCCTGGGTCAGAACACAGAGTTCAGGACCACTAGTTCTCCTTGCTGGTCTCTAGTGCCCAACCCTGCTGAAATAGAAGAGCAGCCTGGAATGTTCTCAACCATCCCATGATGCTCAGGGGTTAAGGTCATCACCCTGAAAAATCTCTTCTAGTCTTCAAGCAAACATTAGAACTGTGGAGGAGGCTCCTAACAGGCTGTGGGGATTTAGTTGCATTTCAGGTGATGGTCTGAAATATTGGTTTTTGGCCTTCCTCTTTTAATAATAAATTAAGCCTCGTTTTGAGACAAATTAGCTATAAGAGTACTTCTCCTTTCAAGCTGTTACTGTGAATCCCACAGAATGTTCATATGCTATTATATCACGTGAAACAAATTTCATGGTGGTGCTCATAGTAGAGTGTGCATCAAAGTAGCATCAGTTTTTTGTTTGTTTGTTTCTTTGAATATGATCATGGCTCTAAAAATCATAGTACCTTAACATTTAGGTTTTCTGCATCTGGAAAGACAGTGCTGCATTGTGGTGATCTAAGTCTAACATGTATCTGGGTCAACTGAAATGAACAGATGACACAGGGCTGCCCTTCAGCTCTGTTGTCCCAGGCTTTATCCATCAGTCTTCACGTTTGACCTTGTATAATTCACAAGCATGTGCTTATGGTCTTTATGGAGGAGCACTGGAACTAGGAAACTTCTGGAGTAGGGGTAAGGGTCTCAGAGAAACCCTGGTTTTTCTACAGCTGAGAACCTTCTTTCTGGTTTTTGCTTCCTTTCTCTTCAGCTCTTCTTGGATTTCCTGTTATAGTTCCTACTTTCATAAAGGCCTTATTTTTGATGATGATAATGACAGAGATGAAATAATCTTCAATAAGTTCAAGAAAGGTGCTACCATCTCCACAATGCAATGTATTCCTAAGACCTAAGAAGCCCATGTGTAGCTGGAACCCATCCTAACAGCAATACAGAAAGAGTTAATTTATTCTTTGCACTGCATTTCATGCATCACACTGTGGGACTTGTCAGTGTTGTCATTTCTTTCAGATGCCAAGAGCTGACTTCTTATGAATGAAGGCTCTCAGGGATCAGTGGTATCAGGTGATTATGTGCGCACCCCTGGTCTGTGAGATACCGGACAGGGATAGAACATCTCTGAGAGAGGTCCAAGATGAGAGTGGACCAATGAGCAGGAAATGAGGCAGAGTTGGTTGTTGTTTTTAAAGGGACAGTGTGCGGAGAAGAAATCCTTTCCTGCTTTCCATGTTGTAACTATTGGCAGGATATAGAATGCCCTGTCTTTCTTAGTGTTGCTTAACTCAAGTGCAAAGACCTCAGAGTCTGCTGAACAGTTGTTAGTGCTTTCCCTGTCCATGAGAGTGATATCACCGTGTTTGGGTTGAAGTTTGTAGGCAGTTAGAACTCTTTGTCCCCTCTCCCAGGCTTTGAGGAAATGCTGTGTTTTGAGCATAGATGAGGAAGACAGATGCTTTTCCCATCTCCACCCACTCAGTGACTTTGCCAAGTGACTAGGGATGGAACCTAGTTCACCGCTGAATAGCTAGCTGCTGCCAGGGCAAGGCCAGGGACTCGGCATGGTCAGCTCTGTGCTACTAAATAGTGGGCTCATCTTTTATCAATTAACTATCAAGCCAGATGTGGGAAGGAAGGAAAAGACAGGCGTGGGAGAGATCCAGTGGCCTGTTCAACTTTGACTTTCAGGCCAAACAGGGTTTGCAAGGGAGGGGAGAAAAATATTGCAAATTGACTGAGCATGCTGATATTTGCTAAATTTAGAGGCATTTATGTTCACCAGTTCTGAAGCAGTTTTGAAGCAAATCCAACTCATTTTCTGGCAGGAAATAATACTTATGGGAGAGATTTTTTGGGGGGGAGGGGAGGACTAAGTTGTGGAGATATTTCAAAACTTCTTGGCCACCACCCTTTATTATAATATCACACGAGTGTAAATGGAAGGAATTAAATGGTGAGAACACTAGAAAGGTGGAGTTTCTGCTGACTGACAGGAACACAGCTGTTTGATGCTCACCCCGGCCTCCTTGGCAACGGGGCTGACCCGCAGCTGAAGCTTCATTTCCTCTTTCGGTTGTGCTCAAATATAGCCTCTTGAAGGCTGTCATCAAAGCCAAGGGCTCTGGCTGCTGTGTGGAGCTGGCCTCATTTCCCCAAGAAAACTGGAAACGGGGAAAGTGTCGACTCAGCACTAAATCCACCTGGAGATGGGTTGGAGAGATGCTTGCTGCTATTTGGGATGGGTGTTAGGAAGCAGTCAAGTGTGTCTAGCCTTGGCTAAAGATTCAGTGTAGTTAGAGTCAGTTTACTTCAGCTCCAGTCAGTCCCTCCTCGAGCTTACACTGTGCCCTGATTTTTTGTAGGGGAAAGAAAACACCCTCCATGCCCGACACCTGCTAAAAGCCTTCCTTCTGTGGAGTCATTGTGATCATCAGAGGCTTACAGAGATGGAGCAGTTGGATGCAGAGGAGGGTTGAAGCCATACTTTCTCTGCCTTCTTATTTCAGGAGGGCACATGGCCTGGAGGGTTCACCACTTGATCTCTTCTTTGCAGGGTGTACAGATAATTGGTATTCAGAACTGGGTTTCTTACAGATAAGATTTGAAAGCTTTATTTTCCCTGATAAGCTCTGCCATAGACTGCTTTGTCTCAGCCCTGTGGCATCACGCTAAAATGTGAAGAGGAGGATGCATTTTCTAAGGGCTGTACCGAGTGAGCCAGCAGACATGTGACAGGATTATACCTCCAATTGCACATTTTTAAGCCCTTTGAGACAGAATCTCCTATTCATCAGTTGGCTGTGAAACTTAAGGTCTTTCTACCTCAGCCTCCCAAGTGCTAGGATTATAGGTGTGGGCCATGATCATATCATAGTGTAAAATATGGTACAACTTTTAAGTTTTGCAATTTAAAAAAAAATTAATGACTTAGAAATCCAAGTTCTCCTTAAAATTCCAAAGTTTCTTAAGTGTGTGCTCTTATAAAGTAAAAAAAAAAAAAAAGACATCATATGGTTTCTTATTGTAAGAGGGAGAAACCAGGACATAAAATCAGATTAAAAAAAAAATCTAACATTGTAAACTCAGTGTCCAGTGTCTGGGACTCATTAAGGATCTTCTGGGCTCCAACCGGGTTGAACAGCCCTACCTCTCTAGTTCTGCCATATGTAGCACACACATGACTTCTCTCGTGGGCTCAGACCATCTTCACTCAATACCTGCTGCTGCCTTTAGAAGATGTTCCATGGACCTGGCATCTCCAATATCCTGGAGTTTCTACTGTACTGCACTATCACCAGCCTCCTGACCTTTCTTTAAAGACCCTGACTCAAGCACATTGGACCAAGCTTCAGCTTCTCTCCATGACACCTTCAATTCTTTAGCTTTCATGGCACCAAAACCAGCATCACATTTTAGAGATTTTATATGTTACTAAGTTTTGCTTCCAGCTTTAAATACAGCCTTAGCCACCTCTGGACCACATTTTCAGTACAATGACTCTGAAGCAATATGTTTCAGAAGATTTCACATCAATGATGCTTATCTTTTATGAATCACAGCTTATTCTTCACCCTCGATTAACAGGCTCCAATTGTTCCAGTAAAGCAAAAATTTTACTTCTAGAGATTCTTAATTCAAAAATATCATATGAAACTCCCTAGTAGAGTTTTCATTCCCTTCTGAAACTTCAAAAATTAGAATTTGTTACCTGTGTTGCTCTCAGCATTATTTTCCAAGTTTTCTATCATAGCTTATTAAACTTTAAGTACTGTATGGCTTTTCCAGCTCAACATTTCAAATACTTTCACAAACTTCCCTCCAAAACAAAAAGGTCAGGTTCATCATAGAGACACCCCACTCCTTGTAATAATTTCTCTTCTAGCTTGCTTGACTTTTCTATAATAAATACCTTGACCAAAACCAACTTGGTGTTTGAGTTGGGAGGCACACAAGGGTATTTCATCTTGCAGATAGATTATAGTCCATTATTGAGGTATTCCAGGGCAGGAACTCAAATAGAAATTGAAGCAGAAATCATGGAGTAATAACACTTGGCTTGCTCCCTGTGGCTTGCTCATCTAGCTTTCTTATTTATTTTATATTTATTCCTGTCTAGGGATGGGACCACCTACAGTGGGCTGGGTCCTCCTACATCAATTAGCAACTAAGAAAATGCCCACAGATGTTCCCACAGGCCAATATGTTTGAAGAAATACTCCAATTGAGACTCCTTCAGTTAACTCTGGGCTGGGTCAAGTTGACAGTTGGATCTAAGTGTAAGCCTTCCCCACAACCAGGACACAGTACTCTGAGATGCCAGAGAACCTTTGCTACATGATACAGGACTATAGTGGCGTTGGGACTAGAAGGAGGGGCATAGCAGGAGCTCAGCCAAGTCCTCTTTCTTGCTCTTTAGGAACCAATTTGGATAGCCTAGTAGTTCCTAGAGTCCATGAACATCCTGACTAGTCAGGGATGGAAGAGCAATAGGGATTAAAGTAGTCTTTAATTATGTTGACCACCAATATGATATATAATTTAGTGCAGAAATAGAAAGGGGGTATGTGAATACTCTACTATCTGCTTGGGTATATTTGGGAGCTTTGTTATTAGGTACTCCTAGTCTTCACTTTCCCCTCCTCTCTGACTGTGTATACCCTGAGATTCCTTCTCAGCAGACCTGAGTTTTAATTAGAGTTAAAATCTCTTATGGGAATAGTGTATTGATAATATAAATAATTTAGATATTGATGCCCTAAGATGGCTTGATGTTAAAAGCTCTTTCAGGGTATTTCTTTGGCTTGGTTCCTTTAGTGTCAGGTTTAATGAACTCTAAAATTATATTTTATTCATTACATATATGCACTTGCCATTTGCTGCTCTAACGTCTATCTATCTATCCATCTATCAATCCATCTATATTCTATCAGTCATCTGTATCCATCATGTCTTCATTCCTAACTATGTATCAATGAATCTATGTACCTATGTATCTATGTATCTATATATCTATGTATCTATGTATCTATGTATCTATGTATCTATCTATCTCTCATTTGTACCTATCTATGATGGGTAGCTCATTGACTATCAACTATCTAAATCTGTCATTTATCTATATATCTAATATAATATCTAGAACATCTACCTATTATCCACCTAGCTTTTATCCTACAAATCTACCAACCATCTATTCATTATGTGTTTATATATCATATCTATCACTTGTAGCTATCATTTATCATACATATCAATCCTTATTAGCCATCCTATGCATTGTCAGTAATAATCACTCATCTACCCACCCACCCCTCCATGTCCATCCTCAGCTGTTAGTTGCCTGGAAGAGCTTTCAGCCTGTTTCCTGCAGTAGCTCAGGCTCTACTGCCTAGCAGGTTCTGGGTAATTATTGCTGAATTGTGGAAAGAATCATCTATGTACAATTGTCATGTAAAGAGTCAGTGGCATCAGGAACAATAGGTTCTCCTTCCCCTTTATGAAAATGCTGGAGAGACTTTCTTCATTGTAGAGGCAGAAACTCTGCTAGGGAGATACAAATGGTTGTTAGAAGTAATGTAGGCATCTGAGGGAAATGAGAAGAGATGAACAGTTCTCTATAATTTCCTGTTTGCAGGAAACTTTCAAATACCAGGGATTTTTGGCTGTGGCCTTGAAGGTTTAAAGTCCTAAAGTGACCATGAACTAAGCGAGTGCTAAAACACTGGTCACCACCTGCTTGAGTTCTGAGGGTTGATATTCATACTTCTGATGTCATGGGGTTGGCTCCATGGCTTCCTTCTGATCCCTAACATACAACGGCATAGTCTTTGCATATCGTTGAGATGATGTATCTCACATGGTTCAATACCAAGGCCACATGAATGGTTGTCATGGTATCTGTCTTGCTTGGGGAATGATGACAGGAAGTCTCCTATGGTTGGGTGGTTGAGAAGCAATTACAGTGCTTTGATCTGTGGTTGATTCTGTGGCTGTGGAGCCCATGGATGTGGAGGGATGTTGTACAATAGCCCCCCTCACCTCAGATTCAGTGTCCTGTAGCTTGAAAGTAGTCCATGGAAAATTCCAGAAATGAACAGTTATTACATTTTAAATGGGCTATTGCAGTATATTACTATAATTATTCTACTTTATTCCTTGTTAATTTCTTGTTGTCCCTACTTTATAAATTAAACTGTATAGGCATGCATAATTTATGGAGGATTTAGTATTACCTGTGACTTAAGGCATTGACTGTGTGTGTGAGGGGAGGGGGGGCGGTTAGAATAATATAATACTTGTGTAGATTATGGAAGACCGTGGTGCCACTATGGTTTGGGACTGTAGAAATGTATTCTTCTATAGTTCGGAAGCCACAAATTTAAGAGCAAGCAATCAGCATGCCATGATATATTAAACCTTAGAGAACCCCTCCCAACTTCTTCCAGCTCTTGGTGAAGCCAATGGCCCTTATAGCCTCTTGGTTTATAGTCATGTGACTTTACTTGTATCTGAGTCCTCACTTGACATCTCCTGTGTGTCTTCATGTCTTCTTTCTGAGTGTGCCTCTCTCTGGATCTCTGTTTCTTTTCTGATGAACCACCAGTCATGCTGATTCCCTAGGATTTACCAATGATCTCACCTGTAAAGACTCTCATTCCACCCAGTATCTCATTTACAAAAACTAAGGGTTGAGACCTCAATTTAACACCTAGTAGACACAGTTCAAACCATGGTCCTTGCTAGCCCACATCTAGGAAGACTACAGGACATGCTCAAATGACCATGTTGGTTTTCTTAGTTGATATTTGACTACATAGCCTGGATTGAGCTCTCTTGTTCTCCAGGGACCCATAGTGGCTGTTCAGCTCAGTGCTCCATCCAAATGATGTCATTGAGGATAGATAACCCTCAAATTCCACTAGGGTTATATTCTGTTGAACACATGTTGAAAGGTGTGTTGAAAATGCACTGAATATATTTATCTGACTAAATGTCCTACTATAGCAACAATACGATCTGCAGCACCCTGTCATGAAAAGTGTTGGTGGCTTCCATCTTTATTGTCAGATTGTGGGTGTGAGGGATCTTCTTTTGCCCAGTTTTCTAAGCAACAAAATATATTACCATATACCACTAGCCAGGAAAGAAAATAAACTGAAATTAATATTTAAAATTCAATTGAAAGCTACTTTTAAAAAGCATTAGGAAGATTCTTTGTAAGTTGGGGATCAGTGTGTGGTAGGTTTACTCTGGGAAAAATAAGAGTCCTGGTCTATAATTAGTAGACTCAGTTTCCAGTCTAGCTTGGATCTCTCTACCTGTGTGAGTTTAGAAAAACCTTCTTCTCCAAGTCTGGACCTTAGTTCCTCCACCTATGAGTCCAGGAGGTGTGTGTGTGTATGTGTGTGTGTGTGTGTGTGTGTGTGTGTGTGTGCGTGTATGTGTATGTGTGTGCATGTATGTATATATATATGGAGAGAGACAGAGAGAGACAGAGAGAGATAGAGACAGAGAGACACAGAGACAGAGAACTCTTAGGTCAGTTTCAGCTCAGCACGATCAACAGAACTGCAAATGAAGGAAAAGACACATTCCCTAAAATCTTTTTAAGGCTGCTATTAGTTTTTGCATTTGAAACCTATCTGTTGGTTCATAGAGCCAAACAATCCAAATGGAAGGACCATCTTCAGTTCTTCTCCTGGTTTCCAAAACAGGAACTCGTTCACAGAATATATCAGTCAAAATGCAAATGTCAATCACGATCTAACAGGAACAGGACTCTTCTGCTACTAGTTATAAAACCAAGCATGTGACATGGTCACACTGGAATGGAATTGAAGGCAGCATGGTCGGGTGAACATATGGAGGAAGGCACATACACAGATGCTGTGAGTCTGGGATCCAGATGTTCCAGGAGCTGTGACAACACTCCCCAAGCCTCTGGGGCTTCCGATGCCCAACAGGAGCTCCAAGAGGAGACTTCTACAGGCTTTGTCAACAAACCCGTGAGGCCTCTGAGCTCCCAGGCAGCTGAGCAGCAGATGGAGGGTGTGCTCCTACACAGGTTGGCCTCCAGCTCTAGATTCACGTGTGAAATGTCAGCGCTGTGAGCCTCTGTCCTTCTTCACCCTCCTGAGACTTCCTGTCAGCGTGTGTGACTCCTGTTCCTACCTTTCCCCAGGCCACCTTCTGGACCTCTTCCATGTCTTCTCATGAGCAGCTGAGGAGTGCTAAGAATCTGCTGTGGCATGGAGGTCGGAAATGGCTGGTGCCAGCCTTGTCTTTTAAGCCTTAGCCTGCAGATAGGCTGCTCTGAGAGTCTCTCTCTGGGCTGCATGACTGAAGAAATTTCCTGTCATACAGAGACTATCTGGGAGTGTTGACAGAAAAGCAAAGATAAGGTGTTTCCTTGCCTGGTTTGAGTGAGTGTTCTCACCATCCATGTGTGTCCCACTGAAGGGCCTCCTTTCATGACTTAATTTATTTTTATTATTATGTTCAAGTATTTGCTTATTATGTATCATCAACCTGGGCAAATATAAAAGAGAAAGGTTCGTGTGCATCTAATTCTTATATAATACCATCACAAACAAATTGTCAAATGTAATACAGAGAAACCTCTGAAAACAAATAAAACTCATGCTGGCATTACTGGTGAGTTGATACTTGATGGAGGGAAGGCCCAAAGAAGTTCCTTTGCATGGCTAGTTGTTATCGTGACAGATGAATTCTTTTATTAGTGGACTATAAGTATAGAATTATTATCACCCTTTTAAAAAAAGCATCCCCCAAGATCTTTCTTTGGATGTTGACTACTACCCTCAGACGTGATGAAGAGCCACTCATTGGTGTGCACCAAGACTAAATTCAAATAGCACATCTGCCCCAGAAACAAACATGGCCACTGATGCTGAGTTTAACACATACCAGTGAGATGAACCATGCTCTTCACTTTCCTCCCCTTTAAACAACTGCACAGTGTTTGTTTATCCGCTACTTACAAATGAAGAATGTGGTTCTGTTATTTATCCACTAGTCCCTAAGATGATAATAATAATAAGAGTACAGATTCATGGGCCTGGATCCAAGATGTAGGGTGATTTTATGGGACATTAGGAAAGAAACACTGTTGCCAATTAAAATGTGAAACACCACCAATTATAAAACATGAAAGAAAGCACGCTAGAATCAAGTCTACAGAGTAACCTTGGCAAATATTTGTGGAGCTAGCGTTTTTCAAGTGTTTATGTACAGTAATTCATTTAATCCTTGCTGCACCAGTGAGGAAATGGATCAGCCAGAGGAGGCTAGATTTTCTACAGTGACAAACACCACCCAAATCTCCATGGCTTAACTCAACAAATGTTTATTTCTTGTGCATGTTAAGTCATTTGTGGGTCTGGGCAATGGTCCAGGCCTGTGCAAACGAAGGCTATGCTTTCCAGGCTGTTTCTATCTCATATCTCCTTCAAATAATTTCTGCTTCCCTGATTACCTTCCTGGGAAAAAGGAGTCTGCAGAATTCTGTACCAGTTCTTAAATATTTCTCTCTCAAGGTAATGCAAGCCCTATCTATTTGATATTTGATTGGCCAAAGCATTTCCAACGGCCACACCCACCTTCAAAAGGCCTGTACCTGGAAACAGCAGACCGGAAGTCTTGCTCTGAGATCTTTGAAGTCGATTCTACTTGCTGCACTATTGGGGAAATAGAGTTGCAGGGTGAACAGCTTACAAATTCCCACAGCCAATTCAATGGGCAGGAGCATAGCTACAGGAGCTATACACTTGGGCTGAGAGACACCGTCTCCTGCTTCCCACTGAAAGGTAAGAAAGCCCTCACTGGATTTCATGCTGTCAAACAACATCTACCAAAAATTCCAAGAAACAAAGCTTCTCACATTTAGTATACTAAATTATTATGGGGAATTATCAGTTCAGAATAGAAATTTGAGGCTGAGTGTGATAGTGCATGCCTTTAGTACTAACATTCAGAAGGAAGAAGGAGGATAAGAAGGAGGAGGAGAGGGAAAGGGACAGGGAGGAGGAGGAGGAGAGGGAGAGGGAGAGGGAGAGGGAGAGGGAGAGGGAGAGGGAGAGGGAGAGGGAGAGGGAGGAGCAAAGGGAGAGGGAGAGGGAGAGGGGGAGGGGGAGGAGAAGAGGAAGAGGGAGAGGGAGGAGGAGGAGGAGAAGAGGGAGAGGGGGAGGAGAAGGAGGAGGAGAAGAGGGGGAAACAGCAGCAGCAGGAGAGGGGAGGGAGAGGGAGGAGGAGGAGAAGAGGGAGAGGGAGAGAGAGGAGGAGGAGGAGGAGGTGGAGGAGGAGGAGGAGGAGGAGGTGGTGGCGGTGGTAAATAGCTGAAGTTTGAAGCCAGCCTGGTCTATGTAGAGAAAACAAGAATTTTACTTTGAAAGTATTGAGTAAGAGAAGGTTCCGATAGAGGCCATCGGTTTTTGTCATCCATCTCAATCATCTGGCCTCAATAATATTCTTTTTTCTAATTTTGAATTTGTTTTGTCTTGTTCTGAGACAGAGTCTCTCTACATAGGCCTGAGGATCCTGGAACTCTGTAGACCAGGCTGACCTTGCACTCCCAGACATCCATCTGGCTCTGCCAACAGAGTGTTAGGATTAAAGGCAAGTGCTATGGTGATGGTTTGTATAAGCCTGGTTAGGGAGTAGCACTATTAGAAAGTGTGGCCATATTGGAGGAGATATGTCACTGTGGGTGTGGGCTTTAAGATCCTCATCCTAGCTGCCTGGAAGCCAGTATTCTACTAGCAGCCTTCAGATGAAGATGTAGAATTCTCAGCTCCTCCTGCACCATGCCTGCCTGGATGCTGCCATGTTTCCACCTTGATGATAATGGACTGAACCTGTGAACCTGTAAGCCGGTCCCAATTAAATGTTGTCCTTATAAGAGTTGCCTTGGTCATGGTGTCTGTTCACAGCAGTAAAACCCTTACTAATGCTGCCACCTTGCCTGCTATATTCTATCATTTCTTATGGTTTTCTAATTAAGACTCAAAGTTGAAAAATATTCTTGGAACCAACATTTGTATCCCTAAGATGGATTGCTGCACTTCAGTTTGGAGTACATGGCTTAGGAAGTTTTAAATAGAGGCATTGAGAGCCTCAGAACTCTATCCAGGCAGGCAGCCCACCCACTGGATCTCTCCATTTTTCAAACATTTTTATTAATTAATTACTAGTTTCTGAAAAATTCACAGAAGACTGAAGGCAGGGGACTGTCAAAAATGCTGAGAAACAAAGATATTTCTTGTTTGCTTCATACTTCCAACCGCAGCTCAGTGAGTGGTCCTCAGGTTTGGTCTAGACTGCTTTAGAACATCTGAGACCTCTTACTCAAAACCCAGCTAAACAACTTACTGTAGTTCTTTTTTGGCTGTAAGCCTTTTGATACAAAATTTCTGCTCCATCACCCAGTCTCTTATTTAAGAGTTTTAATAAGGGATACTTATAGAATGGGAGGGTAATTAAAAGAAGATGTGAGATTCCTATCTTCCAGAAAGCCCCTGAGCATTAGGGACAGCAAAAGGTGGGAATAACTGCTGGAGAGATAGTGCCTGTCCCAGGGCAGTGCTAAACCACTGGTGATTCTCCTGTGTCATCTTAAAGATCAGTAAGTTCTTGCCTTGGGCATGCCAATGTCTTGCTTTCTATCCTTAAAGTCACATCTATCATGCCACAAACCCAAGGTGTTGCCTTGCAGTCAATCAAAACATGGTCCGATGACTTGGGGATATTTCCCGACTGGAGAGAATGCTCCCACATACTTTCCATGATCAGGGGTTCAAGCCTAATGGGTGAGGTTAAACCTCTGGGAAAAGAGAGGCCCAGAGGATGGTATCCCTCTGGGGCAGAAGGACCTGATTGTAAAGATGGTGACATTGTGACCCCTATCCTATGGCTATATTACTAAGAGAAGTTCAGCTCCATTCCTACAAGTAAGTTGGGCAGAGAGCCAGAGTGGTTGCTCTAATGCCTTTGAGTGCCTACAGTGCACTCATTTAAATTCCTCTGCTCTTCTAAATTCCCATGGGTAGGTTGTACTATCAAGGGAGCTAAGTCATAAAAACGGTACATGAATTGTCCCAGAGCAAACAGACATCTAGGGTCACCCTTCAAAAGTCCAACAGTTTGTATTGACAATTTTCACATTGTAGTTTTCAATAAAAGTGTGCTGATGCCTTATATATGTATATACACACATGTATGCATATGAACACATACAACCCACTTGTTCCTTTGTTAGTCATTCATCCTATAAAGTTCTAGGTAGGGATATGGATATGCTGGGAAACACCTTATGAAGACTGAATTCTGTGACGGATTGGCAATCATGACTATGATCAACATGACTGGGCTGACTCCATGGTCTGCTGTTATAGGCTGGCCTGGAAGATTAGGTACAAGGATGAGACTCACTGGCCAATGAGGGGCACATCTGTTGTCCAATGAGAGTTCTGCAGATTGTAGGTATAGGCAGAGGGAGGAGGAGTGGTCCTTACAGGATATAGCCTGTACACTGAGAGGAGGGGAATGTGGCAGAAGGTGACCAACATAGAGGGCAGAGCAGAGGCGCATATGACAGACTCCCAGGGTGTTCTCTACTGCCCTGACAGAGGGTGTTACTGAAGTACCGCTGTGCTGATCAGAATGGATGCCAAACAGGGATGCAGTGTTATCCCTCCAGCTTCTCAACAATTAGAAGGGGCCTGGGGCTTTATTCTTGGTCTTTTTCAGTCCAACAAAATCTGTTTAGGTGAGTTTCACCTGCTCTTTCTTCAACAGGTGCATGGACAGGTAGGGAGAGCCATGTCCTAGTTCTGGAGACACTGTACACTTTGCAGCGAGATGAAGAAGAAGCTGTGTACACCCAGTGGCTGTAGGGTTACTGGGGCTGGCCTGGGTTCTGCATAGAGGATCTGGCCTTTGCCTGGAAGCCTTTCTATGAGATGAATGGCTGATCAGGAGGACCCGTAAGAGGGGCTCTAAGTCTCTAGTGGTGTGCTGTTACTCATTCATTGTAAGTGAGACTCACATTCATGCCTGACTTCCTACTTATCATTTTGTGACTGTTTTCTTCAGGAGCCTTGTTAAGTTTTGTAAGATTCAAATTTAGTCATGTCCACATGTCAACCATTTTCTGGGGACAGGGTAAGTTCTATCCTTGTGCTTATGCGGTTTTCCCTGGTCTTATTTCCACATCCTCTTACAGTTGCTACTTCTGAAAGGGGGTGGAGTCACATGTGGTGAATCTTGGCAGCAGGTATGGGAGAGCAGAGGCAGTGGCATCCCGGGGTTGGGGGCAGGTGTGCTGTTGGAACTGAGCTCCAGGAGAACAGCGATCGTGCAGAATTTATGGAGGAGGCATACATAGGCACTCTTCTTTCCCTATTCTGATGCATGGAATCTTGTGCCCCATGCCACATAAATTCACAATAAAGCAAAGCATGGGAGCTCTCAGAAGTGCACATGGATCAGGTGAGCCCCTCTGCTGAAGTAGGGGCTCTGGGATCGGTCTGTCACACGCAGCGATACACACCGTTGCCATGACAAAGAGCTTCTTAGGTGGCAATGTCTGACCCCTCTGCCTTTGTGGCTTCTGCATCTTGTAGCATCTGGCAGGACCACTGTCAATAAAGACCTTATCAATAGTGAGGCGTCAATAGCCACCCATGAGTTTAACTGCAGGGACAAATATTTGTGAATACTGGCCGGCCACGTTCCCATGATCCCCGCCTCGGTCCCGTGAGACAGCTGGGGCTCTTCTCATTTGCAGATGGAGAAACTGAAGCACAGCGTGGTTCAGTGACTTGCCAGGCTGTGTGTAACTAGATCAATTCATTTATTCAACACATTTTAAACTTTATGAGGAAGGAGCTGCCGTGCTGGAAAGAGTTCGAGTCAAGCCTGATTAATTGATGGGCAGTAAACACAGGGCTTGCTTGGGCCTGGGTGCTTCTGCCGTTGAGCTGAACAAGGCCAGCCAAGGGACAGGCTAGGATCAATCTGAATTGGAACGCTGTGAGAATTTGGAATGCAGAACTAAAGTATGTGTGCATATCTGTGTATGTGCCTGCCTGTGTGCATACATATATGCATGTATCTGTACACACGAGCCTGTATATATGTGTATACTTAAATTCTTCTATGTATGCTAATATGCATACATGTTTATGTATATACATGAGTTCCTGTATATGTGTATACATATGTATTTACATGCATGTATGTGTGTATATATGTGTCCAGAGGTGCACACGTGTGAGTGATTGTGTGCTTAGACATATGTGTGAATGAATGACTATGAAGATACATGTGTGCTTGTGTATATATGAGAATTTATGAGTATATGAGTTAGCATGCATGTGTCTTCATGTGTATGTGTGTGCCTACTTATGTTTATGTATATACATGTGTGCCTGTGTGTATGCGTGTGTATGTATGCATGGATATGCTTCTTTCTCTGTATGTAAAGAGGCACATGAGTGTGGGGTGGGTATGTGGGAGCCGGGTGGGGATTCACAAGGTCATCTAACCACATCCTCTCACTGGTGAGTACCCTACAAGAACCCACAGCTTCCCGACTATCACTAAATCTCCTCAGACCTGCTCACTGGCTAGAATAAACAGAGCCCAGGAAGCACCATGACTGAGATGTTTGGCTTCTTCCTTTGACAGCCTGAACTTGAGAGACATGATGGGTAGCACTCTGGCTAGTTGAGAGCAAAGCAGACCAAGGAAAACAATTACTGAGGGTGGGCATCAAGCCCTGGAACCTCCTGGAAGGCCAAGACCTGCTACAAATGCAGTGCATACAGAGCGGGTGGGGGGGGGTCCTCAAAATCAAGTGATAATTTGGAGAAATTGATGCCACTAAGACTATGCTCTGTGCCATCATGGCGCCTGTCAGCAGTACTCAGAGTTATCGCTCTGCACTTTGCTAAGCATATGGAGGGAGCAGATCTTGGCTGGGCTCCAGACATCCAAAAGTTAAATTAATGGGTCCTGCCATGAGGGCTACTAATTAATGGGAGTGAGGGAATGTCCAGCACTGCGTTGTTCCTTCTTCGTTTTTCTTAGAGGGGTTTTCTTCCCAGACCCAACCAAAATGGCGCTGTGTTCAACCTAGTTCTTCGTCCTTTCCCTCTGGGGGTGGGGGACGGGGTGGGGGTGGGGACTGGGGACTGGCCCTAGCTTGCATCTGGTTTGTGGTTCCGGCCCATTGGGCTCATTCGTTTATTCAGCTGACACAGAGGGTGGGTGGCAACAGTGTAATTGCAGGAAAATAGTTGGCATCTTCTCCTGGAGGGTGTTGTGAACCGGTGGATCTTCACTCTGGCAGCAGTGTTTTGAGCTTTGGCTCTGGACTACTTCTGCTCATGCTGCACGCTCAGTCCTGATGAGAAGTTGCAGGGTCTACGCGCAGGCAGCTCACAGGGGTCATTCCAGGCTTCGTGTCCTCTCCCTGTAGACTCCGGGGTCAGCACAGCTCACTATGACAGGAACACTTGAGTGCCCGTGGACTGGAGAGCAGGAGGCTGAGCAAGCTGATGACTTGCTAGTAGTTGTATTTTAATCCTTCCTTGGCTTGCTTCCATTTGGGCAAACAGATGAGGTAATGTGGTTGAGGGAGGACACTTGTACTAGATAGTCTCAGCCTCTGACCTTGCTGTTAGGTCACCCACAAATGGCTGAGGTGCCTATTAACATATCAAAGCTGATGGAGGCCAGCTGTTCCCAAAACACTCAGTACCTGTGGCTCCTCCCACCACTTCTCACCCAGACCACACCCTCAAGCCTCTCCTTCCAAGGGACAGGGCTTCCGCTGCCCTTCCCCATATAACTCAGCCATTGAGGCCATGTCCATCTCTTGGCACCAGGACCTTCTTATGGTCAGCGCTTCTCTGCCTCCCCGGCTCCTTTCGGGGTAGGTTAGTCTGCGGGCCACATCCAGCCTAGGCTCTTTGCTCTTCAGGCTTTCTGACTTCCATCTACAGCAAAATTTCCTCCACACTTAAGGAGGTGGTCATGTCCTCCTTTTGTTTCACTTTTTCATCCATCTGCCTCAGCTACTCCCTCCACACATTTGGAAGACCTATATCCATCCAAACATTAACAAAAGAAACTACCCTATTTTAACAGCTGACCGAGAGGAATGTAAATGGGCCTGCCTATAGGTTGTGCTTGGTAACTGTGCTGGCTTTGTAAAGGAGAGTGTTTCTGAGAAAGGTGGGCTATCTGGTGCCAAATATTTCAAGATATCAAATGTCTATGCTGAACGGGGGGGTGGGGGGGGGAAGGAAAGGACATGACAGCTACTCGGTATGTAGATAAAAGGGAGCAGGGAGCACAGAGATATCTGGGAGAGTCCAGAGAGGACATCACTCTGATCCATGTGAAGAGTGGAGGCAGGGGACAGGGACCAGATGTAGCAGCTGGAAAAGTTACAGGGTCAGGTGGGGGTGGGGTGCATAAGAGGGCGCAAGGTAGGGACTGAAGGATGCTGGGAGATCCTGGCGGCCAGCTCAGCTTTGATATGTTAAATAGGAATCTCACATTTGTCCCAGGGTTTGAGAGTTAACACTAGCACTGGAGGATATCTGGCCAAATCAGAGAGATTCCCGGCAGGACTCTGATCTTCCCAGAAGAATTTGCATACAAAGCAGACAGACACAGAGTGGCACGAAATGAGCTGGTGTAGACACAGCCAGCCCTGGTTATATAGCACACAGCTCTAGAGCAGAGGCTATCCTGTTTCAAAATGGTCTAATTTTCTATTACAAAGCTCTTTAGGTACACTTTGAAAATTAACTATGTGATAAGAAGTTAGTCATTTGATAAAATTTGGAGACATTTTTCTTTGAAAATAAACAACAACAAAAAACTAACAAACCATCTGGTTTCATCTATTCAGAACTTCACTTAAAGACCCCGCCTTCCATTCTCATTGTTAATGGCTGTTTATCTTCTTTGCCTTTGACCTATGCGGTTCTCCCCAGGGTGAGGGGCAGAACTTGAGTTTAGAAAACATATCCTTTGCTGTTACACAAAGAGATTTACATTTCAATACTTTGTGGAAAATGGAGACTGAATGGCTGCTGGTGAAAAAATTGTGTTGGACCCGAGACTTAAGAGAGGATTTTTTTTTTTTTTTGTAGAACATGATTTTAATATTTTCAACTGTTGTTATTCAATAAACAGAATAGTTAAAGATATACTTCATTGTTATGTCTCACTTTTCATTTCTGATTTTATTAACTTGGATACTGTCTCTGTGCCCTCTGGTTAGTCTGGTTAAGGGTTTATCTATCTTGTTGATTTTCTCAAAGAACCGCTCCTGGTTTTGTTGATTCTTTGTATAGTTCTTTTTGTTTCTATTTGGTTTAATTATTTCCTGCCCTCTACTCCTCTGGGGTATATTTGCTTCTTTTTGTTCTAGAGCTTTCAGGTGTGCTGTCAAGTTGCTAGTGTAAGCTCTCTTCAGTTTCTTTTGGGAGGCACTTAGAGCTATGAGTCTTTCTCCTAGCACTGCTTTCATTGTGTCCCATAAAGTTTGGTATGATATGTCTTCATTTTCATTAAATTCTAATAAACCTTTAATTTCTTTCTTTATTTCTTCCTTGACCAAGTTATCATTGAGTAGAGCATTGCTCAGCTTCCATGTGTATGTGTGCTTTCTGTTGTTTTTGTTGGTATTTAAGACCAGCCTTAGTCTGTGGTGATCTGATAGGGTGCATGGGATTATTTCAGTCTTCTTGTATTTGTTGAGGCCTGTTTTGTGACCAATTATAGGGTAAATTTTGGAGAAGGTACTGTGAGGTGCTGAGAAGAAGGTATATTCTTTTGTTTTAGGATGAAACGTTCTATAAATATCTGTTAGATCCATTTGGTTCATGACTTCTGTTAGCTGCACTGTGTCTCTTTAGTTTCTGTTTCCAGGATCTGTCCATTGATGAGAGTGGGGTCTCGAGGTATCCCACTATTATTGTGTGGGGTGTGATGTGTGCCTTGAGCATTAGTAAAGTTCTTTTATGAATGTGGGTGCCCTTGTATTTGGAGCATAGATGTTCAGAATTGAGAGTTCATCTTGGTAGATTTTTCTTTTGATCAGTATGGTGTCCTTCCTTATTTATTTATTTATTTATTTATTTTTGATAACTTTTGGTTGAGAGTTAATTTTATTTGATATTAGAATGGCTACTCCAGCTTGTTTCTTGGGACCATTGCTTGGACAATTGTTTTCTAACCTTTTACTCTGAAGGAGTATCTGCCTTTGTCACTGAGATGCGTTTCCTGTATGCAGCAAAATGCTGGGCTCTGTTTACATTTCCAGTTTGTTAGTTTATGTCTTTTTGGGGGGAATTGAGTCCACTGATGTTAAGAGATATTAAGGAAAAGTGATTGTTACTTCCTGTTATTTTTGTTGTTAGAGGTGGAATTATGTTTGTGTGGCTATCTTCTTTTGGGTTTGTTGAAAGATTATTTTCTTGCTTTTTCTAGGGTATAGTTTCCCTCCTAGTGTTGGTGTTTTTCATTATCCTTTTAGGGCTGTATTTATGGAAAGATGTTGTGTAAATTGATTTTGTCATGGAATATCTTGGTTTCTCCGGTCTACGGTAATTGAAAGTTTTGCTGGGTATAGTAGCCTGGGTTGGCATTTGTGTTCTCTTAGGGTCTGTATGATATCAGCCCAGATCTTCTAGCTTTCATAGTCTCTGGTGAGAAATCTGGTATAATTCTGATAGGTCTGCCTTTATATGTTTCTTGACCTTTTTCTCTTACTGCTTTTAATATTCTTTCTTTGTTTAGTGCATTTGTTGTTCTGATTATTATGTGATGGGAGGAAGTTCTTTCCTGGTCAAGGCTTCTTGTATGTATGTTCATAGGCATCTCTTTCTTTAGATTAGGGAAGTTTTATTCTCTAATTTTGTTGAAGATATTTACTGGCCCTTTAAGTTGAGAATATTCAGTCTCATCCATACCTATTATCCTTAGGTTTGGTCTTCTCATTGTGTCCTGGATTTCCTGGACATTTTGGGTTAGGAGCTTTTTGCTTTTGTATTTTCTTTGACTGTTGTGTCAATGTTTTCTATGGTATCTTCTGCCCCTGGCATTCTCTCTTCTATCTCTTGTATTCTGTTGGTGATGCTTGCATCTATGACTCCTGATCGCTTTCCTAGGTTTTCTAACTCTAGGGTTGTCTCCCTTTGTGATTTATTTATTGTTTGCATTTCCATTTTTAGATCTTAGATGGTTTTGTTCATTTCTTTTACCTGTTTGATTGTGTTTCCCTGTAATTTTTAAAGAGATTTTTGTGTTTTTCCTTTAAGGGCTTCTAGCTGTTTACCTGTGTTTTCCTGTATTTCTTTAAGGGAGTATGTATGTCCTTCTTCAAGTGCTCTATCACCATCATGAGAAGTGATTTTAGATCCAAATCTTGCTTTTCCAGTGTGATGGTGTATCCAGGACTTGCTACGGTGGAAGAATTGGGTTCTAATGATGCCAAGTAACCTTGGTTTCTGTTGCTTATGTTCTTATGCTTGCCTTCCACCATCTGATTATATCTAGTGCTACTTGCCCTGGCTATATCTGACTGGAGCCAGCTTTCTCTGTGATCCTGTGATTCTGGAATCCTGTGATCCTGAGATCCTGGGTGTGCCAGAATTCCTGGGAGTCAAGCTGTCTCTGGGATCCTGAGATCCTAGTTTGGCCAAGCTTCTGAGATCCTGGGATTCTGGGATCCTATGATCCTGGGTGTGTTAGAATGCTTGGGAATGAAGCTTCCTCTAGGTGTTGTAGGACTGGTTGTGGAGTTTGTGCCCAAGGTCCATATCAGCACAGAGCACTCATTAAACAGGGGAGAATCTTTTTTATTTGTCATGTGCTATCAGCTAATCTCATCCTGTTTATTTCTTACAACCCCCCCCCCCCCCAAGAGCCAATTTGCTGTGTTGATGGTGTGGATGGATGCAGCAAATTCCTTCAGTTGGAAGATAGTGGATGTCTTACTTCGCTGTGCAAAGTGGATTATTAGTCCTGAGTAAGTCCCCACGATAATGTAATAGTCACATAAAACCTGCCAACTGTTTCAACTTCCGTTTATCCAGAATTAGCATGCACCGAAGACTTTCAGAGTGCATTAAATTTAAAGGCAGAAGACCTCAGTGAACAGCCAGCTGGGTTTGGCTGCCAAGTACTTTTAGCAAAATTGCCTTTTTCCTGGGTCACCTTGCAACATTTTCTTTTTGATGATGGTCCACGTCCATTTCTTGTTTTGGAAGTGTGCCTCATTATGCAGAAAGATTCGAATTAGTGTAATGACCAAGAAAAAACACCAAGGAGCTCTGCATTTGTGCCCTTCAGTCCTCATTCCCTTTTCCCAGAGATGGAAGCCGGTACAGATACCACTGCACTTCCCTCTTCTCATTCAACAAGCAGGGCTTGCTTGCATCCCCAGCCTGTCTGCAGAGGCAGACCTACTGCATTGTAAAAACAGCTTCATGGGATATTACTGGGCATCTGAGTGGGCTTTAACCTATGCCTTAGATAGGTGGGGTGGCAGGGTTTCCAGTTTGCTAACAGGAGCAAGGCTGCAGTGAACATGCAGCTTGTGGTGAGGAGTTTTTAAGACAGATTTCTTGTGTGGAGAAATTGTTTTCTTTGTTCCACGAGCATGGTCTTTGTTGGAGGGGATGTCAGGGTGATGGGTGAGTGGTGGTTGGCAGTTCTGGCAGATGCTTTTCAGATTTCCCAGCTTCACGTTGGTCCCTTCCTATGGATTTCTATTTGTCTCCCACTCGATGCACAGTAGTTTGAAGAAGTGTCCACTATGAGACTGTCTTTGTGTGACTTAGGATGACTCTGAATGTGACTAGACACAGAATTGCAAACCTGATCTATCTCTCTCTCTCTATCTATCTATCTATCTATCTATCTATCTATCTATCTATCTACTTATTTAGCTGGAGTTCCTGGTTCTTCTGGGTGAGCTCTGCAGATGTGTCACAGAAATGGCCTGAGAATGACTGACGCTTCTCAGGCACCGCTGTCTGCAGTCACATCATGCAACACTTCTCACCATTCCCTTTCTTCTAAACCAGTGCTCTCCACTGGGGCAATTTTATCCTCAAGGGACATTTGACGATTTCTGGAGACAGTTTATATTGTCATCACATTAGCATGGGGAACTTTTCATCTGACATCTAGTTCAGAGGAACCAGAGATGCTGTAAGCATGAGCTATAGTCTGGCTTTTGATCCCCTCTAGAAATCCCAGTCATATGTTATCTTAGTTGGAGTTTCTATTGCTGTAAAGAGACACCATGACCACAGTAACTTTTTAAAAGGAAAACATTTAATTAGGGCTGACTAACAGTTCAGAGGTTTAGTCTATTTTCGTCAGGACAGAAAGCAAGGCAGACACAGTGCTGGAGAAGGGGCTGAGAGTTCTACATCTTGATCCAAAGGCAGTAGGAAGTGAAGGGAGACACACTGAGACCTCAAAGCCCAGCCCCTAGTGATACACTTCTCCAAACCAAGCCATACCTCCTAATAACACCTCTCCCTTTGAGCTTGTGGGGACCATTTTCTTTCCAAACACCACATATTTTAATAGAGTTTGGAGATGGGGCCCTTGAAGAAAGAGATTCTTATGATGATATTGTTGGCTTCATAAGACCAAGAGAAAGCTGACCTGGTTGGTCCACTTGCTGTGTCGCAGGTGTGAGATGCCATGACTATGGTGCTGCCATTGAGAAATCTTCTTTTACTCTTTTCCTTCCCAGAAATAGATGGAGCTCTGTCTTCAGGTCTGAGCTACTCTGCTGTGGGACACCAGGGATTCAAAGAAGTTTCCCAATGCATATTAGATTCAAGTTGAGTTTGAATGTGGGAACCAGACCATGTGTCATGACCATGTGTCATGCTTAGCAGCAAAACAGAAACAACTTTCACAAGAAAAAGTCAAGGTCTCTGGTCACCCCTGCCAGTGCCAACAGGGGCTCTTGAAGATAATTCCTGGCTAAGTATAGTGTGAGTACAGAGTCCTGATGGCCAGTGTCCTCTACAGATGGCCATCCATGATATGCAACACAAGTCACATCTATGATGCAGAACACAGTCTTTTTAAGTGAAATTCTGTATGCTATCTGCTTTCTTCCCAATGAGTGGTATCTCTCAGAACCTGTTTTAGTTGAAGCCACAGCTGCAGCCAGCTGTGATGAAAGGGCTCCAAGGAGGTGGGGAAGGAACAGGCAATGGCAAGACATGGCAAGGCTTAGCCTGTCCTTTTCCAGAAGTCCATTAATTTCTAGAGAAAGCAGAGCTAATCTTCTGGCTACCATTTTCATAGACCTTGGAGACCTCTGAGTGAAGAGCTGAGGGCCCAGGTAGCAGAATCAAAGATGTAGATGTGGTACTAGGAAGACTCTTAAAGGGCCTCTTCTCTTCTCCCAGCTTCCTGAATGAAGAACTGAGAACTTGGAGTATAGGAGATGATGTGAGCCTTTCTTTGCCTATGGGAACAAATGGATTTTTCCATTCTCCATGTATTCTTCTTTCCTTTGTCCTTTTTCTAATCAGAGGTGATTTTCTTATGAGGTCCTGGGGGAACCTGTGAGTGACTATTTATATCCCTCCTGAGGTGATTTTCCATTGATTACTTTATTAGAAGCCAGAACTCATCCCTTGGTGCCTATCTTACTCTGTTCAGGAATCCATGAAATAAGTTTCTTTGGGGCACAGTTTCTGAACTGTGAGTCATGGGGTTGTATAACTGAGTGTGGGGGATCACACACACAAAAAATGGCAACAGGTTTCTGAATTTACAACTATCAAAAATTCATTCAAAACCAGATTGGTAACCAGGCAGAAGTTTTCTGGCAGCCCTTGCTTGTGTTGTGTTGTGTTGTGTGTTATCACTGCAGCTTGGGTTTTGAACACACAACTACAATACATTTTGTACTGTGCGCAGTGTCAAACACACAACCCCAGCAAATGCTGCCTGAGGCCTCCCAGCTTGGGTTTGTGTGCTATGAACTGTGGTGTTCACTGTTCCTGACAGAGCTTTCCACTCTTAATTAAACAGAATGGCTTAGTTCCAAAGAACAGAAGTTGTCAGTTGTCACCGTCATCTAACTATGAAATTAGTGGATCTTTGGGTTGTAGTGTGTTGCAAAGTTTAGTTGTAACAATTGCCATTTGAATGGCTGGCTTGAGTTTCATAAAAATAAACAAGCAAACATTACATTTTGGCTTGGGATTAGAGCAGAATTCCCAACCATTCTGAAATAGCCCAAATCATACTTCTAATACTGTACTTTGTAGTTGTGAATTGGCAGCAAAACACTGATCATCTCTGAGAAACACTGAATATGCTTCCTCTCCATTCTGCAGTAACAAATAATCCCCAATATCTAATTCTTTTTGTAAGAATAAGCAAATACATCTCAATAGTATATACATTTGCTTTTCTCTTTACTAAATGATAAACGGATGTATATATCAAAGAACTACTTTAAATTTTCTTTGTGACTTATTCACAGTAAATGTTTGATTTGTATACCTATTTTACATACCTGCATGAATGGATAAAGTGTGAATTTTTTTATGCTGAGAGATTGAGGGTTCAAAGAACTGAAATGTAAAGAAAAACTGGAGACCCAGGAATTAAGTACCTGTAGCATTTGAAACTGTAGAGGTATCTGTCTATTGAAAATATGCCATGGGCAGTGACTGATTGGCTTCTTCCACTGGTAGGGAGGGAAGAAGGTCTGAGCTTTGGAGTGAAGCTCTTGCTGGTAAGAACTTAAAGATACCGAAGGTTCTGATTGTCCTTTGCTGGCGTCCTTGCTGTCCCTTCACTGAGCTCTGTGGGAAGCTCTTTTGTCCCCTGTGTGAAATCAATCTGTATCTGAGTCCAGGACTAATTGTCCTCAGAGACTCAGCCCATGGAGCACGGAGACAGGGTGGACAGAAAATGGCCCCCAGGACACCAACTCCTCTTGAGCTGCACAGACAAGTTCTGTCACCCTTGGGCTAGGAGTCTCCTCTGAGGAGCAAGAAGGACATGGGTAGGACCTGTAGTGTTGGAGCAAGAAGAGACAAGCTGGTGTCTGGACCTCTGGAAATGTGACGTGAACTTGATTTCATGTTGTCTTTCTCATCCTCCCCCTCCTCTTTCTCCTCCTCTTTCCTCTGCCTTTTCCTCCTTTCCCCTTTCCTCCTTCTCCATCTCTCCTTCCTTCTTTCCCTCTTCCTTTACCAGCACAAGGACATCTAGCCACAGAAGAGATCAGGTAGCTTGTACAGGGTTACCCACTGGCAGTTCATATGTCCAGGGTTGGGCCAGACTGCATGACTAGACACCTCAGGAAAATGGAATCTAAGCCAAGGTGATTGTAGGATGAAGAGGCCTTGGCAGCTTAGGCCTGTCAGTCATCTGGGGGGTATTGGGGCCTGAGACTGCTCATCACTCCTGGCCCTGAGCCAGGTGAACTTCACCTTCCAAGTCTACCTGAGCAGCAGGAGCCATGGAACTAGGGCCCTGCTGTTCTTTATTGGTGACTTTGTATACTTATGCATCCATCTTACCAGGGACAGCACACAGTGAGTGTTGGGCTCCCTCCTAAGCCTCCATTACACAGCCTGGGCTTCCTGTGTCCACTCCTGTCCATGTGCATCATTAGTCATGTCCACCACTGGCCACATCCTTCACTGCCAGTGCATTGGTCATGTGCACTGATCATACCGCCCCAAGTCTCTTGTTAACAGTACATGATAATTGTATTATTGCTACTGAACCTGGGGGCTGCAGAGATGGCTTAGCAGTTAGGAGGCTTCATGCTCTTACAGAGGATCCAGGTTCAGTTCCCAGGACACATGTCACCTCACAACTACTTACAATTCTTGTTCCAGGGTAACCAACGCTCTCTTCTGACCTCTTGCCCTCATGTGGTGCATACAAACTTCTGTCAGCACCCCCCCACACACACACACGCGTGTGTGTGTGTGTGTGTGTGTGTGTGTATCAACCAAGGGCACATAATAGGTGTTCAATTTGTCAGTTGCCTTTCTATTCTTTGCCCTTTGCCACTGGATTGATTTAAGAAAAATTTTGTTAGCACAAACTTAAGCCTACTGCCAGACTGAGTGATGGTAACAGAATAACTTTCTCACCTACTCAGAGCTCTGTGGGTCTTAAGCAACAAATTCAGTGCTCAGTGGCCAGACTTGTCTTCACCAAGCTCCAATACGTGACCTTTTTCCTTCCTGTTTCTCTTATGTCCATTTTCTATGTCACCTTGTCCAGTGAAGATCATCTGATCAACGTATTTACCGCTGTATGAAATCCCCATTTTCTAAAAGTATAAAGAATATAAAGTAGAAAAGTGTCCAACAGAGACCTCACAAACCCATCCTCTGTAGCACATCTTCAGAAAATTGTACAATGTTAGGAACTAAAGAGAGTGGGAATATTTGTATCTCCTTTCCTTGTGGTCACTCAACAGCACCCCCTTCCTCCCAGCATGTCCTATAGGTGGGAATGAGCATGAGGCCCACGGCCCAGCACACAGCTTCCCAAGCATATACAAACCAGCTTGATTCTTTTCCATTTCCTTCCTGCAGCTCTTTGTCTTGGCCCTGGTTGCCTTCCGACAAATAGAAGCATGGCTCTCAACACTCTCCCATTCTCTTCCTTCAGTTTGCAATCTGCAGACTCCAGGTTCTCCCCCAGATGGGCCAAGGGGATTTGGCTAGACACGCTCAGGAGAGTACCATCCCAGCACGTACATATTCTGGAAGATGTGACCTATGCTGTCATGCTGACATTAACGTTCTTTGCTTTAGAAATAAAAGAAACAAAACAAAACAAACAAACAACTCTGGTTCAACAAATTAATTTGCTCACAGCACCTATTTACCGATGGAAGAAGGCAGCACCGCCTGTCTCCGGACTCAATTTCTTACCTTTGAGGTTTGAAAAGTTCTGGGGAACCACAGGACCTTGGGGACCACGTCAGCTTGCATCTGCTTATGCACAAGGGTCCCTAAACAAGGCTTCACTCTTAGATGAAAATATCATGGTACAGATTGATGGCTCCTTTCTTCTGTTTATATTGGAGCTAAGTTAAAACTCACAGTGTTAGCTACTGTTTCATGTTTCTTGCCACTTACCACCAGCTATGACTCAGCCCAGCCCTTTGGCTTCTGGAATAGTCTCAGCTTTGTCAGCTGCACACTGAACTCCTCTGTCTGTCTAGGTACTGCGTCCAGCATTCATGGTCACTCTCCACCCTGTAGCACTCCATGTGTGTCATGCGTGTACATTAATAGAGATAGCAGCAGCCCTGCCTGTGCTGTAGGGAGGGGTCCTTTGCGTAGAATCTGACATGGTCTACAGAAAGTTGCCTTGGAATAATATAGTTTCTTCCCTTCCCCCACCCCTCTTACAGTCCAGGTTGGCCTCAAAGTTGTTATATACCCGAGTCTAGCCTTGAACCATTGATCCTTTCATTTTACCTCCCAAGTGCTAGGATGGCAGGCAGGCCCTAACATCCCTGGCATCAGCATTATCATTTTGACAATTCCTAAGGTTTCAAAAAGATTTATTTCAAAATACTTGTGAAAATTTCATGTTTTGTTTGAAAAAAAATACCAGTATATACATAAATATTTTACCCAATTCTGCATGGTTTAACTACATTTCAGCTAAGAGATGTATTGGGTCAATCACTCCTCTTTATGTACACTATACTAGTTTACTAGTTTTCCATGTTTATAGGAAAGCGTGTGTGTGTGTGTGTGTCTATTTGTGTCTGTGTGTATGTGTGTGTCTATGTATGTCTCTCTGTGTATCTGTGTCTATATGTGTCTATATGTGTGTATCTGTCTATGTGTATGTATGTATTTGTGTGTCTGTGTCTATATTTGTGTGTATGTGTGTGACTATGTGTGTCTGTGTGTGTGTATCTGTCTATGTGTGTGTATGTGCCTAAATGTGTGTATGTGTGGTGTCTGTGTGCCTATGTGTGTGTCTGTGTGTGTATGTATGTATGCCTGTGTGATGCAGGTACAGTACATTTGTGGGACAGCTTTGGGAAGTTAGTTTCCTCTTTTCATATGGACCTGGGAATTGAATTCAGTCATCAAGGCTTGGCGGCAAATACCTTAACCCACTGAAGCATATCTCCAGCCTGACTTCTATTATTTCTAATCTCTCTGTGTAGGTCCTGTATAAGACAGGAGAGCAAAGAGAACTGTTGACCTCAGTGTCTAACATGGGGAAAGTCTATATCTGCCTTCTGCCCCTCTGTTCTCTGCAAGCCTAGACAGTGTCCAGCTTCCTGCTTTACACTCCTGGCTACTGTGACCCTGAGCTTCCTCCACATCTACATGCCATCTTGTGATACCTCTGGCAGGTGAGGAGATGGCCAGCATGCCTGGCATCAACAACTCACTCTTCTAGTTCCAATGGTCACCTATAGTCTTTGCTTATGCACTGTTGACTGGGAGACTCTCTAGAGTGTTAGATCCAAGTGGCAAATTCTGCTAAGGTCAACACAGGGTCACTGACAACAGGAATGACTCACACCTGGACTTCTGTGTCCCACATGAAGCTAACACATTTACCAGAAGTTAGGAAGGATAAGATAGACGTGACCAGAGGAAAGGACAGAGGAGGCTTGCTCAGTGGAGTCCTGGATGAGTGCCCCATGAGAATCGAAGGTGTGGGTCTTCTTCCTAGATGCTTTAACCTGCTGTGCCATGTGGAGTGGTCCCCACCCCTCTTTGTCTCAGTGTCCTAACATGCTAAAAAAAATGTGCCAGCACTTCCTGTTGCCAAGGGCCAAAGTGTGCTTGGCTAACCCAATACCTGTGAATTCCCCTGAGTATTTGCTTTCTGCTTTGCATCCTAACTTGGCTGCTCATCTGTAGAAACTCAGCTCATCCTGCCTTCGTTTGTTTTCCCGATACTGTGATAAAATACTCTGACAATCCTGACTTAAAGGAGAAAGTTCCTATTTTTGTTTAATGTGTCCTTCATGGTTAGGAAGTCAAGGCAGCAGGGCTTAAAGCAGCTGGTCACATCTGTAATCGGGAAGAGAACCGTACATACAAATTCCTGCTCATTTCCTCTTATCATCTATGCAGCCTAAGATCCCCTACCCCAAAAAAGTGGGCCTTTCTGTAGTTACTATGGCTATTCCTTTGCCAACCAACATAATAAAGATAATGCTTTTAAGGTTTACAAAGGAATGACCATGGCACATTTTCCATGTGACAGGCAGTTCCTGGCAGTAGTCTTCAGGGGTGTGTACGGTCTAGAAACCACTGCAGCAGAACTTTATTAGCCTTGGTGTTTGATTGATCATAGAGCCAATGGACTGAAAGGTAGAGCTCTCTGCGAGCATGTGTGTGCATCTTTTAATGGAAAGTTATCTACACAAGTGACCTTGGAGGGTCTACTCATAGACCCAGAAGCCAGGAAGAGCTTTGAAAGATCAGCACTTGAGACCAGCAACTCTACTCAGAGCCTGAGCAATGCCCACAGAGTCCAGAAGATTCCCGCTGTGTGGGCCTCTAGGTCAGGGAGTGAGTGGCATTTTTGTGAGCTCTTGATGCTGTCTGAGCATCCCAGGCTGACTGAGCCCTGCAAATGTGCAGGCTGAGCTCCGACGGGAGACCTCTCTCAACAGGCTTTCTTGGAATGGCCTGTGCTCCTCTCTCACTGCGGCAAATCCTCGAGTGTATTTTCTGATTTTGTCACACTCTGCTAAGATTTCAAAAACAAAATCCCAAAGCCAGTTCCATGCACTTGAATTAGCTGAATTGCAGAAGTAATTTCTCACACAATTGAAATCTAAAATTTGGTAGATGCCTTTCCCCGTGGGACGGGAAACAATTCATCAATCCCCATTAGCCTCCATCAGTAATGAAGAGAATGCATTATCCTGAGTTCTTTCTGATTGCATAGCCAGCTATTAGCTCCCTGACTCAGCCTGAATCTAACAAGGCAATATCATCCGGCTAATCCTGACCTGGGAGCCCCTGCCAGCAAGAGAGAGCCTCTATAAATGGTGGGCATGCAAGATTCTGTCCAGTAGATGCCTGCTATGGAGGCCCAGGAGGGCTGGAGTGTTCTAAGAGCTGAGCTTCTCAAGGGAGACCCTGGTGGCTGTTACCTTTTTCAGATTGTTTCCTAATTCAGAGAACGTTTCTTGTGTTTCTGGTTTTTTGGAATGAAGGCCTCTTGTAAGTGCTCAGATGCATTTTGATTCGCATCCTTGGACTCACAAACATGCATCAGGGGTCTGTTGTGGTCTGTCTTATGGTCTTCTTTGTGGACCCTGGTTCCTTCAACTCCCTGTATATTTTTGTTTTAAAAATAAGCCCTTGTGGTCTTTTATGGGAGCAATCCTTGATTTAAACATTGTTTCTGGAGAGGGAAATGTGAATTACATGAATATTTGGCCAGGCTGCTTAGACTAGTGTGTGTGTGTGTTTTAACATAAAGTTGTACAATTATCTCTAGGGAGCCTCAGAGAAATCAAGTATTTATTGAACATCAAGGTTTTAAAACATCATCAGTTTGAAACCCCCCCTCTCTCCCTCCCTCTTTCTCTCCCTCCCTCCCTTTCTCTCTTCTCTTCTCTTCTCTTCTCTTCTCTTCTCTTCTCTTCTCTTCTCTTCTCTTCTCTTCTCTTCTCTTCTCTTCTCTTCTCTTCTCTCCTCTCCTCTCCTCTCCTCTCCTCTCCTCTCCTCTCCTCTCCTCTCCTCTCCTCTCCTCTCCTCTCCTCTCCTCCTCTCTCTCTCTCTCTCTCTCTCTCTCTCTCTCTCTCTCTCTCTTTCTTTCTTTCTTTCTTTCTTTCTTTCTTTTAAATTCTTTATACTTCTTTTAGGGAGGAAGATGGAAAACTGCCCTTAGTACCAACCTTCATTAACATCTACCTGGCTGCTATTAGGCCTGGGTGGGAGTATGTAGAGGTGGCCTATAAAGGACATGTCACTAAAGAAGCCATCAGCATTGTTGTCTTTGTGTGACAAAGCTCTGGTCTCCACACAGCTGGACAGGTTTCTGTGCTTCTCTGTGAATTTTTGCAAGGCTTTCAATACTTTGAAAATAATATCTTCTGATTTGTTCAGGGCTGAGGCAGTGACACCCCAGACAAGGACTGCTTGAGGCAGGAGTGGATGGACGCTGTGGGTTTTCATTTTGATGGATTTATCTATATTTCAATGAGCGTCCTTAGGCACGAGCTGTCTCTAGCAACTGCTGGGGTCTGTGGGTGACATGTGACTGAAGGACTTGGCATTTGAGACCTTGAGCAGTGGGGGAACTGCCCCCTCTCCATCTCTGTTGATTGGATAAGCACAGGGGCTCCTGATAGATTGCCTCATTTGTATGAGCATAGGAACTTCCAGAATATCAGCTGCAGAACTGACTGCAGCCTGAGGGGCAGTAATGCACTGACATGTGGAAGCCACAGTCACAGCACTAGGCTCAGCTGAAGAAGAATGACAGGGAGATGTGAGAGGACCCAAGGGTTCAGGTTTGGTGAGACTAAGGAGAGTCAAGGACAGCTGCAGACTCGGGGCAGTTAATTCCATTCTTGGAGACCCAACCTTATTACTGTATAGGGTCTATTCTGATCTTTCACATTGTACACATTCTAATACATGCCTTGAGGTAGTGTGTGCCTGTCTGGAAAACTTCACTGAGAAAGACAGAAATTTAACATCCCTTTATACCTATGGCCTGGTTTAGGTTTGATGTCAGGAGATCAGGACTTTAACCAATGTTTTGCATTCTTCTGACTAGGGTACTTCACCTCCCCAAGAAGTTCCATCAGGAAATATCTAAGAGTGATTCTCCAGTAACCATGAAATTAGGATGAGTGAGAGGCCAGGGGGAGGCAGTCTTGGGAGGTGGCAGTGTAAGTGTCATGGTGGAAACTATTTGAGCATACTGGGCTGCTGCAGTATTTGTTAGCTTCTTGCTCTCTGGCCACTCTGTAAGTTCTCTTTGATGGCAAGGGTCTCCTGCTGGTTGGTTTTTAACATCAACTTACATAAACAAGAGCCACCTGGGAAAAGAATTTTAAGAAATAATCATGTATGTCACACTGACCTGTGGGTCTAACTGTGAGGGATTCTTTTGATCGTTAATTGATGTAAGAAGACCAAATCCATTGTGGGTGGTGCTATTCCATAGGTAGTGTGTAACACACATTCAAGAGAGGAGAAAGTGATCTGAGATCAAACGAGGCCCTGTGTGCTTATTTTTTCTCTTCCTTGACTGTGGATAAAACACTTTACCTTTCTGGCTTGACTTCCTTACAGTCATGTATCATAGCCTGGAAGGATAAGCCAAATAAACCTCTTTGCCCTAAGTTGCTTTTTGCCCAGGTATTTTATTGAAATAACAGAAATGAGAGTAGAATGGCTCTCTGGTCCTCTTGGCCTAAAACCCAACCCATGACTAGGGCTTTACCATTGTTTCCTAAATAAGCAAGTTAGTAACAAAGGATTTTGTCTTTATCTGCAAGAGATCTTTATGAATTCACTTCAACCTCAATTTATGTCTTGGCTAGAAAGATGGATCTGAAGTATTGCCTTAGGTACCCCTGACTTTAGGATTTCTTCATTTCCTCTCATGCTTTGTCAGACTAAGACAGGAATTCTTGACTATGAGAGAGAGAGTTCAGAGCTCTGAAGAGATGCTCAACTGTCCCTCTGCTCCAACGATGGGCCAGCTATTGTATAATTAATAACTGGCTCCTGGGTACTCCTGGCCACAGGATTCATAAATGAAGAGCTTTAGATGATCCCAATACATTGTAGCTTCAGGGTAGTGTTATAGACTGGGTTATTCTGGGAATTTAAAATTAAATGACAAAAATAGCTTATTGGCTTGACTATGCTTGTGGTAGCAAAGAGAACAGGGCCCTGTCTAGGGGAAGAAGACTGGATATTTTGCATACAGATTATTATTAAATTCAATAGTTCTGAACACATTTATTAATGATCAGGAAGTAGGATATAACCAGAACGTTAATTAAGAGCCTGGATTTTAAATTGGGAAGCATTATAAAAGATAACTAATCACTTTCCCCATTACTTGACATACTGAACTTGTATAGTCTAGGATACCTACTGGTTAAAAGTAGGACAGATATATATTTGTTGACAGCACTGTTTGCTCAAATTATAGCTGGCATTTTGGTTATTTACATGCCTATTCTTATACCTGAAGTCTTTCTATTTATGTTAATTTTAGAATCATTCTATTTATATGGTTACAACCCACAGAGAGGAAAGATAATTTTGAAAGAATAAAGTGGTATGTTCAGAAGCAAGGTCAGAGGAAAGCAGGAAGTTACAGAGAGCAGAGGACTATATCCTGGGAGACTTGTCTCCTGGTCTGACCTTGTAGGGTCTGTTGTGATGTCTCTGGTTACACCATTCCAGCAAGTACCCCCCTCTCCCCTCCCCTGCAAAGGTCCCCGTGTGGAGCTGCTGACTAAGAAAGACTTGGAATTTAGCGTCACCTTTATACCTATGGTGTGGTGTGGATTTGGGTCAGGAGATCAGAATTTTTCAAACCACCATCCGCATTTTCCTGGCCGTGCAGCTTTGATATGGTTCTTTCATCTCTTTAAGCCTTAGTTTACACATCTACTAAAGGAGACAATTTGTAACTCACAGGGCACTACTGTGCCTGTGAAGTGGAGGGATATTCTTGAAAGAATTTTGTAGGGGTAGAGAGCTGTGTAGAAGTCAGCGTGACATTGGACCGACTCTCAGAGAACAAGGCGTGCTATCTCAGTGCTCACAAAGAACTCCAAATAATTACAGGCAGAGTGGCCAAGAACGTTTAGAAATATGGATAGGAAATTCAATCTGGGAAAATGCTAGTAAGTGCTTAGGGACACTAGAATATTGGCAGGGTTTCCAGTTGGCAAAATTAATCAAACTATTTTTCAAATGCTTGGGTTCAACAAACTGAAATGGGATTGCCAGGGCTCCTTTTCTTCTAAGTCTTGGCTTCTTTGTTTTGCTGAGAACATGACCCATACACTTTTGATTCATGTACACTTAAGTCACTAAAAGGCCACGTTTCTTGCCGCAACCAGAAGTCCCTGGGGCCCAGTTGTCTTTCTTTATAATCCTTCCTAGCCAAGCATAAAGATGTCTAGTGCATTTGAAGATTGTTGTGTTAAAATCCTATCTTGTTTATATTTTTCCTATGCTGTATAAGCTATCATTGCTAGTATTAACTGGGAGAAAGACATATTTATGATCATGTTTATATGTAAGTATATAATTGAATAAGTCTGACGATATTGAAACATTGCACAAAATGTTCTTATATAATGATGTAATGTGTTTTATGTGTTCTGTAAAGTGGCAAGTGTTGGATAGTCAGGATCTACTGTCCTGTGTGGTTCTGACAAATAGCCTATAGCCCCAATGTCATGAGCTAGTTACACACCAGACTGTGAACTCTGTTAATGGGAAGCAGGGATAGAGAAAACAGCTTGGATGCAGTGCCCACAGGAGCTAGCCGACCTCAGGCTTTCTGGGAGGTTGCTGTCCTCGTTGGTACACACCATTAGAGGATGAATAAACCTGTAAGAGCCATGGTGGAACCAGGTTCAAACACCCAACACACATGCCTACCCTGCTAGGGCTGATGGGCCATTTGGATCATTCATTTCTCCTCCTGCTCGTCTTCCAAGAAGAGTGAAAAATTCAGGTGCAAGAGAGGTTTCCTATCCAAGCACTGTTCTTTCTGAGAAGGCAGACAGACAGACCTCTCTCTCTTGTGAGTGGGGTGGGACCTCATGTAAGTCTTCAGGGTGGCTGCATAGGCAACACCAACATATCTGGGGTTGTGTGCATCCCTCCTCACTTGCTCCTATTGCCTTTTCTATCTATCCCCGTGAAGTTGTTTCAGGCCTAAGGAGTTTCTTTTCCAACTCAAAGAATGTGGGAACCCAGAATGACAGAAGATTAGTTACTGTGGGGATGCCTCCTTCTGACCTGCTTTGGAGGAAGATGACAGAGACTTTATAAGCCTGAGTAAGATGTGGGGCAAGGAGGACTACCTGTGACCACTGTCTACTGTAAGCATTGTGTGTCAGATGCATACCATGTTAGCATGTTTTAAGGGATGTTGCTACCTCAAGGGTCATCTATCATTATGGTTCAACAGCATAGACTTCAGTGTGGACACATGGTATAGCATTAGCCATCAGGGATATAACTCTGCTGTCTGTGACTCAAGGACTGCTTTAGCATAGTACCCTGTGTTAGCTTTTCAATGACTGTGTCTGAGACACACTTTTAAGGCCACTTATGGGAGAGGTAGTTTGTTCTGGCTCACAGCTGCAGAGGCTCCAGACAGTGGTAGCCTGATTCTTTGTTTCTGGACCTAAGTTCATGTCTAACACCATGATGGTGGGATGTGACTGGGGCAGAACTGTTTTCTTCACTACATGGCACTCCAATAGACAGAGGCAACAGGAAAGAGTCAGTTACTACAGGAAAACCCCTCTGGCGACCGATGTCTCTATTTAGACTTCACAGGTAGAACTTTCTAGAACCTCATCAGGAAATGCCATCAGCTGAGGGCCCAGCCTACAACTTGTGAATCTAATGGACCATTGCATAATCAAATCATGGCATGTCCCAACTGGCTCCCATTGTTTAAGCGAGATCAAATCCATAGTAAGAATTTTAGAGGACCGTGAACATGGAAATGAAAGAAAATAGAACATTAAGTTGGTAGCCTATCTGTCCAGAGACCTTTGACAGTTTTCTGTGTTTGTTTCAGTCGATTGCCTGGTGGTATGCTTATACAAGAGGGACTAGTGCACACTTACATAAAACTGGAGTCATGTTGTGCAGGTAGTTTCATATTTAACAGTTTTATTTAATTTTTAGATTTTACAATTCATTCTTTGAGAATTTCATAAAATACATTTTCTAGCCTACTCTTTCCTATTTCCCACCTCCTGCAAGATGTGCCCCTCCCTCCTCAACTTCATTCTCTTTTCCTTTTCTGAAAAAAAAACAAAACAAAACAAAACAAAACAAAACTGAAACCAAAATGAAAGACGAAAGCCATTAAAAACATGGAGTTGAGTTTGGGTCGGCTGTCTACACCTAAGTATGCGCCTGCCCTGGAGTGCTTGATATACTTAGTGTCACCCTATTGGAGAAAACTGATTTTCTTTCTCCTAGCAGCTGTCAATTGCAAATAGCTTCTAGACTAGGGGTGGGACTTGGTGTCCATTTCCTCTTTCACACTCAGATTTTGTCTGACTTGAGCTATAGATCTTGTCCGTGTTGTTACAGTCTCTGTGAGTTCATACACGCATCCGTCCTGCTATGTCTGGAAATAGCATTTCCTTGATATTGTCTACCACCTCTGGCTCTTTCCACTCTCTCTTTGGCACAGATTACTGAACCTTGAGGAAGAGTGACAGAGACACCCCATAGTGTCACCCCACACTCTCATTCGCTGCACACTGTCCAGTTGTAGGTCTCTGTGTTAATTCCCATCCACACCAGAGGCTTCTCTGATGCGGGCTGAGCAATCCTCTGACAGCCATATATCATTAGGGGTTATTTTATTGCTTTGCTCATCTAGCAGAATATAAGTAGTAGGCTTTTCCCTGAACCCCATGACCTATCTAATCTCGGGTTCTTGGCCTCATTAACAATATCAGGTATGAGTTTCATATTCTCTTGTCTTTTTCCTCCCAGTTCTGGGAACACACACACACACATAAATACACACTAACATTCACACCACTTTTGCACCAGTGGGCATGTCTTGCAGGTATGTCTTTATAACATCTTAGTGTTCATAACTGGGTAGGACGGACGATTACTATTCTCCGGTAGTGCATGTAGCATCTTCTAGTGCTATGAACACTACCAGGAAGGTGTAAAGCTTCCAGCTGAGCACCATCTAGTTCTTTCTGTGCTTTTTGTCATAACTATATGCAATAGGGTCTTACGGTTACGTTGTGGAGACAGTCAATAGCAGTGGCAACAGCCTGTAGTGTTTAAGGTACTTAGTCTACAGGATCCTGATGCTGCATTTGTCTTAGGGAGAATCATGAATATTTAAATAAAAATGAACTCACACTGTGTGAACAGTTTCATATTTCTTAGTTTTAACCTTTTTCATGCCACAGACTTTAAACGTTCCCTGACTTTTTACTGGCAGCCTGTTATTTTATTTCTGAGGTTTCTGAATTTTGCAGTGGTATGGTCAGAATGGTGTTTCTGCAGATGGTTGGTGTACATTTCTGGCTTTTTATTAGGAGAACATCTTAAAGGTGGAGCTGCTGGGTCAGCTGCTAGAACACTTGTATGGTGTGTGGAGGTACATGTATGTACATGTGTGCTTCAATGTTTACCTCAAATTTGTTGTTTGCTAAAATATCCTCTATGTTATTTATGTTTAGACCAGGATTTGAACCTGAATCTCACGTTTGTCTAGACTGGTCAGCTGGCAAGCTCCAAGGATCCTCTTGTCTTTTTCCCCAGTTCTGGGGGAACACACACGCATGTGCACACACACACACACACCCACCACACCCGACTTTTTACATGGTACTTGGGATCTGAACTCAGGTCCTCATGGTTGTGTGGGAAGTACTTTGCGTGCAGAACCTTCTTCCTAGTTACAAGCAGAACAGCTGTAAGTGCCTCCACTTACAGAGAGTAGACTGTTAGGCTGTAGATTTAGACTGAAGTAAAAGCTTGCCACACTTTGAGAACGTTCTCTTCCCTGTGTGCCACTAACACTGGGCACTGATGCACCTTTCCTGCCGGCATGTGATCTGAATGCTGTAGTGAAGGGCACTGAGATGGTGATGTAGAAGATGGACCTTACGTCGAAGCCAGCAGAGAGGATTGTGGTGGTGTCTAGCAGGCTCCTATGATGCTGTTCATGTGGCTTATGCGTGATCTGTCCTTGGCCATGACGCTCATTCTACCCTACCTCTGTGGTTGCTTTTTGTAGGGTTCTGTGAGCAAATTCCAGACGAGGGTCCCAGGAAGGAATGTTTCCAATTTTGACCCCACTTGCGTGTCAGACTTGTTTATCCTTCAGTCATCTTCCAGCCAGTCCACAGTTTCCTTTTGGATGAGCTGGCTGCTATGGGGTGGGTGAGAAAGAAAACAGGAACACCCAGGTGATGTCCTACCTGTGACTCTCAAATACTCTCTCATAAAAACTGTGAACCAGAGGCCCTCTGTGAATCTGAAAGCTCTCCTCTCCTCTGTGCCTGCGGCTTGTTTCTCAAGAAGATACTAGCCTATGCTTGCCAGCATCTGCAGGTCCCCACTTCTGCTTGGCTGCTGAGAGCAAGGGGACATACATGTTCCCTTGAGAGGACCAGAGGGGGGTACTCTCTGTCATGGAGAATAAGCTCTCCTCAGGATGAGAGAGAGCCAAGACAACTTCAGGAAGAGGCTACAACCCAAGCAGTCTATCCAAATACATGTCTATGTATCAGTGAAAGTGAGATGCAGAATATGTGCACCTAAACACACACATTTATGTGTGGGAATGGCTGACAGTACAGTCTATAGTGGAGAATTCTTCTACTTGGTTCAGTGACTTTATTGGAAGCTGCCTCCTCTAAGCTGCTCCCTGGAGAGCTGGGCTCTCCATTTCTCTTGCTTCTCTGGAAGGATTCTGCCCTGTCCTCTCTCACTAGTCATGCAGAGAATCTGCTCAAGTGTGACCTTGAGCACTGGAGCCTGTGGGACTCTGCCTCTAAACTCCAGACTCACACACCCCTTCCACTACCTAGGGCTTCATTCTCCCTCTCTCTTGTCGCCCCTCCTGGCAATAGGATGGTGAGAAGGAAGACATATTGATTTTTCTCCCTTCTTTATTTCCAAGTACCTGTGCATAGCATACATTTGACACCTTTTCCAAACTTCTGCTCCCCAAGGGTACAGAGGAGAGAACCGACTTATTTTATTTTCATGACTCCACGTGAATTATGCACTTGCTGGCTGCTCTATTCCAACTGTCCCATTTCAATTGCCCAATGGGTAAAAGCCTTATAGGAACCCAGAGAAATGTCTAGGAGGATATTAATGAGAAATATGTAACTTCCTGATAAGTGGAAATTATATTCCTGCTATCTTGAGCTCAAAGGGGCTCTTACCTTATACACACTCCAACCTTGCTGGTGATTGCCTCTGACTAGAGGATTCCAGCCTGAATGATTGGGACACTTGTAAATACTCTGGCTCATTTCAGGAGTTTTGCAGGTGAACACTGCAGTGTTTCTTAATTTACTGGGGCTCCTGTAACTATCTTATAGCCCATCATTTAACAGATGGCATAGAAAGTCTGAAGGAGCAGCCTTTGGTGTGTGTGGCATCTCCTAACAAGGGATATAAAGGGAATTTCCCAGGATCCTATACTGAGGATATCCTGAGCAGTCAGAGTGTCTCATTACCTCATACCCCTAAGCTCTGGGAGAAGAGTGTATTATTAGTCAGTGCTTCCATGACAAACACAGTGGACTAAGTGGTTTTCACAAGATAAAATTATTCTGTACACTTCAGGAAGTCTGAGATGGAGGTATGGGCAGGGCTGCCTCTGAGGAGGTCTACATGGCTGACTTGTAGGTGGCCATTTTCTCTGTGTCCTCACAGGATGTTTGTCCTCTGTGCAGGTATGTCCTACACCTCATTAGGAGAACAGTCATGTTAGGGCTATCTAAATGGCTCATTTGACTTTCATTATTTAGTCAAACATCTTATGTTTTCTGTATAAGGTCTCATTGGGAGGGGGCACAGTAGCACTCTCCCCTCCATCCTCCAAGAGCATGGATCAAGGTGCTGTCATGGGACTGAAAGCTTTCAGATGTAGATTGGATGAGTAAGGAGAAAGGAACTGTGGTGGTTTGGTTTGTGGCTCATGTATGTGTTGGTCCCCAGTTGGTAGTACTGTTTGGGAAGATTATAAAGCTTTTGGATGTGAAGGTTTTCAAGAACAAGTCTCTCACAGGGCCGGGGTCGGTACTTTGAGAATGAATAGCCTCACCCACTTCTAGTTCATTCTCTTCAACTGCTCTGAGCAGGTAAGATGCTATCTCTCAGCTTCATCTCCAGCCACCATGCCTGCTCCTCACTGTCCTACCTCTGCCATGTTTGTCTAGAGGGGGCAGAATGTTCACCCAGTGACCCAGCCTCCCTGTATGCAAAGGTTCAGCCTTTGTTCCTTGGGAGCAAGGTGATTAGCACTGCTTGTTGAAGGCTCCAGAATAATTCCCTGTCCGTCAAGCAGTGTGGTCCTCAGTCTCATGTTTGTTAAAAAGGCTAGGGAGAATGCCATCCAACCAACAGCTTGGAAAGGAGCTCTGAACAGCTGGTGTGAGCTAGTGAGTATATTCCAACAGTCTAGAACAAACAGAGATTGTATCCTCATGTGTTCTGGGAGTGCCACAGCCTGCCCCTAGAGCCTCATGATTAGGTCTTGTGCCCAGAGCCCAAACCCATATGCTTCAACCATCCTTCCTCCACCTGGATGGGACTAGGGTCTCTTTCATGCCTGCGTCTCTCTGTCTTTCTCTTGTCTTGTTGTTTTACAGTTTTTGAAACTCTATCAGACTTAGTCCAGTAAAAATAGAGTCTATATTGGAAATTTTATAAAGAAATTACATTCTTTTATTGCTTTAGAAATTGTTTATGGAGAAGCAAGACAGAAGCTAGATGTCTTCAGACAACCATTTAATTAATAAGAAAATAGAATGGAAATGATTAAGTGGATTATTTTCTGTGCAATATTAATTATCTTGCACGCTTAGCAAATTCCTCTTCAAAGCAAGTTCAAAGGCAAATGTCAGTCTAGCTCTACCCAAGTTATGTATGTGTAGACATGAGCAACTTCCATGTGAACAGCACGCACATCAGGAAGGTTTCACCAATCTCAGCTACCGGCAGTGTTTAAATCAGATGTGTTTGACCTCATCCATACAAGATGGTATGTGGAATGTCTTTTGGGCCGAGGACATGAATACAGAGCTCGATGATGGTTCAGTGAGAACAGTCATTGCTCAAGCACAAGGACCAGAGTTTTATTTTCCAGAGCCCATGCAAAAGAAGCTCCTGTGGATTTGCATAATGCTGGAGCCCTGGAGCTGTGGGGCAGACAGGAGGACAAGTGGGGCTTCTGGCCAACTTCAGATTTCTCAAGAGACCCTGTCTCAGAACAATGCAGCAAGTGTCTGACAGGGTGCCTTACATTTTTTTCTCTGCCTTTGGAAACACTCATGGGTATGTGTACTGCAAACATGTGCACATATATACACAGACATAACATACATGTACTACATACACACTCATGTACACCACATATACACAAAGAAACATGTGATTACCACACAAATATATCACACACATATATCACACACATACACATACCACACATACATGTATCACACATACATATGCACACATAATACATACACATGTACCACACATACATGTACCACACATACATATACACATATAAACATACCTCAAAAACTATATCTTATAAAAACAAAAAAAATTTATTTTTGGTATGTGCATATATGCATGCTTGTGTTTATGTGTGTGCAGGGGTACTTGTATGTGTGGGCATGCATGTACATGTGTGCACATATGTATGCCAGAGAAGGTTAACCTCAGATGTTATTTCTTGGGTATGGTATCCTTGTTTTGTCTTGTTTTTGAGACACAGTCTCAGCCCTGCAACTCATCAAGTAGGCTAGGCAGATTGTCCTGTTAGCTTATCTCTCTGCCTTCTCAGCTTTGGGATTACAGACCTACTCACCCCACCCAGCTTTTTTTTAAATCACCCCTTTAAAGAGGGCGCTCTGTATGGAGATTCCAAATCACTTCATTTTAGTGTGGAAACTTGTCTAGTGTGACTGATGGGACAGAAGCCCAACCTTTGGAGGAATTCCTTGGCTTGGTTGCAAAGTCAATGCTCGTTTGGTAACGCAGGCCTCCTGGAGCCACAGGATAGCCTGGGCTGCAGGCCTTGCTCATGTTCTGTGCAGCCACTGAAAGAGTGACTCACAATGACTTGCACGGATGATCTATGTACAAAGCTATGTGGGTGCTGTCACTCATCACAGGGACGCTTGCCAGACTGGTGAGTCCATCTCTTATTTTCCTGCTGGAAAGCACTCATGTGACAGGGATGGTGCCTTTTCTGATTAAAGAGAGAACATATCTGAAGATGACAGAAGACAAGAGTTGCTGTGGTCATGGCGTCTCTTCATAATAATAGAACTTTGACTAAGAACATTGTAAAGAACATGCTAGATGGTTCTCCGGATGCTCTCTAGAATTCTAGACTCTGGTTTTACCCGGAGACTTCAGAGCCTGCACACCAGTATCATTTCTCAGATGAACTTCACCCGAAAGGTGTCAGGACCAGAAACTGGAGTGGCTTCCCCATCTTATGGAAATTAAAACAAAACAAAACAATACAAAAAACCTGAAGATTTTATGTTTTATGATACTAAGTTTACAAATTGTCTGAAGATTATCAGGATATTTCTGTTTAAAGGTAAGTCTTGTGACACACAAAACAAAACAAATTGCAAGAGACAAAAAGAAAAGCTACCTTCTTCATTTTTAATACTTCTAAAGAAACAGTGGGAGGGTTGCATTTCAGTCGTAAAGGATAAAGGAGGATTCTGTGAGCGCTGATATTTTAGACTTAAAGAGCCATTTGTCCTGTTCTATATGTTCGAAAAGCTTTGAAATTAGAGTTCACAGTGACAGCCTCCACAAAAGAGCCCTTATGGTCACTCTAGAGACCAAAGCATAGCCCAATATATAGTATTTTGACACAGTAACCCTCACACTTGGACATGTTGAACTGAGAGAAAACTGAGTCTAGAAAGAAGGCAGGGGGCGGGGGGCAACAACACCATTTCTGCCCTGACAAAGAGAACATGTCCTTTGCTGGTCCTGGACATCTTTACTAGTCATGCCACTCACTGGTCTTGCTTCTGTGTCTTACTTTGGCAGGTCCTGATGGACAAAGCCTTGATTGCGGGGATCTACTTGGAGAATTCCTTAGCTTTATGATAGCTTTGTCACTGACTGATAGAAAAGAAGTGTAAGAAAGCAGTTGGCCGACTTCTAGCGCAGTTCTTAGGGAGGTCCTAGTGTGAACTGATTTCTCCTTTCCCCAGAGTCAGAGAGCATCTGACCCAGACTCGTGGCTCTTTCCTTGGTCCATCTTGCACTGCTGTGGGTAGCCCACTACCCTTGAAGTGGGACATAGAGTAGAACTGATGAGCCTTGCCAGTTTCCAGACTACTGAGAGAGCTGAGTGAAGCTAAGGCATATACTTTATTCTCTATAATACCATTATTGTCACGGGCACACAGCTGGTGTAGGAGTGTCAGCTTGAATCCAGTGGTGTTTATTCAGATCCACCCGGAGGTCTTGAGGATGCTCACTCAGGTTCCTCTGGGAATGGCTGTCTGTGGAACATCCTGCAAACAAACTTGACCTAGGAAGTGTGAGGCTAGAGATCCGTCAGCCCGAGAGATTGGAGAAAACAGAGGGGAATTCTGAGTGTAGGGGTTTTCATGCCTGTCTTAGTTAGCGTTTTTCTGCTGTGGACAGACACCACGACCAAGGCAACTTTTATAAAGACAACATTGAATTGGGGCTGCCTTACAGCTTCAGAGATTCAGTCCATTATCATCAAGGTGGGAACATGGCAGCATCCAGGCAGGCATGGTGCAGGAGGAGCTGAGAGTTCTACATCTTCATCTGAAGGCTGCTAGCATAGCAGAACACTGGCTTCTAAGGCAGTTAGGATGAGGGTCTTAAAGCCCACACCCACAGTGACACACCTACTCCAACAGGGCCACACCTTCTAATAGTGCCACTCCCTGGGCTGAGCATATACAAACCATCACAGCGCCTCTTCTTCTGACGTCTACATACCCCATTTCTGTCTCATGCACGAAAGGATGGGCCACAACAGAGCCTGAAAGCAAGGAACATCTTCCCAAAGACTTTATGGGGCATGGTCCAGAAGACGTCAGCAGAGCCCAACCTGCCCACTACAGCAGCCACCCCAAGTTTGGGGTAGAGATGCAGGATAGGGATGGCCACCCGAGGAGCAAGAATCAGTGCCCTGTATGTAAACATCAGCATCCTTTAGGGCAATGGTTCTCAACTTTCCTAATGCTGTAACCCTTTAATACAGTTTTAGCCAGTATTCTGCTAGCAACCTTCAGATGAAGATGTAGAGCTCTCAGCTCCTGCACCATGCCTACATGGATGCTGCCATGCTCCCTCCTTGATGATAATGGACTGAACCTCTGAAGCTATAAGCCAGCCCCAATTAAATGTTGTCAACTTATAAGAGTTGCCTTGAGCCAGGCAGTGGTGGCACACGCCTTTAATCCCAGCACTCGGGAGGCAGAGGCAGGCAGATTTCTGAGTTCGAGGCCAGCCAGGTCTACAAAGTGAGGTCCAGGACAGCCAGGGCTACACAGAGAAACCCTGTCTCGAAAAACCAAAACCAAAACCAAAACCAAAACCAAAACCAAAACCAAAACCAAAACCAAAACCAAAACCAAAACCAAAACAAAAGAGTTGCCTTGAACATGGTGTCTGTTCACAGCAGTAAAATGCTAAGACAGGCATGAAGAACCCTACACTCAGAATTTCCCTCTGCTTTCTCTAGTCTCTCATGCTGACAGATCTCTAGTGTTGCATAAGGATTTTGTGGTAACCACTAACCATAAAGGTTGCTACTTCATAACTATAATTTTGCTACTGTTATGAATCATAATATAAATATCTTATATGCGGACTGTCTGATAATTGATCCCAAGGGTCCGACCACTGCTTTAGGGGAACTTGGGCTGGAAATCATGAGAAGTCATGAGAGGCAGATGGTCGAGGAGCGTCAGTGTGGCAGATTGCTCCCCCAAAAGGCCAGGGAGGAGAAGAGACAAAGGACGTTATCTCAGGGGCACCAGAATCTTGCTCATGATTCTGTCCTGCTGAGGACTTTAAAGAACAGAAAGAGGTCTAGCAACCACAGAAGGCTAAAGCAAGACACTAGAAACTTCACTTGTCTAAATCGTGGTCCTTCCTGTGTGTCTTTCTTGGGAATACCTTGGGAAGCGCCTGGCACACAGAGACAGGATATGGATATTCTCGTTATGGATATCTCGTTTCCAAGTATTGCCTTTCAGACAAATAGGCTTACATGTTCTCCTCACAGAAGCTATCTGCTTCCCTCATACACATCCCTAGCAGGGCTGAAAAGCAAGTGGTTGCCAAGACACAGGGGCAACCCAGAAGCAAGATCTTGGGTGGTTTCATTAGCAAGCAGTTTGCATCCCAAAGGAGGGCCTGAGGAAGTACAGGATTTTCCTCTGTCTTACAGGACTTACAAAGCCTGGCTGGACAGTGAACCCTTCCCATGCAGCAAGCAATCAGCCGTTTGCTCTGATTTGAGTGTTGCCTGGTACAGGGTAAGGGATAGCTTTAATGTCAGTTTGTTATTCCCAGAGAAGCTGGCCTTTCTTATACAGTGCAGGGGAGGCTTGCTGTCCCAGCCTTCCTCTAGTGAGAGGAAGACACAATGTCACCTGAGCACAGTTTCATCAAAACTTCAAGAACATTGCAATGAGCTTTAATATGCCATTAAAAACATCGCTACTTGTTTCCAAACAAACCCAGAACTGGCTGCAGATAGGTGGCTGCATGCGCATATTTCTAGTAACCCCATTGGCTCATTCAACCTATCCTTCCCCCCCTCCCTCCTGGTGTATATTTAACATTCCCGTTATTGCAGAGCAGCCCGAGATGAGCCACTTAGGAACTCCTCTGTTCCCATTACACTTATGTCTCTTATTTAAGGATGCTCATTCTCCCAGCAGCTCCTCATCTGCCTCTCTACTTCTCTGGATTCTACAGGCGATGCTAATCAGTACTGTCTCCCAGCAGCTGCCTCAGCATCCCACCAGCACAGGGTGGAGCCTCTGCTCATTCTCCACTCTCTCCTCCCTCCCCATTGTCACTCATGAAAGGCCTCCTTTTGGAGATCCCCCTGGTGGTCTCTCTTGCCAGGTGTTTGCTCCAAATGATTAATGTTGAGTGCATGAACCTGAGGTTCGGATGATGGATGAGGCAGAGAGGCGAGCAGGTGTTCTTGGTGGTGCTGTATGTAGCCAGGTCACTTGTGTGCAGAAGGAAAGGGCTTGGAAGAACCGGCAGGCCGCCATTGCCCCCTGCCTCGGACTTGCTTCCTCCACCTCACACAGCTCAGATTCCCAGAATGCCTGTCCAGGGACATGTTACTTAGAACACAGGTTGTTTTCCTTAGGAAGAAATCCTCTCTTTTGCTCTTTTGAGGATCCAAACTCCTCTGTTGGATCTTCCAACACAACTCCAAGAATGGCACCCACAAAATCCCTCAAACTTCTGACAGCTGTTTCTTCACTGATGAGTTGATCTAGTCCCCTGTGCTCCTGTAGCCCACATCTGAAAAGAAAAGAAAAGAAAAGAAAAGAAGAAAAGAAAAGAGAATTAAAAAAGAGGACCATGGGAAGAGGGGAGTTCATTATCGGGGACCGAAAGCTTAGTAGTCAGATGATGTCCCCATGATGGAGTCATTGCCTTTTAGTACCAGCACGCCCCAGGCAGGCACCTGCTCAGGCAGGCCTCACCAGCAACCTTGTGGCTTTTCTTGGGAATTGGAAGGATTTTCTCTCCTTGAGTTCCCATTAGTTTAAATCAAAACTAAAGTTCACGATGCTGCTCCTCAGAGGGTGACATTTTCCACTTCACACATTGTCAGCTTCGTTTAACATGTTTTTCCTCAGCTGTGGTCACCTCTGTGGGAAACCACACACCTCACAAAGTAACAGCCATGTTCTCCCACTGAGGATGCCTTTCTTCCCTCTGCCCTTCCTCTCCCTTCGGGCGTCACTCATTCTCCACAAGCCCTCATTCTAGTAGAATTAGAAACCCCTAATGTAGTACACAACTCGCTTGTGCAGCTATGGGGTTACACAAGGCTTTTGAGAGACACCACTCATGGCAGGGGTCATCAGTGTCCACCATGACCTCTGTTCTTTAGGGATCTCTAATGAAATCAAATGCCGGGGAACCTGCCCAACCAAATAATCTCCAACAACAACTCAGTTATGGAGCAGTTCCTAGAGGTGGCCAGTTGTGAAACTCAATGGAGGGAAGAAAAATCCATTGAGTGAGCTGGTTGTCCATGGGATAAATTGAAACCATACATTCAATATAATACATCTGAAAGTTCAGATTTCTGACTTTTAAGTAGGGATTTTTCTGTTGACACAGACCACATCTCAGGGAAATGAGTAGCTGGTTTTTCACAGAGGGTCACCTCATTTTGGTATGCCTAATACATTGCCTTCCTTAGTCAATAGATCCACTCCTTCATTTTGTGCATTCAGACTTTGGTGCCGTAGCCAGGTCACTTGTGTGCAGAAGGAAAGAGCTTTGGAAGAACTGGAAGGTCACCATTGCCCCCTGCCTCAGAATCCTTTCCTTTACCTTACATAGCTCAGACTCCCAGAACTGGTCAGCCACATGTTGCTAAGCATGTGGTCCTTAGCAAATTTAATTTGCTAAATTAAATTTAATTATACAGTAATTTAATGACACAAAAGACCCCCACTGAGTGTGACCTTTGAGCTGAATCTGGAGGGAAACCTTGCGCACGGTATGCATTTGTGTGAAGTCCATCTCTTTGTATCTGTCTGAACATGGCCCTAGAGTTCTGATGAGCAATTCTCTGACATCATCGTCCTAAGTATGATGGAATCAGCTTCAGAAAGGAGTCTCCATTCATTTCTTCTCAAATTCAAGCATCCCACCAAAAGCAGAATTCACTGACCTCAGCCACCACACAAGGGTGTGAATTACCTCATCCCTAGCCCCGCTCTCTCTGTCTCACAAGGCTGTGGTCCAAAGTTTAGGACATCATCTCAAACACTGCCACCCCCAGAGCATCAGTGGGAGACAGCCTTTGTAAATATTGAATGGCTAGAAATGTATTAGAGAATATGGAAGTATGCTTCCCTCCCCTTCCAAGGCACAGCTTAACTTTAACCAAAGTACAGGGAGTTTTTCTCCAATACATGAGAGAATGAGAATGGAAGGATGCAGTGTGTGCGTGTGCGTGTGCGTGTGCGTGTGCGTGTGTGTGTGTGTGTGTGTGTTCTGGATAGTGGGAGGGACACAGAGGGCAAAGGAAGTAGCTACTAGTAAAGGTAAGAGTGGCTATCCCAAGGGCTCATCAGCCCTATCAGTGGTGTTGGGAGGTGGTGGGCATCAGCAGGATGAGAGCAGGCAGAGCAGGAGAGAAATGAGCCAGAAATGCAGACATGAAGCAGAGAGTAAAGAAATCTGCCTTTCATTTTCCCGATGGCAGAACAGTGGCTCCCAGGGCTAAAGGACAGCGTGCTTCTAAGTGGAGTCAGGTGGACGTAGGGACTAGAAACTCATACTTGAGAGTCATACAGCCTGGATGTAACTGTCAGTATTTGTAGGAATCTGATTCTAAGGGAAGAATTCTTCCCCTCCCAGATCTTCACTTTCTCACTGGCAAAGCGAGAAAAAGTGTTCTCTGCATTAGTAACTTTTCTTATTGTTGTGACCAAAGAACAACTTAAGAAGGGAGGGTTTTATTTTGTCTCAGAATTCAAGGAGGCACAGTCCATCATAGTGAGAAATTAGGGTCCAGAGCTTGAAGAGGTTGGTCACATCCTACCTGTAGTCAGGAAGGAGAGAGAGAGAGAGAGAGAGAGAGAGAGAGAGAGAGAGAGAGAGAGAGAGAGAGAGAGAGAGAGACAGAGAGAGACAGAGAGAGAGAGAGACAGACAGACAGACACTGGTCACATCTTACCTGACCTACAGTCAGGAAGCAGAGAGAAATGACTGCTAGTGATATTTGCTTTCTCCTTTTGAGTAAGCCCAGGATTCTAGCCCATAGAATAGTGCCAACCATAGTTAAGACAGAACCGTCTTCCACTTCACTTAACTAATCTAGATGGTCCCTCACAGATGCTCCCTGAAGCTTGTCTTCTAGGTGGTTCTAGAGCTGTGAAGTGGGTCATCACACATACTTACCTTACGTGCTGGCTGTGAAGGTTTATGGAATAATGCATGTAAACTATTTAACCATACCAATAGCTAATGAATAAGAGCTATTTCTCACCTGTGAAGCCTGCCATCTTTTCATGTTTCCCTCCCAAAGTAAGAAATATCTCTTAAGAAGCACCCTCCCCCGTTTGGAGTCAGTAAAAACACAAGGCAAGAAATCTGGACTCCAGGTGGGGACCACTCCCCGAGTCAACAAAGCTGCTTTCACAGAATAGGAAAGAAAAGAACGTTGGGGGTGTGTGTGTTAATTTGCTTTAATCTCTTTAACAGCATATCACATGTTAGATGGTCTAAACAAAGTCAGTTATGGTGACTCACAATAAAAAGCTTGAAACTAGGGATAGAGGTGTCAATCTGATCCTGGATTGGATTTCATGTCAAGGAGAGCAGAAAATGGCTCCTGGCCATTATTGAGGTTTGGTCTATTGCTATGCATTGTAATGCTAAATTCTGTAGGTCTAGGCCTACTAGTGACTTCTCCAGCTTACAAGCTTTTGTTGTGTAAACCTTGTTGCTTGATTTAAAACTATTGGTTAAATAACATTGGCCGCAGTTAGTTACTGGAGGGATTAGAGGTAAGTGGGTTTGGAGTGGCCTGGTTGGAGGAGAAGAAACCAGGGGAGAAGGAGGAAGAAGAAGAGAGAGAATTAAGCCACCGTGAAGGGAAAGGAACCATGAACAAAGGGCCAGGACACACTGCTGGGGAGGTAGCTAGGACAGCAGTTAGAAGAGTAGATTGAGGTGACTCCCTAGTAATTGTCAAAGCCAAATAAAATAACCATAGTCTGTGTCTCATTTATTTGAAAGCTAGTTGGGGATAAGCTTAAATTGGATCTACTACTGGCCATATCTTCCCAACGGTACAGGTGCAGCTAGTGTATTGAGACTTCACACTGGCTGAATGACTTAAGTTTGAACTTGAAGGAAAAACAGATAGAGGGAGGGTCAAGTTCCTCTTTACTTCATAGAGGGACAGGAGACTTTCAGTGATCTACTTTGTTCTGAGAAGGCTAAAGTGTGACAATTGTCGACTAGTTTAACAAGAACTTCTTGTCCACAAACATCCTGACATTGTTTGGGTGAACTAATGAGAGATGAAGCCAGGAACTTCTGGGTGGCTCCTGATGTCCTGGCCACCATTTTACATGCATGTCTGGCCTCTAGTTAGTATGGACCCTTATGAAAAGTATGAAGGACTACAGGGGCCTGGGGTTGGGTAAGCAGAAATACACACCTGCTTTGATGGGCCATAGCTCAAGTTTGCTTTGTGTTGTAAGCTTGGGCCAAATACTCCTCAGATCACCAGCATGTATAATGAGGAGCTCAGTAGGGTAGGGTCTGAATCAGGGGTGGAGGCTGTAGAGGAATTAGACATGGCATAAAGACAGGCATTCTGAGACACTGAATCTCATGTCAGTCATTGTATGTTGGGAGGCTACCATGAAGAATCAGTATTTTAACAGAAGTGGCCTTCAGGTTTCTTCAGAGCAACCCAACAGTCATTATCACAACACATGCATTAGTGGTACCACCTGTACTGTAACTACTGGGAAGACAATAATGTTTAGCTTAAATATATGACTCCCAAATTAATGATTTTAGATCAACAAAGGGAGAAGTGCTGTGGTTTTGGTGGAATGAATGGTTTGACCTCTGACCTGATTCTTAGGGTACACCGAGGGATAAGCCTTTCTCCTGGTAACCGTTCCCCTCATGTCTGTGTTATTTTATGTCCATCTAGAGTCCCATGAGTCTGGTTATACAAGACTGTGGGCCTGCCAACATTGCATTAGCTCTTGTGGCCTAATCTACAGCTAGAGCTACGGCCAGAAGAATCTTAACTGGATAGTAGATAAGGGTTAATCTATTTGCCTATTGTCCCCAGGCTTTGTCTCTGTCACAGGCCAGTGTTGCTTCCTGAGGCTATATAGGGATCTGCTACAGCCTGCCCATGGCTCCTCAGTGTTTGCAGACATCCCTAAGCCTCCCTTTGCTTAAAGAGCTGTCATCTGGCCCTCTGTCCTCTGCCTTTGCCCTTTGTCTTCTGCCCCCACCTTCATTGGCATCCTCCCTGTGTGTTTGTATAATACCTCCCTAACCCCAACCACCAGAATCCAGATTCACATCATCTGACTCACCCTGACATTTCTGCTTGCACATTGTAAGATGGTAGCTTTGGTAGTTGTGATCAAAATACTTGAGAATGAATTAATTAAAATTTCCCACAGTTTTATAGGTATCAGTCCATCATGGCAGGCAGGGCTTGGCAAGGCGTAGATGAGTGTGGTAGACTGTAGCTCACATCAGAGAGAACATTTCTATGCTACAATATTCTGTCCATTTCTGTCTTTTCAACCTGTCCTCAAGGTTGACAGGGGACACAGGTGGACAGAAAGTTAGCAAAAACATAAATGATTGATTGAAAGATGGAGCTAGGTAATGAGGGAAATTTTAACAGGAGATTCCATGGCCATCAGAGAGTAACTAGCAGACTGTACCCTCAGATCTGTTAGTCAAGAAAACCCCTGTCATATGTGTTATGGTCTAAAGAATTGATGTTATTTGAGACTCAGAAGGTAAGCGGGGAGGGGGGAGCATCTAAAGACACAGCAATTTCTAAGTCTATGGGATCAGAAAAGACGGAGTTAGGTGGGTGGGGTCAGAGGAAGTGAGTGAAACATGAGAAGGCTGAGGAGGAATTTGGACCCAGTTGTGGACACTCGGTAGCATTAACAGCTTTTGGGAAACAGTAGCATGAAGTAAGCAAACACCTTCGTTGTAGCTTCTTCAGGTTGGAGAAGAAGAAAAATGGACAAACCACTAGAAACAGGCGTTGTTCCACATAAGATGTGAAGTTGTAAGATCATTGTCATTTGGAGAAATTTTGCCAACATTGCTTTCTGTTGCTGCTTTCTGTTGTCTGTGGACATGTTAGCTCTCTGGTCCTTGGCAGCTGGAAAACCACTTGGTGCCAGCCGTTGTCCGATAAATAATTGTTTGGTGAGTGCACATGTATTTAGGAGAGCACTTAATTCCCTTAAAAGAGTTTACAGACTTGGAGAATTAAAAGTAAATTTAGAAAGGAAAGGTAACTCAGCAGGCTGTGGCTTTTAAAACGAATGAGCTTGAACTGAATAGTCAAGCTACTTTATGCAAATGTGACCTGAAAGTATAGGCTTAGAAAACCTCCAGGCACAGAGAGAAGCTGAGTTCTGGCCACACACTATGGTGCTTAGCAGTGTATTAGGAGTCCCTGAAGAGAAACACGAGATGTACAGTGAGCTGTGCTGGGTCTTCCTCAGTTTGTGTGACAGAGCTCCATCACTAATGGGCATTTGGGAGGTGATTAAAGTTAGATGAATGGTAGATGTTAGATGAAGGTGGACCTCCTGATGGGATTAGTGTCCTTAGGAGAAAGCTACCAGAGAGTAGGAGGGCACAGTGATACAGTGTCCATCTTTACTGCAATAAGGTAAAATAAAATAATAAAATAAAATCCCCAGGCCCAGGAACTGGATCATGCTTCCATCCCCGAGCTTCCAGCCTTCAGAGCCAGGAGAAAAAAAAATTGTAGTTTCTTTAGCCATCTTGCTCAGGTTATTTTGTTAGGGCCACAAAGTGAATGATGTTTTGTTATGGCAATGGAGCAACTGATACAACGTGTCTCCTCAAAGTGGATAATTTTTCATTATGATAATTTATTACAGACAGGAAAGTCTTTGCAGATCGTCTGTATTAGGACATTCCCTACTGAGGCCTCAGGATCTAGCCTGGTCAACCAGAAATGGCAGCAACCTGCTCAGGTCAAGCCCCAGCTTATAGACAAACTACAGAAGCAAGGTCTGGGAACACGGAGGTCTATGACAGGTTAAGATGGGCACATGACTCAGTGCAGGGCCAGAAAGAGTGGACAGACAGATGGACCTCAATTCAAGTAGGTGAGATGGACAGTAAGGACTGAAGTGAGCTGAAACCCCTGATATAGTGACATGTTCTCAGTTTGCTGGTCCTTGGATGCATACTCTCTGTGGTCAGATGATGAGTGCCTATGCCCATTGTCTTAATAGTATCTTCTTTTCTTCTTTATGAGGTCCAGATGAACACATGGCCCTCATTCTTCCTGTCTGATGTGTCTGGCAAGTTCCAGGTCCTGATTTTCTGATATGAGTTTAATATGCCACATCTCCCCAATTTACTTTGATAAATATATAGACTTGTTACCCTTTCTAGTCTTAGGCATAAATTACGAGGTGGTATCTGGCAGATGGTGAGTGTTTATGTACACACCAAGGGGCACAGTTGTCCTGCTTTGTCGTTTGCCTCCAATGTAGTCAAATTCTGCTGGTGAAATGAAGTCTGTCAGGGTAATGCACAGCCTGAAAAACTACCACTTTACACAGTACTGAGTTGCTTAGAAGAGGGTACAGCTTGAATTTGGATCAGCGCTATAAACATCAAGGTTGGCTGTGGTCAGGAAGAAAACGGTCATCACAAACAAGTTCTTAAGGGCTCGGTGTGGCTCTGCCCAACTACAAATGGAACGAGGAGAGGGAATCTTGTGTTTCTAGAAAGAGGAAAGCAGAGATGCTGGGTCCTCCACGGTGTGCACCACAGTTTGATGAGTTTCACATGATGGATCAATTCTTGATGGTAGCATGTTGTTTTAAGACCCAATTGGTATGCTGACATGTAAATTCATGTAACTGGAAGTCCAAAAGTTTTTCTCGCACCCTTGCAAACCAAATGTCATTTTTAACCTCAATTTTCACATATACTCATTTATTTAAGGAGTTATTCTTATTAGATGGTAAGAAATGAGTTTGGATTCACTCAAGCCCTTATATATCCTGCCTCATCATCTCTTTGGAGTGGGGCAACTTCTGGAGAACATCTGGATTCAGGTCTGAAGATCCTTAGGCAGCTTGGTTCCTTCCATACACTTTATAAATCCCCAGCATATGGCAAGATAGCACCGGATAGTTGCTTTGTCATCCACAGGGACCAAGAATGCTGAGTCATGGTTGCTTGCCACTAGACCAGATGGAACTATCTGGAAGCTGGGAGCAGTTGATAGCTAAGAGAGTCCAGGGAGTCTCCTGTTGCAAAGCATCCACAGATTCTCAGAGTTATGTTGAGTTCTGTGGTGGAACATTTCACTGTACTAGGAAGCGGCTGAGCAGTCAGAGAGTCGCTGGGATCTATGTGCACTCAATGAGAGCCAGAGGGGTCAGGTCTCAGGAGTGGGGCGTGGGCTTCACTGTGCATTGCCGAGACAGCTGGCACCTGTGGGGTGAAGGCTGGGACTGGCAAGAGGTGGGAAACAGGAGAGGCTGAGAAAAGATACTTAGAGCTGAGCCCACAACATTGTACCCTCCTTTGCCAATTATGAAGCACTTAGATTAGTTCTTATTATATAATAGTTTGTACTATCTTTGTAGCAACTTTGATCTGTTATTGTTGACATTAATTTTGCATATAAAAGCACAGAAGAAGAAAGGGAAACAGAAAAGAGAGAGGGAGAAAAAATGACATGTTCCTGAGATTTTCAGGTCTTGGTTATCACTAGCCCACGTGGAAAATTAAATCACGACTTGAGGTGGTCTGACCCTACCCTTGAATGTGGCTTATGGAATCTAAGAATCTGGTTGATGGGTTGAGAGTCTCCATTTTTTTCTCATGCATCTGAGATGAGTTGTATGTGTGTTTCTTAGGGCTGCCAGAGTGAATTGCTCCAGATGAAAATAAGATTCCCCACAATTCTAAAAACTGAAATCCTAAGCTCAAGGTTCTGGCTGGAAGAGACCTTTCTTTCCCTTTAGGACGCCTGGCTTTCAGGAGGCTACCGGCTCGTTGCCATTTCACATGGCTTTATGCGCAAGTGTCTGGGGTCTTTAGCTCTCTATACTCTAGACTTCAAGGAATAACTCAAGTCAGATTCAGTTGGGGTCTGAACCTAAGACCTCAATTTTAACTTGACCATCTCTTTAAGCTTCTTTCTCCAAATAGTTTGATTCTGAGCTACTGGGGGTTGGGGATCCCAGTGCACAAAATTTAGCCTATAGCAACTGCAAAGTCAATATGGACTGTGCCATCTCACTAATGCCTGAGCGTTGTTGAGTCTAAGGAAGTGCACTTTTCCTGACACAGAAGGCTCTTCAGAAGTGCAGGAACTTCAGTGTCAACAGAGAGTCACATCCTGGGGGGTTGGAAATGAGGGCCCTGTGTGCCGCCTTAGGAAGCTGTAGAAAGTGAGTCTCACAAACAGCTGTCTGGTTATGACTTAACGATGAGTGGATGCTAAATTACTGGCTTGTGAAGTCATCTCAGGAAGTTGAACTTGAGATATGCCTTTATTTTAAAAGCTTGGCCATCATTAGTATGACTTGAGAGGAAACTAGAAAATGCTATAAATAGAATCTGCACTACCCTTTGAGCTCAACTTAAAGATGAGGAAGCAGGCTGGAAGTTGCTCTCCAAGCGTCATTTGAGGAAGTCATGTTTACAAAGGGCTGTGACCTCAGTATGTCCGCAGAGAGTCTGACCATTACCTTTATAAGAACCTATTTGGCATCTAGAAAGGAAGGATCCTCAGGAGATTTCATGCCCAGAAAGCATTTGTTCTCAGTGCTCTGGGCTATTCGGGAACGATCTTCACACTTCATAGTTTTCTCCTTAAGAACAAAAAATCTTGAAGGCCAGCGGCTCAAATTATTATGAAAAGCAGTTCCCAGGTGGGATGGTCAGGGCCAGGACCAAGGGCCATGCTTCCTTGATTGCTCTGTCAGCAGGACCAGAATGCAGGCTGCAGTGTGGCTAACGGTGTTATTCTGCCTCCTTATCTGATCATCTCACCGTCATGGGGATAGCTGCAGTCTTAGAGCCCAGCACACTCTGGTAATGTGGTGAGGCAGCTGGGATGAAGGCAGATTTGGAACATCCAATGTTCTACTCATGAACACTGGTGAGAACGAAAGGGACCAGTTTCTTCTCTGAGGCAGGGACCGTAACCCCAAGACTGGCTAGACAGCTGGCTCCTCCTGCCCCCAGAGATTCCAACTGAACTGCTTAGGACAAAGGGCCTTCAAGGGAATTTTTGTAGTTATTTAATTCTGTGGGGAAAACAATCTTTGGTTTTGCTATGTAATCTTTTTCCTTTTATAGGATGACAGCCAAGTTAATCTAACTATGAGATTTTAAAATTTATTAATTTTAAGGTTTTTGGAATGATTTTAAAAAGTAAGTTTGATAAAGAGTAAAGATTTTTAAAACAGTAATCACCTTTTGTGACTTAAGATTTAATCTAGCTTTTTTCAGGGCTCAACAGTGGGCTCCAAGCTCTGCCCGTTTGTACTTGACACCTGGTAGATCTTCCTCTGTTACATCTTTCCTTGCTGTTTTCATGAGAAACCCTGAGCTCTTCCTCTGACATCTTAGTTCTTAAGAGTTGGCATAAGCACAGACCGAACTTTTGATGTGTCTCCAACACTCACTGTTTAGAAAGCCCCGGAGTTCAGTCCTTTAACATCCTTTAAGATATCCCTCAGCTCAGAAATCTGTGGGAACCAATACTTCGTGTTTGTCAGTTGTCTGTTACTGTAACAAGGACCAGTGATAATCAACTTACAAAGAGAAAAGGTTTTTCTTCTTCTTTTGGGCTTTCCCTTAGGATGTTCTAGTCATGACCAGTGGGTTCTTGTGGCTTTACTACTGCAGTGGCTCATCCTGGTGGGAGCCCATGACAGAGCAAAGCTGTTTACCTCATGGCTAGGGCTTGAACTGGAGAAAAGCAAGAGACCAGAGTTCTCTAATCTCTGTCAAGAGAGCACACACTCCTAGGGTGGTTGGTATTGGTTGTCATATTACCTGTGGTGGGAAATATTCCACGTGCTGGGTGATGTGTTTATAAAAAGATAAAGAGGTAGGGGGATATGTTCTATGGAGGTGTGGTGAGGTATGAGGGAAGGGGATGTCTCAGGGGACCTATGTAGAGGCATCCCCCCACCCCCCAGGACCAGCCACAAGACAGTATAGTATAGAATAGAGTTTATTTAGAGCATGGTGAAGGAGGGGGAGTTAGGAGGGTAGTAGAGGCAGAGAAAGGCAGAGAGAGAGAGGGAGGGGGGAGGAGAGAGAGAGAGAGAGAAGAAAGAAAAGTAGAGAGAGAAGAGAAGTAGAGGCCAGCCATGGCCACGAGCACATGGAGAGAGGGGGAAGGGAAGGGAATGGGGAAGGGAAGAGCAAGAGCAGGAGAGAAGCAAGTGATCAAGAGAGCAAGAGGGGGAGAAGGGGTCAAGCAACTTCTTTTAGAGTGGGTCAGGCCTGCCTGTTGTTACCAGGTAACTGTGGGGTGGAGTTTGAATAGAATGCTAACACTGGGGACTTGGACTGGATGGAAAAGAACAGTGAGTTGAGCAGCACTTGTCTCCCTCTGCCTTCTTACTCTGTAAGCACTGTATATAGTTCCCCTAAGCTCTTGCTGACATTGCTTCCTGCCACAAGACTGTATCTTCTAGAACCGTAACCCCAAACCAACCCTTTCTCCCTTAAATTGCTTTTGCTGGAGATCACACCTATACTACGTGGGCCTTTGGGAGTCATTTCAGACCCAGAGCATAGCAACATCCATACAACGCCACTGTTTCTTCCGAGTTATGAATGTTTCATTAAAGGAGCTTGGTCATTCTGGGATTAGTGCTTAGCTCCCTCTGTCCCTCACATGTGGCAAATGCTGCCAGGATTGAATCTCACAGGAGAGGATGTTGTTTGTTTGCGTGTTTGTCTTATTTTAAATTGTTTTGGGCAATGGAAGTTCTGTAGCATTCCCACACTTGACCTCTCTGCAGTGTCTCAGTAGGCAAAGCACTGGGCTGGTCCTGAATTTAAGAGGGTCTGTGAAGTGTCTTCTGAAGTTTCCTCATTTTCTTCTTACTCTGAACTCAATAAACAATTATTTCTGCCATCCTTTCTATCATTTGTCTCCCTCTGAGCTCCATTGAGGCTCAAGGCTGGCCAGACATTATGGAGGTAGTTTCTCTGGGTGATCGCCTGCAGACTATCAGTCTTTCCCTGGGAGGGTCTGCATTCTCTTTACAATCTAAACAACCAAACCGGACTGAAATCTCAGTACTGTTTCTGGCCTATAAACAGCATGCTATCTTTGGTTCACTTCCTGACACCTCCCCGGGCTGTTTGGGTTTTTACAAACATCCTCATGGCTCAGGAAGGGTGGGCTGAATTGTTTAGGAGTTCAAGGAGTTCCGAAGTCTTTCCCTTCAGTCGGTCAGGCTGGATTTTAAATGAGTCAGGCCAGGACGAATGGGCACTCCTAGGGGAGGAGAATGAGAAACCGGGCAACAGCAGAGACGACAATCCTGCCTTCAAGTCCTGTCCAGGGAGCGTCGGTGAAAGCGATTGAGGTTTATTTCTAGCAGGTGTGTTCACAGGCAGCTGTTCAAGGGACTAACATGGGCCAGCTCAGGACAACCTGGGGCCCATTTTGCCTTGCCATGTCTTGTCCAGAAAAGCACAGCTGCAAAGATACTTTACCAGACAGCAGTAGTCACACACGGACTCAAGAATCCGGACAGAGACAAAAGCACATGCATAATCCTCTCAGAGAAGTACAGACCCACCTCTTCCCTCCATTCGTCTTTTCCTTCCCTGTTTAAATGGAAGGGCAAAGAATAAAGCCTCAATGGGCTGTCTTTCTGTTCTTCATCCCTGTGATAATAGCCACTGTGATACTCCGAACAACAAAAAAGGAGCACAGGGCTGAGGCACTGGGCCAAAAGGTCAAAACAGAGTCCCTGATTTGTCCCTGAGAAAAATATGTGACTTTGGGGAGAAATTTTGGAGCAACTGCAGATCCATGTGTGTGCAGTTGGAAACATGTACTACATGGAAACACCCACCTTGAGGCCCACTGGACAAGTGCAGTTCCCACCCGTAGTTGGTTTCGGGAATGCCCAGGTTTCAGCTTTGATGCTCTCTACACTGATAGTAAATTTCCAAACCTAAAATAGATTGTAAACTCACACATTTGCACATATCCACTTCTCTGCCTCATTAATGCATCTGAGTGCTAATGAAATGTTAGCACACGGTGATGTAGACTGAATAGACTTTATTCCCAGGAGTTCACAGTGCTGGGTCGTTAACATGCCTGAGTCCCAGAGCTCTGAAAGGCAGCTTTGAAAATGGTCTAGAATGGTGATGTACTGGCCAAGCTGTGTTTGCTTGCTCTCTTCTGGGTTCTCAAGCTTCTAGAATTGGTTCCACTGTGCATCAGTTTTCATTCTGGTCCAGTAATTTTTATGGCTCACATCGAAACTTCAGCTGAATCTTTGTTTATCAACCACTTCAACTCTTTTTTTTTTTAAAAAAAGATTTATTTATTTAATGTATGTATGAGTATACTGTAGTTGTCTTCAGACACACCAGAAGAGGGCATTGGGTCCCATTATAAATGGTTGTAAGTCACCATGTGGTTGCTGGGAATTGAACTCATGGCCTCTGGAAGAGCAGTCTTAACCAGCCCCACTTCAACTCTTGAGTATAACATCTTTAAAGGAAGATGCTGGGTAACTAGTGTCCAGCAATCTTCCAAGGCACACAGGATGTTCTTGGCCTATGTGAGTGAAATGTACTCTGCTTTTTCTCCTCCCTTGGAGAGCAATGGTTCTTCCACACAACCAAGAGCTTTATAATAGCTGAACTCGAGAGGCAGATGCAGGCAGAACTCCATGAGTTTAAGTCCAGCCAGGACTACATAGTGAGACCTATGCCTCAAAAGAAAAAAAAAAGCCAAGTAGTATAAGTATTTGCTATTGGGCTTTAACACTGGGTCCTTACTAATAACTGGATGAGAATTCTCTCTTATCTCTCTGTTATTTTTTCCTTTAATTCTTTTCCAGGAGATGGTCTTTGTAAAATAGGAATGATGCTTCCTGCATATTGCTCACAAGATAGAACCTATGGAGATTGGGTTGACAACCATCATCTGTCATGCCCCAGAGCTATGGGCCCCTCCGGATAGTATTAGACACATCTCATTGGGAAGTGTTAAGTGGTCCTTGGAGACACATAGACCAATGAGAAGGCAGAAAAGACTCTCCCCCAGTCACATCTTTTCTCTATAAGGAAGATGCCAAAGTACTCCATTTCCTCTAGAGCTGTGCATCTCAACCTTCCTAATACTGCAACCCTTTAACACAGTTCCTCATGTTGTGCTGACCCCCAACCATAAAATTATCTTCACTGCTATTTCAACACCGTGATTTTGCTGTTATGGATTGTAATATAAATTTGTGTTTTCCAATGGTCTTAGGTAACCCCATGAAAGGGTCATTCAGTCCCCAAAGAGATCTTGCTCCGCAGATTGAGAGCTACTGCTCTAAGGTTGGAATGAGAGGCAACGCGTACCACAGAATTTATGAGTGCACAGGTGAATCAGGAAGTGGAACCCTCTGACCTAAGTCATTCTGAGTGTGAAGACCTTGTGTGTTATCCCTTTATTCTAACCAGAATTAGCAAGGCGGCCTCTAAAGCACAAGGGGGTAAGGGTGGCATTGGGACTATTACAGTGTCAGTTTTAATAAATCCCACACTTTTCTCCCCCATGTCATTGTTTTGCTCTTGGTTGGGGTGTTAATCAACGGCGAGCACATTACCAATCATCCCGTTGGAGCCTATTTGCAGTATGCGGGTAGAAATTGTGGACAGGTAGAAGGAGCTCGCTTGGGTGGTCTGTGGCAGTGTCTGTGTCCCTCAGTGCTGAGCAGTGGTTAGAGGCAGGGGCAGGATGGGAGGCTGTCAGGACCGCTGAACTTACAAATGTTAGGGGTTTTGAAGACTGGAAGTGGGGATTCCTGAGCATCTGGCTATGGCTGAATTACAGCTTTAGGGCAGCCCTAGGTGTCAGGATGCCTCAGTCCTTGACTGCCACCAGTGTTTCAGCTCTTGTGCTGGTTTAAAGTTGAGTTTTCTTAACCATTAACGGGAGCCAGCATTACTACTCTTGACCCTATGGGCTCGACAACTAGAGTTTTCCAGTGACCAGGGCCTGTCACTTAATTTTTTTCTTGATCTTTCTATATTTTTGCCTGTAGCTGAAGGTTTTTTTCCACCAGCACCACAGTTCCTGAAATAATGACTCTGAGACCTAATTATATATGAATAAATGTCTAGGCCATAAGCTGGGGCTTGTTCCCCAACTAGCTTGTAACTTAACCAGCTTATTCTATCCTATAAGTGCCATATGTCTAGTTACATCTTCTTAGTTTCATTGAGTGTCTTTTCAGAGTTCAAGGTGAATCTTTTCCCCATGTGACTCTATCTCAGAGTTCCTCTCCCCTACTTTTTTCTGCCTCATCTCATTGGCCAACCAGTCTTTTATTGACAGGTGATGCTTCCATACAGTACACAAGACTCTCCCTATATTTACTGGTCTTTAACTTCAGCTCTCTTGCTGTCATCTTTCTATCTCTGTGATTGTCCTGGATAGTTTATGTCAACTTGACACAAGCTGTAGTCATCCGAGATGAGGAAATTTTGACTGAGAAAATGAACCCATAAGATTGGGCTGTAGGCAAACTTTTAGAGTAGTCGTCCTCAACCTATGGGTGTAATCCCTTTAGGGGTCGAATGACCTTTTCATGGGATCATATGTCAGATATCCTGCATATTAGATATTTAAATTATGATTTATAACTAACAACATTATAGTTATAAAATAGGAATGAAATAATTTTATGATTGCAGTCACCGCAACATGAAGAACTGTATTAAAAGGTCACAGTATTAGGGAGGTTGAAAACCACTGCTTTAGAGCATTTTCTTAACGTGTGATTGATGCCCAGTCCATTGTGAGTGGTGCCATCTGTGGCCTGGTGATCATGGGCTCTAAAAGAAGCAGTGTAAACAAGCCAATAAGCAGCACCCCTCCGTGGCCTTCATGTCAGTTCCTGCTTCCAGGTTCCTGCCCTGTTTGAGTTCCTGTTCTGAATTCCATCAATGATGAACAGTGATGTGGAAATAAATGTAAGCTGAACAAACCCTCTCCTCCCAGACTTGGTTTTGGTCATGGTGTTTGGTCACAGCAATAGTAACCCTCCCTGGAATAATGGCCCTTCTTCTATTTGCCTTAGCTACTCTAAAGCTGTCCAGTTGCTTCTCTAGCTGCCACGCTTGAAGCTGCCACGCAGCTCAGCCTGCTCTCTCTTCAGCTGTCCTTGTCACAGCTTTTCTGCTGTCTCTGCCATTGCTGTCACTCCGCTGTCTCTGTGGCTTCTTTCTGCTTGTTGGCAGTTCAGCCCACACTGATGGAAGTAGACAGATCGTTCAGGAGAAGGTGGAGCTGTTGATCCAGGTGGTGTGAGTGCTTTGAACTGAATTCTAGTCCTCTGCAGGAGCAGCACAGTTTTAACCATGGCTCCATCTCCTTAGCCTCTAACAGGGATTTAACGATACCAGTGCCCGATAGAGAGGTGACAGAACATTCCTGTAGGACTTAGATGGTTCCAGCAGAAGCAGATTGGGCAGTGAGTAGCATGGTAGCTTCTGCCGCTGTCCTGCTGACTGTTGAATGTGTTTGAAAATTCCCACAGTGGAAGGATAAATTAAAAATAAGACCACAGCTCTTCTGTTTTGAAAGGTTAAAGTGGGGTTTTATGGAAGCTTTTGTTCGGTGGTGTTCTGTTCTCAGCCGGCAGAGCCAGATCACAATGTCTCAGTTCTGCTTGGGGACCTGGGCTGTGGGTGAGGGGTGGGTGGGGAAGTCAGCAGGCTCCTGAGCACACTGCTATTTTTGCTTCCTTTGGGGAAGGCATTCCAGAGTTCTGCCTCTAAGATGTTACTGAGTCTTATCACGAACATTCCTTTTATACATGCCTGTCTGTTTTTCTTAGGAAACAATGACAGAAAAATTGGGACCTTTCTGTGTCATTTAGACTATGGGTAGGCATTAGCACGTGTCTGCTTGTGTACACAAAAGGCTCGGGCTGAATGGTGTGACACCTTCCATTCTTCCTTCCTTCCTCTTTCTTTCCCCTTTTCCTGTCATGTACTTATGTTAAAAATATTTATGAAACTCCAGTTAGGGCTAGTGTGATGGTTAATTTGATTGTCAACTTGACAGGACCTAAATTATCTTCCAGTCAAATCTTGGAGTGGAAATTTCTAGATTAGGCTGAAGTGGGACACCCCTGACCGTGGTTGCTCGTTGGGCTGGTGTTTGTGACTGAATTGAGAGGAGAAAGTGAGCTGAACACCAGCATCTGTGACTTTCCTTCCCAAGTGTGGACGCACTATGACCATCTGCCTCACGCTCCTACACACCTTCCAGCCATGGTGGTCTATGCTCCCTCAAACCGTGAGCCAAGCGAACCCTTCCTGAAGTTGCCTTTGTCTGTGAGAACAAAAACTCCACTAGGAGAGCCAGGCACTGTGCCTGGTGTTGGTGATGAACCAATGAGTAGAAAAGCGAAGCTCACTGTTTCTACGCCTTATTTCACGTTCAGTTCCACAATGCACGATAAAGCAATAAATCCCTCTGATGCTGCGGGGGTCTTCAGAATACTTTCTCAATTTTCTCACAGTGTCTTTCTCTGATAATTGAGAGCAAAATACCCTGAAACCAAGCGGAAACACCTTCAATGAGTGAGTGTACACTGCATGTCTTAGTGTTTCAAGTTAAGAGTCTAAACTTTTTTTGACAATAGTTTTTAGACTCAGACTGCAGAGGATTTGATTTGATAATATATTTGATAGATGATAAGTCTGAGACCATTTGGAGGAACTCCCATCTACAGAGGTAGTTCAAGCTTTGAGCCTGACAGAGGATGGCCTCAGCATGCTGGCTTTGTGAGTGATTCTAGTGTCGATAAACACTAGTGGCTGAGTGTAGTCTCACTGGGGATTGATTTTACATTTTCCACACATCTCACCCAGAACATCACTGTGGAGTTCGCAGCTCTTCAATATGGCACCTTTAGGAACATCACTGTCAAGTACAGAAGCTGAGGCTGTGGGGAAGCGTCTCTCTACCTTTGCTTTTAGACTGTCTTCTGAGCTCAGTGATACTCAGATCCCCAGAGAACCACCCTGGACTTAGGGACGCCTAAGAGGACCAGGCTTGAAACATCCATACCCTGTGTGATAGGGTGGGAGGGAAAGATACTCTTTCACCCTAGAAACGTAGCCACACCCCTGCCAACTTCCCTCAGGGCAGAAGAAGCTGTGTTTCTGTTTGCTTCCTGCCCTGTCTATCCATAACTGCAAATGGTGGCCAGGAAAAACAATGGCCTTATGGTGGCTTTGCCTGACTGAGGGAGCCTTGCCCACTGTGGATTTTAGGGAATGGATAGCCTTTCTGAAATTTTTATTTTAATTTGGATTTTATCCCCAGCATCTGTGCAGATTTTAGCCTTTGTGAGTGCCTGAGATCAAGACTGTTTTGTAGTAGGTCTGTTTTCAAGAAGAAATACAACTCTAAGCTAAGACCCATACGCCCTCCAGCCAGCTTCTTTTACAGTTTCCTTGTGGAAAAAGTAAAAATACTTTTTCAAAAGTTCATGGAACTTAATGTAAAAGCCTGGAATGACAGTGCTATGAATGCCCACTGAAGGTGCAGGGCAGGGGGTCGCCCATCTGTTCACTAAATGCATCAGCTCTGGGCACAGGGGATGGGCCTGTTAACCCTTCACCCTGCAGCAGGGGATTGGCAATGGGAAGGTTGCTGTCCTCCTTTCTAGTCATCAGCTATTTGTGGCACCAGTAAGCTGCTCATGATGGGCCCAGATGCTGACAAAGGCTCAGACGTGAGCTGCTCTGCTCAGCATTCATGCTGCAGATAAAGAAGGGACAGTTTTGGTTTCTCTAGTTAGGAGCCAGGGCTTTGGCTGACAGAATTGTATACTGGACCCAGTATTTGACCTTTGCGAGTTTCTGGTCACGTGACTGTCACAAACTATTGACTCCTTGGTTCTCTGGTTACTTGTCTAAGGCACAATAAGGACACTGTGCAGGGCACTTTGTGGGGATGTCATGGAGAGAGGGAGAGCATTGCGCTCAAAGTGCAGAGCTCAGCTAGTGTGCTGAGAGAAGCTTGGAGGCTTCTTAGTGAGGATGCAAGTGGGGCAGTGAGCTGTACACAGACAGCCTGGTCCCCTGTCTATCAGAGGCCTTTGACCCCGGTGATCTGGTGGGTGGTGACTTCTGCCTGCATGAGATGCCAGGTGTTCAGTCATGTCTCCTAGGTCCCTGGCTCCTGTCACAGCTACAGCCTCCCACAGCCCCCCACCCCCAGAGAGGTGTGTGGCCATCAATCACGAAGGCAATGTCCCAAGCTCCTGGTATTCAGTCTGGACTCCACACCCACAGTTACCTGGCAAGAGCCAGGATGGCCCAGCCCACTATAAAAGGAGCTACTTGCACCCTCCTCTCTCTCTTACCTCTTACTCTTACCTCTCGCTCTCCTGCTCCACCCCACCCCCACATGACCATGGCCAGCCCCTACTTCCCTACTCTCTCCCTCTCTCTCTGCCTTTCTACAATAAACACCTTAAAACCATGGACTGTCTCTTCTCATCAGGACCCGCATGCTGGAACAATGGAGCAGGTCTTCCCTAAGGAGCCGAGTGTCTAACCTCCCACAGGGAGGCCCCCCTGTGCTCCAGACACAGTTTCTGCCAACCAAAGCCTACATACCAACCAAGCTAAGGACTGTCATCCCCACGGTAACCAGCTGGAGATCTCTCCTCCTTGCCCTTTTTCCTTTCAGCCCTGGGCCAGAGTCCACTTGTGAGCCCCCACCTGTTGTCAGCTCTTCTGTGACATCGGGCAGCATCTGAGGTGTCCAAGACTGAGAACCTGACGTCCCTGGCCTCCGTGCGGTCCAGGGACCCCAGAACCAGCTCTTCTGTAGTACTCAGCCGCATCTGTGGTGCCCGAGAGTAGGAGCCTGACTCCAGCAGTTCTGCGGGGACCCCAGACTGCACCTTCCTCATCCCGGAGCAAGGTTCTGTAGCTTCTCACAGCCCGATGCCTGCTGTTCTGTGGGTGGGGTGTGTGTGTGCAGTCAAAACTTCCCTCGTCCTGCCTCGCCCAGCAGCCTTATCCCCAAGCAGCCTTATCCCCGAGCAGACGTGGGACCCAATTTTTACCCCACAGATGCAGGCACAGGGAAGCAGGGAGGGGATTATGAGAGCCCAGTACAGATGCCTCCTGCTCTACCCTCAGCTACTGGGTTCTTTACCTCCACATCTTCATCTCGTTATAAGTAGCCCTACCCTTTTATTACACACCCTGATTATCTGTCTATCTAAGGTCTCTGTATTCTCTGTGATCCTCTCTTTGCTGAATATTTATTCCTTTCCCTCTGTCTGTTCCTCCCTTCTTCCTTCCCTCCCTCCCTCCCTCCCTTCTTCCTTTCATTTCTCCCTCCCTCCCTCCCTCCCTCCTTCCTTCCCTCCCTCCCTCCCTCCCATCACCCCCCCCCCCCCACCCTTCATCCCATGCTGGAAATCAAACTCAGGACCTCATAAAAGACAGAACTCATATGTGGCTAGAACTCCCAGCCCTGGAATTCTTTTAAAACTTCATCTCTGACAGCCTCAGCAGAGCCTTGTCCTTTGGGCTGGGGCTCCATCTCAGTGTGAGGTGAGTGGGTCCAGGGCCTGTGGGACAGCTTGTGTGTAGCTGTGTCTCTCTGCCTGAATTGTGACTCCCCAGATCACAATGTGAATTCCAAGCAGGGGTTGCAGGCTAGTCTACCTCTGGCTGCTGGCCTGTTTACATAACTCCGTTTTCTTGTTTCCCCACCTTGTCTGTTGGCAGCCTCATCCTGGCAACAGTCATTATGACAGGGACTAGGTGGCCCTAATTGCAATGATCTCTATGGTCTGACCCTTTTAGGTGGAAGGCTGGGTCACTTACTGAGCCACAGGTGTCTCTGTCACTCTGTGCCTAATGTGGAAAGACTATTCTAGGGATCAAAATATCTTTTCCCAACTTTCAAGTTTGAAGTAGGTGCTGCCCATTTCCCTGTCCTGAAATGTAGTGGAACATCAACACACTCAGTGCAGCATCTGACAAGGTTTATTCCCAGGATGCAGACACTTTTCTGATACCCACTTTAGAAATTGTCGTTATCTATGATGCTACTAATTACGTCATGTCCCTAGTGAAATGTTCAGCTGTCCCTGGATCCAAATGCTGCAGTTGTGCACAAGGGACAAGATGGAGATGAAACTAGACTTGGAGTTAAGGCTGGTACAGCCCAAGCAGGACCATACACAGATAATAACGAGGACATCTTTAAACAGAGAAATTCGTGAAACACAGGGAGAGACCCCCAAAGACTCCTGTGAAATGAATCCTGGGGTTCTCTCTGGAGGTGGCCAGTTACTTGACATTGCAATACATTAATGGCCATATTTTCAGTTATCCTGGGTGTGGTCCATAGGTCTCAGGTTGGACATGCCTGTGAGCTCCTAAGAACTGCAGGAATCCAAGATACGAAGAATGGTAGTGAAGCCATGAGGGCTCAGATCAGAGACAGGATGGTGCTGGGTGAGGGGCTGAGCTCATTGTATGTGAAAAGAGAACCAGAAAACGATGCTCTCAGAGACACTTTTGGAATTGCATTATCTGTCAGTTTGGGCTAGATTCCCACACCCCCCATTCCACCCTCGCTGTAACCTGGATGCCCACTCTGAGGATAGTGGCTGGTGTCCAGCTTCTAGGAGGCAATTAGTGACTGAATGGGGCTGGCAGATTCAACGTTAACGTTAGCTTTGTAGTGGAGGGAGAAAATTATAGAGAAGACTAAAATAACTTTGGATAGAAAGAGGAATTCGGAGTAAGCAGGAACTGGAGCATGAGGGTTGGAAAATTAACAGAGGGGGGAGAGAGAGGAAGAGGGAGAGGGAGAGGGAGGGGAGGGAGGGTAAGGGGGAGGGGAGAGGGAGGGGAGGAGGAAGGGGAGGGGGAGGGGGAGAGGGAGAAGGAGAAGGAGAGGTCATAGTGCAACCCAGGAGAGACATTGCCAAGGAGAGACTCCAGGTCCCTTCTGTCCTACTGATTTCTGGGAGCATGGAAGTCTCTTTATTTTCCACAGTCTTAGCTTTCAGTTAAATTGGGTCAGGTGGGATATGGTAGATATGGCACAAAACCTGGACCCCACCAGGTCCAGAAAAGCCAGTGATTGATGATTGTAGTAAATCTACATTCAACTGTTAGCCGCTCAGGTCTAGGCTACCATTTGTCTATCTTTCTATTTATCATCTAGCATCTACTATTTATCAATCATCTATTTATATCTATCATCTATTTATAATCATTTCATCATTTACCTATTAGCTATCAGCCTACATATAATCTTCCTATTATCTCTTTGTTCACTTATGTATCTATGATCTATCATCTATATATCTATTAAACACCTATCTTCTATCTATCTATCTATCTATCTATCTATCTATCTATCTATCTTCTATCTATCTATCTATCTATCTATCTATCTATCTATCTATCTATCTATCTATGAATCATCTATATATCACCTATCAAACATCTGTCATCTATCTTCTCTATCTATCTATCTATCTATCTATCTATCTATCTATCTATCTAGCATTTATATCCATTTATCTATCATCTGTCTAATATGTTGATCATGTTATTCTTGTCTTTTGACAATGTACAGTGAGTCAATTTACCATCTACTATCACCTAGAATCTATTCTGAGAAATACTGGCCTTGGTTATTTTGTATCAATAGGAAATTAAATGCAATTTTTCTGTGATTTGAAAATGTCTGTTGCTTTTAAAACTCTGATCAGTCCACACAGCTCAGTGTTGGGGACACTCTAACTGTATAATTGAATTTTGTCTCGTGGTAAGGATTGGATACAATGAAGATGATATATAAAACACCCAGAAAGTCACAAATACAAACCAAGAAAACATTTAGACTGGAAGGTTATAATATGTTTATGTCCTGGTGATACTATGATAGGGGTTGCTGTTAGGATGGGAGGACCGGAGGCTGGTCTTTTGGGGCAGGGGGTACCAGGTTCACTCCTCTGTTGTTCACAATAACTCAGGAACTGTGTGGAGTCATCACCACATGGGAGAAGCAGAGTAACATCTCAGGGAAGTTGACTGTTGAAGGCAAGATGTGTGGATCCACCCAGGGTTCCTGCTGTGCCTACCTTTGCTCACTGGTCCACCTGCCTCTATCAACTCTCATTGGGACACTTACTGATGTCACCACTGTCACAGCTTTAGATTTGGGTGGGATTGGGTGGTCAGTGAAAAGAGCATGAACTTGGCCAGCCTTCAGCCTTCCACTTGGTTCTGCTATGATCCCCAGGAGATGAACTTGGGTCAGAGTCATTTCAGTTTGTTATCTGTTGAAAGGAGGCACAAATGTGGACCCTGTGGAGCTGTGGCAACAAGCCAGTTCTTCTGTCCCTCAGTTACTGGTGGGCACTCTTTCCCTGCTCTCCTGTCTCATGTCCATAGCAGGTGGGTTTGAGCTAGGACATGTGGTAGCAAGTGTTTCCAGTTCAGTTGAAGGGAGAAGAGAATCCTGCATAGCAACAACTGGCCTGGGAGCACTTACTCACTCTCAGACTAAGGTCCTATGTCCATTCAACTGCAGTATGAACACTTTTCTTCTGATCACCACTGATGGCATTAGAAGTTCCTTGGGCCTCTCGACCCTCTTGTTCCCTCTTTTGGACATGTTGTGGTTGACTTTCTTTTGTTTTTCAGGACATGGGAGTGACTCAGTGCCTAGAAATTCCTTTTTTTTTTTTCATTCTTTTCCCAACATATTGTTTTTATTGATTAGATGGGAATTTCATATTATCTTCCCCTATCATACTCACTTCCCAGTCCTCCAAGGTCTGTCCTCCACCCTGTTAACTCCCTCACCAGAAGAAGAAGGAGGAGGAGGAAGAAGAGGAGGAGGAGAGAAGAAGAAGGTCATCCAATTTGTGTTACCCATATACTCACTGGAGCATGGTCAAGCTCCCAGTGGCCAGCCCCTTAAAGAAAGCTGAGTCCTTCCCCCACCCACTCCCCTATCAAAAGCCATCAATTTCAGAGATCTACACTTTGGTACTCTTATCACAATTTGTACTAGTTCTCTTCCATGGCTTCCTGTCTAGGCTGTTACTTTTGGGTGGTCCCCTTGTTATCAATGTAACCATTAGAGACCTTTAGAGAGCCAGTGGCAACAGTTGAAAGATAATACCTTTAAAGACTCTGAATAAAAACAACAACAACAACAACAACCCAGAATTTCTCTAGAGAAACATCAATTTATATCACTACATGGTTCTTGTGAAATTAAACTTGAGCCAGTGTCACCAGCTCAGAGGTTTCCCCAAGGAGCTCATTTTGCTGAACTGGCATTCTCTTCAGGAGAGATGCGGTCCCCTATTGGACCATTCCCCTCTTTGAAGGTCACCTATAATTACCAGGCCTCAAACAAACAAGAACCTCTCTCCCTTTGTGCTGAAGTAGCTGTTGATCCCAAACGCTTGTATGACATCCTATACATTGCTCTTTCCCATGTACAGAACTGGCCACCCTGTTCCTTTGTTTTTCAAAGAGGAGTATTTGCAATTTACAGTGTACTCAGCTGCTGTGTGGATACTGAGGTAGGAGAAAACCTGGCGCTTGCTGAACTCCTTTAGAACCTGAGAGAAACACCAACTTGGGCTAGCATGATGTTTTCCTATTGAATTTAACCTTTCTGCTTGGATGAGGAAGCAGTTTTGCAAAGTCTGTTCAGACTCGGGCTCTCTGCTCTCACAGCTATAGGGAGGCAGATAGCCTGGTGTGGATCTCTGTCTCATAGAAGGTTTTGTTTTTTTAATAGCACACATATGAGAATTACACCGAGGGCCTGTGGGGTTTTGGGTACGGACAGCTGCGAGGAAGCTGATATCCTCTGGGCCGAGACTCATGCAGGTCCTGGGCTGACAGCTGCCTGGTGCCTCTGTCTCTAACAGCACAGTGATTCCAGCCATCCTGGTCTTGTGCTCTGGAAAATGTGGGGCACACAGAACAAATACTTCTTTGGGGGAACAACTGCCTTGAAAGAATAGATGGTTCCACACCCCAGCTGTGAGGGCCATTTGTGTGAAAAGCTCCACACTAGGGTGAGGGGCAGAACAGCTGTTGCCACAGCTTAGATTTCCAACCAGAGCAAATTGTTGGCTCCATGGCGGAATCTGGTTATGTGGACATTTCAGCTGTTGACTTCCATAAGGAATGGCTTAGGATGCCAACTTCAGAGTCTCTCTTTCTCTGTCTCTCTGTCTCTCTCTCTCATGTGTGTGTGTACATGTGCAAATGCACCTGAGTGTGGAGGCTGGAGCATAGCATTGGTTGGTTTCTCAGTCGTTTTTTCTACCAGCTTATTGCTATGCTAAGACAGTGTTTCTCACTGAACCTGGAGTTGGATAGACTGGCCAGCAAGCTCCAGGATGCTGGTATCTCTTCTTTCCCAGTACTGAGGTTCTCCATGACCACCGTTAAGGTGTGTTCTCTTAGGTGGGTGCCAGGGATAGAACACAGCTCCTTATGCTTATGTGGCAAACGCTTTCCCAAGTGAGCCATCTGCACACTCCCCAGAGTCTCTTTTCAGTACGGATTATAAACACAGACCTTGTCGGTGACAATTTAGTCCCACCTGAGGTGCCAGGGTGCCATTTTCATATTGTTGCTAGTTCCAGAGTCCACAAGGTCAATGCCTCCAGTCTCCTGTGTCTAGCCAATTACTATCCCTGGGTGGGGATCCAATACTGAGCAGTGATAGTTTCTACATATGGGTTTTGTTAAAGGAAAGAATAATGATCTATATCAGAAACAGGTTCTTGAGGGGATGGAGTCAGGGCCTTGTTAGTTGCCTGGGCTGGTGCCTAGTTTGTGGGCTCAAGTGGTCCTCTTGTTCCAGTCTCTTCAGTAGCTGGGTTGGCAGGCATGCACCCAGACAGCTGTTTCTTAGAGATCAGTGTCAGATGTGAAGGTGACTTTGTGAAGTCAGATGAATAAAGAAGGCATTGTCTCCTCTGCTTTGAGAAACTGTGTAAGGATATGAAGAATAGGGTACATGAAAGCACACACACATGTATACACACACATGCATATATGCACATACAGATATCCAGACATATACATGAACACATATGCCCACAAACATATACACATGCACTTTTACATACACAGTCCATCCATGTGCATGAACACACATGTGCATACACAAACGCCCACATATACACATACATACACACACCATAGGCCCCAAATACTCCCTACATGTGCACATATACAAACACATGTATTCACACACAATGCACACATGCACATACACACGCACACACAAACATACACATGCACACAAGCATATATACATGTTCATATATACACATGCATATACACAAACACACACACACACAAGTACACAAACATACAGACTTTAATACAGGACACAATTCTTTGAGGGCATGGCCTTTGACTTATCCATGCAAGGCAACATTCATTGTGACTAAACGAAGAACACATTTAAGAGCCAGAGCTAAAAATGAAGAAAAGTGAAATGTTTAAGATAAAAGGGTAAATAAATTTAAACAAAAGTGGTCCAGAGGCCATGATTTTATATTGTGCTTTGGAGCAACATCATTAAACAAGGTGAGACTGGGTGTGCTTCAGTAGCAGTGTGTGAAGAAGTCATGAGCATCTGTATAAAGTAGCAGTGCTCAGAGGAGTGGAGGCAGCGGAGATGCACCCAAACAGAGCACAGAGAATGGTCGGAGCAACTGGGCGAGGAGCAAGAATCCATCCTCTTAAAGCAGCACATCTCCATCAGATAACAACTCACATGCTTCCTAGGGCATATCTGACTAAGATGAACTGATAGTGTACCTTAAGCAGATGCACCCTGCTCTCTATCTCTCTGCTATCATCTATCTATTAGAAGCTTAGACTTCATGGTGCCTGGGAGGCAGTGGGACCTTTAAGAGGCAGAGTCATTGGGAGCCTTTGTAGGTTATTGGGGGTGTTCCTTTGGGATCTCTGTCCCTTCTTGGCTTACTGTCTGGTGATCTCACACATGCTCTTGCTACTTAGAAGCCTGTCCTCCACCATAAGGCCATGCAGCCAAACGGCCCACATCAGCTTTCAAAACTGGGCTCTATAAACATCTTTCCTTGCATCCTATCAGATCACCATGTACTAAGTCTGATCTTCAATAACAAAATAAATAATAGAAAGCCAACATTCACGTGGAAACTGAACAACACTCTTCTCAATGATAACTTGGTCAAGGAAGGAATAAAGAAAGAAATTAAGGACTTTTTGGAGTTTAATGAAAACGAAGCCACAACATACCCAAACTTATGGGACACAATGAAAGCATTCCTAAGAGGAAAACTCATAGCTCTGAGTGCCTCCAAAAAGAAACTAGAGACAGCACACATTAGCAGCTTGACAACACACCTAAAAGCTCTAGAACAAAAGGAAGGAAATTCACTCAAGAGGAGCAGAAGGCAGGAAATAATCAAACTCAGGGGTGAAATCAACCAAGTGGAAACAAGAAGAACTATTCAAAGAATCAACCAATCAAGGAGCTGGTTCTTTGAGAAAATCAACAAGATAGATAAACCCTTAGCCAGACTCACTAGAGGGCACAGGGAAAGCATCCTAATTAACAAAATCAGAAATGAAAAGGGAAACATAACAACAGATCCTGAAGAAATCCAAAACACCATCAGATCCTTCTACAAAAGGCTATACTCAACAAAACTGGAAAACCTGTATGAAATGGACAAGTTTCTAGACAGATACCAGGTACCAAAGCTAAATCAAGATCAGGTTAATGATCTCAACAGTCCTATATCCCCTAAAGAAATAGAAGCAGTCATTAATAGTCTCCCAAACAAAAAAAGCCCAGGACCAGATGGGTTTAGTGCAGAGTTCTATCAGACCTTTAAAGAAGACCTAATTCCAGTTCTTCACAAACTATTCCACAAAATAGAAACGGAAGGTACTCTACCCAACTCATTCTATGAAGCCACAATTACTCTGATACCTAAACCACAAAAAGACCCAACAAAGATAGAGAACTTCAGACCAATTTCCCTTATGAATATCGATGCAAAAATCCTCAATAAAATTCTTGCTAACCGAATCCAAGAACACATCAAAACAATCATCCATCCTGACCAAGTAGGTTTTATTCCAGGGATGCAGGGATGGTTCAATATACGGAAATCCATCAACATAATCCAGTATATAAACAAACTCAAAGACAAAAACCACATGATCATCTCGTTAGATGCTGAGAAAGCATTTGACAAAATCCAACACCCATTCATGATAAAAGTCTTGGAAACACCAGGAATTCAAGGCCCATACATAAACATGATAAAAGCAATCTACAGCAAACCAGTAGCCAACATCAAAGTAAATGGTGAGAAGCTGGAAGCAATCCCACTAAAATCAAGGACTAGACAAGGCTGTCCACTCTCGCCCTACCTATTCAACATTGTACTTGAAGTCCTAGCCAGAGCAATTAGACAACAAAAGGAGATCAAGGGGATACAAATTGGAAAGGAAGAAGTCAAAATATCACTTTTTGCAGATGATATGATAGTATATATAAGTGACCCTAAAAATTCCACCTGAGAACTCCTAAGTCTGATAAACAGCTTCAATGAAGTAGCTGGATATAAAATTAACTCAAACAAGTCAATGGCCTTTCTGTACACAAAGGATAAACAGGCTGAGAAAGAAATTAGGGAAACAACACCCTTCTCAATAGTCACAAATAATATAAAATACCTTGGCATGACTCTAACTAAGGAAGTGAAAGATCTGTATGATAAGAACTTCAAGTCTCTGAAGAAAGAAATTAAAGAAAATCTCAGAAGATGGAAAGATCTCCCATGCTCATGGATTGGCAGGATCAACATTGTAAAAATGGCTATCTTGCCAAAAGCAATCTACAGATTCAATGCAATCCCCATCAAAATTCCAACTCAATTCTTCAACGAATTAGAAAGGGCAATCGGCAGATTCATCTGGAATAACAAAAAACCTAGGATAGCAAAAACTCTTCTCAAGGATAAAAGAACCTCTGGTGGAATCACCATGCTGGACCTAAAGCTGTACTACAGAGCAATTGTGATAAAAACTGCATGGTATTGGTATAGTGACAGACAAGTAGACCAATGGAACAGAATTGAAGACCCAGAGATGAACCCACACACCTATGGTCACTTGATCTTTGACAAGGGAGCTAAAACCATTCAGTGGAAAAAAGACAGCATTTTCAACTAATGGTGCTGGCACAACTGGTGGTTATCATGTAGAAAAATGCGAATTGATCCATTTCTATCTCCTTGTACTAAGGTCAAATCTAAGTGGATTAAGGAACTCCACATAAAACCAGAGACACTGAAACTTATAGAGGAGAAAGTAGGGAAAAGCCTTGAAGATATGGGTACAGGGGAAAAATTCCTGAATAGAACAGCAATGGCTTGTGCTGTAAGATCAAGAATCGATAAATGGGACCTCATAAAATTGCAAAGCTTCTGCAAGGCAAAAGACACCGTCAATAAGACAAAAAGGCCACCAACAGATTGGGAAAGGATATTTACCTATCCCAAATCAGATAGGGGACTAATATCCAATATATATAAAGAACTCAAGAAGGTGGACTCCAGAAAATCAAATAACCCCATTAAAAAATGGGGCTCAGAGCTGAACAAAGAATTCTCACCTGAGGAATACCGAATGGCTGAGAAGCACCTGAAAAAATGTTCAACATCCTTAATCATCAGGGAAATGCAAATCAAAACAACCCTGAGATTCCATCTAACACCAGTCAGAATGGCTAAGATCAAAAATTCAGGTGACAGCAGATGCTGGTGAGGATGTGGAGAAAGAGGAACACTCTTCCATTGTTGGTGGGATTGCAAGCTTGTACAACCACTCTGGAAATCAGTCTGGCGGTTTCTTAGAAAATTGGACATAGTCCTACCGGAGGATCCCTCAATACCTCTCCTGGGCATATATCCAGAAGATGTTCCAATTGGTAAGAAGGACACATGCTCCACTATGTTCATAGCAGCCTTATTTATAATAGCCAGAAGCTGGAAAGAACCCAGATGCCCCTCAACAGAGGAATGGATACAGAAAATGTGGTACATTTACACAATGGAGTACTACTCAGCTATTAAAATGAATGAATTTATGAAATTCCTAGGCAAATGGTTGGACCTGGAGGGCATCATCCTGAGTGAGGTAACCCAAACACAAAGGAACTCACACAATATGTACTCACTGATAAGTGGATATTAGCCCAGAAACTTAGGATACCCAAGATATAAGATACAATTTGCTAAACACATGAAATTCAAGAAGAACGAAGACCAAAGTGTGGGCACTTTGCCCCTTCTTAGAAATGGGAACAAAACACCCACTGAAGGAGTTACAGAGACAAAATTTGGAGCTGTGACGAAAGGATGGACCATCTAGTGATTGCCATATGCAGGGATCCATCCCATAATCAGCTCCCAAACACTGACACCATTGCATACACTAGGAAGATTTTGCTGAAAGAACCCAGATATAGCTGTCTCTTGTGAGACTATGCTGGGGCCTAGCAAACACAGAAGTGGATGATCACAGTCAGCTATTGGATGGGTCACACGGTCCCCAATGGAGGAGCTAGAGAAATTACTCAAAGAGCTAAAGGGAACTGCAACCCTATAGGTGGAACAACATTATGAAATAACCAATACCCCGGAGCTCTTGACTCTAGCTGCATATGTATCAAAAGATGGCCTAGTCGGCCATCACTGCAAAGAGAGGCCCATTGGACTTGCAAACTGTATATGCCCCAGTACAGGGGAACCCCAGGGCCAAAACGGGGGAGTGGGTGGGTAGTGGGTGGGTAGTGGATTGGGGGTGGGTGGGTATGGCGGACTTTTGGGATAGCATTGAAAATGTAAACGAGGAAAATACCTAAAAAAAAAATAAAATTAAATTAAAAAAAAATCTTTCCTTTGTAAGTGTCCAGCCTATGGTATTTAACTGCAGCAATGCACATGGAGCTAATACATCACTGAGTACTCATAGAAAACAAATTTCTAAGAGTAGTTAACTTCACAGCATCCCTTGATGGTCTCAGCATTGAGAGAATGTTTTCCACACTTTTAGAGTCTGTAACACCTGCACCCAATCTTTATGTTCTACCATTTGAAGACAGAGTTCCAGTGACTTCTGAGAAGTGTACACCTGAATTTGTTATTTCTATATTTAAATCCCTCCAGTTCTTCTTTATCACAAGCCAGACTTCTAAAGAATCAAGAATCGTACCCCACCCCAACCCCCACTTCTCTCTGCACAGACCTAGGCTACTAGTTCATGCTCTATCTCCTGGCAAAGTGATACCCTTCATCTTCCCTTCACCCCTGTTTGCTGCTTCCACAACTCTGCTCTGTTTTCAGATTTTTGCTTGCACACTCTTGTTCATTAATACTCTAACCATCTCCATTGACTCCTGCCATTTGCCTGTATTCTTTCCTATCTGAGAGACAGAGACAATGTCCAATTAGTTTTGTTTCTCCTTTTCTCACCAACTCAGCCACAAGTGGGGCTCTGCGGGATTCTGTGGAAATACTGCCATGGCCACTAACAAGAATGTTTGAGCTTCGGTAGAGGAAGGCTTGCTCTACCTCAAATCTACCCGTGGTGATCACGGTCCTTGTATTGTGCCTGACTAGGCTCCTGAGTCCATGCTGACAAGGATTAGGAAGGTAGATGCTCCATTGCTGGTGCCCTGGAAATGTGTCTGGAGTTTGTCCCCTTTCTGGTAGAACACAGGGTCAGTTTCTTCTGCCAAGTCCATATGGCTGCATTCACTTCCAGTGACTCCCTTATGAACCCACTACTCCATCCCAGGACAGGACTACAAAGTGGGTGTCCCTCCTACCCTCATCTCCCTTCTACATAGAAACTGTCAGGGTTCTTCTTGCACCTCATGGCCACCCTAATACCCTCTTCGCTTTCCTTACTGCTTCATAGGATGTGATGTTGCGGGGTCCCCTCCCCTTCTCCCCACAGGAATTTCTGTCCCTTTGTGTGGTCTCCATTTTGTTTCTCAGCAGTTCCACAGAGAAAGTCATTGATGCCTCATGGCTAGACACCTTCCCATCCCCGCTCCTCCAATCTATTCTCATGAGCATCTGGGCTCATCTTTGCCAAATGGAGCTCACCAGCTCACTCTCCAGTTTCAAGCCCCTAAGTGCTTACTCGGGATAAATGTCAAACTCATTAGTGTGACCTGTAGCATCCTGCACAAGTCTACTGGTCCCCAGCCAGACTCAGGACTTCTTCCCACTGTTTCCATTGCAGCCCTTCTCCCTCCGTGCTCTGGGGCCTCTCAGCATGCTTCTGACCCAGCCTCCAAGCTGTCTCCACCAGAAAGCCTTGCTTCATCCCTGGGTACATCAGTCTCTGTTGGTATCACCTCATACCTCTCTCTACTTGACTTTTATCTTAAGTAATTTTGCTAAGTATAAGAAATAAAAGAAGAGAGGCATGGTGTATGGTTTGCTCCATTGCTTTCCTAGTTACACCTACTGTATCTTGGTGAGTAATAGATGCTTGGCTAATCTATATTGTGTCAACAAGTAAATAACTGTACACACTACCACTGGCTTGAATTGATAATGCAGGGACTCTTAGGTCTAGCAGAAGTGGACAGTGTAAATCAAGCTGGAAGTGACTGGGGAAGGATCAACTAGGATCTTTATCCTTTCCTATTAATTATTTTGCCCATGGCTCTCTCAGAAGAGAATTTAAGGACTTTTTTATATTTGTTTAAGGAATTCTTATATGTGTTTTAAATTCTTTTTTTTTTCTTGTGACTAGGTCTCTTTGTAGCCCAGGCTAGCCTTGGCATTCACTGTCTACAAGTTATACCTTTGTGAGTCCTGAGAAATACCAGGTAGTGTTTTTGTTTGTTTGTTTGTTTGTTGTTTTTAATAATGTAGCATTGCTATGTCATTCATCACAGCTGTAGGAATTCTTGGCTGGGTGAAATATCCATTATTATATAAGGGCATTGTTATAAGAAATTCCTCAGGAAGGAATCTAAGCTTGTTTCGTTGTTTTTGAGAAAGGATCTCATTTGTGTAGGCAAGGCTGCCCTTGAACTCACTATGTAAGCCCATGTTAGCCTCCAACGCATGGGAATCCTTCTGTCTCAGCTCCCCCATGTTGGCTTTATGGCCATGAGCCAGCATGTTTGGTTAAAGTGGGTTCATGTTCAGTTTTTCTCTTTCTACTTTTTACACCGCACACATGCCACATACTATATACCTCATTCTCACTTACCCTTACTTTAATGGTTTACCTGTTATACTAGTACATGCTAAGTCTCAGGCACACTCTTGTCAGACACTCCCTATATCCTCTGTTGGCTTTCTTCAAGTCCTTGTCTCACACTTGTGTTCTTTGCCCACAATCCTGTTTGACCTCTCATGTCTGACAAACTCGTTTGCTTTACTTTATTATTATTATTATTAAAATCTTTTCCTCGGCTAGAGAAAGTACCCAAGGAGCTAAAGGGATCTGCAACCCTATAGGTGGAACAACAATATGAACTAACCAGTACCCCAGAGCTCGTGAGTCTAGCTGCATATGTATCAAAAGATGGCCTAGTCGGCCATCAGTGGAAAGAGAGGCTCATTAGACTTGCAAATTTTATATGCCCCAGTACCGGGGAACGCCAGGGCCAAAAAGTGGGAGTGGGTGGGTAGGGGAGTGGGGGGGAGGGTATGGGGGACTTTTGGGATAGCATTGGAAATGTAAATGAGGAAAATACCTAATAAAAAATTTTTAAAAATCTTTTCCTCGAATGGTATGTTTCTTCTGAAGACAGTGAAGAAGTTATATTCCACTTTCCATGTGCTGAGTTAAGAAAAATTTAAAACCCAATGTTTTCTCAAGTTTTCATTCAGTTAAGCAGCAGAGCTGTTCATCCCAGTCCTTCTGAGACCCAGCACAGTCCTGAGTGTTGAAAGCAAAGCTGGACTCTCACCCATGCCTCCTATACCAATTCACAGAATAAATAATCCATACTGTTCAGTTGGCATTGCAGAATGGGGTGCCACCATTGTAAGGAAACAGAATATTTGAAAATGTAAATTTACAAACACAGCACAACCAGAGGGCACATATTCACAGTGTCCTTTGTTTCTCTGAGGGCTCTTGGTAATCCATCCATAAGGAGCATGGGAGACGGGAGATTGGCTTGCCGGGGAGCAATGTGATGTGCACCTGACTTTTGGGGTGCAGAGCAGCCATGTAAAGTGAGGTATGTGTGTCCAAGCTTCAGTAGGCTGGAAGCATGTATATACCTTTCTACGAGTGCCCACTGCTGTGGGGCTCTGAGGTTCTGGGTTGCTTCTTTAAGCCTAATTTGTAGGTGTTGGTCATTCTTATTGTGTGTGCACCATCCATGGGATAATGTTTAGATTCGTCAAGGGCCTTGACTGAATTTGTGTTGTTGCTGTTTAAACACAAAAATAATTACATCTCTGGATTTTCATTAGCATCAGGGAAGGTTAATAGACTTTTTTTGTTTCTCATATAGCTATTTAATGAACCAAACAGCAAAGGTCTGCTGTACTTGGTATAGTTGTATTGGCTAATAATATACATTCCATTTGTTCATTATGCAAATGATTATTTATTATAATCTCTTGCCAATTCTCACCTCTCTTTCAATGTCAGGTGCTTAGATAACAATGAACATTTCATCCAACAGAGAATTCCTATTGCTTTGATGAACGAGTTGGCAATACTGTGTTATATAGAAAACACTACCTGGTATTTCTCAGAACTCACAAGGGCACAGCTTGTATACAGTGAGTGTCAAAGCTAGCCTGGGCAACAAAGAGGCCTAATCCCAAGAAAACAAACAAAAAAGAACTTAGAACAAATATAAGAAGATGAAGTAACGATATTTAAAGTCAGATAAAATTTCCATTAACACACCTTCGGGAGACCCACTCCACAAAAAAATGTAGGAGAAAGCTGTTTTGGGGGAGAGTGAAGGACAGTGCGGGAGTCTGGAGTCACATGAAGGAATAAGGAACACGGGAGACAGCACAGCTGGACATACACAGGTTTTTATTAAAACATTTAAGTGATAATGTGACAGAATTTGCAGCATGAAAAATCAAAGCATATACCTAAAATTGGCACAAAACCAAGATGAAGCACTAAAGGTGTATTATTTGTGATTTTTTTCCCACTATCTGTGAAGTAGTGTATTGTTTGATTGTAGATGGTTAAAAAAAAGATAGTTAATGTAACTCCTAAAGCAATTCTTGGAATAAAATGTTAATAGGCCATCACCTCCACAAAAGGTGGAGACTGATGCTTGCCTAGTGTGCACAAGGAGCATGCCTAGTGTGTGTGTGCATGGAGCTTGCCTAGTGTGTGCACAAGGAGCTTGTCTAGTGTGTGTGCATGGAGCATGCCTAGTGTGTGTATGCATGGAACATGCCTAGTGTGTGTGCATGGAGCATGCCTAGTGTGTGCACAAGGAGCTTGCCTGGTGTGTGTGCATGGAGCATGCCTAGTGTGTGTGTGCATGGAGCTTGCCTAGTGTGTGCACAAGGAGCTTGCCTAGTGTGTGTGCATGGAGCATGCCTAGTGTGTGTATGCATGGAACATGCCTAGTGTGTGTGCATGGAGCTTGCCTAGTGTGTGTGCATGGAACATGCCTAGTGTGTGTGCATGGAGCTTGCCTAGAGTGTGCATGACCCTGGGTTTGATCCCTATGTTGCAGAATCAGCAACTCCAACGCCAGCCCAACTGAAACCAAACCCAAACAGCATCCCAAGCAAAGCAAAAGATGTTCACAAAGAGGACAGCCAGTCAAACGGGCTGAAAATGATAAATGTTTATGCCTTCAAACTCCAGCCTCAAAGAGCATCATTGGAAAAATGAAACAACTACAAGAAAAACTTAAATCCACAATTTCAGCAAAAACAAGTTTCAATAGTTATTTCTCAAAGTTAATTGAACAAGTAGACAAAAATGTGTAGCAGATATAGAAATCACTGTCAACCAACATGTTTTTATTGGCACGGAGCATGCCATACATACTGAGATGTCACAATGCTCCATATTACAGCTCACTAAGCAGTGACATCATCACCACAATGAGATATGTGTGCATATCTGCCAGAGTGGCTAAGGTTAGTAACGAGTAATCGCAGAAGAGAGACATGGTTCAGCAGGTACAAGTGCTTGCTGTGGAAGCCTCATGACCCAAGTTTGGATTCCTAGAACACATGAAAAGTCAGACAAAGGGCAATATGTCTGAAATCTCAGCATTTGTGTGGTGAATACAAGGTAGAGAAAAGAGAATCCTCCAGAAACTCACAGCTCAGCCGGCCTGGAGTGAATGGCATAGTGACCAATACCAAGAGAACCTGTCTCAAGGCAGAAGGCAGGGATGGGTGACTAAGGTAAACCTCTGATGGCCACACATTCATGACAGTGTGTGTATTCTCACACATATGAACAGTTTACACATACACATATATACACACACCCATGTATATACATACACACATACACACTCACAAAGCACATCAAATACATACAAATATACACATACATGCACACAGAGACACACATGCACACAAACACACACATACACATGCATCCATATAAACACATACAAATACAAACATACACACAGAGACACATACACACAAATACAAACACATGCACACAAACACAGAAATACACATATACAAATACACATATACAAACACATACAAATATGAACACATATAAATACACACACACAAACTCATGCAAATACACATAAACAAATACACAAACACATGCACACACACAAATACATTTTTTAAAAGAGTAATCATACCCAGTCTTGGTGATGGTATGGAGAGAGTGGCAATGCCATGTGTGCTGGTGGGAAAACAAAAATGACAGTTTTAGAAAGCATGAGCAATTTCTTAAGAAGATAAACCTCAAACATTCCATACAGCCACTTTTAAAAAGGTATTTATCACACATAACGTGTTCAGTGTCAGCGTTACTATTAAACATAGGACCATAAAACAACTTATGCATCCTCCTGTGTATGAGCGGTCATGCCCACTTTAGAGAACACTCAACTGCAGAGTAGTGAACTGTTGAGCCATGCAGCAGAGGAGGGGGGGTCTCTTATCACACCGTGTGTGAGGCACTGGGCAAAAATTCTCTAGGATTCTTTTACTATAAAATTCTGGACTCAATGATACAACACCTAAGTGGTTGGCTAGGGCAGACAGATGAGGAGGAGAGCAAGGAAAGGGTTAACAAGGACCACCAAGGAACCCTTCAGTATGTCATTACCACAGTGTTCAAAGATGGACTGTAAGAAGGACTTTTGTGCCAGCTAAAATAGAAGCTCCAGAATATCACAGCAAAAGAAGTCAATGCAGGGGAAAATGGCCAATTTTTGTAAAGAACTGATTACATAAATCAACATGTTTTGAAAACTGCACATGTATGTGCCATGATTTTTTTGAACTTTTAGGGAAAACTCTGAATTGAATCATACCAGATAGAGAATGTTAGCATCTTGGGAGATATACATATATAAGAATATACACACATGTACGTATGGTGCATATATACATACACATACACACACGTACACGTGGTAGGAGAGGAGGCAAGCAAAGCAACTGAACCCTTTTTTACGAGCAGGCACCTTCACAATCAACCAGTGACTGCACCATGAGCTGCTTGCTTTGGGACTTTCTCTGTTAATGGAGAAAGTTAAGTTCCTTGATTTTTCTTGATTAAAAAAATGGCATATTTTGTGTGTATACACACTGTGTGTGTGTACATGTGTGTAGATGGATGTGCATGTGTGTGGAGGCCAAAGGTAAAGGTCTGGTCACTTCCTCGATTGCTCTCCATTTATTTTTTGAGACAGCATCTTTCACTGAGCCTGGAGCTCCCTAATTGGCTAGGCTGGCTGGCCCATAAATTCTAGGATCCTCCTGTCTCTGCCTCTGCAGGGAGTCTGGGATTACAGGCTCACACACAGTGTTCAGCTTTTTCCGTGGCTGGGTCATACTTGTGTAGCTAATCACCGTCAGGACTCCTATATCTCTAAGACTTCCATCTTTAACTTTTCAGACCCAAATTTAATTTTAATAATTCTCCTTTCAACAGAATAATAGGAATATTTTTGCTCTCTCCCAATAGTCGTCATAACTTCTACTTCTACAATGTCTCATTAACATCTTAATGGCTTGGCCACCATTTCATGGATCTTAAAACACACAAATCTTCTACGGCATTTCTTTTTTAGGAGACTGGGTTTCAGCTTGTATTTTGCCCCTATGAAAGCAGTCCGATTTCATACAAATTGAAAAGACCTTCACACCGCCTTTGTCTCCAGTGAAAAATGAGCCCCATTTGATGGCTGACCTTCCAAACAACTGCAGCTTCTACAGAAATATACTGGCTCTGTCGGCCCACAGCTGTTACCTTCTAAGAATCATTACTTGTGTGCTCAAGGGAAAACTCGTAGAGCTGGTGAGGCCAACGCTACGGAACTCTCGAAAATACAATAAAACAAAATGGGCATATATAAACCATGAGTGAGGGCTTTGATTAGAAGCAGAGATGAGTATTTTTGTCCAGAAGACAGGCTGAGTGGTGTCAGCATTTGAGAAAATTGGCTGTTAACATTCTCGACTATGGGAGAGGCTTAAAATGGGTGTTGCTTTTCATGGCCTTATCTCAAAATGGATATAAGTGAAAATTTTCAAAACTAGTGAATTTACCAAAAAAAGTGAGGTGTGGATGGACTAGGCTGGGAGGCTGGAGCAGGTGAGCCAGCTTCTTTTGTCCCCTTGAGGACTGTTTTAGTAACTTTTCTCATTATTAATCGAATCAAGCTTAAGCTCAAATTAGCCATTGTGTGGTCTCTTGTGGAATGTCTTGGGACACTGGGAAAGAATACAGCTTCCAGATCCTGTCCACCTGACTGAGACCTGATGGAGACACTTCTCTCCCCTCACCTCTCATTCTGGGTCTTGGCCAAGTACTCCCCGACCACCAGGAACAGGGGTTGTATTTATGTCTGTTAGAAGCAGGACATTTCCGGTTTGCTAGCCTCAGAGGCTGGAAGCTCCATTTACAGCCCATTTCTTGCTTTTAGACACTCCAGTCATATTGCATCGGTCACCCCGAGAAGTTTGGGCCAATGCTTTCTGTTTTGTTGCGCTGAGAAATTTCAGTAACACCCTGGTGGTCTGAAATAAATCATGGCTCTAGGGCCCCATCTTTAGAGGGTCTGTCTTTGGGTCCACGCTTCTTTTTCTTCTTCCCAGCTCCCTCCTCTTGCTCCCTGGTGGACCGTTCAGGTGCTGGGTGAGTATTTGTTCTATTAGTCAACTTCAAAGAGGATGAATATGATGCAGACAATTCAAATATTAAATTGCAGGTACCCTGGTAAGCAAGCAGCCCCTGTAGATAAGCATAGACGAAAATGTAATTAAAATCAATTAACATGAAATTGGAGTTTCTGGTCATTAATTGTGCACGGTCTGATTTAAGCTGCTGGAGCATCTTGGGTTTTTGCAGAAGAGATTAGATCTGCGGACGAAGGGCGAAGGATGCTTTTTGTCTTTGCAAGTGACTTTGCTTGGAATTTCTGTGCCAGTTGCATTTCAAATTAGGAGATAGATGGAGGTCACACAACTCTTGATAGAGAAAGACCAGGACTTTCACCGGTCAAGACCACAGGACCCAGCTCTTTGCAGCTGCTCCACATTTTCTACCATCCTGGAAACAGATATTTGTTTGTTTGTTTATTTATTAGCATCAATGGCTGTTGTAAAGAATTATTAAGTAATAATTAGAATCATTAAGAAATAATTGAATATTATTGAAACTTTTTTTTCTATTTTTCTAGGGCTACTTCTTCCCTTTGGGCTGGGTGGCAACTGGGAGTAGCACCCTCTATGATTGGCTGGTCTGGAAGCAGCCCTCCTCTGATTGGTTAGTTACAAGTTCATAGTTACAGTAGTGGTCCTTGGGAGACAGAGAGTCCATTGTAGCTGCACCCACACTTTACTGCTCCCTTGACCGTGACCAGAAGCCTGTATCAGCATCTTGCCTTGGTTCTGCATCTCAGGGGTTGTAGAAGGCAGCTTCTAGAAATGTCCTGAGAGGAACTGGGCCTTAGCCTAGCTCCCTCACTTCCGCATGAGGTAGCTCTGTGGCAAGGGATTGTTCATCAGCCCCTAGGCTGCCTGAGGACAAAAATGTAGGAGGTGACCCTGGCTGGCTTTTGACCAGGTTCTCTATGAGAGTTTACCTTACGGCTTGCTCCAACCACTTACTAAAAAGGGGCAGCAGGAGTCCGCAGCATAGAGGCCAGACCACAGGGAAGGCTTGCTGCAAGTTCAAGCCTCCACAGCCTCCTTAGGTGAGAAGGAGAGGGAGGGGAAAGGAAAGGGGGGGAGGGGAAGGGGGGAGGGAGAGGGAAAGTGTTTGTGCAGTAGGGTGTGAGAGCCATTCTGTCCTGAGCAAACTGGGGCTGGGGTGGGGTGGGTAGTGGGTTTGAATAAAAAGACACATGTCATCACCACCACCACCACCACCACCATCATCATCAACATCACCATCATCGTCGTCGTCGGTCATTATTATTAATAACTTAGGCATTATATTCTATAACACATTTGCTCATGAAGCATTAACAAGATATTCCTGGTTTTGTCTTATCTTTGATAATTTTCTTCTTTCTGTGTGGTGCTAGGAACTGCTTTATGCAGTTGAAATAGGTATTCTACCACTGAGCGACATCTCCAGCCCTCATTTTACTTTTTCTTTTGAGACATGATCTCACTAAGTTCATGAGATTGGCCTTGAACTTAAAAACTACTTGGCTTACCCTCTCTAGTAACTGGAGTTAAAGGCCCATGCCACCAAGCCTGGCTATATTTTTTGATGGATGTGCCCTGTTATATTTTATACTCTGAGGTATGAAATTACGAAGTGTAAAAGTCCTCACCATACTTTTATTAATAGACCCACTTATGTGACATCAAAATTAATATTTAACCAGTAAAGGCCAGAAGAAAGTAGACCATGTGAAAAGATGGCTACCCTTGAGATGGGGGTTGTGGGAGGTCTTACTTTAGTTTGATGCCTTTCTTCTGTATTTTGCTAATGTCATCTATCAGCATGTGTTGCATTTACAATCAGAAGACTCTTCACTGTTCCGGTCTGTTACATCGGGCCTCTTCATTTTTAAGCTCAATTGAAACGAGTGGTCAATTTAGAGATTAAAATGGATTCCAGCCATCAGGGACCTGTTAAGTCTTTTAAATAAATTATCCTCAGGATCCAAGCCAGGAAGAGAAGCAGAGGGAGCCCTGAAAGCAGTCGGAAGCATTTTAAAAATGAAGTTCACTGCGGTTAGCTGAGGTCTGTGCTGTTTCTCCTTCATTCGAGGATGCCGTGCCTTCTGCTCAAGGGCACAGGAGGGCTATAAAGCAGTAGTTGGAAGGGGTCAGCAGCCCTTCCCAGCAGCTCTGCAGGACCTCCAAGGGTCCGTTTAAGGCGGTTCTGTATCTGGCTTCATATCTCCTTCCCTAATTCTTGTTACCTTCCTGTTTATACATCTGAAGTCAGTTGGCTTTTTCGTGTTTCTGCTGAGTTTTTCAGGTTCTCAGTCTTGATTTCTAGGTATCAGAGTGTTTGCAGAGGACAGTGTGACTGTGGTCCGTAACCGCTGGGTTCCAGCTGCTCACTAAAAGGAACTTAAAAGACTTGCTTCCCATGTTGCCTGCTAAGACTTTGAGATGGGGACAGACACCTTGTGAAGACAGAAGCTCTAGGGAATGGAATCCGTGATGACATTTAGAAAAGCAGCAGGGAGGACCAATGACGATTTAAAAATGGCAGTGCCTGGGAGTGCTGGGGCCTAAGTACCACAGAGGTCATGCCTGCTGGAGCACATATGGAGGTGGGAGGACCATCTCACGTGCTGGCTCCACCTTCCCCTCTGTTTTGAGACAGAGTCTGCCTTGTTTGTTGCTGCATGCACCAAGATCACTGTCCACCACATTCAGGGATTCTCTTGTCTCTGCCTGTCACCCCCAACAGCATCTCTGGGATTACAGGTGTACACAGACGTGCTCAGTTTTACCTCGACCTGGAGATGCAAGCTCTGCTCCTTATCACACTTGTTTGGCAAGTGCTTTGTCCACTGAGCCATCTCCTCAGCCTCTCGTGATGCTTTTTAAAAAGACCTGTTCAGTTTTGTGGGTGGGAGGGTCTTTCCCAGGCTCATGTAAGGGCCTTGAGCCCATTAGACTTTCATAGCCTTTCCGGGGTGGTGATAAGTGAATAAGGGAGTATGGATTCGGTAGGTCAGAAAGTACAGGGAATTCAATTTGTCTTGTCTAGATCGTGAGATATGTGTAGAGAGTGACTGGGACACACGGGAAGTCGTCAGTGGGGCAGGCAGGGAGTGTTGTTTGCCTAGAAATGTTTCTGAAATTCACTTAAACAAATCAAATCCTTCCCCTCTCCCTCTCTCTGATGCACAGAGTCAGCGAGTCTCTGTCTGACCAGGAGGTGTCTGTACCAGAGGAGGTGTGAAGCTTTGTAATTCTGCCCCTCCCTTCCCTCTCTGAAGGACAGGACACTGGCCCTAGAGAAACGCAGCTCTGAGAGACGACTGGGGACTTGTGGACATGTCTTCTGTGCATAGAGGCTCCACAAGCTGAACTTTGATGGTGAATACCGATATATATATATATATATATATATATATATATAAATGTATATGTATATATACACACATATATATGTATATATGCATATATACATATATATATTTTATATTAACCATTCTAGGCACACTGTATCTTGACTATAAATGCTCTAAGCTTCAGTCCTCAGTAGAGCTTTGAGCAAATTACACAGCTTTTAAACATACAGACGTGCACATATACCTGTATAGTATCTGTAGGAGATTGCTCCAGGACCCTTGAGGCCACCAAGTCTATGGATGCTCAAGCCCATTGTGTAAAATGATTCAGAGTTTATATAGGAACTGCTCATACCCTCCCATGTGTGTTAAATAACCTCTAGATGACATATGACACTCAGTGTAAATGGATGCAAAACAGTGCTATAGGTACCTTTCAGAGAAAAATGACAAAAATAAGTTGTATGCCCAGATATTGTTTCTTCTTTTCAAGTAGTTTTGAAGTGAGATTGTCTGGATCTTCCAATACAGAATGCACAGGCAGGCAAGGCTGACAGCGGGTAAAGCTACAGCAGTGGAGATTTTTCCAGCCAAATAATGTTCCTCCGGAGTGCATACAGAAAAAGCAGCAGTTTTAATATCTGTGCTCTACGAGGAAATGCTTCCCTGGCAGGGTAGAAGAGGGATTGTGGACGGACCCTGGAAGATGCAGCAAACTGCCCTGTGTGCTCCCTGGTGATTTGATGTGGATGCCATATGGCCAAAATTAGAAGGGCAGCTGATAGCCAGTAGTGTGTATGTGTGTGCGTGCGTGCACGCGTATGAGAGGAGGAGGGGAGGAGAGGGACAGAGAGACAGAGACAGAGACAGACAGACAGACAGCTAGTGAGACAGAGGACGAGGAAAAGAGAAAGGGGAGGGAAGTATTTTAGTTAGGGTTTTACTGCTGTGAACAGACACCATGGCCAAGGCAACTCTTATAAGGACAACATTTAATTGGGGCTGGCTTACAGGTTCAGAGGTTCAGTCCATTATCTTCAAGGTGGGAGCATGGCAGCATCCAGGCAGGCATGGTGCAGGAGGAGCTGAGAGTTCAGATCTTTATCTGAAGACTGCTAGCAGAGTACTGGCTTCCAGGCAGCTGGGATGAGGATCTTAAAGCCCACACCCACAGTGACACACCCACTCCAACAAGGTAACACCTTCTAATAGTGCCACTCCCTGGGCTGAGCATAGACAAACCATCACAGGGAGAAAAGAAGAGGAGGAGGGGGATGAGGAGGAGGAGGAGGGGGAGGAAGAGACACATATTAGGATGATGTGTTCAAACTGTAGAACAACTCATCGGATCTACCTCGTCCTACGAATGATGCCTGGCAGGCTGTAACTGCCATCTTTATGCCATGCTATGCCTGTAACTCTCCGGGGTGGAGTAGACTTCACGTGTCAGTCATTCAAAGGCAAGGACCTTTGTGGTTTTCCTAAATTGTTGGAATTTGGACAAGAGAAAGGATTTTAAGTGGAAACCCCGAGGGCTGTGGCACCATTTAAGAGAGTGTGGATTCTGACATTTAGGTCCCTCCTATAGGCTCGACATTCTCAATTATTGCTTTAGGGAAATGAAAATCGCTATAATAAGGGGTGATAGATTCAATAAAGTGTGCAAATTTTACTCAGTGTTTCAGAGAAGATCTTGCAGTTTATAACGTACATTTCCTTCTTTCTTTTTCTCTGTGTTCTCTGAATAAAAGCAAAAGAGGGCATTTACATTTAATGTTAAGAGGATCTTCCTACACACACACATACACACACTAGCACACATGTGAGTGCACACACATAGACATGCACACATATGCATGAATGTTGTGGTAGTTTTAATAAGAACAGCCCCCATAGGCTTGTATATTTAAATGCTTAGTCATCAGGGAGTAGAACTGTTTGAGAAAGTGTGAAAGTGTGTCACTGCGGGTGGCTTTGAGGTTTCAAAGCCAGCTTCAGCACTCCCCTCCGTGTGTGTGTGTGTGTGTGTGTGTGTGTGTGTGTGTGTGTGTGTGTGTGCATGCATGGGCCTGTGAATACTGCTGTATGCTGCTATTCTTCTTGCCATGATAATGAACTCTCTCTCTCTCTCTCTCTCTGTCTCTTCTGCTAGTATATCAAGTTGTAGAACTCTTAGCTACCTTTCTAGCACCACATCTGCCTGCATGCCAACTTGCTTTCCACCATGATGACAATGGACTAAACCTTTGAAACTATAAGCCAGTCCCAGGTAAATGTTTTATTTTATTTTATTTTATTTTATTTTATTTATAATAGCTGCTGTGATCATGGTGTCTCTTCATAGTAACAGAACAGTGACTAAGACATATGCACACACATACACATACATATGCACCCAAATATATGGACACACAGACACACAGACACACACACGCACACACACACATTCCCCTTTTCAGTCCTCACAGGCACTGTTAAAAGAAGGCTTCTGGTGCAGGTCAAGGGCTGTGTTTGGTCCAGTTCTTTTTTTTTCCCCCCATAGGGTAAAATATTAGTAATTTTCTTTATTTTTTCTTTTTTAAATTTTTTTTTTAATTTTTAATTTTTTTCAATTTTTTATTAGATATTTTCTTCATTTACATTTCAAATGCCATCCCAAAAGTCCCCTATGCCCTCCCCCCACACTGGTCCCCTACCCACCTACTCCCACTTCTTGACCCTGGCATTCCCCTGTACTGGGGCATATAAAGTTTGCAAGACCCAATGATGGCCGACTAGGCCATCTTCTGCTACATATGCAGCTAGAGACACGAGTTCTGGGGGTACTGGTTAGTTCATATTGTTGTTCTATCTATAGGGTTGCAGATCCCTTCAGCTCCTTGGGTACTTTCTCTAGCTCCTCTATTGGGAGCCCTGTGTTCCATCCAATAGATGACTGTGAACATCCACTTCTGTATTCGCCAGGTACTGGCATAGCCTCACAAAAGACAACTATATCAGGGTCCTTTCAGCAAAATCTTGCTGGCATATGCAATAGTGTCTGTGTTTGGTGGCTGATTATGGGATGGATCCCTGGGTGGGGCAGTCTCTGGATGGTCCATCCTTTCGTCTTAGCTCCAAACTTTGTCTCTGTAACTCCTTCCATGGGTATTTTGTTCCCTATTCTAAGGAGGAATGAAGTATCCATGCTTTGGTCTTCCTTTTTCTTGATTTTCTTGTGTTTTGCAAATTGTATCTTGGAAATTCTAAGTTTCTGGGGTAATATCCACTTATCACTGTGTGTACATCAAGTGAGTTCTTTTCTGATTGGGTTACCTCACTCAGGATGATATCCTCCAGATGCATCCATTTGCCTAAGAATTTCATGAATTCATTGTTTTTAATAGCTGAGTAGTACGCCATTGTGTAAATGGACCACATTTTCTGTATCCATTCTTGATCAAGCCCTGTGAGGCAGGCCTACAGTGAGCAGGAGCAGGAATGATACTGCTGGAGAATTCAGAAATATAATTTTAAATTTAAATGTGTTTTCAAGTATGTGCAGGTGCACATGGGGGCCAGAGGACAACCCTGGCTGTCATCCTCAGAAAAGTCGTGAGACAGGCTCCTTTTTTACTGACGATGCTCACGAATTAGGCAGGGCTGGCTGGTCATCAAGTCCTAAGGAGGCTTCAGTCTCTCACTTTCGGGCGCTGGGGCTACACATGTGTGTCAGCACAACCAATTTTCTGTGCCGGCGCTGGGACCGAAGTCAAGTCCTCAAGCTTGTTCAGCAAGCATTTCCCTGACTGGTGGCTCTCCAGCCCAAGGAGTGCAACTTCCTTTGGCAGACAGGGTTGGAATCGAATTATTCAGACATCTAAACAAATTTCCTTTGTATTCGAGGCAGATTGACATTATTGAAAGCATTTATTTAAAGATAATTAAAATACAATTTATTTGGGGGAATTGGATTTCTTAAATTTCCTGTCAGGCTACAGACAAGGTCAATTCAGGCGCTGTGTGATTGGTGTCTAGTTATAGCAAGACATGACATGGTAACTTCTGTGAGGCTCGTCTGCCATCCTCAATGAGTTCTTAGGAAAAAACTCACTCTATACTTTTTCTATGCATGTGTGTGTGTCTGTCTGTCTGTCTGTCTGTATCTATTTATATGTATGTATGTATGTATGTATGTATGTATGGTCTATCTGTTTATCATGTATGTATGTATGTATATATGTATTCATCTATCATCCATCCAATATCTATCTCTATCTATCTATCTATCTATCTATCTATCTATCTATCTATCTATCTATCTATCATGTATGTATGTATGCATGTATGTATCATCTGTGTCTGTCTCTGTCTCTCTCTATCTATTATTCTTGTATGTATATATGCATCATTTGTCTGTCTGCGTGTCTGTCTATCCTCTATCATGTTCCTTTCCATTCTGTTGGTTCTGCTTCTCTGGGGAATCCTGGCTAATGTACAATGCTTTTGTTATCAATGTTGACTGTATGACAGACAACTGTAGCCACATGTGTCTCTGGAACTCTTTCTCAAAGATTTCTTAGGAATGGAGTTCCCTCCCATGCGTCCTTGTGAGGGGCTGCCAGACTTCTCTTCATGTTAGGGAAATTGATTGCTGTGCAGTTAAGAAATTGTAATAACGCATGCAGGCTAGTGTGATATTTGCTGTGGCACTACTTGGATAGTTGGGTTGGCTAGGAATTCAGTGGGAAACTAGCTTCAGGAAAACATTTACTGTTGAGTAAATATTTCAAACACATTCTCCAGCACTTTGGAAACATCCACTTATTTTCATAGACATGTTGATTTCAAGGGCATCTGAGAATGTGACAACATTATATTACTTTTCTTTATTTTGTCTTTCGAAGAGAGGCCTGAACATGTACTGTTCCCTTGTTAGTCTGAACTGTGAAATTTCTCTTTCTCTGCTGAGCCATGTTCATGTGACATCTCACCATGGTTTTAGGGCTGATTTATTATATTTATGTCCTTCATGAGCATGGGTGTCACAGACACAGAGAGAAGGTGGGTTGCTGCCTTCTCTCTGCTAAAAGGAGTATTGCTATATACAGCATTCCCACAAGCTCATGAAGGTCTTTCTCCAAGCATAGGAAGAATGTGTGTGTTTGTGTGTCTGTATTGTATGTGTGGTATATGTGTGTGTCAGTGTGTAGTGCATGTTTGTGTGGTATCTGTGTGTGAGCATGATGTACATGTGTGTGATTAATGATGTGTATTGAGTGTACAGTATAGGCATATGTGTGTAGTGTATGTGTGTGTGTGTTGTGTTTGTGTTGGTACATGTGTATGTGTGTGTATTCCTGTGCTTTTGTGTTAGTATATGTATGGTGTGTGTGAGTATGAGTGTGAGTGTGAGTGGTATATGTGTGTGAGTGTGGTGTATATGTGTACATGTCTGAGAGTGTGTGTAATTGTGTAAATGTGTGAGATAGATGTATGCATGTATATGCATGTGAGGTTTCCTGAGCATGTGTGTACAGAGGCCAAGATTAATTTTGTCTCCCACTATTGCATCTCACTTTGTCTTGAGACAGGGTCCATTACTGGACCTCGAGCTCACATGTTCTGTTGACTGTCTGGCTAGAAAGCCCCAGGGGATCCACCCGTCTTTGCCTCATTCTTAGCCTCAGCACTGCTAAATCCCACACCTACGCCTATTCCCTGCTCTGGGGTTTTTTTGTTTTATATGGGTGCAGGGGATTTGAACTCAGGTCCCCAGGCTCTTACACCAGTCTTTTTTATCCACTAAGCTATCATCTAGCTCGATACTTTCTTTTCCACGTGAGCCCTGAGTTTGTCTTTTTCCAGGCCTCAGGGCATATCTATGACCTCTTTGTCAAAGGCCATAGCTGGCAAATCCTCAGTAGTGTTTACTAATTTCCTAACACATTCAGAAGTTTCTGGACAGACTCTGTAGGATTCATTAATTTGTCCAGAAACAAAGACCCCTATGCTCTGGGTATGAGCTAGGCAGCACTGAGAGAAATTGTAAGTCAACATAGATTTATAAGTAGGGCTGTAGGAGCCATTTCCTGTTGTCACATTTTAAAAGGAGCTCATTTAAAGTTCAGCTTATTATGGATTGAGAAGAGCTGGCAGAGCATTCAGGACAAATATTTTTGGGCTCAGAACATGCGTGAGGTCATTGTGCCCTCACACGATTCTTCTGTGGAGATGGATCCTGGTAATAGGAGCCGGGAAGCTGGAATCTGTTCCTGGAAGCGCCTCCGACTTGACTCATCCTTAATCCATTATCCAGGACATCTCTTCTTGGATCTCTGCATTGCTCTTTCCTCTGGAAGATGTGGCCACACACTCCAGCTCTGACCTTCAAGCATCCTTCAGTCTCCAGTAGCCTGGTGGCAACTTCCTGGAAGCCAGTGGAGGAAGCAAAACCAGACAGCCAAGGCGTGAGGGAGCTGGAGGGGTCACTCTCTTGGCAGCTTAGCTTAGGGTAACTGTAGAGTGGGGGATGGGGAGCTTGTTCACCTCTGCCTTGAAGGCTTGTATCGGAATGGGAAGCTCTGAAATGCTTCCTGAATTTAGTTCTGGGGGATATGCCAAGTGAGTAATTGCATGATTTTTTTAACAGCATAGAGACACTAAGGACAGATGCGTTCGAAAGCTTTTATATTCTGCAAGAGTAATAATTTGTTTTGACTTAAACGACATTAGACATGGGGAGAGGGGCTAGGGGATGATGCTAGGGGTAGGGAGTCACATAGGGCCTCTCTAGATGTGCCATCAGTGACAGAAATCTAACACATGTGCTCATCTTTCTGAGGCTGTCCAAATGGAGCATGGCCAGACTTCCCCCCCAAACCCCCGAAGTCCTGTTTGCTAGGGATGACTTTCTGTGCTCATGGTAGTTATGAGGGCCCTTCTGGAAACATCACTCCTGGTCTGACATGGGGAGGACGTGCACCTTTGTTCCATAATACATAATTAAAGACTCCGACAATGAGTGGCCTCCATACATAAACCAAGTTTCCCAGTAAAAACAAAAGATCTCTATGGAAGATTTTAGAACTCATTATCATTTCAAGGCACGGGATGGAGGTCGGCAAACGTCTGTTCCATGAAGTGAGCAATCTTATAACTCTTTAAAAAAAAAAAAAAAGAGGGAAACAGCTCATGGTTTCCAGATTGTCCTTCTGTTTAATCTGTTTGATTAAAATTTGAAGGAGAGAGAATTAATATCTGTTACCTTCCTTGTCTGATAAGGAATGGTGATTGAGCGGAAGTCAGGGATTGAATTGTTCTAAGGGTTCTGAAGGGAGGGTCTATCTCAGTCCATCCAATGCTCTGAACAACTGCTGTAGAGTGGGGGCTGGGGTGTAGAGGTCAAAATGACCACTTCCCAGTTAAAGCAGACCAGCATGTGAAGTCATCCAGATATCCCTGCCCTGCCCAATCGGCTCTCTGAGGCAGGAGGACCACAACAGTGAGTGTTCCAGACTACTCGTTCTCCCTTTCTTCCCTGGAGCCTGCCACAGCTTGACAATGTACTAAGTTGCAGGTTCTTTTTGATGAAGAGGTATAGAGGTTCCCTTACATGACGATAACCTGACACAGGAACTGAGGGATGGATAGTCCCAGCAGTTAACCTGACACGGGAACTTGGGGATGGATAGTCCCAGCAGTTAACCTGACACGGGAACTTGGGGATGGATAGTCCCAGCAGTCTGTGAGGCCACTTTTCTCTTGTCTTCAAGCTTAGACATTTAACAACAATGGCTAACTTGTGCTGATAGCCATATGTACAGAGAAGCTGGTATGGTACACATCTGCCAGGATGCATGGGGACTCAGAGCCAGATGGGTTGTATCCAAAGCCCAGCTCTATCACCTTGTTTACCATTAGTAACCTTAATCTCTTGCAGGCTTCATTCATAAAATGGAGACATAAGACAGTTCTAATGAAGTTGGTAGGATGCAATTCAACAATAAATGAAAATTGTTAGTTTACTCCCTGATACTAAGTTGTGTGTGTGTGTGTGTGTGTGTGTGTGTGTGTGTGTGTGTGTGTGTGTAAGCATGGGTGTGGAGGTCAAAGGTTGATGTCGGATGTCTTTCTCAACAGCTCTTTCTTGCATTTTAAGACAGGATCTCTCTGAACTTAAAGCTGAGATTGGCTAGGCTGGCCAGCCAGCTATCTCTGGGGGCCCTCCTGCCTCTGCTTCCCCAGCACAGGGTTAAAGAAATCATGAACTCTTCCAACTTTTACATGGGTACTGGGGACTCACAGTCTCATACCCTTAGGCTGTAGGGCAAACTTATGTGACTCTGCCCCTGTGCCAGCCTAGCCGAGACTGTAGGTGCGTGGGGGAGTAGCGGAAGTTTAGATAGGCTGAGCTGACTAAATGTGTCCCTACAGGAACTGATCCAGGCAGACATAGTTCTAAACTCACATGCTGCTAGTTCATCTGTAACACTGTAGCTGTAGAGGATACCCAGGCCCTGAGCATCTGTAACACTGTAGCTGCAGAGATTACCCAGGCCCTGATAAATTCCCTTTGTTTAAGAGCAGGTAGGCGTTGGTTGCTACAGATTGATCCACTTTTCCTGGGGCTAGCCTTGCTTACAGGTTTAGGAGAGAGGTGGGAATGGGAGCTGTTTCTGCAGACAACCATCCATTTCCACAGGTGGTGTATCCTTTGATTCAATGGTGTATGTGTCATTTATAAGTCTGCAGTGCAATCTGCTTTTGCTGGTCAACAGGACACCGGTCCATATCCTCTCAGATGCCACTGTATCCTTAGGAGCCAGAAGATCATGGCAGCATCTTGACTTTGCATGATGTACAAAGCAGGCAGGGTGTGAATACCCTTACTTCTGTGTAAAAAAAAAGGGATCATGTATTGAAGGAATTTGCATCTTTGTTTCTTTTGAGTGTGATGCTAGGAAACTGTGCCTTGCACATGCTAAGCAACTGCTCTGCCTCTGAGCCAGACCTAACCCCAATAGTGCATTGTTAAAACCTCACTATTGTAAGTTGTGTGGGAATGATATTCTCTTGTGTGCATCTATGATTGTCCCTTAAAAGTGCATTTGCTATACCAAAGGGCATAGATACATCTAAGAAACCACACAAACCACCAAGGTTGCTTTCCAGAGAGTTTCTATTGACTGAATCTCCATGCCAGCTGCTGTCTTTTCACACCCTGGAAGCACTAAGACTATTTGTGTTCAGGGGTCAAGATTTCCCTCTCGTTTTTCTTTCTCTCTCTAAATTTCTAGAATTTGTTGTTTAGCTTTTACTATTTTTATATTTTACTATAATATAATTAGCACAAATACTAATATTTTATGTTTTATTATTAATATTTTTATTTTTTATTTTTGACATAACTGGGAATTGGATACAGGGCTTCACATCTGCTAGGCAAGAACTCTACCACTGAGCTATATTCTGCAACACTTTAAAAGTTTAAATTTTATTTTATGCCTATGGGTGTTTTGTCTGAATATGTGTCTGTGTACCACATTTGTACAGTGCCTATAGATGCCAGAAAAGAGAGTCAGATTCTCCTAGAACTAGAATTAAAGATGGGTGTGAATTGTCAAGTGAATGCTGGGAATTGAACCTGGGTTCTTAACCACTAAGCCATTGCCCCAGCCCCAATTCCTTTTCATTTATTTTATTTTATTTTGCACATATTAGTTATCACAGTTAAGGTTTATCACAATTAAGGTTTTATTTTGACATTTCTACACATGTATATAATGTTTTTCACATATACCCGACTTGATTCCTCTCATGTCTACTGGCCCCGTTCCCTAGCTTGTTAATCCCCTTTACCATGTATAACCCATCACCCAGGAGCCTGCTAGAAACCAACTCACAGTGGCTATAAAACCAGACAAAACCAGAACCATCAAAAAAAAAAAAAGAACCATTAAAAAAAAATGAGATAGGATCTTACTAAGTAACCCAGCCTGGCCTTGAGTTCACACTGTCATTTAGGCAGGCTTTGAACTTGCAATCTTCTAGGCTCAGCCTCTGGGCTATCCCAGGTGACAGAATAGTGCCATCAGGCCCTGCTCGGTGTCTAATGCTAAGGGTTCGGAGAGATTTTCTTATAAATTTGAATCCCAGTGAGACATGAAAATGAAAAGAAGGGTTTCCCAGTCACGGTTCCCAAAGATGACTACTGCCATGTTCTGAGCCTTCGCTCCCCCGACCCCAGAGAGTCTTACACATACATGTGCACACACTAACATCTGTGACACAGGGGGATCCTGCTGTCCTGATGTTCATCTTTCTACTCCAGTAGGAAAAATCTTGTGCCGTTGTTTCTGTTGATGTGAAGTGATTTGCTTCACTCTTCCATGGACAGAACGAGACAAGAGGCAGTCATCTCCATTCTTTCTGTGCACATTTCTGCAGGACAAATTTCTAATGGTTACATCTACTGAATAAGCATTTTGATCATTATTAGCTAGGAATCTCTGAACGAGCAGAACCAACAGGATGTATGTAATAGAATGTGTCATAAGATATGTTTTGCTGTAAGTTTTCCATTTAAACCATTTATAGATTTTAATTAAAAGATAATTACATCACTTTCCCATGTCTCATTCCTCCCTAGCCCTTCCCAAGGCCCCCTTTCCTCTCTCCAACTCCTCTCACCTCAAATAAATAGCTAGCTTTGTGTGTGTGTGTGTGTGTGTGTGTGTGTGTATAGAGCACATACACACACACTCATACACACACACATACACACATGCACAAATATATATGCAGCCTACGGTGTCTATTTTTATAGGTTATGCATGTATGGTTTCAGGGCTGACCACTTTATATTAAACATGAATTAGAGATCTTGTCCCTGGAAGGGGATATATAGAATACATTGCACATGTATTTTTAAGGTGGATTTATTTGATTGGCGTATGAATGTGACTGAAGGCCAGGTATTCCAACAGTGGCCTTGTACATGCTGGAGAGGGAGAATCCAGCCACTGTTTGTCCATGAACTGGAATCCTCAGAACAAGCAGAGTCAATGAAGCAGCTTCATCCCAAACTGAAGACCCAGTGGCTTCCTTGAGAGTGGCTGGTGTGAGTCTCTGTGAAAAGACTGAAGAAGGCCAAGTCTGATAGCTGTGGCTATTACTCACTGGGGAGGGATGAAGCTGGCAGCATTCTGATTGGCTCCCCTTCCCCTTTCTGTCCTGAGCCCACATTTAGGGAGAGTCTCCCCCTCTTGGTTGCTCTCCTGATGTCTCTCTTGGGAAGTGTCCTTACAAGCCCAGCACCAGTGTGCTTGGCTGCTGCCCTAGGCATCTCTCAATCTAGATCACCATGTCCACCATCACCATGTCCACCATCACCATCACCATGTCCACCATCACCATCACCATGTCCACCATCACCATCACCATGTGCACCATCACCATCACCATGTGCACCATCACCATCACCATGTCCACCATCACCATCACCATGTCCACCATCTCCATCACCATGTCCACCATTACCATCATCACCATCACCATCACCATGTCCACCATCACCATCACCATGTCCACCATCACCATCACCATGTCCACCATCACCATCACCATGTGCACCATCACCATCATCACCATCACCATCACCACAATCACCATAATGTCCAAATCAGGTTGAAATGACCAGTGTCTCTGTAATTTTGCCACCCAAAGTACCCATTTCCCTACATGTGCATGTTGGGAATTACGGAAATTTTTATTCCACCCCACCCCCACTCTGTTGGTAAAAAATATTCTTGTTTTAATTTTCTTTCTTACTTTCTTTTTAATGCTGAGCTTTCTTCTTTTCTGTCAGAGCAGGCTATGGGTTAGAGCTGAGGATGTGTGGTTATAACTCTGTCTCAAACCAGGGCAAACTCCCTCTTTCCCAGCTCAGCATTCGTCAGAACCTCCATAGAAACAGTCCTCCGGCCCTTATTTTTCTCCTCCTGACAAATCCACAGGGCTCTGCTTGTCTCTGCGGTTCATGCAGACTGTCACATTTCCAGCTTGCTGATGAATTGTGCTGCTGGTACCTGACATCTCAGTGCTGCTGTGGCTGGTGACATCACTGCAGGGTGTCTGCACTCCCTCTGAAGTGACAGGCTCGCCTGCCCAGGCTCCTCTCTCAGCTTGAAGGTCTCAGAGGGATTGCCTGTGGGCAGAAAGTGGCAGGCCCTCTCTGGGTGGAGGTGAGGGGTACTATGCACCAGGACTCCTAGGGTGAGGACCAACTGACTATTTGAGAAGCAGCTGACATTGTCCGATGCCCCCTCTGAATCTTTTTCTGAAATATCACATTGCCATCACCCTTCTTAGGCTTTTAACTTATTGGTCTGCACTTTGATGTCTGAGTCCTTGGAGCAACTGCTCCTGTATGAAGGCCATAGAGAAGGCAGTGTAGATTAGAAATAGAATGTCCTTCTCCCAACCCCTGCCTAATTCCCTGTGTTCTACTAAAAAAAATACATAATTGTATTTGCTACTAAGATGCCAGCAATAAATCCATTTTCTCCGACTCTCTCATGTGTGAAAGGTTCCCAGAGAATCCATTCTGGGTACGCATGTATACAGTGGGATTGGTTTGTATGCTTCCCCATGCCTCATGGTGCTCCCTTGGGGCCTCTACTCTAAGGAACAGAGAGGGCCAGTTCTTAGTGGTCTGGTGGTTGAGTCTGTCCCATGCTGTGGAGGGAGTGACAATCACAGCCTCAACAGGACAGTGTGCTAAGGGCTGGCAGGGGGCTTCTGTTGCCCATGAATGACTGCGTATTGACTATCAGAGCTCTCGGCCGCACGAACTGCATACAGGTTTTTCTTTATTCTATTTCTACCTCTTAAAAATACCAATTTCACTCCTTTTATTCTTGCTTGGTTTAGGAAGACCATTGAACTGAAGTATAGGAGAATATTAGGGTGCATCCAAGGGAGAGCAAAATGGTTTAATAGGTAAAGACACTTCCAGAGATCAAGGCTAAGGGCCCAGTTTTGATTACTGGGATTTGCAACTGTGTAAGGAGAAAATAAATTCCTGCAAGTTGTCCTCTCAGCTCCACACATGCATTCCTTCTCCAATAAAGAAATAAGTGTCATTTTTAAAAGTGTAAAGATGCATTCTTTACAGGAAAACTACTGACAGTAGTGCCTAACTGTGTGGTGGTGTGCATGGGGCTCAGGGCAGAGTGTACATACCCTGTTCTGCACTACCAAATTGGGGTTGGGATTTGGGACAGGACTTGGCTGCTCCAATCCTCCAGGAGATGGGCTGTGGCCAGCACTCTCATACTGAAGCCCCCTTACCTTCAAAAGTTCTGGGTGTGTTGACTCAGCACTCACCCACTGGAAGCTCAGCTCACCCTGCTTGGTCAAAGGTCCCTACCCATTTTGCTGGAAGTTAACATTTCAGATTTACCAGAGGAAATAACCCTACAAAATGACAAAGGTGTTCAGTGATGGATGTGAGACTCAGATCCACGCCTGCCTATGAGGAATCCATGCAGATCCATGCTCAGAAGAAACATCCAAGTCACTGTGTTGAGGGACAACTTTGGCCTTTTGTAGCTGTCGTTGTGGGAAATGAACTGTATTTTGGGGCTGATAGGAGTCAAATGAAGACATGAGGAACTTTCACATGTTCAAGGAAGCTATGATGGTTTGTCTCTTTGCTGATATACTGTTCACAAGTGTGTGGTTCCATGGTTGCTTTAGGTCACTATAGATGTAGGCAAGAGGTGTCCTGGTAGGGCACAGTGATTGAGTTCCTTCATGTACTAGTGTGCCTGTATGGAGCAGGCTGACAGAAGGCATGCTTTGAGGCCAGGGCAGACAAGGCTAACATGGGGAGCTTTGGTTTCCAAGGCTGGGGAGCCACATCCATCTTTAGCCTTAGGAGTAGAAAAAGAGGTTGAGCAGTGCAAAGATCTGTGAGCAGCTGACCCCTGGAGGCTGGTTTATCATCAACCTAAGTCCATACCCTTCCACTTTGCTCTGTTAACTGTTGGACATGCACAAACTTACAAACTGATGAATCGTTTTAGGTTAACTCCAACCCCCAAAACCATACCAGATGCCTTTTGGAGAATAATGACGTATATTCACCAGAAAACACATTGATATAAATTTTTTCAATCAAAGGACTTTCCCTCTAAGAGCTAGTTAAGATTAACTACACCAAGTAAATGGCAGTGTTCCTTAGGCAGATGTAAATGGAAACATTGTAATCCAGAAGGCAAATTGACACTAACTGATGCCTGTCATGTTCCAAACCCCCACAGCAACTGCTCACAGAGAAGTAGATGTTGTTGTCTTGACTTGATAGATGAGGAAACTGAAGATGGGCAAGGAAGAGCTGTGAGTGGGGCTGGACAGAGGTGTTTAGCCAGGTCAAAGCCACAACACAGAAGTGTCCTGAGCAATGTTTCTCAGCCTGTGGGTCTCGACCCCTCTGGGACAAAAAACGACATTTCCATGGGAGTCCCTGAAAACACTGGAAATTACTGCTATGTACATGATGATCTGTAACCATGTTGTGTGTATCTTTAACTACACCGCCTAAGCTCCTGGAACAGGCAGTACTACCAGCTCCCACCCAGTTTCCCGTGAATCCATGGATAAAAGACACACACAGTTAGTTGTTCCTTTTCAGCTTGCTTTTGGACATGATTGCTGGCTGCTACTATCTCCCACACAGTCCCTGCTAAACATCCCTGACCCATAGGAGCCTATAGGAGTGGCCATAGGGCCCCACTCCTCCAGAGACCTCACATGGCTGCTTGGTTCTTCTCTTTCCAAAGCATGGTGAAGTTTGTCTGTCTCCTTCCCCCCCCCCCCCCCCAGGACCTGGAAGTCCTGACTATTCCTTCCATCCAGCAATTGGCCCATGACTTCTTTACTGACAGATCAAGAGCCAATTGGGGAACAGGACCTTAGCATCAGAACCACCCTTACATAGCAGCAGCAAAATTACAGATATAAAATAGCAACAAAAATAATTGTATGGCGGAGGGACTGCATTAAAGGATCACAGCAATAGGAAAGGTGAGAACTGCTGTTCTAGCAGGTGACAGGAGAGGTTAACAGAGATAGCTGCCCTTTCTATACATGGTGTAACATTTCTCTGCTTATTTTTTTAAAGAATATTTTGTGGTGGGGAGGGGGAGGCTCCAGCCCTTTATATAATGGTATTTGGAGGCTTTTGTAGGTAACTAGGTTTACATGGGGTCCTGAGGTCGAAGCTTCCTCGGTGGGATGGGGAAGAGGAAGAGACAAAAGTATTTTCCCTCTACCTTTCTCAACCATATGAAGATGGAGTTCCAAAGCTGCCAGTCAGGACCAGCTTTGGAAGGAGCAGATAGGCCCCTTCATCATGGAAAGGCAATCTTGTACTGATTGTGCAGACCAGCCTATAGAACTCTGCTATAGAATATTGAACTGTGGCCTGGAGGGAGGCCTGTCAGGGAATCACTTGCCACATGAGCACAAGGACCTGAGGTTGATACCCAGAAACTTCAGAACAAGCTAGCTGTGATGATGTATATGTATAATCTCAGTGCTGGGGATGCTAAGAAAGGTAGGCACCAGGTCTTGCTGAGCAGGCAGTCTTGCTGTGCTCTGTAAGCCACAGGTCTACAAGAGACCCCCATCTCACAAACAGGGCAGACTGCTCCTGAGAAATGATACTTGTCCTCTGGCTTCCATATGCATGTCTGAATATGTGCTCATGTGCGCGCGCGCGCACACACACACACACGCACACACACACACACACACACACACACACACACACACGAGCAAAGATAAACTGGCCAGGCAGTCTTGCTCCCAGCCTTCATATGAATGTGTACACATGCACACATGCACATGAGCAAAGATGAGTTGACAAAGCAAATTCAAAGATGTTTTCTTAAGGCCAGTCCTAGCTTTGTTGCCAGGGTGAGAGACCTCTCTACCTGCTCACTTGTAACTGTCTTACATCTGGCGTCTTTTTACAATGTTGCCTTTATTCACATTGTATTGATTCCTCTGTGTTTCAGCCTCATGAGGCTCCTTAGCTTCCAGGTTCTTTCAGACAGATACCTTGTTTTCTCTTTGCATGGTACTAATACTTTTCCCTGGGGGAGGGGGTGTTGACAGTTCTGGACAAGCTGACAGGAAAGGGCAGGGACCAGAGCTGGGGAGATGGCTTCATTGGTAAAGTGCTTGTAGCACAACCGAGGGACCCGAGTTGAAGGCCCAGAACTCATGTCAAAAAGCAGTGTGGTAACACATGCTTGACCACCAAGAACCAGGAGGCAGAGACAGGCTAGCAGTTGGGGCTCGGCAGTCAGTCATTTTAGCTGAAATCAACAGGCTATGTCTTTGAGGGATTTAATTAAAATATACTGTGTTTTCCTCTTAATATTATCTCTGAAAATAATTATAAGAACTTGCACCAAGTGATTCTATCTTATCCTATGCATTCAGAGGGCAAGGTCCTTAAACCATAAGAGGTGATTGATCGAAGGGTCATGACATGGAACTTTTCATTGGCATTCAACTTCCTAGAATGCTTGCCTATAGAGTTTCAGTAGGAGTGGTATACTGAAAATGTTCCTGTGAGATGCTTGCTTGGCAATCTCTCACTCACTTGGTGACATAACCACTATGTGTTAGGAGCTGAGTCAGAGTTGCTGAGGGAGATGGTGAACCAGACAGTAGAGTATATTTGTAGGTATGTTGGCACCAATGCTGTAAAGAACAGGGCTTCACAAGTTCATTACAGTGAAGCCAAGTGGCTCAACTGATGCATGTTTGGTTTCAGGGGACAGATAATTCTTTGACAAGGTTCTGCTGCCACTGTGTGATATATTACCTGTAAACCTGTCCTCTACACATTGGAAGGGCGTGACATCATCTCCGATATGTCTTCTCCAGTATGACATCATCTCTGATATGACATCATCTCTGACATGACATCATCTCTGATATGACTGATGGGAATATGTCTAATGTCTTATGTGTCTCCAGATCGTGGTGAGAGCCATTGAGTATCAGGAAGCAGAGGTGGAGCTTTGGGAATTTCAGTAGCAGGGTGGAACATGGAGGGGGCTGGGAGATGGGAGCCAAAGAGAGGATACAGAGTTTGAGATTGGAGGTCACAGACACATGCACAGAAAGAAGTCTATTAGAAGCTAAACATGGCGGCATTTGTTGAGCAGTGCATTCACAGAGGGCTCTTTAAGCTCCTAGAATTTCGCAATCACTCATCTTTTCAGATACAAACACTGAGGCTTGGGAACACTTGGTGGCCTAAGCTTTGAATCTGGGACACGGGAGCTTGGGACTAAGCACACAGTCACTACTTCAAAGGTGAGCCTGGTCCCATGGCAGCTACTCTTCCCATTGTCCCTGTCGTTTGTAAACCCCCAAAGTCTAGAGTTAAGAACAAAGTGATGTCCTGTCCCTTAGGGGACAGAGACAGGGGCAAAGCTCATGGCAATAGTTTCTGCAGTTTACTTGTAGGATGTTCCTGGTACCCATGGGCTTTGTTGGTGGTGGTTTGTTTTGCTGTGATCTCCCCTGTTACAAACACCATTGCTTTCTGTCATATTCAGACAGGCAGAGCCTTTATGGTGACTGCCCATCACTCCTCTTAGGACTCTGACCAGCCTCCAGCAAGTCAGTTGGGCCACTCCTATTTGATGATCCTGGGAAACTCTGGGCTCCCCAGGCTCTTCCACCTCTCAGTTCCTTCATCTGAAGTGCTTGTGTTTGGCAGCTGCCAGACTCCCTCACCCCCACAGCTGATATGAAAACAGCTCCTCTCTTTCTGCCGTTGCAGTGGGCTTTGGACTGACTGACAGCTCTCATTTTGTTTGCCTTCTTGTTTCCCTTACAGAATGGAAGCACAAAGACGAGAAGCTGGATCTGATATTCTCTCTGCTCCTTATAGTTCACTTCTGCAACGTCTCCCAAGTGGTACTGATCTGTTGTCCAGTGATGTGGGAGCCTTTAAGAAGGGGGGTGCTAATGAGAGGAAACTAAGTCATGGTGCAGTACCCTGGACACACCACCCCTTTCCTTTTCTTCTTTTCACTTCTAGGCTGCTAGAACCTGCAGACATTTTCTCTGTAACATGCTCCTATCATGGCGTGTATCCTTGCTGTGCCCGATTAACCCCATTGGCCAAAGGAGCAAGGTTATTCAGTCAGGAACTCAAACCTCTATAACTACAAGCCCAAGTAAACCTTTCTTCTTTATAAAGCTGATTAGTTCAGGCCTTTTGTTTCAGCTAATGCTCAGTTGTAGGCTCAGAGACCTTAGAAGAGCATAGGATGTTTAGTAGGTTCTGTTTACAGAAGTTCTGAATCAAGGAGTTAACTTCCTTATCGGACAAGTTAGTTCACTGAACTGAAACAGGAAAAGGAGGATGCACATACTTGGATGTTTAGAGCCGACACCACTGTGATAACCAACCAACCTCTTATGTGCCCTGCTCGAGACACTGTGTTGCTCTTACCTGCTGCTTCAGCCACGATGATCCTGGGAAGAATCACAGTGCAGTGGATGGCCTGGCCTTTTTTGAGGCGAGTGGTCATGGTCTACTGGATCCTGTGAGACGGAGCTTGTCCTGGCCAGAAAAGAATAATCACATTTGGGTGAAAAAAAAAGTAATTACTGTGCATTGCTTAATATACCTAATAACTGTTTAATAAAGGATGTAAAATTCCCAGCTTTTCACCTTTGTAAATGTCACTCAATCTATAACCTAATTACTTCAATTTTCCATTTAGAAAATTAATTCATTTTGAAGGCATGAAAAATCAGCGAGAAATTTTCCTTCCTGGCTAAAGACTTAGAAACCCAGATGAATTCAAAGACCTTGGGTTCTCCGAGGTCAAGAGCAGAGTTTACAAGTCAGCTAAATGGACTTCCATTTCCACCCCAGCTCCTTGAGATTGGCCTGAAGAAAATCAATTACAGCAGACACTGGATTCTCTGTTTTCCCTCCCTCCCCCTCTGCTCATTCCTTCTTGCAATGGACCTGCTTGATGCTCGCAGCTCACAGCAGCAACATTGAACTTGACAGTGTTTGAGGAAGGAAAGGAGAATCTAAATGAATTGTGTCAGGGACCCACAGCATGCTACGTGGTTAGCTGGGCATCTCTGTGTATTGTTTCTTGTTTGACTCTCATCCCTTTGTTGAGGGAAGAGAGGAACGGATGGATAGCGGCCACATTGATATTGTCTAGCAGTTAATGAAGACTTAATACATTCCAAATGTTGTGTGAAATGCTTTGCGTAACTTCTTTCATTTAATTTCTGTAAGTCTGTGAGATAAGTATGGTAATTACATCATTAACCCTATCTTCCAGGTAAGAAAATAACTATTTATTTAGTATACAAAGGAAATAATCTGGGTGGTAAACCCGGCAGCTGACGGACAAGTCCAATGTGGAATTAAAAATGGTTTGCTCCTAGTTTAAATAGACCTGAGAATTTCCCAAACCCCCTTAAGAGCTTATGGATCACAAATACTCCACTGTAATGAAGCTTATCTCCATGCTATCGAGGGATGCTTCATTTAGCACTGTGATAATCAGAGGATGCGAAATTATGAGTGACTGAAAGACATCCACCGCATGCAATGCCCACACCCATGAAAACAGGGCTGAGGCGCTGCAGCCTGCTCCTTCACACCAGATCACTCACCAGCAGATTTGGCCTCCCTCCGATTTCCTTGTTAAACACAGTTCTGTCCTTCACAGGGAAGCCCTAGAACTCTAAAGGTGTCACTGTGACCTCTGTGGTCCCCACCTAGAGCAGGGAACCATAGGGAATGCTTGCTAGTGAGGCACTGAGGAGACGGAGGGTCAGGAAGCAGAAATGGGGGCTCAGCACAGCAGGGCACAAACACCTGCGGAAGAAGCCCTTGTTCTCTGAGACATACGTACATGGAACTCAGACATGTCATATCCAGATCATGCCTTTGCGGTCTGACATTAAAGCCTCTGGGAACAGATTTCCAGGGAGAAGTCATCTCACTGTGGGCTGATGTGGCTTTATCAGACCATGGCAGGCTCCTTGGGGAAACCAACTCACCAAATACTAATTACAAGTTTTCTTTGCATGAAGCGCTTTAATATATCCTTGTCCCTTTGTTCTCTTCAACCCAGCAAGAATGATTACTGTGAATAACACTTGCTTTTCTCTTTTCTCTCACTTTCTCATGACAGTGGGGGTGCAGTTACTAATGTCAGGGACCCCCTCCTTGACATTAGCTTATCTTTTCTACTGTGACTCCTGCTCCATGCTGAGGGCAATCCCTCTCTTGAACATAGTAGTTCCTCTATCTAAGACTATTCTTGGAAGGAATGACAGGGATGTGTGGCCATGTCTGCATGTTCCCAGCTGATAAAAAGAGTGATGCCTTTCCCTATGCAGACAGTAAGACTCCTAGGGTGTTGCTTGATCTGAGGAATGAAGGTCACAGTTGCCACATGCAGATACACAGGCAGCAGGCTGCAGGTGAGCTGGAAGCACTTGGTGGGACTTGAATGTAGAATGTGGTGTCCAGATCTCTAGGGTGGCAGATGTGGTCCACATGCAAATATGAAGGGCTTCCTCTCATTCTTAACAACTTTAAATACACACAGATAATGGTAGAATATTACTAAAAAAATTAAAATATTCCTTTTATATACAAAAAGCTCTTTTCAAAGTCTGAGGAGACATATAATCCCATCCTATATATCCTTCTTTTACTGCTGTGAGAAGACACCATGGCCAAGGCAGCTTATAAAAGAAAGTAATTGGGGGCTTAATTACAGTTTCAGAGGGCGAGGCCATGACCATCATGGTGGGAATCATAGAGTCAGAGTGGGTGGCAGGCAGGCAGGAAGGCATACTGCTGGGGAAGTAGCTGAGAACTTTACATCTTGATTCACAGGCAGCAGGCAGAGAGGTAGAGGGAGAAGGAGAGGGAGAGAGAGAGAGAGAGACTGAGCCTGGTGTGAGCTTTTGAAATCTCAAAGCTCACCCCCAATGACACATCTCCATCAATAAGGCCACACCTCCTCTCCCGATCCTTCCCAAACAGTTCCACTCATTGGGAACCAAGTATTCAAACATCTGAGCCTATAGGGGCCATGCTCATTCACACAAGCACAGTTCCTGAACCCTAGAAATTGCAGGTGGGAGCAAAGTGGGATTTCCTCTTTGACTGTACTGACCTGAGAGGACCTTGCATGAGGCTAGACCCTGAGGGTTGGGGATGACGTCTGGGGTAACTGAGATTGCTAGTGCTGTCTTTGTTTTTGTTTGGGTTTCTAGAGCTCTGTTCTGATGATGTTCTCTAGCAACACATAAATGATAAGAAAATGCAGAAGGTGGCTTGGAAGCAAGGTGTCAGATGGGCTTGTCAAGTTAGAAAAGTGTTACTTCCTGAGATGAAGTTTCCATCTCAATATGTACCAGCTACACTCTGGGTTCCATGTATGTTCAAATATTATAAATTGCAGCATTTTGACTCACTAAAAATAATTGTAACTTTTTTGTTTATTAAAGTTGTGGATCTTCCTGGAATGGTGTTTCCTAGGAAGGTGGTGGTTCATGGTGATGCCAAGAAATCAGTTTTGTGTTTTGCCACGAGGACAGTTGAGAAACTGGTGGGGAAATTGAACTCCTAGTAACAGTCTTTGAAACTGGGACTTTTTTCTTCTTCTAGGTTGTACTTTAGTTATCTATACTTTACAAAAATTTTTATTGTGAGATCTCCTTATGTGGGTCCTGATGGAGTCCAAATTCAAGTCCTCATGCTTGAAAGTCAAGTACTTTATCAACTGAGCCATCTTCCAGCCTTGGGAACTTAGGTTTTTAAAAAGAATAATATAAATGATCAAATATGTGGATTTTAACCCATTCCTAAACTTACAGCACATGGTATATGAGTGTTTACCATGAAGGTGAGACCTGGGGCCCTTGGTAAGAGAGAGTAGACCTGATACTCTGCAACAAAGACTGTCCACACCCAGCATTTAGAGAATTCTTGAGATGTATCAGTCTATGGAGTCTAATTTCCAGGGTAGGAAATTTCTCAGTTTTATATGATTAACTCAATGCACAGAAAACTGCTCACAGGCACACTTTTTTGATCTTGCAATGTGACTATTTCATACAGATCGACTTAATAGGTTTTACTAATGATATTTACTAATACTGTGTATTCATTAGTTTTTTTTTATTGTCAACTGGACATATCTGGGAAGAGGGAACCTTGATTGAGGCCCAGACAGATGGGCCTTTGGCCATGTCTGTGGGGGATTGTCCTGATTGATTAATTTAGAAAGACCAGACCCAATGTGGGTGGAACCATCTCTAAGCAGTTGAGTCTGAGCTGTATAAGAAAGGTAGCTGAGCTAGACAGACAGCCGGTGGGTGAGTGAGTCACTGATCGAGTAGCACTCATCTGTGCTTCCAGGTCACTTGGAATGATACATTTCCAGGCTGCTTGAGTACCTCCCCTTACCTCCCTCAGCGAAGGGCTATGGCCTGGAAGTGTAACATGACTTGGAAGTGTAAGTCAAATAACCCTTTCCTCTCCTCAGTTAGTTTTGGTCATGTTGTATACCTGCTGAGCCATCTTTGCTGGCCTGAGTCTAACCTTCTTGGAGAACTGGCTGTGTCTCCTCTGAATGGACAAAGTGTGTGGGCTCAGCCCTCCACAGCCTCCTCTGGCCCACCATCCATGGCAGCTCTCTGAGCTCTGGTGGCCCACTGGGAAACAGTGTGGTTCTTCACATTGTAGGTAGCATTGATATTTCAGATGCCACTTCTGGTGTCTGTGACATGTAGTGATGTGGTATCATTAGGGAGAGACTGCTCTCGGGTCATTCTAAACAGCAAATTGGGTTAGAGGTATTCACTGTGAGTGCTGCATGCCGGGAAATCCCATAGCCTCATCTAGAAACATCTTGACTATTGCATGGTGGCGACAGCTTGCATGGCTTTTCAATAACTTAGAGATACGCTCATCAGGGGCTTGATTCCGTCTGTAAAATTTAGAACTCTGAATGATGGTGGCTGGTTCTGGTTAATAGCACACCACAATTCCAGAGTGCCTTTAGTCCTTCAGCCGTTGTATTGGCGAGAACTTGTATTGGCGAGGGGACAAACTGCTTCCATGCCTCCTCAGCTGCCATTTAGAAGCTGTCTTTGTTTTTGGCTCACAGACATTTCTTGAATTTGCCAGGCCAGCATCAGCAGGCCCAACCTCCCATGACCAGTCCTACCACTGCTCTAACCCACTCTCTTGTCTCCTTCTTCCATTTGGAGGGCTCTATATTCACATTAATGGTCCTGAGTCATTAAGATCAATTTTTCTACGTCAAAGCTAACTGATTACCAACCTTAACTCTTCTGTGCCCTTAACTTCACCATGTCGGGAAGCCTTTCACGTGCTCTTGGAATTTGGACACTTGATGTGATGTCTTTTGGGGGGAGATTTACTATCTTTGCTGTGAGTCGTTGTTATTAAAATGTTAAATCCCTTTATATCCAGATTTATTTCTTTTCATATTCTACTTTCCCTTTTAGAGAGATTTCTTAATATAGAAATCTTTTGAAGCGGACTTTCTGATGCCTAATCCTGCTTTTACTCCGGAGTAACTATTTTAGGCATATTGGACCAGAATAGAGATGATGTTGTATTATTTACCAGTAGCTATTAAGAGATGATAATAACGCATATTATCATTTATCTTTTTTCCTCCACAGAGGCTCCAACATCACTAGAAAATATACCATGGTAGATAGCCAAGACAAACCATCAGGGAAGGAGCGAACAGTCAGTAGGGAGGTTGCTATTGCCACAAATCAAACCCGAAAAGATTCTTCATTAACACTCTACTCTATGAAGACTATTCCTAATGGGGGGGGGGGGAAGAAATTTTAAATTAAATGCCAAATAGCATTGTCAGAGAGCTTGCTGCATGGAAGCACACAGTGTACTCTTGGCATCTGTATTCATGTCATAGTTGATATCGTCAGATAATTAAAGGGGTATTCCGAGTGAGCCTTCCCAAGCCCACTGATAGAACGGGCCCTGGGGGTCATGGGTCATGACTTTGAGGTTGTCTGTGTTGGCCCTCTTTCTCTCTCCAGCTTTTCACATCTCTCAAAAGGGACCCCTGCCAAACTCCATGCAGATGAATGGTTTTGTTCATAGGAGGAAGGACAGTCTCCTAGCACTGAGTGTCTCAGGCCATGGTCTAGCTAGACTCTCCTGCTCCCTGACTCCTTTCTCCCGCATAGCATCTTCTTCATGCAGGTGTCAGCTGATGGTCCCCAGGGAGTTGATTTAGCCTGGCTTAGCTGGGAGGCCTGAAGGACAAGGACTTGGAGACATAAGGAGAGATTCCATTTAGCCAGCAGCACAATGTGTGTCCAGGCACAATGGCTTTTTCCACGGGCGGATTCTGCTGGTCTGTGGCTTTGCCGTGTGAGAGGAGAAAGGCCGGCAGAGCTGCAGAAAGAGAAAGGCGGGCCAGCAGTAGCAATCGATGCTCCCCTTTGTGCCGCCTGACATTTGAGGGGCTTGTTATTGGGATTGAAGCTGCTTTATCTAAATGTATCTCCTTGGCTGCCAGGCAAGGCTGATAGGTAGGATGTGTGATGGCCCTGGGAGATAGGGTTCCAGCTGCTGTCACATGGGAGAGACAGCCTGTCTCACCCCCTCCCTTACCCCCACACCTTGTTTCAGGGCCTGGCAGGGACAGAGCAGCTGGGAAGGTATGTGGCTCCTTTCTCTCTCAGAGGTGGTTTTCTTGTTCTTGTGGGCTGAGGGAAACTGCCACATAGAAAACCCAGTGCTCACTGACTCCCAAAATAATGAGACCCAAGCAGAGGCAACCCAGGTCTACCAAGGAGCAAGCAAGGGGACAGAAGAGCCCCGGGTATTTGCATTAGGATTGGTGCCCACCCCAGTGTCTGCTAGCTCCCACACAACTCAGAGCTTCTCTCTACTCCCCAGACCCTGGCTAGACCCTTCTGTGAAAGGTGAGGCTAATTGATTTGATGGAGCCTCTGAGTTTTCTCTCCGAGTCTGACCTTTCTTTAAACATAACATGCAATCCCATCTACCTAGTGCAGTGGTTCTCAACCTGTGGGTCACGACCCCCTTGTGGGTGGTCATATATATCAGGTATCCTGCATATCAGGTATTTACATTACTGTCAATAACAGTAGTAAAATTACAGTTATAAAGTAGTAACAAAGATAATTTTATGGTTGGGGGGGGGGTCACCACAACATGAAGGACTGTATTAAATGGTTGAAGCATTAGGAAGTGTCTTAGTTAGGATTTCACAGTTGTGAACAGACACCATGACCAAGTCAACTCTTATAAGAACAGCAGCTAATTGGGGCTGGCTTTCAGGCTCAGAGATTCAGTCCATTATCATCAAGGCAGGAGTGTAGCAGCATCCAGGCACACAGGATGCAGGAAGAGCTGAGAGTTCTACATTTTCATCTGGAGGCTGCTAGGAGAAGACTGACTTCCAGGTAGCTAGTGATGCACCTACTCCAATAAGGCCACACTTTCTACTAGTGCCACTCCCTGGGCCGAGGATATACAAACCACCACAAGGAGCTTGGAACCTCACAGATGCTCAACACTTTGTTTTCCACCAAATACACTGAGTCTGGTGACTAAATCTGTCACAGGAGCAAGGATGTGTCCAAGGGAGAGCTGGACAGACATTAGGTGGGGCAGTAAAGCAAAGAAGAGATCACCCACAACTCTCTGTCAAGGTGACTCAAAACCCACCAAAACCCCCCAAATAACAACTTTGATGAGGCTATTAAGAAACTTGATCCTTTGTGCATTGTTGATGGAATGCAAAATGGTATGGCCATTGTGGGAAAACTGTGGAGTTCCAGACTGTTGAAAATAAAATCACTGGGCTGTGGATATAAGGACCCAAGTTTGATCTCTGAGCCCACATCAACAAACAAACAAACAAAACAAAAAAAAAAACAAAACAAAACAAAAAAAAAAACAGGCATGAAGCTTATAATCTGCTGAGAAGGCAGGTCCTGGGGCTCCCTGTCCAGCCAGCCCTGCCCACTCAGCAGCCCCGCCCACTTGGCAAGGTCCTGGGTGGTTAAGGTACCTGATTCTCTTTCTTACCTACTTATCTGACAAAATGGATCTTACAGGTGGAAGGGTTCATTTGGCTCCAGGTTTGAGGAGCTGTGTTTCATCACAGTGTAGAGTCATGACGGCAGGTACTTTCTGACAAGTCCACAGTCAGAAAGCTGAAGACGAAGTGGGGCCTGGGCATTAAACCTCAAGTCCATCTTCAGAGATCTACCCCTGGGCCAAGACCCAGCCTCCTAAAGGCTTTACAACGTTCCAAACTAGGAGTGACCAAATGTGCGAGCCTGTGGAGGACACTTCGCATTGAAACCACAACAGGCTGACTACTCCTTTCCCAAAATGCTGAAGACCAGAACGTTTTAGATTTTTACATTTTTTTTTTATATTTGGAAAAATTTGAACATTTATTATATAGTATCTTGGGGATGGAGCCCAAGTCTAAGAAATTCATTTTTGTTTTATATCTTTTGTTTCATATTGTATATATGTGTACCTTATCTCTGTAGCCTGAAAGTAATTTTCATTATTTTTAATAACTTGGGGCATGAGACAGGATTTCATGCTATGGATTTTTTTTTTTTTTTTTTTTTTTTTACTTCTGCCACCAAAAGTTCGCTAGTTTGGAGCATTCTGGAATTTTGGATTCTAGATGTTCATCCTGCACTAGGATTCTCTGAGGCAGGTGCCTATCTGCTTATCAATTGGCTATGTTAGAGGCATTCTTTCCACATGCCATGAATGAACTCAGTGACAGAACTATGTCCCGGCCTAATCATAGATGTTCCGCCTTTTCTAGACCCAGCGTTCATATACCTCTTTCCTGCATCTCAAATATGTTTGCTGGACTGGGATATCAGTCACTTGAGTATTTGCTTAGAGTGTATGAAATTCCAGTTACATTTCCCAGCATGGCAAAAATCAGACCTGCTGGTGCCTGCCTGTGGTTACACACTTGGAAGGTAGAGGCAGGGGGACCAGATGTTCACGGTCATCCTTAGTTACATGGAGAGTTCCAGGCCAGACTGAGATGCATAAGACTCTATGTAGACAGACAGACAGACAGACAGACAGATACATGATTGATAGATAGATACATGATAGATGATAGATAGATGGTAGATAAATGGTAGATAGATGATAGATAGATAGATAGATGGTAGATAGATGATAGATTGTGGGTAGATGGTAAATGGATGGACAATAGATAGATAGATAGATAGATAGATAGATAGATAGATAGATAGATAATAGATAGATGATAGATGAGTCTTTTATCACCTGTCTATAAATTCTTACATGGCTTAGACTGTCACAAGAGTGAATGGGAAGAACCAGGAGCTAACCTGTGCTACAGAAACACTCTGCCTGGCGTGTGTCAGGTGAATGACAAGGCTGTTAACGAATGTGAGTCTCCTGGACATTAGCCCCAATTAGAGTCAATCCCGCTTCTCTTTCAGAGACACGATGAGGGACCTGCTCAGCGAGTGAAGTCGCTTGCTGAGTGAGTGTGACAACCTGGGTTCAATCCCTGGGGCTTGCAAGAGAGAAGCAGCTCTGGACAACTGTCCTCTGACCTCCTCCACATTGCCACATGTCTCCCCCACCAGTAACTAAATTAAAATGTAAGAATTGCCCATGCTGGCTAAATGTTGTGGGCATTCACACTGGCTCCCATGTGCTGTGACAGTGGGTCCCTCCAGATGGACCTTACAGAGAGACATCAAGTGTGGCTTTTTGTATAATGTCGGTTTTTGCTGAGATGTTTCAGAGACACGTGACTTAACAAATGGTAATAAGTTCCTGCCATCCACAGAGCGATGTTCAGCACCTCACTTCTCTTTAGCTGCAGAGAATTCCTGGCCAAATATGATAATTACTTAGTTCTGTGCTTTTAGCTCTGGGTAATTGTCTCTCACTAGAAGCTGAAGGGGCCCCTGCATTCATAGCTTCATCCCATGGCATTTGGGGTGGCTATAGAAAGAAAAGCAACTTCAGTGTAATTATGAGACAATAAATAAATAAACAATAAATAAAGCCAGATCTTGTCATGTGATTTCATTTATTAGGTTGATGTTTCTTTCTGGAGACGCTATAAGTAGAATCAGGTGCCGGGCTGTTACTGAAATGAGAAAATAACACCCCATGATCAATATTGGCAACAGGATCCTGAATGCAGGCAATAAATAAAGAAATAAAGACGGAGCCCTTTAAAGTACAGGTGACATTTTAGAGGGTGCTGCTGCACTTTGCTCTCTGGTAATTTGCTTTTTGTTTTTGTTTTTGTTTTTATTTTTGTTTTTGTTTTTGGTGGTGGCTGTGAGGTCTGATTTACCTCAGGGCTACTGTCTGTGCTGTTCTGTTATTGCTAATGTTATGCCGGGACGAGCAGAGCGTGAAAGGCCATCTTTGTTCTCAGGGACGCAATGATTTCTGTGTCCTTAAAGTGGAAGGAAACCAGCCGCCATTCCTGTTCTGTTTTCGAAGTGTTCAAATGATAAAATAAGCAATGCTGTGTGTTTTGTAGAGATGAAGGCCGGGCTGTGCTGCTGTCGCTCCTGTCCTCTGGTGGGGGTTGGCTCTCTGTAGAGACTTCACTTCCTCCCCGGTTTTGCTCCATTCGAGTCCTTTGTTGGGTGCCTATGACTGGAGTCCCTTTCTTCCCTGTTATCCTTCTCGGGCACACTGGGACACCCTGGTGAACCATGTGTCACTTCTGTTATGGTTTCCATGTCAGCAAAACAAGGCACCTTTGAAGGTCTGCACCCCAAGAGCCTATGTTAGTGGAACCCTTTGCAGTTTTTGAAGTGTGTGCTGTGCCTTATTCTGGTACCCCAGCTCCTGCTGCTGAATAGGCGGAGCTTGTAGCATCTCCATTTCTTCCTCCCCTCTCAAACGAAGCCTCACTATAGTATCATGGATATTTGGGTGTTTATCTCAAATCCTTTCCGAATGCCATAGCATCATTCATTGGGACAACCTTAATGAGGTGGCAATTAGTCATTCATTGGGACCTATTTAATGGGTGGGAAGAGGTGAAGAGAGAGGGGGAAAGAAATGTCAGACTCTGGGAGAGTCAGGAAGGCGGGGATACCTCAGGGATCCCTGAGAGAGCTTTTTGTCAACAAAATGGATCAGCCTTGCAAGCAGTAAAACTTTCAAATGACCTTCATGTCAAAATATTAGGCTGCTTTTTTTTTCTGCTGGATAGCAGTTTAATAAACATAAAAGGCACACATATCATTCAGAGTGGGGCAAAGTTTGCATCAAAAGTGTAGCTCTCCCCTTTTAAGGAAAGACTAATGTTTCTCCATGTGGTGGAGGAAATGACACTCCGCGTCAGGCTTGTGCGGCTGGAGAATAGGTATTTACGACGACTACAGGAGCTTTCTAGCCCTTTCTTCTAGCAAACACTAACCTGTGAATGTGGCCGAATCAGCAGCTGTAAGAGTGAGAGGTCCGGATCTTACATTCGGTACCGGCTGCTTTCCCGAAATTTGCAAGCAATTGGGGGCATTGATAAGAAATGCACAGGCAGAGGTGGAGGGTCTGTGAAGTTAACTTAGTGGGTAATGGGGGAAGGAGTCCTCAAAACTAAGGGCTCATGCATTTTTTTTCTTTGCTGAAATAATTTCTTCTCGAGGTTAAACTTCAGGGAGGAAGACAGGACAGATGTTTGAATTTAAATTGTCTAAAAGGCAGGAAATGTAAATAAATACGTCCCAAAGAATTCCTAGCTTCTCTTCTCTCTGAGTTTTCTTATCAGGGGAACACTGGCTCAGTGGCTAAGAACTGATAAAGCCAGGATCAGGTGTTGGCAGAAATGCAAAGTGGAAGAGCCAGTCTGGGGAACAGAGACAGAGCACTGACAAGTGAGAGACAGAAACCCAGAAGCAGATAACACAGGCCCCTGTAACTGCTCATTGGCTTCCACTGGTGCGGTGGTCACCAGGCAATAAAGATAGTGTACATTAAGAGTGTTTTGTCAAAACAAAAGCATGAGATGGACATCAAGTTTGGCAGTTGCTGCCATAATCAAAAGGTGACACTGCTTTGGCTTCATGGACAGAAGTCAGAATAAGCCTGCTTTGTGCTGTCTTTTTTTTTTTTTTTTCTCTTCTGGATCAAGATAAATTCTTCCCTGTGCCTGGGATTTCAACAAGCCCTGTGTACTGATATGTAAGGCTGACCCTCAGCCTCATAGCCTTCCTCTGCAGCCTGAAGCATCTCGTGATGACACATGTGTGTGACTGGGTTGGGTTTGCTCCTGCTGTCTACAAGTTCCTGAGTGATACTACTCCATTGGTCCCATGACCGAGTGCGCATGTTTGTGGCCATTTTAAGAATTTGTTTCACAATGCCAGGTGCTTAGATACTGTTTGGGTTCTGGCTTCTGGATGGGTGTGGCTAGGAGCTGGTGGAAGGTGGTCAGCTGACTGTTCACAATATCACAACATGAGCCTACGAGAGCATCAATTCTTCAGGATGACCTTGAGGGTTTCATTGGGTGTGTGTGGGGAGGATGCATGCTCAAGGCTGAGGGACAGAGGACAACATTGGTTATCATTCCCCAGGCATACTTTGAGATAGGGTCCCACTGGCCTGGACCTTACCAGCGGGGAGTTGGCAGGCCATCGATACCCAGGTGTCTACCTCCACCTCTTCAGCACTGAGATGACAAGCATGTGCCACATTGCCTAACTTTATTTTCAATGGCTTCTAGGAACCGAACCCAGGTCCTCGTACTTTTATACTAGCACCTTGTTATCTGAACCATTTCGCCTGCCCAGTCTTGCTTTTTAAAGGATGTAATACAATCAGATTTTATCTACTGTCTATTTATAGATTTTAAACAAGGAAGGTCTGTTTCTTTGATCTCCGTGCTAAGGCTCTTTAAAATAGAAAACAACTCAGGACCCAGTGTTAGAAACAAACAAAGAGGCGCTTCTCCCTAGCTCGGTTGGCATTTAAGTTGGGCTTGGTAGGGTGGGGAAACATTACAGAACTTAGTCCAAGACTGGGAGTCTCCCTGGGAAGATGTGACCCTCAAAAAGAACCATAAAGATCTTTGACTTTGGGGGGTACTTAACAACTTGGGAGTAGTCCAGCTTGTAACGGTATCTGTGGCTAGAATTCTTACTAGAACACCCATTTCCCACCGAGCAACCACACTTTTAGCTGCCAACATGCTGTACATCCGGGGGCCAGAGCAACCGAGTGTCTCTCGCAGCTATGGGGATCTATTTTTAGCGCCCAAGTAGTCTCGTCAGCTCTGGACTCTTTGGAGCGGTGTTCAGGCTAGCTCACAGAGAGAACTCCATGGGGCTCTGTGCGCCTGTGTGTAATGGAGTGTCTTTCCCAGACGCCATCCCAGTATCACCAACGGCATCCTGGGCATGACCTTCCGAAAAGCTCACTCACTGCCCCGTGACTCAACTCCTTCCCTGATGAGCAAAGACGTTTTAATAAAGTGAAGTCACCCCCTGTAATTACACGTTCAGCACAACTCTTTTCAAGTTTAGCCAAGCATCCTAGAAGGATCTCTGCTTAAAAACAGTGGACTTGCCCACAGCATGTGATTTTTCATTGGCTCCGTGTGATAAAACTGGGCGAGTCAACTGTTAGCATCCCTGAAAAACAACACGCATGTGTGTTTTGAGGTAGGAGAGGAAAGCTTTCTCTAAGGCACTAAGAGATCAGCTTTAATTACCCTGTATTTTGCCGTATTTACTTGCAGAGCTGAGAGCTGTCTGTACATTTGGCTATTTAGGTCATCCTGTGTCCCAAAAAGGGATTAGAGTCTAGACCTAAGAAACTCCAGGAAGCTGGGAGAGTTTTAAACAAATTCAAGAGAAGATGTAACCCTTTAAAAGAATGCATTTTTTCTACTGTGCCTCTTTATACAAAGTGATCTCTAGTCTGGGTGAGCCAGCGACACCTGTCCTGTCTGATCATTGACAGCCCCATGTCAGGGACTGTCCTGGTTGGTCACCTTGAACTGTCCTTGATCATTGTTGTGATTACTGAACACAGGGCTTTACTGACTCCCTCATCAGAGGCTGAGGCCAACATGGTCCTTGAAATGAGCAGCAATGTGTTGACTTGACCCATCCCTGTCTGGTTGAGATGGTGGTAAATCTAGGTCTATTGCCAGGAGCAACAGGTGGGATAAACTGTCTGGACCTGGGACTGGGGAGGAGAGTTGGCTAGTGGGGACCATTGTTAAAAGTTGGTAAATTGGGCTATTCCTGGTTCATTAATAGGTTGTCAATATATGTTCTAGTCTTGTCAGCAATCAATGCCCAGAATTTACTTAATGTTATATAAAATTACAGAAGCTTTACTCCACAGAAAATAAAGTCCAAGTAAAACTTGGCATATGAACATATGCTTAGGGAATATTCACCCTTGGCCATACTTGATACAGCTGTCAACATTTTTGTTTTAATGAGGTCGGAGTTTGGTTCCAAGGAAATTCCTCTCTGTGAGTCCTGGGATGGTTTGTGGTGATGTCTCTGTATCCAGTTATCCCCAGATCCTAAGTTGGGTAGGCTTGAGTTCAAATCCATTACAGGTACCTGTAGGGCTCTAAGGAAATGACTTGGGCACTCTCTCCATGAGTGCTTCAGGTTTCTCATATATTGAGTAAAGTCGTGTAAGGCTGTTTCAGAAAACTTCTGGGGACAGCAAGGGGCTGCAGCAGTGGAGAAAGGCGATGAATGGGATTCTCTCAGCCTTGTTTCCATTCAATTTTTTCTTGTTCACTTTACTTTCTTTTCACTGTTTCTTACCATAAGCTCACGGCGGTAGCAGGCCTCGATGGTCTTCCTGTCATGACTCTGCCTGTCAAGTTCAGACTTCAAGCTCCCCTGTCCTTTAAAGGTCCCATCGGTGGAAAACAAACCCCCCGAGTTCCAAGTGAGGAATGTCTGAGTTCAGTCCTTGAGCCCCAGATAGGATGTGTCCTTCACACATGGCAAGAACAAACTGCCCAGTAGTGCACAGTGGTGAGAAACAGACATGGGCTGGAGGACTGGTCAATGGGACTCTGTGTGCGTCAGGCAGTTTCAGCCACCAGTGGCGGGTGAGCATCCCTCCAACAGGATGCACTGACTCAGCCCCCAGTGAGGGCTGAGCATCTTTCCCAGAGGATCCACTGAAAATGAGAAGAGGGTGATTCGCCAGCAGAGAAGTGTCCTGTTTGTCTCCTGTTATGGATCTCACATTTTCAGGAAGAACATGATTTAAAATCTTTTAGATGGCCAGGAGGTCTCAGCTAAGGGCAGGCTGAAAAAAAGAACTTTAAACTCCATATAGAAAACCCAAGGGTTACTCAGGTAACCAGTACTGGTTATTTCCATCACCTCCCAAGAGCCTACCCTGTGATGCTGGTTTCCTCGGGGCCGGTGGTGACTGGTCTTGCTCGCCTCCTTTCTTGTTTTCCTTATTTCTAGTCTCCAATAAGTGTGCTTGTACTTAATGGTTAAGCCGTATTCCATCTATTTTTTAAAGCAGGGTCTTAGGTAGCAAAGTCTGGCCTTGAACTCTCTGTGCACCCAAGGATGGCCTTGACCTTCTGGTCCTTGTGCCTTACCTATGCAATAATGGAATTATACTCATGTTCCTCCACCCTCAGTCTATGCAGTGTTGGGGATTGAACCCAGGCTTTGTGTGTATAAAGCAAGCCTAGACTCCATTTCCTCAGATGTTTAATAACAAATAATTGTCTACTGTAAAAGCCTAGCTTTTTTTTTTTTTTTAAGGAGCTCCAATGCCACTGTGATGCTGATGAGGAATTCCTGGATGTTGGGATGCTGAGAATCTCCGAGTGGAGGAGTCCCCAATTTTTCACATGTGGACAAGAACCAGTCACAGTAACAGAAAAAGTTAATGCAAAGGCTCTTGGTTGTACCTGTGATGATTTGTATATGCTCAGCCCAGGGAGTGGTACTATTTGGAGGTGTGGCCTTGTTTGAGTAGGTGTGGCCTTGTTGGAGTAGGTGTGTCACTGTAAGTGTAGGCTTAAGACCCTTACCCTAGCTGTCTGGAAGTCAGTGGTCTATGAGCAGCCTTCAGATGAAGATTTTGAACTCTTAGCTCTTCCTACACCATGCCTGCCTGGATACTGCCATGTTCCCATTCTGACAATAATGGACTGAACCTCTGAACCTGTAAGCCAGCCCCAACTAAATGTTGTCCTTATAAGCATTGCCTTGGTCATGGTGTCTGTTCACAGCATTAAAACCCTAACTAAGACAATGAGTATGCATGTGTGTGCACATGTGTTTGTGTGTATATAAATGCATGTTTGTGCATGTGTGTACACGTGTGTGTACCTGTGTGAATGTACATGTATGTGTGCACATGTGTATGTGTGTATGCATAAATATGCATTTGTATGTGCATATATTGTATGTGCATGTGTGAGTGTGTGTAAGTGTGCATTCAGTGTGTGTATGTTCGTGTGTGTGTGTGTGTGTGTGTGTGTGTGTGTGTGTGTGTTTGTGCGCGCGCGTGCGTGCTTAGTGTTTCCACCGTATCTTTTGGGGTATGCCTTATCCTTCTGCTCCCTGGTCTTGATAGCACATCATGTGGACTATTTGATGGATCTTCTGCAAAAGGAACTAAGTCATTGGGAGTGAGAAGCGTTGTCAGTCCCTGCCCTTCCATAGCACTGACGTCAAGAAGTTGCCGTGGTCCACATCTCCTCATCGTTCCCCATCACTGTTCTGTTCCCTCTCAAGCTGTCTGTGCAAACAAGGGAAGTGAAGTGAAGTTTGGTGACCTTCCTCAGGCTGGAGCTGGTCTCACAGAGTCCTGAGGGGAATGCTTTGTGATGCAGTTTGGTGCTAGGCCCTTTTCTGCTTTGGGACTTGCACATAAGTGCTCTGCTTTTCTGCAGGGCACAAAAAGGGGCACATTTGCTTTCTGAGTTCATTAGCTTTCCCATTGCTGTGACAGAACTTCAGCAAGGGCAACTCCAGGAAGCATTTCTTGTGCTCCACAGTTTGAGGGCATAATCCAAAGAAGCGTGTCTGAGGAAACGCTAAGTATTTAGCAAGTACAGTGAACGCTCATCAAATTCTCCAGCGAGCAGATGAAAGATACCAGGAGAAAAGGCTCCTTCTGCTGAAGCCCCTGTTTTGTGAGGGCTCATCTCCTGGTTGTTTCCAGCTAAAAAGTAAAAGAAAGATCAGGAAGAAAGGAAGAGAGGGTATTAGAACAAGAGAAAGGTGATGGGAATGGATCAGAGAAGACGCAAAAGGAGGAAGCGAGGAGGAAGTCATGGGAAAAGGAAGGAGGAAAGGGTGGGAGGAAGGATGGAAGAAGGACTCCATACAGCTGCCTTGGCTACCAGGAGCATGGCTGCCACTGGAGACCTGGCTGTCCTGGGCTCACTCATCAGGCATGTCAAGGAATTAATTATTTCCTACTCTGACACATACTCTTGTATGCCCCCTGGGCTCCTCCACCCAGATCTCCTTGACAGGGAAGACTGACTGACTGCAGGTGATGGGCTTGAGGACACAGTGTCAAAAGTTAATTAGCCAAGGCAAGGGCGGGTAGCGGCAGGTGGGGGGTGAAGAGGGAAAACTTCTTCACTGCTTCTTTGGGGTTGGTTGCTCCCTTGGGTCTTTCCTGAAGCTATGGGATGCCCAGTGCAGAGGCAAAGGCACCCAGGGGGAGCCAAACTGGGTGGGAGGTTGGCCTGGGAATTCACAGGTCTTCCTGTGGTTGGGTCTCCATTGGGTGGGCCCATTGTGATCTGAGCCTGGTGGCCATAGCCCCAGGGGAAACTTGGCAAGTGTGACTTGGAAAACGGAACACAGGGATAGATCCATGTTGATCTGTGTGGCTTTGAGGAACTTCCCCAGAAGAAGGGGGTGGGGAGTGCACTCTAGAGTAAAGGGACTTGGGTTGCAAGACAAACTTGTTTTGTTTGTTTGTTTGTTTTTAACCTGTCCTACGGCTTTCACAGCTGGCATGTTTTACACCTGAGGTAAACTGGTTGGTGCTCCAAAGGCCTTCCTGTCCATCCATGTGGGTTATGACACAACAGTCTCTCTGCTGACAGCATATCATGTTTATAGAAACTCCAAGGGAGGCACTGGGCACGGCTGACTGGATCCTGGGGAATTAAGTTGCCATTTCAACCAACCTGAGACTCCCCCCACCCTGAACTTCTAGGCAACTTCTATAGTTCTGTTCCCCAAGTGCACAGAAGCTAGCAACCAAACAAATAGAACCGGAATCTACAATGTTGCTTGAAGGGTTTAAAGTCGAGGAGGAAAAGGTAGTATGAAGAAAAGATGGCCTTTGTAGGGTTGAAAAGGAAGCCGTGTAGATTAAAGGGTTGTGAAGGCATTTGTCTTCCAGGAAGAGAATACCCCATTTGCATCCCACATAAAGATGGTATTCAAAGATGGAGGGACATGGTCACTGGCCAGAGACAGAGTCTGGGCAAATTGTTGGGACACAGCAAAATAAACCTGGTACCTAGAAGAGTAAAATCCTAATGGTTTGGGAAAAAAAAAAAGTCCTCAGATGAATAATAAAAAAACGTTTGGCCACTTGGTCACTAAGAAAAGCAGCTCAGTGCTCAGGAAATCACACCAACAGTACCGGGTCACAAATGAACCACATAAAGTATTAATGTGTCATGTGAGAAGAAGAAAACACAGAGGAGACAGTGCGAGCCTATAAATAAAACCACATCAAGAATGAACCCGTGCCATCTGGTCAGTAACGTCCAGTGCACAACAAGAAAACTCATTTGTAAGTTAACAACATTTTAAATTTCACTGCTTTCTTCTCTGTTATGAGCTATGTCAAGGTGTGAACGGAGCTCTGGCTAAGCATTGATTTCCATGTCCGTGCTGAATACAAATACATTTGAAAAAGAATTCAAGGCAGCATGTGTATTGAATTTTTAAATGGGGCCTGACAGACGTCACCTCCTCCAGGAAAACAGTGCGTTCTTCAGGGGGATTGGCTTAGTTTAACTGGATGTCAGGCTCTGGGCTGGACTGGAGTGGACTCATTGTGCTCAGCTGTGATTCCGGGCTCTGAAGAACATATATTTTTGTCTTTATTGTTATTAGGAATAAAAACACTGTGATTATAGCTCCCATAAAGAGTTGCATTTATGGGGCTGAAATTATGTTCACATGCGGTTGAAGGGAAGAGGTTCCAACCATGAGGCTTCCCTTCCATACTTTACAGAGACCAGGAGCTTGCTTGAAGAATTGAGGGCATTTTCCTTGTCAAACTTTGTCATGTTTATCTGGGGGCTGTTGTCTGCTCCTGTGGCTCTGTAAGTCTCCACAATTCCCTGTCTTCCATTTGGACGATAACAAAAGGCCCATGGCTGAGTTCAGTTGCCGTGGGGTTAGGACCAGAGTTGAGCAAGGACTTTCTGGATGCTTCCTGGGGTCCTATCCTCATCTTCATCCTGTTTCCCACCAGAGTCTGATGTGGATCCAGAAGGAAATGCTTGGTGGTCAGGGCTCTAGATAATGTACCATTGGAGCTCCGCCACAATACACTGAGGTGACATCCTGACAGGAATTGGTGGTTCTTTTATGCCAGCCGCTTTATTGATGACTTCTGACATTGAACATTCTACACTGTGATTATGCTATGGTGGTTTATCTACAGCACAGCGATGGCATTTTATAGCCCTTCGCCATTGAGCAGAACACATTCTCTGGGCACTTTAAACCTTGATGAGGCAGCTGAGGCAGGCTTTCTTCTTCAGAAGATTATTTACAACAGTTCCAAACATCATAAATTCAGAGTTGATTCTACATCATATTATTGTGTAGTATGTGAAAGTTGGAAATTTCCTTTTTAGCTTGCAGCAGAGATACTGACAGTACTTGGCTTAAATATGTTCCTGGAAAATTCATGTGTTGAAATCCCCTAAATTGTATTGAATGATACTTGGAGGAGGGGATTTGGGGGGGGGGCGCTATGAGGCAGGCTATGAGGGCGGGGCTTCCCATGATTGCCCCAATAGCTTGGCAAACAGAGAGAGAGAGATGGCTGAGCTATCATGGAACAAGATGTTCGTGTTGTAACTCCCCCAGTGATGTTCTCTATCTTGTTACAGTGCAATATGAAGGACTCACCAGAAGTCTAGCTGATGCTGAGTCTGTGCCCTTGGAATTCTCTAAAGCCTTCAGAACCACAAGCTAAGTTAACCGCCCCCACCATCCCCCTTCCCCTCTCCCTCTCTCTTTCTCCTTTCCACTTCCCTCCCTGCCCCCTCTCTCCCTCTCCCTCTCTTCCTTTCCTTCCCCCTTTCTCTCCCCCCACCCCATGTGTGTCTGTGTGTGTGTTCATTGATCTTTGTGTACAGGTGGATGCCGAGCGTGTAAGAGAGGAGGATGACCATTCCTCTCTTCATATTCTCAAGTGGTGGTTGTAGTGAGTACAGGGCAGGAGATGGTCACTGGACCTGTGTCAAGAACCCATCTCAGCCCTCTGATAGATTCCAGTATGCTCATTTGAAACAGAGAAAACCTTGTGTAAACCCAGGTCTGAAGTTGAAATGAAAAAAAAATGTTTTTAGTTTTGTTTCTAATTACGACTCAGGAATGCTTGTTGGATGTAGGTTGGATGCTATTGGAGGGGACTACAGCTGGAGTTTTGTTAGATTACACCACCCATGAATGCCCATCCTATATCTCTGTGATACAGGATGACGGTGGGCATACTGACCATTGAAGCCTTCCTCCACTGTGGGTAAAGAGAGAGTCCAGTCACTAGGACATACCACGAGAAACCTGCCTGACAACACTTGTGCCTTTCTGTGTGGTCTTGGTATACACCCTCCCCCCCCCCCCCGCTCTTATTCATAAAGTCAAGCATTTTATTACCTGGCAAAAATCATGAGTTTTTTCTTTTTGAAGAACCAGATAGAGAGCCCTGTATTCTTCTGAATATGTATTGTGTACACATGTTCCGATACCCACTTACAACACAGTTGATATATATATATATATGTTTTTAAGACAAAAATCCTGGTCTCATTGTCACACTTAAACTATTTTTGTCAAAGGGTATAAATAGATAAATCATTAAATTGCCCTCTAATGGTTTTACTTGGGTACAACTGTGTCGCTTAGACAGGTCATCATCTTGGCAACTCTCCAGGCCTGCTTTCTTGACAGCTGGAGCCACCATAATAGGTGTGGCCGTGGAGTAGACCCGGAGTCACACACGCATCACATAGATACGTGTCCCAATGGGGCCGAGGAAGCACAGTGACACCCAAGCCTGTGACCATCTGTCAGGGTGAGAGGAAGGGAAGGTACATGCACTGAATGGCCCTGTGGTTTTGTGCCAAATATAACGCTAATGTTTGTTCAAGATAAGAAAATGCTTCCTAATGACAGGCACCCATCATTCTGTCATGCTTCTCATGTCCCTAGGAAGAGGGAACAATTTGAAATAAGATTTGTTCTGCTGAAACATCAACCGCAATAAAGAAGACTCTGAAACGTTTTATTTGCCCAAGAAATATCCTGGAAGTTTTGTTTAGCTGACTAAAGAGAAAATGTAGTTAATAACTAAAGGAAGAGTAGTAAGGGATGCTTAAGGAAGGCTTAGGTTAGCTGCTTGGGGCCCAGCAAAATAGCAATTAGGTTTTGAGAACGAAGGGATTAAAGGGAGCATAAATGCAAAGCAGAAGGAAATGAACTCTGTTCTAATCTCTAAAAATGGCTTAAATAAAATGTTCATTACAGGGAGAGTTTATGAGGCAGCCAGGAGCGGCAGGGATTAGGACCCAGGGATTTAAAAGCCAGGGAAGCCACAATTGACAAGGGGGACAGAGGACTGTGTCCTGTTCCTGTCTCTGCTTGCATACCTTTCCTGTTCACAGGAATATTCACAGGAATATTATTTGAATCCAGGTTACTTTTCAAATTTGTCAGCAGTATTAATTAAAATTTTTGCCAACTGATACATTCTCAGAAAAATTTTCCTACAAAAAATATATACAACTATGTCATTCATATCCTTTTCCAAAGTCCCCTTGTATTAGAAAATTGCGCCTAAGGACTGTCTTTCGAGATGATTCCTAAATAGTTACTGCAACATGGGTCCAGAAACTGAATGAATAAGCAAATGAAACTCTAATCTTGACTGAAGGCATTTCCATAATCGACGCTCCCAGAGCCTGCTGTGAATGATGGGCGGGAGAGCTGAGGGATTTAACTTGAAAAGATTCTGACACTTATGATTTATGGCCCTGTTCCTCCCTGAGCCGGGCCCAGTATCTGCTCTGCACAGAACATGACCAGGGGAACAGGGAGTCAAAACCTCATTTAACTGTACAGGAGCCTAAACAGGGCAGTGCTCCAGGACCAACGGGGACTTAAGGGGAAGCCAAGGCTCCCTGAGGCAGAGGGTGGTGATGAGGAGGCCACCTAGGAAGCTCTGGGGACCAGGGCCAGTTGAGGGGATAGCTGCTTTCAATCTCACTCGTGGATAAACCTGGAGAAGAGTGAGCGGGCTGGCCATGTTGCTTTCCCTGTATAGCTGCTTCCTGGTCTGGTTACGACTCTTGGATCTCATCCCTCCACAGTGGCCATGCACTCTTACTAGGAGCCAAAGCACCTGAAACCCCTTTGCCACCACCTAAACCAAATTCCCAGATCTGCATGTTTCTATCTAGCTGGCGCATCGAACCCTTGGCTGTCTTCCTTCAGCTGTGCCCCTCTGTCCAAGGCTCGCACACAGTCAAGGGCTTTTACTTCTACAGCTGGAATTCAGTCATGAAGATCTCCTACAGTGGCTGCCTTCCATGAGTCCCCTGAGGATTCCTGTCTCTGCTCCCTGTGGAACATTCTGAGTCATCTGTATTGCCACCTCCTATCCCCAAGGTCTGTCACTCTGCCCAATTCCTTCTGAGACTCTGCTTAAGTTTCTACTTGGCAAGAATACACTGGGGTGGGGTGGGGTGGGGTGGGGGTATACGTGGGTACACCAGTATCCAAACAGCCTTGGGAATGGTGACCCTTCAACCACCTTTGGAAAATTAAAGTCAAAGAAATAATAAAAGAATTAGACAAGTGCACTGTTTGACTCTGTTGGACATTGGTCATTTGGAATAGGAGACAGCTCCATGATGGTCAAGTTCACCTTTGTACAGTCCTAAATAAAAGGGCTCAAGGCTTGCTGCATGAAACAGGGGGATGCTAAGGCTGGTAAAGAGAAGCTGATAAAGTACTAGACACCACCTATGCAGGTATCAGAGTCCCCACGAAAGTCTGCTGCTGAAACCAAGAGGTGATTGTTTTATTAACCAAGTGCTGTGGACCAGAACTCTAAAGGCTCAGATTAATGAGTTTTCTTCAAATTAATGGCTATACTCTATCCCACTTGTTCACACATGTATCTCAGAGTTAAATGCACTCTTACACCACAGCGAAATTTTATCCTGGTAAAGAATACAGGTTTGCAATGCATTTACTATGTCTCCCGAAGGTTAGACATATTATCCAGCCAGGAGGGCTTGCTGGGAGAGGCTCAGCTAAGCATCTCTTTTTCCTGGGCCTGGTTTCCCAGATTCATTCATTCATTCATTCATTCATTCTCTCTCTCTCTCTCTCTCTCTCTCTCTCTCTCTCTCTCTCTCTCTCCTCCTCCTCCTCCTCCTCCTCCTCCTCCTAGAGGGCAGCTAGACACACAGCATAGTCTTAGCTTCTCCTGACTCCTGTATCCTAGTGTCTTAGCAAAGATTCTTCAAGTGTAGACAATCGCTACACAAGGAACTTCGTGCATCAGAACAGGTTTTTCCTTCTCCAGCTAGGAGAGGGATCTGGGGCTGACCTTCGAGGGTGGAGGTAGACACTGCAGAATAAAGACAGCAGTGAGGTTGTGAGACTGTGAAAGGCCGGAGAGGAAGTGGGGCATAGCACCACCCTGCACCCATCCTTCACCCAGGTCCCTTCCTCAGAAGCTGGCGTGGTTAGATAGATAAGTGTTACAGGTGCTGTCACAGGGATTCCTGTCCTCAGTATGGACCCTGGAGTCTCCCAAAAGAAACTGGGCAGAGTGACGGACCTCAGGGATAGACAGGTAGCAATACAGACGAGCCAGAATGGTCCACAGGGGGTGGAGACTCGAGTCTACATGGGACTCATGGAAGGCAGTGACTGCAGCAGACCTTCAAGACTGAATTCCAGCTGTAGAAGTAAAAGTCTTTGGCTGTATGTGAGCCTTGGACAGAGGGACACAGCTGGAGGAAGACAGCGGAGGGTTCGATAAGCAGGTTAAACTGTTCAAACACAGAAGTAAGTTTCTAAGACATTTTCCAGATGTGCTAGTTCTGCAGATCTGGGTGTGCACCAGGACGCACAGGTCCAGGTGTGAGCAGTGATGTACACGCCTGAAATTGCACAGTGTTGTATGGAGCTGGGAGTGTGCAATGCTCTTGGAGGTGACTAATGTCAAGTAGTCTCAAGTAGACTCTTCTCATCATTTAAGGTGAACTTTGTCTCCCAAGTAATATGTCAAAATCTTACTCCCTCCTACCTCCAAGTGTGACATTATCTAGCCTTTACAAAGCTTATGAAGTTATAGTGAAATAGTGGCAAATAGGACTTTGTGCCTGGGCTCACCAGTGACTCATCTGGAATGACTGTTATTCTTAGGAAAATGGGAGGATGGGAGAAGGGAGGACGATGTAAGGAAGGGTTGCAGACAGACTTCCCCAGACAAGGAAAGCAGGTATCTGGTGATGCTATACACCAAGATGTAAAGGCTGGCAGTGAAACCTTAGGAGCTGGTTAGCCTGCAGCAGACCTTCGTGGGCTTTAGGGGGACCCGATCCTGTCCACTCTGGTCTTGGCTTCCAAAGTACAGAATTTACATGTGCTGCTGGTGATAACTCACCTATGCTACTTTGTCACATCAGGCACAGAAAAATAACATAATTCCATTTTCCATTTTTTTTTCTGGATAGATTACTAAGCAAGGACTTTTAATTAATTAACTTCTATTCTAAGCATAGTGATAGGCTTTTTTTTTTATTTTTGGTAATTTTGTATTTGTATACAACTTGATGTGGTCAAATTGGACAATCAAGATTATTCATAACAACTGGAATATAAAAGCTTCTACCTTGAGTTCCTGTCCCGGCTTCCCCCAGTGACAGACTGTGGCTTTTAAGCTGACAAACCCTTTCCTCTCCAAGTTGCATTTGGTGAGAATGTTTTATTGTTCCAACAGAAAGTAAGCCAGGACACACACCTCCCATGACTTAGCTTCTAATAGGCACCATGTTGTATAAGTTCAGCCACTTCCCAGTGTCATGTGGATACCTCCCTCCTTCTGTTTAGCTCTTCTTTGGATCTCAGTGTTTTATCTAACAAACTATCCTATGGTAGTTTAAATAGGTATGGACAACCCCCCCCCCTCCAAATAATCATATGTTTGAATACTTGGCCTTAGGGAGTAGCACCATTAGGAGGCATGGCCTTGTAGTAGGTGTGGAGGAAGTATGCCACTGTGGAGGTGGGGCTTTGAGGTCTCCAATGCTCAAGCTCTACCCAGTGTGACACACGGTCTCTCCTTGCTGCCCATGGATCAAGATGTAGAACTCTCAGCTCCATCACCAGTACCACGTATGCTTGTATGCTTCCTGCCATGACAGTGATGGAACTGTAAGCCAGCCCCCATTAAATGTTTGCCTTTTATAAGAGTTGTCTTGGTCATAATGTCTCTTCACAGCAATAAAACGCAAAATAAGCTACATCCTGTGTAAATCAGTCCGCTCGCTACTTTCATAGCCATACACTTGTTCCTTTAAGGAGTCAGTGGTAGGATGTTATCCCGTGTCCAGCCTATGGTCTGCTTAGCTGATTTCTATGCTGTTAATAGAAATCTGGGGGCTTGTGACACAGATCAGTTGGCTAGCATGCTCAAAGCCCTGGACTTAAGCATCGGTACAGCCCCAATTGTATGTCTTAGCACATGGCTGCAATGTTAGCACTGGGGGAGTTGAAGGCAGGAGGATCAGGAGTTCAAGGTCATCTTATGCTACACAAGATCCAGAGTTAAACAACAGGAAAATCAAACAAAGTAAGTCTGGTTGCTTAGTGTGTCAACAATTGGCCCGAGGAATGGAGTCATCGGTGGGCATAGCTTGCCAGAACAATCTCCACTCTTCTGTGTTCTCTGCCCTCCTAACAGCTTGCTCCTCACGTCTTTTACTCTATTAGTCAGGACAGTGCCGGATATTCATCTTTACATGTGATTTCCTCTCTGGGATAACTCAATTATTCTGCCTTCTGGTCCTTCATTTCCTATTAATGGGCCTGCTTGAACTTCTTGTGGGGTTTCCTCTCAGCATACGCCTTTGATTTATTGGCACTGTGTAAGTTCCTGCTTCACACTAAATTCTTCTTGCTGATTCTATCTTATGTCCTTTCCCCATAACTTTGTTCCCACCAATAAACGTTGACATTTGTTAACTACCGAGTCTCCGAAAGCTGAGCTGCAATTCCTGGCATCCATTAATCAGTCAGACTTCTCGATGAGGCTTGCTCCTCCGCTCTTAATCTTTACCATAGGACTCCGGTTCTCAGTTCTATTTTAGTCTTTAGGTTCCAGTGAGCTTGATCTGACATATCTCGATCAGTCAGTGATGTGTTGTACTTGTTATGTGCTGACGGATGTCGGAGCAGGGAGCCTGGCACTTGGACTTAATTTGCATGTCATGAGAAATTCCACTTTTTTTTCTTCAGACATTGGAGTAGGGAGGAGTGACATATGCTACCTGCCCATCTTCCCCTCTGGGGTCCTAGATAAGTGAATGGTTTTTCTTCCATGTCACAGAAGCAGGATGCTACCCAGCCTTCAGCACTGGCTCCCCATGGGAGTTAAAGAGAGAGATGCTCCTCCCCAGGACAGTTTCCCATGACCTAACTATACTGTTCCATCTTGGGACATCTAATGCTCCTCACAACCAAGGCCAACCTCATGCTCCCAAGAATGAACAGAGTTGAAATCACCAAAGTATAGCAAATAGCCACATTTCCCTATCTTCTTATACTAGTGAACCAATCCACACTGTACCTGCCAATCATGAACCCTCCTGTATCCACTTCCCTGTTTGCCATCTGACCCTGGGGACTTGTGAGAACTGTACTTGTAAATGTCCACCACCAACCAAATCTCACTGAAAGCTAGTATCCATCAGACTGAAGGTCAGACAGAAAGCAGTTCCCAGGGAAAGAAGCCTGACAAAGAACTGATCAGGAAACAGAAAGAAGGACATTAGCACCCAACCTGCATTCTCTGGTAGCTTCACCACCCCGGCCCTTTAACTTCTAGGTCCACCTCTCTTGGTTGTCTAGATAACATGTGTGGGTAGCAGAGGGATAGCCAATTATCCCATACTAGGATAAAGATATGAATTCTGGTTGTATCATCTGTAAATTTATAGATGTTACACATACTTCTTCATGCCAAAATGTCCTACCCTATAAAAATAAGACTTATAACTTAATTACTATATGGAATTATATCAACATTAATTGTGTTAGTTCAAATAATGGGCCAACAGCCACGTCTGTTGCTCAAGAAATGGTAGTTAATTTTATTGAAATATAAGGTTAACTATCTAAGCAAAAGCTACTATGATCTTGTGAAGCTCATGCAAGAGAATTCAGAAGGCGGCAGTCGGTAGTTGGCCTGCCAGACACCTCGGCATGCATAGTGTTGCTTAATAAACTAGAGGGTTACTCTGATGAAGAGCGTTTCTGGTGCTGAGTGCTTTCTGGAACTCTTAGAACTGTGGTGAAGTGTTTATTGATGATAAGTATGGTGGCGGGGGTGGGGTGGAGGATATTGATGTTGATTCGTGGTTTCAGAAATTTGATACTCGATTGCCTCTGTTGTTCCGGAACCATGGTGAAGTGTATCATCATGGTGAAAGGGGACATAAGGTGGCTCACCTTATGGTGACAGGAAGCAGAGAGGTGGAAACAGGATAAAATGATGTACTGCCTCTAGGATCCCACCACTGACTCCTTTCCCCCAACCAGACTCCACCTTCTAATTTTCACCGGCTTCCACTCAGAGCTTTAAGTTATGAATCCATCATTGGATTGAACCATCATGAGGTCAACGCCTCCAGGAACCCGTCACTGCCCCACACCCCACCTGAATACTGCTCTATTGAGAGCACACGAGTCTTTGGAGGCCGTTTCATATCTAACCCATAACAGAAGCTTACGTTTGGCTACAGAGGACAGGGACAAAAATAAAAAATAAAAAAACATAAAAATGAAGCGCTAAAGACGTGTGGTGAGCTAGGCATGGGAGTGAGGCAGGGAGATTGCTCTAACGGTTTGAGGTCATCTTAGGTTACAGAGCAAGATGCCATTTCAAAGCAAACAAAACATAAGATCGTCAACAGGAAAAATTGCCATTAACAAAATATGTTCTGATCTATAACGCAGCAGTGTTCTACAAGATGGTGGCAGTCAAAAGCTGTGTTCCATGTGCGGTAGCCTGAGCTTCCTCCTCACACAGCTTCTAGACCCCACATGTGAGGCTCATGATGGATTTGACAGCAGCAAAAGGGTTCTGAACAACATGCAACAACCACAGATTAGTCCAGAATTAAGTGACGAATCTGAAGGGTTTCTGGTAGTGTGTACCTGTGTGTCAGTATGACTCATGGCCGCTGTGGTTCTAAGCATGGCATGCTCACTTTACACTGCTCATGCAGCCCCGCCACCCAGCATCCACGAGCACTGCCTGAGAGTCCTCAGCTCCGCGCCAGCGCTGTTGTAAGCTATGGAGCGTGGTGCTTTTCTGCACATGCGCAGTCCTCTGCGCTGACAGCGCCATAATGGCTTAATTTCAGAATATGTACTTTTCATGTTTCCCTAGGGTCACCTGCTTAGCATGTATGTTTCTGCTATGTCTTGGGACTATGCTATATAGAACACTTGATTACCAAAGATATTGTTTGAGTTGACAACTTGAGTTTCATAAAAGTTTTTTTTTCATTAAGTTTTGGCTTGGGATTAGTTAGATTCTGAAATATTGTTAAACATACTTGTATTACCTCCTTTTGTGCATTTATAAGAAACCATCTTCTCAATATTAACAAATATAAAATCCAGACATCAGTCAACTCTGAAAACCTCGAAGGAGCTATACATCCTGCAGATCCAATATTCAGATCATATTTAATGATTTATATAAAAATAAACAAGCAGATCCATCCCGTGAATATGCAAATTAGATCCATCTATAGAGGTAACAGTAAAATAATATGTATACCAAAGAATCGTTTTAAAGCAAATGCCTTTATGATTTATTATCAGTAAACATCTTATTTATGTATTTGTTTTGCCTATGTATATTCTCAAAGTTGGGTAAACACTTCTGGATAAAAGTGGTTTAATAACCTTGCTGCAGAGAAAAAGTACCAGGGTGCACATCTGTCCACTCATCTGCAGCTATGATTATATTGATAGGATGGACAGACATGCATCATTCTCTTGATTTATTATGGCTCATGTGATTATGGAAGCCGGAGGTCCCCTAACCTGCCATCTGCAAGCTGGACAACCAGGATTTTCAAAGTCTACATGTACCAAAGATGGAGGTCTGGGAACTGGAGATATAGACACGGGAAGCTGTGGTGTCAGCACTTGATTCCTAATTTTGGGAACCAGAAGCCCGAGTGGCAAGGGAGTGAGAAGATGGCTGTCAGCTTGAGAAGGGGGCTCACCCTCTTCCTCTCTCTTCTACCTGGACCCTCGATGGACCTGAGGGGACACGCCTGCCTTGGGGGGAGGGGAAGTATTCTTCAGCAGCTCCATGATGCAAATGCTGTCTTTTTCAGAAATGCCCTATGATACACCTAGAAATGATGCACTACTTACTATGTGGATATTTCTTAGTCCAGGCAAGCTTAATTTAAAATTAACCATTATACCAAGGGATATATTGGAAGAAGACAGAAAAGGTTTCCAGAGTGAAGAAGGCCACTGTGGGGTGGGCCAATGGGGTCCTCATGGGCGAGTCACAACATTAGATGAGCTGTGTCTAAAGCGGGATTCACTGTGGCCTACTTCTGCAGGGAAAGGTAGGATTTTTGCAGTGGGAGCCTGGAAAAATCTAGAAACCTGCACCAGCCATGGTGTCTATGTGGACAAGAATCTCACCAGCAGTTTGGACTCAGGTCAAACACAATATAAATAGGCAGGGCTCCTGGCAGGCTTGGAGGGGGGTCTAAGGCAAGAACCTTCCAGACACCCTTGAGATATTAATACCTGAAGCTTGTATTGATATTAATATACAGGCCCCAGAGTCCCGTGACAGATCACTCAGGCAGGAACACTTGACAGCTATATTGCTTTATTCAACTCCTTGTCCATACCAGAGATATATACCCCGGAATTCCATTTATAAACGCCAAGGCCAGATGAAAGAATTGTGGGCCACTTCAGTGGAAAATCTAAAATGCAATTTCCAAAATTTCACAAGGGATCTTAATGGAGTTTATTTGGAAAGAAAATAAATCAGTAGGCAGATGAATCTAAGTTTGACTCCCAAAACACAAGCAAAAAGCTGGGCGTGGTGGTGCCTGCTTGGAATCCCAGCCCCCCGGGAAGGCAGAAACAGCTGGATCCCTGGGGCCACTGGGGGGGCATTTTCACCTAATTGTCCCCTTTTTATTTCTAAAAAGACCCTGTCTCAAAAATCAAGGTGGATAGCTCCCAAGGAGCAACACTAGAGATTAGCTTCTGGCATATACACACACACATACACATGCACCCTTACAGAGAGCTTGCACATTCATGAATGTACACATACACACACACACACACAGAGAGAGAGACACAGACACACGTGTGGAAGAGGGAGAGAGAGAGAGAGAGAGAGAGAGAGAGAGAGAGAGAGAGAAAGAGAGAGAGAAAGAGAGAGAGAAAGAGAGAGAGAAAGAGAGAGAGAGGCAGAGAGAGAGACAGAGAGACAGAGAGAAGTACTCAGACTTGCTTTCTTCAAAGATAAAGCTTCCTGCGTGAGTTGGGGAAGCAGGTGGCTGGGGTACGGATCAGGCAGGATTTGGAGCAGCAGTGAGCTAGTGGCAAATCACCAGAGTGGTGGGTCAGTACTACATTAAAGGGAAGGGCTTCACAGTTAAAAGGGGGCCTTACTTAACATTTATGAGGGGCTTGACCTGTGGGAGGAATGTTTCCTTTGTGTGTATGAGTTATTATGATCTGAGAACTTATTAGTACAAGCATATGCATGTGTGCAAGCGGGCATGCATACATATGTGTGCATGCATGCCTTTCCCTGACTGATTCCCATTTTTACATTTGGAGACAGGGTCTCTCAGCGCACCTGACACTCATTCATCTGGCTAGGCTGTTTGGCCAATGAGCTTCAGGGATGAGCCTGTCTCTTTTCCACCCTCCCACCTCCATGCGGGGGTTAAAGCTTTTTATGTGCATCCTGGGATCCGAAGAGAGCTCCCATGCTTTTGCACTGAGCACTTTATCTACTGGATGGTCTCTGGCCCAGAGAAAAGTCTTTCAGAGGGAGAGTGAGAAGACCCAGCCAGAAGCCTTCATGTTCATTCTCGTTGCTGAGTAAGTGCGTGTTTAAAGTGGCGAGGCTGCTAAAGACACATGGAAGACATCATCTCCATGCTAGAATAAACATGTTAGAATAAACATGCAATTTCTTTGCATAATCTCTGCTTGGTTGGAGTTAGGTAGTAATGTGTGTCATCCCATGGAGGGATAATTCTGGCAATGGTATTTGAGTACTGGCCTTTTCTTTGACACTATTACTGATGTAAATGGTGCCCGAAAGTCTAGAATTGGTGTTCAGTGTACAGGTGCCAAGTCCTGAAAGGACCCTGAAAGGCTTTTCTTTGTCTATTGTTTGAAATAAACACATTATATACTTGCATTAAATAGTGAGAATAACTGAATTAAAAGATAATCTCATTCTTATATAAAATTGCTATCAATAACATGGAATATATATTGTCAAACAGTCACCCAGTAGAATTGTGCAGGTGGGAGTAGTTATCTTTCCTGTAAATTCTGAAAGAAGTATTGTGAAGATACAAGCTGCTCCTACAGAGAACCCGAGTTCAGTGCACACCTTTACACATGCGGGCAGGTATGCATATACACATACCAAAATAGACTCTTAAAAATAGTGTCAAGAAATTTATCCTTCAGATAAAATACCTTGTCATTTGAAGGCTAGAATCTCTTTAAGAAGAGATTTTAGAAGACAGAGACAAGAGAAGAAAAATTGATGCCCATTTTTGTCAGAGGCTGAACATTGAGTTGCTGATAGTCTGTGGTCTTCTCAGCCATGACCACACCCCTCCCCCATGTGTTATGGTCTTGTGTGCAAATATGTGCACAAGTTTGCTTGCCACGAGTGCACATGTGGAGGTCAGGTGCTGGTATCGGTGTCTTCCTGTTCCACCTTATTTTGAGACAGGATCTCTCACTGAACCTAGAGCTTTGCATTTCAAATAGACTGACCAATGAGTCCCCAGGCATTGCCTGTCTTCCTGGCTCCAGAGCCGTGACTAGCTTTCACATAGGTTCTGGGATGTGAGCTCAGGCCATCGGGCTTGCTCAGCAAGCACCTTACCTACTGAGCCATGCTCCAAGTCCCCAGCCTTGTTACTATTGATCTGATTTATGATTGGAGCTCTGAAGAAAACAGACTTAATCAGTGTCCTTGCTGTTTTCTGGATAGAATTTCCTTCCATACTCAAGACTCTGAGGGAAACACTCACACGCCTAGGTCGTGCCACATGCCTGATGCTTCCCTTCAGGGTTGCTCTCCATCATTCTGCAGACCATGGCTTGCTTGGCTTTGATGCAGAAGCTACTCACTACCCAACCATCACACAAGATGTCCCCCAGAACTTGCTTTCTCCACTTGGGTTCTCATCTCTGAGTGTTTCTCCTATCTTCCAATGATGCTATCAGCACACTTCCATCTGTGGATTAACATATTGATTAGTTTTGCTGATTTTTTCAGTGACTGAATCCACCACACAGGGAGCAGGTCTGCAGCACAAGAACATCTTGGGGAGACACATTTCATAGCTGAACTGTAACAACAGTGTGTTCTGCTCTTGAACTTTGGTGGATGTGGGAGACCCTAGAGCAGTGGTTCTCAGCCTTCATAATGCTGTGACCCTTTAATACAGTTCCTCATGTGATGACCTCCCAACCATAAAATTATTTTCTTTGCTACTTCATAACTGTAATTATGCTTTTGTTATGAATTATAATATAAATACCGCCATTTTCTACTGGTCTTAGGTGATTCCTGTGAAAGGATCATTCACCTCCAAAGGGGTCACAACCCACATTTCGCCAGGTAGAAAAGGTTCTTGAAGACGAAACAGAGGCAGAACAGAAGGACGAAGAGGTTAATCCTGCCTGCTGAGGGTTAAGTTTATACCTCAAGCTGTTTTCTGGGCTTTTTGCTGTCATGCGTTTGCTTAGATGACTTTGGATCTGCCACTGTCAAGCAAAGAGTGTGCTGGATAGTCTAGGCCAACTTCACACAAACTAAAGTCCTTTGAAGGAGGGGACCTCAATTTACAAAATTAGTGATTGGTAGAGAAGAGCCCAGTCCCTTGTAGGTGGGGCCACCCTTGGGCAGGTAGCCCTGGATTCTATAAGAAAGTAGGCCGAGCAAGCCAGTAAGCAGCATCCCTCCATGGCCTCTGCATCAGCTCCTGCCTTTAGCTTCCTGACTTGTTTGGGTTTCTGTTCTGATTTTCTCGAATGAACTGTAATATGGAAGTGTAAGCCATAAAACCCTTTCCCCCTCAACTTTCTTTCTGGTCAAGGTGTTTCATCGCAGTAATTAAAAACCCTAACTAAGTCAAAGAATATTAATCCACTCAGATGGTACCATCAACAGCATATGCGACTGAAGGTTGAAGAGACCCATTTTGTGCTATCCTATGGAGAATACACAGCTGAGGCAAAGCAGAGTTCCTGCCCTCGGGGATGCTCAAGTCTAACCTATTGGAATTCAGTTCCACCCCACAGAAGGGTTAATTCACTCTGGCATCTCCAGAAGCTCTGCAGAGATGGAGGTATTAAGATTCTTGCCACCTCCTGCACCCCGCTGTCTCCTGTGATTGCTTCTGGCAAGGTTTAGGTACATAAAGTGCTTGTTGGCATAAAGTAACAATTTTTGATAATGTGTTGAGTGAGTGATTAATCAGCATTTGAGCTCCCTGTTGGAATGTTCATCACTGGTAATTTTTTTTATTTTGCTTCGAACTCTGAGTACTTCATAAAAATTTGCTAATGAATAACAGCCTTCTCCTGCTAAATGCAAGGTTCTTGAGAAAAAGCCCATGGGTTGAGGGATCTGATGGTTGGGATCCTCTGCAAATCGAAGCCCACCCCTTTGTGGAAGGGACTTTGGTGGGAATCCTTAATCTCCCTAGGCTTTGTCTCCTTCCTAGGACATGAGCTTAATCACGCTAAGCACACAGATTCCATGAAAGGATTAAATGCTTTAGGGTTTGTAGGTCTTTAGCAGCATTTCACCTGTCATAATTGCATAAATAGTGGACTAAATTTTGCCAGAAGTCTTGCAATCTTAACTAACGGGAAACAGTGTCTACAGCTGTAAAGTGTCTTGTCAGCGGCTCCGTTCTCTCTGCACCATCTTCCTAATAAATCACTTTAAGTTGCTTTGACATTATTTATGTAGATTTATTTGTCAATTAAGCTTTACTCATCTGAAATTATAAAATGATGTCTTTTAATTGTAAATTTATGCAGTCCCAAACATGAAAAGCAAAAGGCAATAATTTGTTTAAGTCCTTCACTTTAGATATAGCATGGTTTAGAAGTAAGGTGAACTTTTGTGTGCTTGAATGAATGGAGAATTCATCAGTTTGCATGTCTGCATGTGTGTGTGTGTGCGTGAGTGTGTGTGTGCGTGAGTGTGTGTACCTTACTGAATGTATGGTTTTATAGTTTATGTGTTCCCTTATGATAACACCACAAGCATTTATACAAATGGAGTGTTTGGGTATATTTGGATATTTTTGTTGGTGGTGTTGAGATTTACGAAGAAGATGTCTTGGTTTCTGGTAGATTCCAACCTCTGTCAGCAGAGATATCATCCAGGGAGCTTGGATGATTCTTTATGCTAGCAGTTTGCCAGCACTCATGCCTAGTTACCGCGTTAAAGTGCATAATTGCTGCGTGAGGAGGAGCGCTCACTTGGGTTTAAAGCTATGTCTCATCGCACCATGCATTGTCTAAAAAAGCATGTATTTTGACCTTTAAATACTTTATATTTTCCTCTTATTATGACTGTTCACAAGAACCCTTTCTCATTTTAGATTTCCCCCACTCGTTTGTAAATCAGAAACCAGTGTTAAAAAAAAAACAAAAAACAAAACAAAACAAAACAAAACAAAACAAAAAACAGAACAAGCGTCCAAAGCATTGGGACCGCATCTACTTCAAAATCAATGTTTTTCCATTTCAAATTTGCCAAAAGAAAAATTCATATTGACAAACATTCTGTTTTGACATATACTGACGTTTCAAAAATGGCGATCATCATTGAAGATGAAAGAATTCTAAGTGCAAGCCAATGCCAGATTTTATCCCTTAAAATGTTCTAAAATTTTCCATTTAATCCAGCTCTATTACTGTGAATTTGTTTTAAAGTTGCCTCAATATGAGGAAGTTGACTGTAAAAGCTGGATTTGCTTGAGGAAGACGGAGGAACCAGTGAGGGGACAGGAGTTGGGGGGTGGGGAGACGGCTGTGAATTGGAGGGCTCTCTGTACCGCTCACCGTCCTTTCAGGCCTGACGCTGAGTCCACGTTTCTCACGTGTTGTGTGTGGAACGCCTTACGTCCCACTTCTGCACACTGCGAAGTCTGGGAGCATGTAGCTCTCCCTCATACAGCAGCATCTCACCTCATTAGAATCAGACGTGGACTGAGGTCTGCCTGGCTTCATGGCAGGGGTCTACACAGCCCCTTCTTCACAGCGGGAGCCCGATGCTCTGTTCTAAGATAAGTGGTTCAGGGACACAAAGATGGGGTCTGGAAAATTCAATGGAACACGGCGTAAGTTTACACAGAAGCATCTGGAATGTTGATGCTTTAGAGAAATATGCAGCTGAACCAAGTTGAGCCCATGTCTATAGGACACACCCTTCCATTGGCCCTCCTTCTTTTATTCTGAGCCTCACCTCCCCAACTTTAATCACAGAAAATATCAAAGAGTGAAGAGAGATAACTTGCTTCTTGCCCTGTGGGGAAAAGTTGGAGTGGTGCCTCAAAGAGCAGATCTGGCTCTGTTTTTCTAGTTACTGGGTCTCCTTCCTAGGGATCCCAGTCAACCTTCCTCTCTCCTCCCCTGTCTCTTCCTCTCTTCCTCTCTCTTATATTTCAAGAACAAACCCTTTTAATAGACAGCCTCACATAGCACACTCTTGCAGACTTTAAACTTGCTATGTAGTTGAACATGACCTTGAACACACAGCCTTTCTGGCAGTGATAATAGGGGTCTAGGCTCTGTTTCCAGGTTCTTGTTCTCTTTTACAAATAATAAAAATCAAGTCCCACATCAAATTGTAACAAAAAAAGCAATATAGCTTTATTAGAGCTGAGTGAAAGTACAGATTAAACAAATATATACAGTATGTCCAAATAATTTTTAAAATTTGTATTTTGATACAGGTCATTTATATGTTGTTATAAATTCATAAAAATTGGAGGGCTTCCTTTGCTGATTTTAAACTTAATTATACTGTCCCCTGGACATAAGCTTATACAGTTTTATTCTGTGACATAGTTTTGAGATTTTTCTTTAGGAGTTAGTGTATAATGAAATTTCATAATGTTCTTTTTAGGGTAATTTGATACCTGGGCTTTTCATATGTGTACTGACTGTTTTCTTTTCTTCATCCTTTTAAGTATATTTTTAGTTGAAATAGAATTATGTTTCCTATTCCACTTCACTTTCTGCCTTCTAGTCCTTCAAGAACTTTCCTTCCAACCTTTCCCAAGACACCTCATCCCAAACTCTCGAATTTATAGTTTTTTTCTTTACTCATGCTAATGCATATATGTGTATGTACCTGTGTACACAAACATAAATACAACCCGCTGAGTCCACTTTTGCTGATGCTGTGTATGTGGTGGCAAGGTCAACCATTCTACTTTAGACAATCAATTAAGAGGCTCATCCCTGGGAGAGGCTAATTCTCCTGCTGGCAGTCATTAGTTGCCTGTAGTTGTTTAGGGTGAGATTCTGTGAGAATTTTTCCCTTCCGATCAGTATGCCTATCGATATTGTCAATGTTCCAGTCTTGTTTATACAACCATTTCGAAGAGAGACTTGCAGTGTAGACTTCCTGGTATCCAGCTCTTACAGCCTTCTGACTATCCTTTCTCGTGATCTTCCTTGTGCCATAGATTCAAGAGTTTTGATGGAGATATCAGGGCTAGGCTCCTTATGATCTGTTGATCTCTGCATTGTGTCCAGTTATGGGTTTTTTTCATTAATTAATTTATTAATTCACTTTACATTCTGATCCCAGCTCCCATCTCCTCCTTAGTTCTCCTTCACACAGTCCCTTCCCCCATCCCCCTTCTCCTCTGAAAAGGGAAAGCCCCCTTCCCATCCCCCCACCCTCAGTAAGAATCTACCGTGGCGCATCAAGTCACTGCAGAACTAGGCACATCCTGTCCCACTGAGGCCAGACAAGGCAGCCCTGTTAGAGGAACAGGATTCACAAGCAGGCAACAGAGTCAAGGTCAACTCCTGTTAGTTGTTAGGGGGGCTGCATGAATACCAAGATGCACATCCACTATGTGTATGTGCAAGAGGCCTAGGTTCTGCCCATGTCTGCTCTTTGGTTGGTAGCTCAGTCTCTGGGAGCCTCGAAGGGTCCAGGTTAGTTGACTTTGTTGGTCTTCTGTGGATGGGGGTCCCTTAAGTTCCCTCAATTCCTCCCCCAACTCTTCCATAAGACTCCCAAGCTCTGCCTTGTTGGGAGCTATTAAGACAATGCTATTGTCCTGATCTCTGAATTGGGCCTCTCCCCCCCCACCAAAAAAAAGGGGGTCAAAAGCAGGCCACCGACGCACCGTTCCGAGAACAACCACAGAATGTTCCAGCCCTAAGTCAGCGCCAGATGTCCTGACCACACCCTGATAACACCAAGCTCCTGCTTCCCTGTGTAGCTGCCAAAAGAAAATTTTCTACTGTCCTACCCCTCCCACTGATAAGTACTTGTACTTCCCCTTTTGCTTGTGCATTTAAGCCTTGAGCCTTGCTGAATACAGTTGGGAGCTTGATGCCACTCAGAATGTTTCTGTGTCGTTCTTGCACTTGGTCCTCGTCTCTCTCTATCCCTCCATTTGGTTATTAGGAGAAGGTCCCCTCGAGACCCTCGAATAACTGGACCTGCTGGACAGGTCACTGTCTAATGTTTGGCTATTGTCTCTGCATCTGTTTCAATCAGCTGCTGGGTGGAGTTCAGAGGACAGTTATGCTAGGCTCCTGTCTGCAAGCATAGCAGGATCTTAAGTCAGGCTGGTCATTGGTCAGCTATGGCTTTCTGTGGTGGTGTCTCTCTTAGTCACTGTTGTATTGCTATGTAGAGACACCATGACCACAGCAACTCTTCTAAAGGAAAACATTTAATGGGCTTGCTTACACTTTCAGAGGTTTAGTCCGTTGTCATCTTGGCAGGAAGCCTGGGGACAGACAGGCAGACATGGTGCTAAAGAAGCAGCTGAGAATTCTACATCTGGATTTGCAAGCAGCAGGAAGAAAGAGACACTGGGGCCATCTTGGTTTTGAAATTTCAAAGCCCACTCCAGTGACACACTTCCTCCAGCAATGCTACACCTTCTCTAACAAGGCCACACCTCTTAATCTTTTCAAATAATCCTACTTCCTGGTGACTAAGCATTCAAATCTATGAGCTTATGGGAGCCATTCAATTCAAACCACCATTATATCTGCTTTCTTTAGAAATAAGCTTCTTTGATGAGAGGTGTTGAGTTCACATATGTGTGGTCATAAAAGTTTAGAAGGTAGTAGGGAATTATGTTCATCTAACAAACTGGCCCGTAACTTCACAAGGCCTTGAAGGTTGGTTAGGTTTCTCTTACTAGGTATGCTTTCTTGTCTGCTGAGTCAAATTAGATAGCTGTTGGTTACCACCAACTTGTGCCTGCCACTTACTGCTCCTTTATGGAAGTCTGGCCATGCTGGTAAGTATCGTTCATCGGTGTTGCAGCTGGGTGGAAATAATTATAATCACTTCTCCTTTGTAACTTGCATAATATTTTCTGGTACCATGGAAAGTAGACCACAAAGAGGAGGCTTTCAAGTCAGATTCAACTCCAATCATCCAAGTCCTGTGTCCTACCTGTGGTATCTTGAGCAACAGGGACTGGCCTCCAGCCTCTGAGAGGCAAACAAAGGCAATGGGAACAGCTTAGTCTGTTTTGTGAATTACTTTGATTATCTGACCAGTGTCTTGAATGGAGGTTTTTCATGCCTGTAATAGGGCTTTTAATAGTCTTTGTTTCTTGTGGGAACATGGTTAGCCCAAGGGATTCAACTTCCTTTCATACACACACACACACACACACACACACACACACACACACACACACTACTGAGTGTGTATAATTTTAGGTGAGTATAAACTACTTCCTTGAGGCTTTATCAAACAACCTTGTGTTGCCTGTTAGACACTGACAATGTGTGTTACAATCCCCTGTACTTTTGTGGTCTCCTCACCATCTCTTTACATCCAACTGGCCTCCACACTAGTCCCCTCCACACTAGTATCTGCTCACCCCAGCCCTATGAAGCAGCTTGTATTTATGAAATACATGCATGGAAGGAAATTCCCAGGTCAGTACACAGTGTTCTTCCACTCAACCAAGGCTTATTAAATACCCAGGAAGTATCATACATTGTTCTAAGACCAAGGCATGTAACCACAAACAAGACAATTTCTAAGCTCTCGTGGTATGTGTGGACAGATAATAGAACCCAGATAAACAACTTCCTTTGCTATTATCAATATTAAGTTAAAATTCCTGAATACTGGTATGATTTATTCCCAATTACTTCCCCAGCCTTTCTCGTCAGGTCAGCTCAGCTCTGAACACAGAAAGACATACTCTTAGTCCCTCTGAAACCCTCTGATGTCACAGCCCTGGGCAGTTGCATAATGTGCATTTGACACTGTCTTGGCTCCACCCCTTACCAGACTGACACCCTGGTGACTTCTCAGTGTCCTTGTCCACACAGCTTAGATGGCCTGTCACCCGGGAAGCCCCAAGTCCATTGTCCTAGTTAGCTTTCTATTGCTGCTATAGAATACCCTGACAGAGGCAACTTTAAGGGAAAATGCAGGAAAGTCAGGGGAGCAGCATCCTGGAGTTCTTGGTCACGTGGTGTCAATCAGAAGCAGAGAGGAATGAACGTACGAGCATCCGCTTGCTCTGTTTGCCTTCTGCATACTTATCACAAGGCCTGGCTCACATTTCCAAGTTTCCAAACATCTTTCTTCTTGATAGACCTGATATTTTACCCAGATAGATAAATAAGCTAACTCTACAGTGAGTTCTAGTCACAGTCCTACCCAGAAGGATGAATTCATTCTAAACCAGGTCTGGGGTGCTGGCAAAATGGATGCTTCAGCAGTTAAGACTACTACTGTGCCGAGAAGCCTTGTTGGGCTCCCAGCACCCACACTGAGTGGCTCATAACCATCTGTAACTCCAGCTTCAGGAGATCTAATGCCCTCTTCTGGTCTCCACGGACACCTGTACTCACGTGAGTATACCTTCACACACAGACGCACATACTCACATATAGATTAAAATAACTTAGTTTTAACAATCTTTTCCTATTTAGTTTTTATTCATAATCATAAACTTAACTCTGCAATCCAGCTAGACTTCGAGGGGACTGAGGAAATTTTGGAACCCAAAGAACTTCAGTGAGAGCAGTGGTTGCAGGGCATTGTGAGCAGATGGGGGTGGAGATGGTCACCCAAGCTGCAGAAGGAATGGACTGGTAGGTACCATGCCTACAAGTCTAAGGAGTTAGAGTTGTCCACAGTCAGAGATGGTGACCTTTCTGCTGGTCTGGCCACTGCTGGACACAAACTGCTCGTGGCTTCTACAATGCTCATGTCTTCTCTCACCTTCTCAGTGACCATATGCTTGCCTCCCAGCCACTCAGCCTAGGCAGTGCACATAAACTGAGAACCATTTGGGCTAGGTCCAGCATTTGTCATGGACATTATGCTAGGATCTGTATGCTTCAGGATGGAGTCCTCACCCTCAAATTTCTCCACTTAAATGGACCTGCTGCCGGTGCCGATATGGTGTGCAAAATCAGCACCCTGATGTGTGAGTCTTGGAATGCTTTTGTGAGAGGAGGAATCCTCCTATCCGAATCCTTCCTCCCCAGTGCTCAGAACCAAAGTTCTCTGCTGCGTTTGGAAGTTTGTCTGCAAACAGCTTGAAGAAGACATGGCCCAAAGGCTGTACTCAGCTGTGATGTCAACACAGTGGAGCTGACCTCGGTTGTGTGACAGGGGATAGTGACAGCAGGGGACAGCTGCATCTGCAACGCCATAGAACCAGTTTTTAACTTTAATTTTTTTCTTTAAATCATGGCTAAGGTTGGGATTTCTCTCCTTTGTGGAGCGGCCCCTCAGCTAGGGAGGCGGCTTCACAAGTAGATGGTGTGGTAGAGATGTCCAAGCAGGCTGGGTGACCGAGTTACTGAGCATGCTTATCAGATTCATTCACACTCTCTCCAATCTTTGACTTTTTCTTACTCAGCCATGAAAAAAAAAAAGTCTAGTAAACATCTTTAACACTGAGCCCTTTGCAGTAAGTTCATTTGTTTCAGTACTGGTGTGGTACCAACAGAAATTCAAGTCAGAGGCACCCTTGTTTTGCTTGGTAGTGTTTGTCAATGCATGGAGCCCAGGCTGCCTCCTCCCGGAATGGTGGCTTGCTGTGGGCTGACCATCCCCACAGACAGGCTCTTCCGTGTCTGTGTCTGTGTCTGTGTCTGTGTCTGTGTCTGTGTCTGTGTCTGTGTCTGTGTCTGTGTCTGTGTCTGTGTCTGTGTCTGTCTGTGTCTGTGTCTGTGTCTGTGTCTGTGTCGTCTGTGTCTGTGTCTGGTGTAATTGGGAGCAGTCACCATTGAATCCCTGGTGTCAGGGTAAGTTGTCTACTGCTGCATGAGTTCAGCCTATGAAATCGATTTGCTATCGTTCAGGGAGTGTTGTTTTGTAAAAAGAACAATGTGAAGTTCTTGTATTATTTATGCAAGTGTTGCTCCGGGGCAAAGTCTGCAGCAGGCTTGAGCTGTTTTGGCAGTTCTTCCCATCTTTGAATCAGTGAGGATATCTCCCGATTCCTCTCAACAGCTGAACCGTTTGCAACAGTTAGCCTTTGCTGCACGATAACCCACCTTAGCCCTTAGCCGCTTAAACAGCGGCCACTTAGTCAGCTAGCTTGTAAATGGGTGTTGGATTCATGCGGGTTTTCTAGTTGCACTGGAATTCACACTAGCAAGTGTTCTAGGATCAGTTAGGGGTGGGTGGCCTGAGCTACAGCACCTGGCTCGTGCTGACCAGACAAAGTTCTCAGAGAACATTGGGATCATAGAAGACACCTCAAACCTCCATTTAGAACTAGCATGAGGTCAATTCTGTTACATTTTAACTGGCCAAAACAAACCACAGGCCCAGCCTTGACTTCAAAGAAGGGAAATAGGCCCCGCTTTTTGAGGGCAGAAACTATAAAGTCATATCCAAAATGCAAAGACATAGAGAAAGGATAAAATATGATGTGTGGATTTCAAGGTAAAGATACTAAGGTTGAATAAATGCATTGGCTTCTGATCTGTCCTGAATCCCCACTAAGATGAGTATGTACAATACTTAAGATTAAATGGAGAAAGGAGATGTCAAAGGGTGAGACTGGGAAGCTGGAGACAAGTGGATGAGTGACAAGAGAACCTAGATAGCATCCTTGAATCAGCAGAGAGAATGGGGACAGCACTCACCAGATTCAGCGATATTTGAGATGTCGTAGGACTCTAAGTCTGTTTAGACAGAAACAGAGTTCCCAAATTTCCTGTCCACCATGATGGGAGATCAGAGGGAAAGGAAGCTGCCTGTAAAAGCCTGACTCTCAGTGTCAGCCACAGAAGAGCTCAGAAGCTCCTGATAACGAGAGAGTAAATCAGAATGAACAGAGAGAACATGGAGGCTGCAGGCCTCCAGCGGCACTGACCTTGCAGAACTGTGGCAGAGCCAAGCCTTTCTCACAGGAAGTTCCTGCATTGGGAACTTGATCAGTCCAGGAGGGAACACCAAGAAACCCTGATGTCTGTCAATGAGCAGACTGGGCTCCCCACAGTACCCCATTCTCACTTATAGACAAACAGCCAACACCACGACATCTTAGGTGATGTGTAGTGTGAGACCCTGAGACTGTGGTAAACACACACAAAGCCAATGTAAGGAACTTCAAGTTCCAAAGGGGGACAAACTTTTAAACTCTCTATACCAAACAGCCTTCATTAGTACCTTCATGCAGATGAGATGGCTGCATATGCCTAGGGGGAAACTTTCAGAGAATGAAATGTTACCTGTGGAAATCATAGTCTTGACACAGGCGCTGTTGGCGAAAGCAGAAAACAGTGCTGAAGAGTTTGCAGGAAGTGAAATAGGAGACTCCATGATTCTTGAAGCTTCTCAGATAAACACTGGTAGCATCCGTGTGATTAGGACATATAAGAACCTAGGATTCTTCAACAGCTATATCGGAGTTTGAAGGACAGATAATCAAGTATGAATGTCGTTATATTAAATATTTATTCCCAGTTGGATCATTCAGTTCCCAGATAAAAGATGCAAAATTTTTATATTTATAATAAGCTTTTAAAGAACTAGAGTTTGGCAGATAGCTACCCTCTAAGCTATTAGTATCTACTACCCTATCAATAGCTCTGAGATATGACTTGCCATGTTTGGCCAGGGCCTCTCTTACTCCAACTGACTAGCTCTCATTGGGGGCAAGGTTTCGTACCATCACTTGGTGTTCGTTAGGATTTCCTTCTCCCTGGGGCAACCAGGACCATTACTCAGCATTATAATATATAGCAACAGACCAAACCTCAACAGAATGTAGAGGGGGAAAAAAAAAAGACATTTTTAAACATGTGGTTTCTCAAAAGGTTTAGCTTTCATGCGACAGTTCTTAAGAGCCCCTGGAAGATGTGTCCCATCAAATGGGGGAGAAATCCAAACTATACGTGCGGTGAAGGGATCCTACTTGAATAAGAAGTAGGAAAGAAGGGATGAGTGAGGTCACAGGGACAGCGGGGAACAGGGAGGGTGGACCACAGCAGGAAGGAGGGGTTGATAGCTACCGACCACGTCCATAAGAATTAGAAAGAGCTTTTCCTAATTCTACGATTCTGAGGTTAGAAAGTCTAGGATTGAAATATTAGTAAATATGTGCGGAAATATGTAAATGAACTGGAGAGATGGCATAGTGGTTAAGTGCACTGCTGCTGTCACAAGAGCCGGGATTCCTAGCAGAATCAACTGTAAACTGCCCTAACTCCAGCTCCAGGGAGTCAGACGCCCTCTTCTGGCCTTTATGAGCACTGCACTCACGTGCATAGACCTACTCAGGGACACATAGATTAAAAACTAAAAAGAAAAGAAGAAGGAAGCAACAATATCAACAAATATCGATTTAAATGAAAGAAAAAGATGTATAGCAAATAAAAACCAACCTTTTATAATCCCGTGTGAGTAGCATTACCATAGGTACACTCATCGAACTGACATTAGGGAACAGAACCCCATGGTAGAGACTTGTGGGAGGTGTTGGGCAAGAACGCTGAGCCCTATAGACCCTAGGAACTGCTTATGTGATTGGTAGCTTTCTTGGAGTGCTGATCTAGGAAAACAGCGACAGACAGATTCCCTGAAGCTGTGCATGCTGGTGGAGCAACGGAAGTCTGCGGGAGAACTACATATTTGTCTAAAACTAAAAAAGAAAGAAATGGCAGCAGAGAAGTATAAGTGCTAGCATGAAGTTTGTAGATAGGGAGATAAATGTGAAGACTCGGTCCAAGTGAGTATGACGCGCTTCCCAGGACCCAGAGGAGAGGGGATGGGTTGCTGGTGTTTTTAGTAACGAAGCTGACACTTTTATGTGTGTGTACTGCATAAAGGTGTAACTGTGATAAAAAGAAACCCTTAAGATATTAATAATGAATAAAAATGGCCTCATCTTTCAGGTAGCTGACAATATTTGAACTGAGCTGGACAAATAGGTCTCAGAATTCCCACATCTGTTCCCTTAGCGATCTCTGGGTAGAGACAACCAATTAAAAACACATTTTAAAATGCAGTGTCCCAGGCCCAGACTTTCCTTAGCCTGGTTAACTTGGGAGCGAGCAGGGAGAGGAGGGGCTGGCTGCCGAGGAACAGGCTCTCTTAGTTTTATAGTTTGATAGCAGAAAAATCCAATGACAATAGACTTAATCCTGTCCTTTACCGCGATTAAATTGGGATTTTTGGCAAGGTCCCTGGAGGTTAAATAAGTTTATAATTGACTTTCTCATGCTCTCTGAGATGAGATCTCTACCATGGTAAACCAGAAAGCTAGATGATTTCTCCAGGAGAAGTTGCTTGGTGGAATTATAGCAACAAGGGGCCCGATTTGATGTGTGTAAGATTAAACTGTGGTGGCCTCTTTCTCCAAGCCCCTGGTTGGCATTTAAGGACTAGAAAATGGGAAATATTAAAACAATAAAGTAGTTTTGAACACAGGTATACATTTGTTAGTAAATAAAATATTTCACATGTATTATTTTCAACAACATTGTTTTTAATGGTTCTACAAGGCTATAGATAGACATGTTCTCCATCTGCCAATTTTGATGAGTAAACAAATATTTTTAGCATCTTAAATCCTAGGCTATAGCTCTATACACTGGGCTAGCTATGGATGTTTGTATAGCTATTTTATTTTTTAATTATTCACATGAGTAGTTTATCTTCTGTGGCAAACAAAAATGGAGCAGAGCTGGATCTGTTAGCCACGTGGCTCTTACAGGGGCCTTGTCCTTTCTTAGGGCTTCACAGGTCCCCTCAGCAACTGCTGTCTGAGGACAGACATCGGACATCAGGCTTGAACACTTAAGAATACTATGCACTGGGCCCCAAACATCATTCTCTTTCAAGTGCAGAGGGGATACAAGGCACATCATAAGACCAGGCACAGATGCGAAAGGCCAATTAGTAATGAATCACAGAATCCAAAGTTATATTGATATGTCTACATTTGTCCAAGACAGTGTAAAAGACATTCACTTTTTTTTCCTCTTCAAACAAAACAAAATAAAATCCCCGGAGCAAAACACATGAAGCAGCTGCCGTTTACTATTATTAAGAAGCACAAAAATTCCTGAGAAAGGAGAAACAAGCCAGCATAGCCGTTCCATTAAGTCAGGGGGCAGGCACAGAGGGCTTCCCAGCCAGGGCGTGGGCAGAGGACCCCAGAGCAGGGAAGTCCCTGTTTTGAGAGAAGGAAGCTCTGAATCAAGTTCACAGGATACAGGAGAGCCACAGAGAGAAATGCCTTTGGGAAGAATTCTAGGGGTCCATAGAGGACCCTCTCTTCTCTCTTCTGCAGGTTCTGATCAGCACTTACGATATTATCCTAAGCAGAGCGAATGACCACCTACATGAAAGGAAAGGAGGGGCACACTTTTAGATCTCATCTGGGGTTTGTGCCAGGCAGACTGGGAAACCTTTGCGTCCCTGGGACATTAAATATGATGTTCAGAAGGGTTAGATAAACAGCACCTAGTTCCTGTCCACCGAAACTTAAACACAAGAACCAAAGGAGTCTAAGAATGGCCAGACAACCACATCTTAGTGCAAAGTTCATTATTTACAGAAAGACAAACATTCTATGACACACCCAAAGTACAATTCAGTCTTCGAGCATGAACTGAAAATGTGCCAAACAGTAAATAAGGAAGGAAATGCAACCCACACAGAGAGGCCAACCAATTAGGAGACCTTAGAGGGAAGGCAATAGAATCATGTAATCATGTGACATATGTCCAAATGTCAAAGCTTAAGTCCAATGGATAATGATATGAAAAGTTAGGCGGCATTGCTGGCAAATATATAGTAAGTTTGAAAAGTGGTGGGTGGGGCTAACAGCAGAATAGACACTGAAAAAGAAAAGATTAGTGAATGTGAAAATATGGCCATGGAGATGCCATAAAAGGAAATGTACAGCAAGCATAGGAGCCAAGTGTTTGTGAGCTGTGAAGCTGAGGGGCACCTTGAGGGGTCTTCATAGATGGAAAACCTACTCGGATTCCCAAATGAGAGGAAAACAACCGTCATCTGGGAGAATGTAGACTTTTCAAATTTGCAAGAGACTATAAATTCACAGATTTAAGAAAAGAAACAATATCCAAATAGAACACATGGTGCTTCGAATATGACTGGCTCCCACAGACTCATATATTTGAGTGCCTGATCACCAGGAGGTGGAACTATTGGGAGGTGTGGCCTTGCTGGAGTGGGTGTGGCCTTATTGGAAGAAGTATGCCACTGTGTCACTGGAGGGTGGACTTTCAGGTTTTAGAAGCTCAAGTCAGGCCCAGCATTACTCTCTCTTCCTGCTGCCTGAAGATCCAGATGTAGACCTCTCATCTCTACTCTAGCACCATGGATGCCTCTATGCCGCCATGCTTCCTGCCGTGATGGTAATGCACTAAACCTCCAAATGTAAGCCAGCCCCATTAACCACTTTCCTTTAAAGGAGTTACTATAGTCATGGTGCCTCTTCACAGCAATAGACAGACACACAACAGACCACAGAGCTCTTTGCAGCAATGGACAAACACACAACAGATCATAGAGCTGTAGCCAACAGGCAGCAATGTAGTACTAAGGGAGAGGGGACACAGCAAAAGTCAGGAAACTACGGGTATTGTAAAAGCATTTAAAATGAGTAGCAAGCAGAAAATCTTGACACCAGGCAGAGGAGGAGACAAGCCTTGCACAGAGGATGCTGACAGGATTGAAGGCAGTCTCCTTGCTAGGAGAAAGCAGGCTGAAGATATCAGCCTGGCAACATTGCAGTACTGAGAGGAAACAGATAACTGCACACAAAGAGTTCTGTGCCGAGGAAAAGCGTCTCTCAAAGCAACACTTTTGTAGTGAGTCAAAAAAAAAAAATCAGTCAACAGTAGGCATGCATTGTAAGATATAGTGAGAAAACACCCGAAGCAAACTGTAAGTCTTCTTGAAGTAATTAAACATTCAAGAATCAACAATAGTGATGTCTTCTGGTTTATAAAGCGACGTACTGGTGAATTTCCAGAAACAGAGGTCCTAATTTCCATCGTTTGCCCATGTCCTTGGTGGAAATGCCCCCACCATGGCTGATTTCCATTGGCCCAACAAGAAGATTAAAGAGTCAAGTCCTTGACTTTTCATAGTTGGCAAAAATAAAAGTTGCAGAAGGAATTTACAGGGCAGCACATAGGATGAAGACTGAGCAGAGGGTGGAAGTGTGTAAAACTCTCCTGCTGAACTTGGGGCTGTGCAGTGTTGCATGGAGTCACACCGTGATTACACATGAAGCGCACCCTGTAGCCCTCACCAGACCACAGAGCTGTAGCCAACAGACAGCGGTGTAGCCTCATGGGGGAATCAGCCTGGCTGCTCTCAAATGATGGGCTTGACTTCTGCCACCCAGGAGCAGAAAAAAAACCCTGATGAGCTAAGAGATTAGATGTACAGGACAGGTGACCCCCTTGACAGCAAGGGAGATGTTCCCAGATCTCCAATGTGAGCCATTAAATTTATTCCAGCTGCATACATTCAACCTGAAGAAGTGTCAGACAAATAATATCAAGTCGGGGGAGGGGGGAGGAGGGGAAAGCAAGCTGTACTTGAACTTATAACATTATAATTCTGTGTCCAGCACATTGGGAAATTTTGAAAAGTTTTATGTCTTCTGAATGTACAGCACTCCTGGGTAGCTCTGCAAGTGAAATATAGATGGGAGTGCAAACCTCATGGTCAGAATGGGCCTTACCTCTAGAGGGGCAGAAGCAGAAGGCAGGGTTGGCTTTCACCTAAAATGTTTTCTAAAAGATTTATTTTTATTATTATTTTTTTAGCCCTGTGTAGCTGTGTGAGCACGTGAATGTGAGTACAAATGTCCTCAGAGGCTTCAGACTCCCCCTATAAGTGATGGGCACTTGTGAGCTGCCCAGTGCACATACAGGGAATTGAACGTGATCTTCTGTAACAAGCGTGTGTATTCTTAACCGCTGAGCCGTCCCTCTAGGCCCCTGAACTATTTTCTGGTCTAAAGAGAAATCTGAAGGAAACACAAGGAGGGGCAGATTTGACAGTGTTCACAGCGGGGTGTGATGGTGTTTGTTACAAACCATCTACAAACCATCAGTGAATTTTGTGCTCCACAGTAAAGATGTAGGCAGGGGCTCATCCATCATGGGCTTCAGAATGCCCGTGATTATATGATCGGAGCCTCAGGGCATGGTCATGATGACCTGCGCACAGCTGCGTGAGCATCTGGCAGAAGGTCAGTTAGTGAAATAGGTCAAATGTTTAATGGCATTTATGTTAGGAAGTCCAGTCACTTGCAGAGCGCCTTGCTGTAGGGAATGATGTTTCTTGAAGCTTTTGTTAACCTTTCAGTTCCTTTAATGCTTTCCTCATGATATTTAGGTATCTTTAGTAAGGTTTAAACAAAATTGTGCAGGTCCAGTCTCCCCTCAATCCCCTCCCTCCCCCTCTTCCTCTCCTTTACTTCTCATTCTTCCTATTCCTTCTTTATTACTGCTACTACTAGTAGTGTCATCGTTAGTAGTAGTATTATTACTTATTCATTTACATCTCACTCACTTCTCCCCTCCTGGTCGCCCCTTCCCACAATCCTTCCCTTATCTCCCCTCCTCTTCTCCTCTGAGCAGGTGGGGCCCCCTGGGAATCCCCCCACCCTGGCACATCAGGTCTCTGTGGGGCTTGGCACTTCCTCTCCCACTGAGGTTAGACAAGGCAGCCCAGCTAGAAGAACATATCACACAAATAGGCAAAAGCTTTTGGGACAGCCCCGACTCCAATTGTCCGGGACTCACATGAAGTTTGAGCTGTGCATCTGCTACACGTGTGTGGGCAGCCCTAGGTCCACCCTCTGTATCTTCCTTGGTTGGCGGTTCATTGTTGGAGAACCCCACCCTTGGGATTCTCATCCCCTTTTATCTTGTTTTGCAACCCAGTTTTACCTCTCTGCAGGTGAGGCTCACAGAGAAGCACCTTTCCCTGGGTTCCTCAGATCTGTAAGGTGGGAATAGGCTGTGGGCAAAAAGCACCTTCAATTTCTGTTTCCTGTGAGGTTGCTGCACATGGGTAATTATGAGCGTAATTATCAACACAGGTTCCCGGTGTCTCTCATGGAATTTGTTTCTGAACAAAAGTGACTCGTTTCTGATCTTAAGCTCTTAGCAGACATGAGGAAATGACTGTATTTTGCCATTAAAAACATGTCTGTGCTATCTAGCAGGTTGCTGTGAGGTGGTGGAAGGGCTTAGAGCTGAGAGAGGCTGCAGACATGGTGCCGGCCATTCCCTGTTCCGAATGTGTGCGCTGAGTCAATTAACCTCAGCTCCTAGTTGCCTCATTAGTGAACGGAGAGGGAGAGCCGGTCTGAGACTAGAGGATGCTGTGCGGTCACGTTGGATCTACAGTGTCTGTGCCCAGCTCTGTTTCACCAGCAGAGCTGTCACTCTCTAAATGAGTAGAGATATATCAACATACAGAAGTCACCAGATGCCACCATGGCGGGTGACATTCTGAGTCTCGCCATCTGAATGACGGCGCTGCATGATCCGGGGATAGAGTTTTATTGTTATGGCCATTGTTATGATGAAATTCTGCAGGGAGCCCTTACGGTCTCTAGTAATATTGGGTGATATTTTGACCAGAGCTATTTTCTACAGGTTCTATGTGGTACTATGAAAGGAAGGACGTGTTATGTGATTTTTAATGTTTCGGAGCTCAGGAGAAAGCGTATTCAGTATAAGCTATGGGCCTGAGGAATGGCACCACTGGAGGAGATTAAATGGCTCTAAGGTTATTACATTTTTTTTTTAATTTTGAAAGTTACTCTAAAATTAAAACTTGGGGTGGGGGAATGAGTAAATGTGACTTGAGTTACTGTTGCATCTTCCTTAGGGCCTCAACATCGGCGCCGTGAATGAGTTTAATAAATATATTCTCTCATTTTCTGCTAAAAATCAGATAAATGTGGGTCAGAGGTTAGCTTCCCACAACTCTCTTTAAAGGGGGCTTCCCAGCAGACAAGCCCCTCTGGAGACTGCAAACACCATGGAACAGGGGCTGTCCCTCAGCCAGCCCCATGAGCTCTTTCTCATTGCAGCCTGGCAGAAGGCCTGCCATGTGGGCTCCCTCAACCACTACTGCTCTGATGGTTCCATGATCTCGGTGGGCAGTTGTGATCACGAAGCATGTGTATAAGGATGTATCTCACAGAGAAAAGCACTTCATGTCTTGGTCAGGACTAATTACTTACCAGACACTTGGGGTAAGCTAGCAGAGCGTATCTCTTACAAGATCGTATATAAGCACTTTGTATGATTCTTCTAATATATATATATATATCCTGTTTCATACACAAGGAAATGAGCAAGCGTCCAGTGATGTCATCTCCTTCATGTTCTTTGGCTGTCCATATTCAAAAGGCCAGCTTTATGGGTCCCTTGATCTGCCAGATCTATTTTCTAGGAGGTGACAGAACAGGATGACCCGGTGTGATGGCTAATCCTGGTTGTCAACTTGATTACATCTGGAATTAGCTATAAAACCCAAGTAGCTTGGCATGCTGGGAAGGAGTTCCTTGATTAGGTCATTTGAAAGTGTGGCCTAGATTTAGGGTGACAGCTCACATAAAAGAACATGGCAGAAGGAGGCCTCTGTTTCCCCTCATCCTGAGACAGTCCTTCTCGGCAACTAGCTGCTCCCTCTTGAGGGTTCCAACGGAGACCGAGAGCTCTGAGGATCTGCCTGGGCCTTCAGCACCAGACTGGAGCTGCTCAGATATCCAGTCTCACAGACAGAATACTACTAGATCCTTGGCCTTTGCTGAATTGTTGGAAAATTCAGACCCCAGACTGTAAGCCACTCTAATGATGCTCTCTCTCTCTCTGTGCACTCATTTTATCAGTTCTGTTCCTTTAGAGAACTCTGACTAGCCCACCCAACAAGGCCATTGGATGGAAATTTCCACAGAGACTGAAGAGCAGCCTGAGAAAAATAGGGTCAGGCAACAGACAAGCCTGGGTGGTGTTCTGGAAATCAGTGCTGAGAGGGTCCAGGCAGCAGGAAAGCCTCCATGAATGGACACTGTGGTTCTTAGCCCAGATGCCCCAGGATCAGGCTGTGTTCTGCCTGGGCTGAGGATTTGGGGTGGGCTCTATGGAGACCTCAGGTTCTGGAGCATCATCTAATTGGTGAGGAATAACCACAGGGCTGTGATGTTCTAGTAGGATGTAGTGAGCCATCTCAGGGACCTCCACCCTGACCTGTGAACTGTGTGCTGTGCTCAAGGCACATCTCTGAAAGGAGCCGTCAGATGTCACAGAGGGAGGGAGTAACAGGGACAAGTCTGCCTGACAAGGCAGAGTGCACAGTGTTGTATATTGCAAGTTTGCCCTACCTTTTGCTTACCCCATCACATATCCCCTGGAGTGTCTGGGGTCACGTCCGTTAGCTAAGAATCACTGTAAGGGTGGGTATTGTTTTTCTTTGTTAAACAAACTCTTTTCTTAGCATCTTGCAATTAAAATATTTGTTGAGTAAGTTGACTGTGAAGTTGGGCAGATCTGTGTTCAAATTCGAGCTCCCCAGTTATCAACTGTGTGATGTGGGACAAGCCTCTCTTTCTTCAACTATGAGACATGGCAGTCATCCTCAGAGTAGGTCGCACTGCTGGAGTGTGCTAATTTTAAGAGTCAGTGGATAAACTGTCTACAGTTTGATGCTGGGGATGGAAGCATTTAAGGTATAGAGCCTGGCAACTAAGCCCCTTCCCCTACCTCAGACTGGCTGCCAACCACTTCCCAGAGCAACTGGCAATGAAGCAGGAATGCCATCCCCGACTTAGTAAGCTCTCCACATTGGAGATGGGTGCTTAGCACATGGGATCCAGGGAGTAAATGGATAGAGAGCTGATGCTAAGCCTTACATCTGCACTTAGCATTTGCTTGTTAAGAGGAAGAAAGGTCAGGTGTGGTGGTGCCCATGTCTGTCTGTTGTCCCAGCACTTGGGTGGCTGAGGCAGGTGGGTCCTAATAGTCTAGGTATGCAAGGATAGTTAGGGCAACATAATGAGCTCATAGCCTCTTAAGAAAGTTTCAGAGTTGAACATTAGGTCAGAGATAAAGCCAGGTAGTTCTGAAGTTTGTCAGTGATGGAGGCTTAGAAGTTCCATGCCAGGCTGGTTGACCTCCAAGCATTTCTGTACATGAACCTATTTTGTTTTAGAAACTATTTTTTTTCTTTAACCAGGATAGGGTCTTGCTAGACTTAATAGTTTTGGTCATCTGTACTTTATGCTGTCTTAGCTAACCACAGCTCTGAGCAGCCATTATTGTAGAAATCTTTCCAGATCTCTTGAGCCCTGAGTGGTCTATGCTGCACTAACTTCTTCCAACACTCATACCATTGACACTACAAATTTCCTGTTGCTGTCTCCTGCTAGCTGCCTAGCAGAGGAACTTTCTCTGTACATGGTTGTAATTGTAATTTTGCTCCCAGTAAGTTTTGCTAATTAACGTGGGATCGTTACAATAACTACTTCTTAGTGCCCAAAGGAAGAAAACTACAATTTATTATGACCATACGTCCCAGATTTTTCTGAAATAGTTCCCATTTTACATAATTTTATTCATTTCAATTAAAGAGATTCATTATATGCCAAGCAGTCATTATCTAATTTTATGCCCCTTTAAGACTGTAATATGAATGAATTTACATATGAAAATAGAATAGTTTCTGAACACAAAATGAGATAAATGATTTATATGAAATTCATCTATAGTATAAAAGTTATATATGTTTCATGACCCAATTATTAAGAGGAAGGAAATTATTGGATATTGCATTTTCCTTGGCAAGTTCAAGACGTGGTCCCAGTAGATGGTCTTCCCTTTGGAAGAAATAATGATCAATATTGGCTGTGCCACACAGGAAGCCCTGAGTTCTGATGATCAAAGATTATCAGATGATCTGGTACCTAAAGAGGTAGTCATTACAAGGCTACTCTAACTTAGAAAACAAACAAACACCCAACCCCAAAACAAAGATTACTAAGGAAAGGTAGATACAGTTTCAGAAACATCTCTATTTACAGCCCATAGCCTACTTGCCACATGAAGCCAAAGGATAGCTGTGGTTGCCTGCATAGGGCTTGTGAAAGGCTGACCCAGTGGATCATTTAGTCATAGGTGGGAAAAGGGCTTTTAAGGCCCCATCCGGAGGAGCTAATGGCAGTCAAGGGCTGTAGCTGAGAAGAACTCATTGTCTACAGTGACTTACTTGCTGGTGAGTTGTTCATGATCCAGTAGATAACCCAAGATCTATGTCCATGTGAGCAGTCCTGGTTAAAATTCAATGAGTCGCAAAAGCAAAAAGGCATGCAAAGTATGATGAGATCTGGTAAGAGGAAGGGAGGACTCATGCGACAGGTGGAGGATAAAGGGGAGGAGGGGGATATGAACTTGGTGAGAGGAAGGGAGGGCTCATGGGGCAGGTGTGTAGGTAGAGTATGAGAGAGGACAGAGTGATGGTGTCTTAGTCAGTGTTCTATGACTGTGAAGAGACACCATGACCATGGCAACTTATAAAAGAAAACATTTAACTGGGGCTTCCTTACAGTTTCAGAGGTTCAGTCCAATGTCATCATGGCAGGGAGCGTGGCAGCATACAGCAAACAGGATGCTGGAGAAGCAACTGAAGGTTGTACATCTAGATCTGTAGGCAACAGGAAGAAAGTGCCACTGGGCTTGGCTTGAGCATTTGAAAATTCAAAGCCCGCCCCCCCAGTGACACACTTCCTATAACAAGGCCACAATGTTCTAATCCTTTGAAATAATCCTTCTCCCTGGTGGCCAAGCATTCAAATCTATGAGCCTATGGGGGCCATTCTTATCTGAACCATCACAGATGGGGACTCGGGAAGAGAAAGGGGAAGACTCATGGGGGTTGGTGGAGGATAAAATAAGGTAGAGGCATGAGTGTGACCATGAATATATGGTCACTACTATATACATGTAAGAGACTGTAAAAAACAAGTGACTAAGGAAACAAAACAAAAGCAGGGTCCTTTATGCTTTATGAAAACACATTCCTCCCCCCCCCTGGGCAAATGTTTCCTTCATTCTCCTGAGTCTCTATTTGTTGTCAGTTATGATTTATTGAGACCAAGACTCTTTCAAAGCTGGGATAAGCCTCATGTAGGTCCAGCCAGCTGGGCTCTGCTTAGGCAGCTGCATGACAGAGCCTCCATCACCCCCCCCTCCACCCCATGATGTGCTGCATGCCCACTGTCCTGGCATGTGGAACTCATGTCAGACTGAGCCAGGAGTCGGTTCCCTGAGAAGAGGAGATAGGCAGGCCTTATCCAAGGATGCTGAGGGACCAGCTGTGTCATGTCTTGGGGACGTCTGTCTTCAAGTGCCACCTATCTTGATACCAAGCTAGCAGGCAAATGAGCCCAGAGGTTGGCCTGGAAGGTTTTTACATGACATAGAAGTCCTCTCGTCTCCCTTTGTAGCTTTGAAAAAAGAAATTTCTGCAATTTAAAATTTTATTAAATACCATGTAGGTAGGGCTTAAAAATTCAAATATCATTAAAAATGTTTTAAATGTATGTTTATTGTTAATATGATTATTGTGTATACTTTGTGTATGTTTATACACGGATATATCTGTGTATGTGTATGTAAGTATGTGTGCATGTATGTTAATTAGTGTCCTGTGTGTATGTGATATATATGTGTGCCTTTGTGTATATGTGTATGTCTGTATATATGTATATGTGCATGTGTATATGTATGATGTGCACGAGTGCATGTATGTGTATGTATGTTGTGTGTATGTGTGTGTTTCTATATGTATGTATGCATGTATATGTGATGTGTATATGTGTATGTGTGTATATACATGTGTATATTTGTGAATGCAATTGTGCATATACATGTATGCACATGCATGTGGGTATGCATATTAGTTATACATGTCTGTGTGTGCCTATGCGTGTCTATGTGTACACAGGTGTGTACATGTGTGATGCATATGTGTGTGTCTTTATGTCTGTCTGTGTGTCTGTATGTGTTTGTCTATGTGTGAGTCTGTGTATGTATATATGTATACATATATGTATGTGTATGATGTATACATGTGTATGTGTGTGTGTGTGTGTGTGTGTGTGTGTGTGTGTGTGTGTGCATTTGTACCTCGTGAAGTCAGAGATCAACTTGCAGACTTTTGTGGCAGGTACTTACCCACTCTGCCATCTTGCTGGCCTAATTTGCTAAAGTAAAGTGTCCTTGCTCCTTCCCTCCCCCCCACTCAGCCTCCACTAGCAGTGCACTCAGTAACCCTTTTGATGGTTCCCTCTACCTTCCAAATAATGTACAGCTGTGTCCCTCACACTTTAAGTAATGGACGTGGAGGCTAAACACTGAACTCCCCGAGACCACTCCTTACCGACTTCCCCTCACACACCCCTCTTAATTAATCTGCTGTTTGACCGCCGAACATTCAATATTCCCGCTAACAGGCCTTTGCTGCAGTTGATGACAGCATCGTTGTGTGCAACATGAGGAGAACACCATTTGCTCACAGAGGGCAGAGGGCAGAGAGATACCACTGCAAACCAAGGAATGCCAGCAACCCCCAGAAGCTGAATGAGGCATGGACAGATTTCCCTAGAGCTCCTAGGCTGTGTGGTTGCCAACACCTTGCCTGCTGGCTCCTAGCCTCCAGACCCATGGGGGAATAGATCGCTGTTATTTTAAGCCACCTAATTTGTGGTAACAAACGATAGCCGCCAGAGGAAATAAAACAGTGGCATTGATTCCGCTTCTCCGGTCTCTGCATCGATCTCTTCTCTGCTCAAGTGCAATGGTCTTAGGAAAGGCCCCACTATTTCTCACCTGCCTCACTGCTGTGGGAACTTCCTTGCTTCCCAGTGTCTTTCATTTTCTTCAACCACTTTAATATGCGACTCTCTCAGCAACTATGTTTTGTAAACAGTATTCTCCACAGTGGCTCTTTCAGCAGAGTGTGTACAAGGTCTAGTGATCTCTGTATCAATGGCTGATTTCGAGAGGCAGACTGGGGTGGGATAAGAGCACCACAGAGTGAGGAAGGGATCCATCCCATAGGCTCCCTGGATATGGAAATCAGCGGGCTTAGATTCACAATGTCTCTGCTTCTTTCCTACTTGCACATCTTAATTTTCGGTGGCTTCTAGTCAGCTCTGCTGCCACCCGAGTATGAGTCATACTGAATGAAATAAGGTTCTCGAAGGAGCTAGAAACTCCTGAGCAAGCACTAAGAGTTGGCTCAGAGTTCCCGGATGAAAGTGGTTGGGTTCTCATCTCTGAAGAAGAGAGAGGGCTAAACCTCATAATCTCCAACCCCACCCCCCCCCTTCAGTCTCCAATTGGGCTGATGTTGACTGTGGATAAACAGAGCAGTGGATGTTGGCTGGGATTGTGATAATACACGTGGGGCATCTTCTCTTCAAATCCTAGGGCTGGGCCCTATGTCAACAGGTAACAACTCTACTGGGTATATTTTGCTGCATTCCTCCCACCCCCATGTTAAAGTAACTTCTTCCAGGCAACCATAATATCCACCACATAAAACACTGTCCCCCTTTTACTATAAATTAGATTCTGCATGTCCCAACAGTGACAGTCACTCTGTGGGAAGAACGTCTCAGGGATTCGCCTTTCCTCTACTTAGTTCTTCCCTTCTCTGTTCTAGTGCCTGCCTTTTGCTTGTAAGATACACAGCAGGAAATGGAAAACACCAAGCCTCTGCCCTCTAGGAGCATGGTGCCCATTTTATAGATGGGCAAACTCAAGTTATCAAGGCTAACTGACTTGTTCAAGATCAGACAAACCAGCAGATGACAAGAAGTAGGAGCAGACTCCGTTCTAGCTGCACAGCTCAGGATTTAGCAGCCAAGACAATTCCAACATGTGTCAAGTTCACATTGACTTAAGAAAATGGTATCTAGATGCCCCAAATATGGGATCCAGGTGCTAAGAGAGACTTCAGAGCACAGGGCTCCCTACTGACAGAGGTTGCTAGCCAGGAGCAGCTGTGCTGCAGATTGGTACAGGTCGGTAAGTCCCTGAGACAGAAAGCCTGGCTATTGATGTCAGCATTCAGTAGAGAGAATTTGAGCCAGCGAAGAATATGAAACCAGACTTCATATTTTCTCTGGCATTACTAAAACTGTGTATTTCCCGCCATCCTCACTCTTTGTAATCTATCCCGAGACGAATATGGCTCCAAGCAATTTGCATAACATATTTTAATTTCGGGGCAGTGCTCCTTACAGATGTATTCCCTGCCAGTGAGGAGGTGGGGTAGAAGGAAGATTAAGACAATGCACGTGTTTCCATGGGTGAGTGTTGGAGGAAAGAAACTAAGAACTTTCTGAGCCTGGCAGTGGTAACCCTGAATTGCTAAGGAAGCTGCCATGCCACTCAGGGCTTTCCACCAGAACCAGCCCTGGGATGCAGGAGCAAGGCAGCCTTGCAGAACAGACCAGGTTCTCTTTGCTTTTGATAAGAAGCATGTGCCAGAAATAATGGTGGTTATCTTTTTTTTTTTTTTTTTTTTGTGAGTAACATAACCTTACTCTGTCCTCATTGGAAGTGTTAAAATGTATGAGTGGAGCTAATGGGAAGCTTTTCAGTCTAACTGTGCAGTTGCTATCTCTTTAACCTCCAACCCCACCATCACGCAGGGAAATTCATATTCAGAGCTTTTAGAGGGGCTACATTCCGGGTGGATCCCCTCCCCTCCAGTGCCTCTTTACGCCGCGTCTCTTGGCCACTGTTCCATTAATAGCACCAAGATTTTTATTTTTCCTGATCTAAGGGCAAAGAATGGGGCCCATTATATCTGGTAATTCATCAGTTCCTCTGTCACAAAGGACATTTTCCTCTCTCTTTCTCTGTATTTCTGGCATCTTATTTCACCCTGCTCCGGGGGAGACTGAAGGCTTGCCTCCTTTGAAGAGTCCACATCAGAAGGCTGCACCACATGCCTCTAAGATTTCACCTCATGAGAAATTCCCCTTCAAATCTGTGGCTTCTCCTCTTCCCAGGGCCTTTTGAGTTTGGTAATGGCGTCATGTGTTGGCTGTGTAGAGAGGCCCCTTTGAAGCACTTACGGATGCTTTGAGTAGTCCCTTTTGAAAGAGGCTAGTGCTGATGGAGGAGGGGTTGGAAATCCCTCTGGTAGCCAAAAGATGGTCTCAGAACAATTCGGAACACACTGTGGGGTGTTGGTAATACCAGGTCTCCTGAGGCGTCCGGTCTCTGTGGAAAATGAGTGTAGTGAACTCGGCGGCAGACCCACCCACCTCCTCTCAGTGACACAGCTTGAGAGTATGTGAGGCTCTCTCCAAACTGGCTGCACTATAGCCTTGCCTGAGGGAACTGAACAACCTCAGAGGAATGGAAACCCCTATTGCTAGGTAAGTGTTTTCATGGTCTCTTCAGGGTATTCAGCACTCCCTCAGGTGAAGAGGTTAAACTCCTGGCTCCATACTTCTCTACCAATGATGGACTGACCCCTCACACTGTGGGCTGCAATAAGCCCTCTCTCCTTACCTTGCTTTTGTCAGAGTTATAAGTAACTAACGCAGATGCTCATCTTGTTTGTTGAATGGTCCTTGGATTGGATGCAACTTCTGTTAAAGCCATCTGGAAGCTGGGAGTAGCTGGCCTTAGTCTACAGCAGGTCCCTTTCCACTCTTCAGGCTTCAGGGAAGTTAAATAACCAAAGGACAGCAACAAAGGAGCCACCCACACAGATGTTAACTGTCCAGAGCTTTCCTGGTTCAGAATTGTGTATGAGTGTGTGTGCGTGTGCATGTATATGCATGTGTATGTGTGCATGTGTGTGCATGTGTGTGCACATGTGTGCATGTGTATGTGGTGTGTGTGCAAACATGCACATGTGGATGTGTGTGCATGTGTGTGTGTGTTTGTGTGTGTGCATGTATGTGTGTGTGCATGTGCATATGCATGTGTGTGTTTGTGTGCACATATGTGTGTTTGTGTGTGTGCATGTATGTGTGTGTGCGTGTGCATGTGCATATGCATGTGTGTGTGTGTGTATGGATGTGTTGTTATGGGGTAGGTGAGTGGGGTCCACACTAGAGAACTGAGAACTGTTATTGAGCGAAGAGAAGTCATTTTGTTAGACTCAGTTAAGAGTTCATATAAATTCCTGTTGGGGCCCCTGGATGTTGGGCTCCCTGTCAGGAGGCAGCCCTGGAAGTGACAAGAATTGTTACCAGTAGGGTGCTCTTAGAAGACGGCTTTTCCCACCACCTGCAGCAGCCCCGTGAGGTCACATGCCAGGATGCAATCCTGGTCCTCATTTTGGCCACTTGCTCCCAGATGTCCTCCCCCGTACAACCCCCCTACTCCCCATGACCAGGCTGAGGCTCTCTTTCTTGTTGGGAGTTTAAGAAATTCAAACTGGCATTTCCTCTGCCGCACATGATGAGGCTGGCTGATGGACAGAAGGGCTTTCTACCAATTAGATCTGCACCTCCGGTTCTGTGCCTGGATTAAGACCCCCGAGCGCTCTGCTTGAGCCCACACAACCCAAATATCAGATAACATGAAGCCTACGTTCCCTTCAGAAAGCTGTCCCAAGAACTTACTGACGTTTGCAGTGTTTGATTACTCTATGGCCAGAGAGGGCAGAGAGGGGAGTCTTATAGTCTTCTCCTGTCCTTTGAAAAGTAGCATCCAGTGTGACCTTCTCCATAAAGCCTGTGGCCTTCAAACACCTAAAGCCTCAACTTCCCCACAAATTATGCTGCTTTCCTCCCTGACTGTTCTCTTAGACAGGTATTAGAATGCACTGCTGTTTGCTCTCTGGAGGACGCACCAGCTTCCTGGGGCTCCCCCACCCCCAGTCCTCCTCCCCCACAAGGCTCCCTGGGCCCTGCAAGTGAGGTGCTGGCTGGCTGGGGAAGCTTTCAAAAGAGACGGGAAACAGCTTAGGGTAAGAAATGCTTTTAGAAAATTATTCTCACGCCAGATGAAATCTCAGATCTTGCAATTTTGTTTGTTTTCTTCCTTCTCAGCTGTTTGCTTTTGAAGTCAGAGACGGCTGTATCTTTGTGCAAGCGCAGCTGGGACTAGTCGATCACGGTTTATTTTTAAGACAAGAAAAGAAGGCGAGTGAAGAAATACCTATTGTTATTTGTTATCCACCAGGAGACTTCAAATGTACTGGGTCTTGCTCAGATATGCAGATCCAGGCTCCACACACACAGAGAGATGGAGGGCAGGATACATTGGCCAATGGATAAGGAGGTAGACAGGGGTCTGCTTGCCAGCCCTTGCTTAGGTAGCCTGACAGTGCTGGGCTTCATGTCTGTGGTATCCTTGCATCCAAGCCAGAGTTACTCTGGTGGTCTGATGGTCTGAAGAGCTATGGCTGTCTAAGGCAGTGTTTCTCAACTCATTGGTCATAATCCCTGAAGACCATCAGAAAACATAGATATTTACATTATGATTAATAAAAGTAACAAAATTATAATTATGAAGCAGCTACAAAAATAACTGTATGGTTGGAGGTCACCACATAGGAGGATCTGTATTAAAAGGTCACAGCATTAGGAAGGTTGAGAACTGATGGCCTAAGGGGTCTTTAGATTCTCTGTCTCTAGCAGTCATCCCTGTATACCCCACTGAGGGGATTCCTGGACAGCAAGCTGAGGATATTGCTACTTTGCTGAAAACCTCCAGTGACTCTCTGTTCATTATCTGCTGAGGGGTAGATTCTAAGTTGCTTGCTTACAGTTGAAAGTACTCCTTAGGTAACCAGTAGCCACCATTCCAGGTGTGTCTCCCACATCTCTTTCCTGACGTACTGCCTCTAAGAGGATGTCCTCAGTAGCCAAAAGTATTATCACCAAGCCCTGAAGCAGAGCCTGTGTCAGCCTAGCTGAGCTGACTAGCTTCGAGGGGGATTTGTCACCTGTACATTTTTAGGATCAATGTTGTGTATGTGTATGAAGAATTTTAGGTGATTTTTTTTTGTCCAATCTTCTAGCTTTCCAGAAGAATTGACACCCAGGGATGAAGTGTGGATTAACATGAAGACACAAACAACTATGGAAACAGCTGCCTCACAGTGACTGCCTTTATGTAGGCACGACACAGTGTGAAAAACATTTCTGTGAAAAAACCATTCTATCTAAACATCCCTGTGTTGCTAGCACCAACCTTTAAATACAGAGGGGCTGGGGTATTCACTGGATTGTTTCTAGATGGTTGGAGCTGGAACAGGACCCATACCCTACCAGGCCATTGCCCGAGGCCCCACTCAGCTCCGCCTTGAATAACTTCAATTCTTGCCAAATTCAATTCTCTTCTGTCTGTGAAGTTTCTTAGTTGCTTAACAATAGCTATAAACAACGGGGTGGTAGAGACCTTCCCTCTGAAGCCTTTGACCCTACAGTATGGATACTCAGCAGCTGTGTTTGTGCTGCCTCTGTGCTTGGGACATCAAGGGGCTGGTTGATGCTGTAAAAGGCTGGTCCCTGCTTCTCCGTAAGCTTTCCTGCATAGGATGTTGATGCACTGTTTCTTTCATGAAAACCATTGTAGCTGCTGCTGCCTCACCACATCTGAACACATCCCCTGTTTCAGCTCCTCAATTTTGCCCCACATAGAGAGCTGTAGAATTCTACCTTCATCAGTACAAACCACAGACTTGGCCCTTCACTGGCAGGTCCAAAGTAGTAATGATTCTGATTCCTGCTTGCAGTCCTCACCCCCCACCCATGTACTTCCTAACACTGTAGTGTTTACTTCCTTTCCCACAAACCCTAGACCTGTCTATCATCCCCAACTTAGTGCATTTTGAACACAGGCATGAGTTTAATTTTCAAAATAAAGCTATGGGCAGGATGGGAACCACAGGTTAGTTTCTGGGACAGAAGCCATTCGAACGCTTTTGATGTATCCTCTTAACAATCTTGACAACACTGATCATTTGTCCAGAGAGCCCTGGACCTGTAAGAGAGGCTGGTGCACTCGCAGGGCCTGCCAGTGTTCCCTGGCATCTTGCACGTGGAGGGTTTTCAGAAGACTATACATCTCCTACTCTTTCCTAAGTTTTCTTTACTTAGTTAAGCAGGTTCCCACTAAAGCAGGCTGGATTCTAACCTGAGCATCTAACTGTGCCACCTAAATGATATTCTGTAACGATGATTGCGGTACCTCTGCCTCATTTTCTTCTTAAGACACTGTTAGCTGTTTAAATACACGAATCACGGAGGTCCCGATTCTGGCGTGTGAGGAGATCGTGGAAAATTAAGAAAAATATGAAAAGAAAGAAAACCTGGTACATAAAGTCAGGGGCTCATTGTCAGGATCAGTTCTGTGCTTCTCCTGGATGCCGGTGAAGACATCCGTGAAAAACATATCTTATGGCTGGTGAAGGCAGAAAAAGTTCACATCTCAACTTTGTAAAACTCTTACTATGTAGTTTGCTGCCTTTTCCGGGTGTTCTTTTAAATGATGTCAATGTTTTTATTACTGTGCTTATATGACATGTGAAAAGACACATAGATAAAACCATGTTATTTTGAAGAATTTACTAACTACATGGTGAGCCACTTTTAGTTCTAACTTGATATAGCATGAGTAAGTATACAGTAGACTCTTAATAAATGTTTACCCAATTTAGTTGAATAATATTAGCTAATATACTTGTTGAATTTTACTCATGAGAACTTATTTTTCATTGTTTGCAAGCATCTCTGATTCTTGTCTTGCAGTTGAGAGAATTTTATCTCAATGTGTATTAACTTTTCTTTTTCACGTTATGACAGAAGGCATGGCAGACATTGTCCTGACAAAGCATAAATCTACATATTAGGAAAAGATGGTGTTGAAGATTTAAAGAGAATAGTTATTTTGCCCAGTTTAGTTAGTTAAATCCCGAGAGTATTCTATATGTTTTTGCTCTCTTGTCTTTGTTGAACCTTAAATAATCATGGAGAAAAGGCACTCTACAGATTTATTAAGAAATAAGTAGTTATTTACCCCAGGCAAAAGAAAAACAGCGAAGTATTATATTCCATGGCCAAGATGAAGGATAATGCTGACAGCATCCCACAAAACAGAAGGGATGGGGATTCTTTACAGAGTAACAGTGAGGTACACAGGCCTTGCAAAGTCAGGACGGTAGATCCAGGAGAGTGGTCCCCACGGCAGATGGTGTCTCAAGAAGATGGTATAGATTGTTCTGCCTATTCAACTTTCAAGTCATGGTTGCCGCCAGTAATCGAAAAGTATTAGAAAATATTTTGGTTAAGACATAAAGAGCCGGGTGTGGTGGTGCACGCCTTTAATCCCAGAATTTGGGAGGCAGAGGCAGGTGGATTACTGAGTTCGAGGCCAGCCTGGTCTACAAAGTGAGTTCCAGGACAGCCTGTCTGGAGAAACCCTGTCTCGACGCCCCACCACCCACCCCCAATAAGACATAGAAATGGAGTTTCAGGCAAACTGACCGTTGTGCTTGTGTGTCCTAAACCCCTGTGTGTCTCAAGTGTTTGGGATGCTTAGTGGGGAGACCTCAACTCTTACTATTTACATTACTTAAAATGCTTTATTCAGTCTCAGTATGACCTCTCAGTCAAACAACTTAACAAATCTGGAGATGTTTCAGGTAACAATTTTTCAATTAATTTCTTCTGTCTTGTGTTCTCTTTTTTCTTTCTGAGGCTTCAGTTATACACTGTTGTGTTCGGCCATCAGACAACCTGGGTTTTAGCCTGGAAAGGCATTCTGGAAACCTGGAAGAGAAGAGGGCTAGGTGGCGAGATAAAGAAATGTAGCTAAGACAGGCATTCTGATCAAAGCTCAATTTTACTGTTCCGCACGCAGTTATAAAGCAGGGGAAGGGGGCCGATTCCCGCCAAATAATCTTGGAATCCAATAGCAGGGTGACCACGTGCACGGCTCCGAACAGCAAAGCGGCAGGTTCCAGCAGTGGGCATGGCAGAACGATTGAGTGGGAAGCTCCACCCCTGAGCAAGCAGGTTTCAGGCTGGGGGAGGGGAGACTACAATACACCCTATACCGTGTGTGTGTGTGTGTGTGTGTGTGTGTGTGTGTGTGTGTGTGTGGTATAGTATGTATGGTGTAGTGTGTATGTTTGTGTGGTGTAGTATGTTCATGTGTCTGTGTTGTATACTGTGTGCATGTATGTGTCTGTGTGATGTAGTATGTGTATGTGTGTGGTACAGTGTGTGTGTATGTTTGTATAGTATAGTGTGGGCATGCATGTGCTCATGTGTGTGTGTGTGTGTGTGTGTGTGTGTGTGTGTGTGACATTTGTCTGAGCTCTATTGATGTTTACTTAGTGTCTTCTCTAAGTCTTCAGAACAAATGATTCTGTTTGTCTTCAAATAACTAAATCCACTCAATTTCTCATCAAACTATCTCTATAAAATTTCCTTATATATTTTAATTCTAGAAATTTTCTCTTTTGAAAGTTGATTATGTGTATATAGATATGTCTCTGTGTGTGTTTGTGCAGGGTCCTGTAAAGGCCAGAAGAGGACATCAGCTCCGGAGCTGCAGTTACAGGCAGTTGTGAGCTGCCCTATGTGGGTGCTGAGAACAGAACTCCGGTCTTCTGGAAGAGCAGTTCTTGTTCCTAACCATTGAGCCATTTCTCCTATTGCTCTAGGAATTTTATCCTTCTAAAAGAAGTCCTCTTAAACCTTTGGGATTGCTCATTGTTACTTAATGTGCTTCTTTGAATCTTTGAATCTCTGCTTCAAAATTTTGTTTGCTAATTGCAGCATGTGTATTATTTTAGAAGCTCCCCGCCCCCATTCTTACATTCAGGTAAATTTTCTGGATTCTTCAACATGTCTAGTGATTATTGTTATTATTTATTACTATTGGTTTTGTTGTTGCTGATATGCAATAGGTTGTAGAGTGTCTATGCTGTTCTGATACTCTCAAGTGTCTTGACTTTTTTCCTGTGAGCAGTAGATTGTCTGGCCTCTAATTCCACATTCCACCTGCCCACCCCACCTCCATGCCCACCTTCCCAGCCCACTTCACTTGAAGATGGGCAGTAGCCGGTTTCTGTGCGCTGCTGCTTAAGTCTCATGGTTGTTTCTTGTGACATTACCGGGGACTCTGTGAAGACAGCTTAGCAGCCGATCCTTCCCTCTGCAGCCCTAGTCTTCTGGAACTTCCTTACTTCTTTGCAGACACTTTGTCATCATCTTCTGTGTCCTTGGACACTTTCTTCCAGTAAGACCACAACTCTCCGCTATACAAAATGCATAGATAGAAGGGAAGCACCATTGGGCCAATGTCTGAAAACTTCCCTGTCTCCCTGTCTGATGTCGCCACCTTTCAAGGATAGACTTGATCCATTTCCTGTTATTTCCACATTGTTTTCTGTGAAAGGGTAAGCTGGCCCTACAGGTTCACCATCACCGCATTTTGGCTAAACTTTAGGACTTAAGGTAGTGTGAGTGGACCTGTGGGTAAATGATTGGTTTTGAGATGTAGATAGGTTCATGTACTTACAGAGCCAGTGAAAGCCAAGAAGATTATAGGAATGAAGAGCGTGGGTGTAAAATGTCTTAAAATAATAACCCAAGACACTGAGCCTACTTATTCATGTAATCATTTTAATACTAACCAACCCCCCCCCCCCAACCCAGAAAGGCACACTTCAAGTCATCTAGGCCCATGAAGATGGAGAACAGATAGAGCTTTGTTCTACACCAGGAATGCACAATACCACAGGACTTGCCAGAGTTTGTGATCTGCCTTAAAGGCAACTCAGTCACCGAGGGTTCTGTAAGGTGCAACCTTAGGCACAGTCACATTCAAGAGGAAACTAGGGGGTGGGCAGTTAACAGAGCAAGGGATGTTGCAGGAGCTGTGGTTTCAGCACACCACAAGTACTGAATCTTGTTAAACTGCCATTGTCTACTTGGAAGTTTCAGCTCTCATGGTAGAGATGGGACACAGGCTCAGGATGGCAGAGAGAACTTTGTATCCTCAAGAGACAGACATCCCAAGCAAGCAGCTCTCCTGGGGTATACAGAGCAGATGTGATTTTGGGGGTAAGTTTTTCAGGCAGTCTGTTAGACCTCTGCATATAATGATGGAGACAGCCACATCTATGAATCTCAATGGTGCGAGGTGGAATGACTCAAGGCAGCATGGCCTAGGTCACATATGCTGTGTTACTTTCTGTTCCTGTGATAAGAATACCTTGGTCAAGAGCAACTTCAAACAGAGAAGGTTCATCTCAGCTTATGTTTCCAGAGAGACAGAGTCTTCCTAATAAGGAAGGCATGGCATGGCAACAGTGAGAGGAAACTGGCTTATCATAGCTTCATCCACATACAGGAAGCAGTGTGAGTATAAACAGGAAGTGCGGTGAGGCTTACAATCCTTGAAGCTGGCTCCCAGTGATGTACTTCCTCCAGCAAGGCTCCGACATCTAGAGATTCTGTCACTTCTACAAATAGTATATCAGCTGGGTGTCAGTTGCTCAAATACATGAGCCTCTGTGGGGCATTTTTAATTCAAACTCTCTTCAGGGCTCAGTGGGTCTTTGGGAATAGACAATGCACCCTTATACAAGAATCATGGTAGCTAGGAAGATCATTAATAGGTGGTGAGAGACCAATGGCAATGGGTAGCTCATCATCTATCTTCTGATAGTTTGATGATAGATAGCTGATCGATAGATTGATGGACAGATAATGGATAATAGATTGACTGACTGATGATAGACAGTTGAGAAAGTATGCATATTGAGATGCATACTTATGCACTTGAACATATAAAATAGGCCTTCAAGCCATTGTTTAGGACGACATACACAAATACTATCTCATATTTTGGCTAAGAATTTCTCAGTTTGTGTGTGCATTTTATGAAGAAATGTCTAACCTTGTTACTGAATTAGGATTCAAAGGAAAATTATTTCAATGTCTTGATCCCAACTCCAACTAGCCTGGTTGAGCCAGGCCAACAGCAAGGCCAATTGAAAACACAGCCCGGTGAGCAGCAAACTGCATTTAAGTAGATGCAAAAAGAAGAATGAAGCAAACATTTCTTTATTTTAAGAGACTTGTCTTGAATTGTAGAATTTTATATTGTGAGATTTTTGTTATTATTTTGACACTTTGAGAGAGGATCTTTGTAGGTAGCCCAGACCATCCTTGATATCATAATTGTCTAGGCTTGGACAACTAAGTTCTAGGATTCCAAGGGTGTACAACCTCATGGCTATTTTGAATTTTAATAATGTTTTAGTCAGTGTTCTATTGCTGTGAAGAGAGACCATGACCACAGCAACTCTTACAAAAGGAAGCATCTAATTGGGGTTTACTTATAGTTTCAAATGCTTGGTCTTCTATCATCATGGCAGAAAACATGGCCGTATAGAGGCAGATACAGTAGCTGAGACTTCTGTAGCCAGATCCATAGGCAATAGGAAGAGAGAAGTAGCTGGGCTCAACATGGGCTTCTGAAATCTCGAAGCCCACTTCCCAGTGACACACTTCCTCCAAGCAAGGCCACGCCTCCTAATCCTTCCAAATAGTGCCACTTCCTGAGCCTTCAAAGTCACAGTGTCCTCTAGCAGTGGTTTAACTTCCCTTTTCTCTGGTGCAGAGTATCCTCGGCCACCCTCACTGTATATATCTGTCTACCTCTCTCAATGCCATATTTGACAGGTTCTGGAAGGTACTCCGATATTTTAGTTTCTTATTTGACTTCTCCGTTACTCAAATTATTATATTACCAATATGAATTATAGATTTACTCAGTATTGGCTAAAGTGAAAACAACCAGGGGAGACTGAAGTTGATAGGAAATTTTCAATAAAATGGATTTAAAAATATTTATTATTTGCTTTTCTTCTTTGAGGCAAGGTCTTGTTATGTAGCCCTGCCTGCCTTGATATTTACTAAGTTGTCCAGTTTGCCTTGAATGAAAAGAAATCCTCTAGATGTTCTTTTATTGTTCATGATTATTTTAGCTATCCTGGGTTTTCATTTTTCTATATGAAGTTGAGAATTGTTCTTTCAAGATCAGTAAAGAATTGTGTTGGAATTTTGATGGGGATTACATTGAATCTGTAGATTGCTTTTGGTAAGATGGCTGTTTTCACTGTTAATCCTACCAATTCATGAGCATGGGGGGGGGGTGTCTTTCCATCTTCTGATATCTTCCTCAATTTCTTTCTTCAGAGACCTGAAGTTCTTGTCATGCAGGTCTTTCACCTGCTTGGTTAGAGTTACACCAAGGTATTTTATATTATTTGTGACTGTTATGAAGGGTATTTTTTCCCTAACTTTTTTCTCAGTCTGTTTTATCACTTGTATAGAGGAGGGCTACAGATTTCTTTGAGTTAATTTTGTATCCAGCCACTTTGCTGAAGGTGTTTATCAGCTGAAGTTCTCTGGTAGAAGTTTTGGGGTCACTTATGGATCCTATCATATGATCTGTGAATTAGGTTAGCGATACTTTTGGCTTCTTCCTTTCCAATTTGTATCCCCTTGATCTCCTTCAGTTGTCTTACTGCTCTAGCTAGAACTTCAAGTACTGTATTGAAGAGATAGGGGGAGAGTGGATAGCCTTATCTTGTCCCCTATTTTAGTGGAAATGCTTTAAGTTTCTCTCCATTTAATTTGTTGTTGGCTATTGGTTTGCTGTATATTGCCTTTATTGTGTTTAGATATGCTCCTTCTATCCCTGCTCTCTCCAAGACTTTTATCTCGCAGGGGTGTTGGATTTTGTCAAATGTGGTTTTTTGGCATCTAGGGAGATGATTTTGTGTGTGTGTGTGTGTGTGTGTGTGTGTATGTGTGTGTGTGTGTTTTAGTTTGTTTATATGGTGGATTATGTTGATAGATTTTTATATACTGAACCACCCTGCATTCCTGGGATGAAGCCTTCTTGATCATGGTGGATGATGTTTTGATGTGTTCTTGGATTTGGTTTTTGAGTATTGAGTATTTTTGTATCAATGTTCATAAGGGAAATTGGTTTGACATTATCTCTCTTTGTTGAGTCTTTGTGTGGTTTAGGTATCAAGGTGACTGTGGCCTCATAGAATGAGTTTGGCAATGTTCCTTCTATTTCTATTTTGTGGAATAGTTTGAGGAATATTGGCATTCTAAATAATACTTCCCGCCCAAAAGAAACTCCCAAAAACCATCCAACCATCCAACCAATCAAATCAAAACAAAACAAAACAAAAATAAACAAACAAGCAACCAACCCAAAAAACCCCAAAACATAACAAAAACCAACCAAACAAAAGAAATTCTACTATCTTATCCTCTTGGGTGCTGGGATTGTAGGTGTACACAACCATACTTGGATGCTCAGTCTAAAAACTTTCTTCATTCATAACACGCAGGATGGTACACAATTTACAAAGAGGACAGCAGTGAGCTCTTGTAGTGAGTCTGTTTTATCACAGCCCATCCTGTCAGTCAAACCCTCCTGGCAGTACAGAGTTTTATCCTGTATGGCTCTTGGCAGCTGTTGCTGCCTTATGGTGGTAACTGTCCTTAATTCTGAAAGTGTGGATTTGTTTCTGTGTTCGTGAACTTCACAGAAACAGGACTTAGGGTTTCCTCTGTCGTCTTTCTCATGGTTTTGCAGACTCACTCATATCATTGAATACTCCTGTGTTTCCTTTGCACTGCTATCAAGTATTTCACCTGTGACATGCCGTAGTCTTAGGTACATATTTCTGTCTTAACAAATATTTGGGTTGCAGTCTAGTTTTAATTTGTTGTTGAGTAATGCTGCTTGAAGATTCCCGTATAGATCTTTGGATGCATAGAAGTGCGGTTGTATTCATGCATGAAGTGTCATATCTGGTTGATGGGCTAATGGCGTACTGCTTTGACAGTGTTTCAAAGTGGAATAAGTATCTGTGCTAGCCACTTAAGGGTTAAGTTGCTCCACACCGCTACCAAACTTTGGTATAGTGTTTTTAATTTTATGTCTTATGACAGTTATTCAGTAATAGCTTATATTTTTAGTGTATTTCTTCAGAAGTGAAATGCTCATGCACATTTTGTATACTTGTGGGCTGTTTAAAGAGCCTCCTTTGAGAAGTTTCTTGTTTTGTTTCCAGTCTGATGATCTGTCTTTTTCCAACTGATTGTTAAGAGGACTTTAGATCTCATTTAAGCCTTGGCTTTATAAGGATGAAGGGCTCAAGGAGCATCTTATGAGGACACACGAAGTCCTTGGTGATCCCAAGGCCTTACTGGAAGCTTTGTGCAATAGTGATTTAAGCATCCCTCTGGTTGTGGTATGTTCCCTGGCAGTCCCAGGACAAGAACGAATGAGAAAGGAGGTTCAGTGAGATGCTGAGATGCTGCACCCTGACCTCCTTGCTTCCTTTATAGGTGGTAGGAGCTTAGTCTGGGTTCCTGAGTGGGAGGCAGGAGCTGTATGGGAGAGAATGATGAGAGAAATAATGGAGGCCAAGACACGTTTCTGTTCAAGGCCCCCAAGTTTACTAAGAGTCTGTGCTTATAAAGTGGGGAGGCCCATCCCCCCACCAATCTATTCTTGGTGCCTGTTGCCAGCCTGTAGGTGATCTGCTGGGTACTGTCTCCGGAATATCTCTGGACCTCTCAGCAGGTAGCAGTGTCTTGGAGAAAAGCAGCAGCAGGTGACAGAACAATAGAGCCAGCTAAGTCAGAAGGCTCCACCCAGGTGGTCTCATTCTCAGTGGCAGCAAGGTCAAAGCCAGCCTACTCAAGGCTGGGGGAGGCTACAGTCTGTTTGCTTAATTAGGAGTCTTTGTCCTGGTGCTGGAGACATACTTCCATACTTTAGAACATTCAATAATCTTGCTAAGGACTGGAGTTTGGCTCCCAGCACCCATACCAGGCAGCTCACAACCGCCTATAACTCCAGCTTCAGGGAAACCTGATACCTGTATCACGTGTATGTACTCACCCACACATATAGATAATTAAGCATCTTCTAATCTTCAAAAATAGAAAGAGAATGTTTGTCCCATGGGACTAGAGAAATGTCTTCTCGGTTAAAAGCATCTGCTGCTCTGGTGGAGGACTTGCGTTTAGTTCTTGTCATCCGCATGGGTGCTTATAACCATCTGTAATTCCACATCTGATAGCCTGTTCTGGTTTCTGCAGACTCCAAGTGTGTGTGCAATACACAGAAATACATGCAAGCAAACATTAACACACATAACATAAAAAAATAATGAACGTCTGTCTCAGTGATAAGACAGTATTAATGACATCCTGAAACAGCATTTACCAAATAACCTCCATTTGAGTCGCAAGAGTAGGGAGTCAAAAATACCATGTCTGTTGGCAAAGAGGTGGAGATACCCAGAAGTTAAAGGGCATTTGGATGGACCTGTGTCTAAATGAAAGTTTACACTCTTCAACACTTGAGAATTAGTCCTTCATGTATCTACCCTCTTCCTGCCCCATCCCAAAACAGTGTCAGGAACGGCGAAAGCCACTCAATCTTCTAGGCTCTCACTGTGGGAAACTTCTCTCTCCTCATGGTGGCCTGCTCCTTCGTTGCTTCCACTCACTTGATTTTAGATATTTCTTTAGAGGCACAGGGTACTCTGCCACCTTCCTATCTAATGCTATGCTGATCTTTGGAGGTGGTCACCACGCTGTCATGTCTTCCCTTACTTTTCCCTTTAGACTAAAAAGGAAAAGTCTTTTTCTTGGGATAAGCATCTTTAAACAGACGGGAAATAGTACCATGGTCAAAGAATGCGCTAAAATTGAGTAATTCACCAAGGACATTTTCTTGGGCCACGGCACCTGCCATTTCCCCGCTGTGGCTGCCAGAAGGCCCATTGACACCCCAACCTTCCTTACTTCAGGAAACATCCCTTGTTTATGGATCTAGTTCCTTACTGTGTCGCCAATACCTGCTGTAGCCTTTTTTCTAAAATGTTAACAGGATTATTATTATTATTATTATTATTATTATTATTATTATTATTAGCAGTGAGATTTTTTATGTGTGATTCTGGTGAATAGCAAGGATCTGCTCAGATTTCACTCTGGTGTCTCTGAAGAGACAATTTTCCAAACTCTGTGGTATGCCGCTTAGATGAGAGCCCGCCCGTCATTCATAATTTGGTTTTCTAGAACTCAAGAACCTAGTCAGTGCTGTGAGCTTAGAGTGCACTGTGCAGTTGTAAGTTCACGGGGATGGGGAGCTAGGAATATGTGCTGATCCATGGTTAACACGGGGATAGTTCACTTTAGCCTTGGAATTCATCGAGAAGTATTGAGTCACTTATTTCTCGTTATTAATAAAATTTAAATTTCAGAAGTATTACCTTTTATGTCAGGAAATGGAGTTGTCTTCAGACTATTGATTTTCCAAGTCCCTTCCGACACAGCCCCTCTGCTGTGCGGAGAGACCCCACCCCTGGATGAGTATGTATCTCTGTAAGAAGTAAATTAGTAATAATCAGTTCTCTGATGTTCTCTACAAGTCTTCCATTTTCAAGCACAAACTGCCTGGTCATCTTACTGGCAGGGTCCTCTTAACTCATTGAAAATATTCTGTTGTCCTAGAATTCCTCCATCCAAAAATTACCCATTGGACATGGGTGACAAGAATATTATCCCTTTCCTAACACTGTTCTTTCAACTTACCATCACCAATCTCCTTTATGTGAGTCTCAGCTTAAACAGAGGATGACAAGTAGGGTTAAATTTCATTAGCCACACAGAGGGGTATTTTCTGAGCATCGATGGGCATCCAGAAAGCCTAGGGATAACACTTCAGCATCTTATAAGCAAGCAGCCTAAGGTAACTTAAAATCTGTCACTGATGGGTGATGGTATGTATACTATGTAAAAATATTTTATAATGTAATAAATGTACATAATACTGAACAGTCCCCATGGTGGCTAGTAAGTCAAGATGGTAATATTTGTTACCACTGCTTTGAGAGCAATGATCCATTTAGAGGGAAATATTTCTTTCTCTTCTCTTCTCTTCTCTTCTCTTCTCTTCTCTTCTCTTCTCTTCTCTTCTCTTCTCTTCTCTTCTCTTCTCTTCTCTTCTCTTCTCTTCTCTTCCCTTCCCTTCCCTTCCCTTCCCTTCCCTTCCCTTCCCCTCTCCCTTCCCCTCTCCCTTCCCCTCTCCCTTCCCCTCTCCCTTCCCCTCTCCCCTCCCCCTCCTCTCCTTTTCTCTCCTTTTTTCTCTTCTTTTTCTTTACTTTTGACAGGGTTTCTCTGTGTAGCCCTGGCTGTCCTGGAACTTACCCCGTAGACCAGGCTACTCAGAAATTCGCCTGCCTCTTCCTCCAAGTGCTGAAATTAAAGGCATGCGTCACTGGCACAAGCAACAGCCAAAGGGAGCAGGACCGTGTGCAGAGCTCAGTGGGAAGGGTTGGGGGCTCATTGGAAGGGTGACGTCACTGTAAACTTCTCGGTTTCCCTGAAAATCCGACCTACACGCAAGCTTAGCAAATCTGAGTCTGTTCCAGACATCTGGATGGAGATATTTCCTAGAATATTTTATTCAGTTCCATTGACATCAGGAAAAGACCTCTCCCTGCTGCCAGATTTTTAAGGAGCAGGAAGTGGTTTTCTTTAGTTTTCCTCTTTTGGTCAGAAGAGGTCCAGCGGCGTAATTCTTGGAAACATAATATCATACTCCACCAGGCTCTGGTAATGTTGCTGATGTTCAGGGCAACAGTGATGCTCATCCAAGCTGATCTGGCCTGTGGGACTCCCAACGTCCTCAGAGGGCACTGAAGTTCATACTGAGGCTGCACTCTCCCGAGTTTTCTGTGCTTCTTGATTTAAATTGAGTTAGGTGACAGGTCCTATACCTGGATACTCCTAAGGAAGTCAAAACTCAGTTGAAATAGGACTTGGAGTGGTGCCGTCAAACAAGTATACTGTCCTACTGAGGGGTTTGAAATTTACCTGTGAGTTTTTAGGGAGTGGGGAAAAGCATGGTAGATTAAAGAAACGGCAGACATGTTAGGACATCAGAGTACACTCTCTGTATCTCTGTCTTTCTTCTCTCTGTCCTCCCCAGGTGGCATCCACAGGAGCTAGTGCGCCCGTCTTGCCTTCATTTACTGCTGTGATGTGCTGCTGTCATTATCGGTACGAGCTGGTGAAAACATCACCCTGTACTTAGCCACCACCGCATTTTGGCCACAAGCCTTGATCACAAGACATCTGAGAGAAAAGAAAGCCAGGGTGCTTAGAGAAAAGAGGTTCGCCGGAGCAAAGCAAGCCTGATTACCACAGAGAAAATGAGAGAAAAGAGGGACAAATGGAATCAGAGTGGGGCAGAAATGATCCCTCATTTGGGAAGGAAAATGAAGAGACTGTATTAGTCACCTGAGGTGTAAACTATGAGACAAACGAGCCAGAAGCACAGAGGTAGCTCAGTTCATGTGCAAGGACAGGAGGGAGTCAGATTAGAGTGTGAGAGCAGGCAGGGTTGAGGCTATGACCCTGAGCTGGGAAGCTGGATGCCTGAGTCCCCAGTCTGAACTGGGCACAGAGAGACTTGGTCTCATTGGCTTTTGCCACTGTTTTCAAATCCTGCATGCCATGAAGCAAGCGTTTTCCTCTTCCTCTCTTCCTCTTTTTCCTGTTTCTCTCCCTTCCTCTCTACCTTCTCCTTCCGTCCCTTCCCTTCCTCCCCACTCCCTGTTCTTTTCTTCTTCCTTCCTCTTTCTCCCCCACCCCTTACATCTTTTGTCTTTCTTAAGACACATGAGCACCATTTGCCAAGAAAAGACACTGAAGTCTGTCTTCTCTGTGTCTCTCCATCTTTCAGCTTTATCGATACATATTTAAACCTCACTTTTATTGTATCCTAGGGTGGTAGAAGATACTAAATTATCCAGGTTATATCTCTGCAGCTGTTACATAATTGTCCCATGCCCCATCGCTCTTTATTGCTAGACAATTGGCTGTTCTGGGAGAGCAGTGCCTGTCAGGTATCAGAGAAATACAAACTAATGTTAGCAGTAGTTTGTGGGGAAGGGGCACAATATTATTTCAAAACAAACTTTGTGCCTCTGTTGTATTTTGTTTGGTGGACTAAGCGCTCTCTGAGTGTTGTACAGCTAGGCAATCATATACAATTCCAGAGAAGGTTCTACAAAGCTTCATTATAGTCTTTCCTCTCACTCATGAGTGATATGCATTTATGTGGCCATTAAAACTCTCCAATGAGCCCTTGGAGGCCTGGATTGCAGGGAGTTCTGGCTGCTTGCAAATGTCTTTCAGGTGGCCTCAGCCAAATGGTTGAATGAGGTGCATTTCTGTCCCTTTCCAAAACAGAAAGGATGGTACAGATTGAATCATGGTGCAGCTGAGTGCAGGCATCCCGTCAAAAATTAATACATTAAAATCCAGACCTCTAAGACAATGGTGTGGAGGCGGGAGGGGTGAGCTGTGAGGGCAAAGTTGCTTTATGAAGCTGACAGAGCAGAAACACCCAGCCTCTTCCTCGCTGTGAGGCTGGAGCAAATGGACAGTCATCTGTGAGGAACACCAGACCTGAGAGAATCTCCGCCTTGGCTGTTCATCCTCCTGGACAGTCTACTGCCCACAAAACACCCAGGACAGAATGAACTGGGACAGCCAATAATTCTATGATTGAGTGTTTTGGATCACAATACCTAGATGACTTAACAAAAATTAATCGACCCTCATTTCTGATTTCATAGTACTTTGTATGAATTTAATTGAACGGTGTTAGTTTATTTAAACTCACTCTGAGGGTTATGTGAGTTCTTGGGTGATCTCTAAGTGATTGGAAATTTAAAGAACATGGCTTCTGGGAGGACCCAGGCAAACACTAGCTGTTCCACTGTGTTGCTGTGTGGCTTTTAGCAAATCATTAGTGTCTCTGAGCCTCTATCTTTTTCAGTGTAAAACCAGCCTGGCATGTGCTGTCCTCATGTGTTATATGATGGGAAAATGAGTTTGAGCTATCCATCCTGGGACTGGAAGCACAAGACCGTGCTTACCTCTTCCTATCTGAATTGAACTGGGTTAGATGCCCAGTTCACTTTATTTGAATAGAGACTATTAGTAGTCAACTGTTCCTAACAACAACTAAACAAAATATTGAAAGTTAAAAATCCTTTCCTAGGGGCTGAAGAGGTGGCTCAGTGGTTAAGAGCAATTTCTGCTCTTTCAGAGGACCTGGGTTCAATTCCCAGCAACCTTATGGCAACTCACAACTGCCTGTAACTCCAGTTCTAGGGGATCTGACACCCTCACATAGACATGCATGCAAGCAAAACACCAATGCACATGAAATAATAAATAAATAAATAAATAAATAAATAAATAGATAATGCTTTTCCAAGAAATGGTGTTTCATCTCACATTGAAAAATTGTTCCTCTTTTTGACCTGAGAGGTTACTGCATAAGCCTAGCTGGTCTGCAGTTTCAAGCCACAGTTTAACACTATTTCATGAGTTTTCTTTGTAGCCTAGATGGTTTGGGTATCTCATAAAATGCAAATAAACCTTATTTTATTTTATTTTGCTTTGGAGAGAGGATCTTACTGTCCAGTATTGTATTATTGATTGGTCCTAAGAGAACTTTGATAATCTGTTCCAGGTAAAGGAGGAATCCCGTGTGTGCCTTGTCTATGAGGCAAAACTGTGGGGATGTGGCAGGGGCTCAACTGGGAACTGTCTGAATGGACCTGGTAAGTCCTCTTGTCCAGGATAGAAGCATCCTTTTGGAAGCTCTCTCTTCCGTCCTCAGTGCTGTTCTCTCTGGGCTCAGTAGGTCACTACTAGCTGGTTGGTAAGGAAACATAGGGCTTTGGAGTGTTCCCAATTGGCAGTTGGCACCTTGTTGGGTCACTTGGCACTCATGGCAGCTGTCTTGCTGGGAAGGAAGAGCTCTCACCCCACGCACATTTAACACAACATCAGAGCATGGCTGGTCCAGAGGTGGAGGCTGGCTCTGTGGGGTCACAGTGAGTCTGTTCATAGCTGGATACAGTCTATCTAGTGAATCCTTACTCTTGATCCTCCCTTGGGAGTAATTTTTAAATGTTCACTTGTCTGTCTTCCAGGAAAGTGCGTAGTCTTCTGCACTGGCACCCAGGAGGTAAGGAGTTGGGGACTTTTATGAGCCTCACCTCTATATCTTGTTTACACTGCAGCAGTTGGCTTCTTTGTTTATAAACTCATTCATACAATCAGACAAAGCAGTAAGCTTTAAGACCAGAAGCAAAGCCCTAATGCCTGATCTTTGCCTTAAGGGTGGCTCCATACACCAGGATTGGCTGTATTAGGCTGTGTTAGGCCAGAGATATCCTTTGGGTTCCACCATATGCCCTAGGGATATATCCATGACCAGTTCTATATATTTAGGCCCCATATCCAACTCTCTTTGGTGTGTCTTCTCTAGCCAACGATCTACTAAAACTTGAAGGGTAGCACTCTGGGGGGGGGGCAGAAGCCCCTCCCACTTCCTCTATATTGTTTGAAGCAGAACTGTGTAAGCAGCTCATTCATTTAAAAACAAACAAACCGTATAATGTGTATAAGCCCATTTTGGAAATTCTTCACACCAAAAGGCTCCGTTCAACCACCCTGGGTATACAATTAAATACCAAGTTCTATGCAACGTTCAAATTTATTCTTTTGAAGGCCCAGAAATGCTTTCAAACAAGACACCAACAAAGACAAAAGGGGAAAGAAAGTTTTATAATAAGCCAGGGAAAACATAAAAGGAAAGTATAAAAGAAAAAAAATAGGCAAACAGTATGTTGAAAAGACAGGAACTCTTTCCAAAAACAAAAACAAAAACAAAACAAAAAACAAAAAACAAAACAAAAACCAAACCAAAACAAACAAACAAAAAAACCACTAAACTGACTCAACTGTTTGAGGAAAAGAAAAGCAGCTCAAGAATTACCCAGACAAAAGGTCAATTTAGAAAGGAAACATTAAAAACAAAGTCCAGCCACTGACCAGCCAGCACCACCAAAACCCAGCAGGGTATAAAGTTGTTCACTTGAGTAGAGACCAAGCCAACTTCAAAGCTGTGTCTGTCTGTGACCCCGGTGTGCCAAGCCCTTGGAAGTGTGATTATGACATTGGGGGGCACTATTGCAGGGCTTAGTTGCTTCTTTGATTTACTTGAAGTACATGAACATAGCTGAAGAGTGAGAGAGACAGAGACATTGACAGACAGATACAGAGAAACAGACAGACAGAGAGATGTCAGAGACAGATAGGGAGATAGAGAGACAATGTCAGAGACATTGACATACACAGAGAGAAATAGACAGAGAAAGATAGGCCTACACCCACAGAGAGAGAGAGAGAGAGAGAGGAGAGAGAGAGAGAGAGAGAGGAGAGAGAGAGAGAGAGGAGAGAGAGAGGAGAGAGAGAGAGAGAGAGAGAGAGAGAGAGAGAGAGAGAGAGAGAGGAGAGAGAGAGAGAGGAGAGAGAGAGAGGAAAGAGAGAGAAGGGTTGGTCTAATCTCACAGAGTTCCTGAACTCCCAGGAGAGCAAAGAGCCACGATTTCTTGGCTCCATTCAGAACCAGAGCTACTGCTTCCAAGAGGTTCCAGTGCCTTCGAAGCAACCCCAGTGTGGCAGGGACTGTTGAGACCTTTGTGGACCAGCTAGTCCAATCGGCTTCAATCATATAGACTGTTTCAAGTGTGAAGAGACACAGTCACCATATTGGCTAGGGGTGGGGCAAGACAGAGGGATGTAAACATGGAGCCCAAGGGAAAGACCCTGAGGTCAGTCATTTGCAGGGGACAAGTTATAGAGGCTGTAATAAAGCCCCTTAGATAGATGGGCAGACATTTTGCAATGGCTGCCAAGGACTGTCCTAGGCCTTGGTACAGTTATGTTCATGTCCTGTAGTCTTCAGACCAGTTCTGGTTACTGTGTGGAGGGAGTGTTGACTCTTGGAGGTTTCATTGGTGTGGTACCTCACCTAGGTATACGGCAAGATGAGATTTAAACTTGGACTTGGCCCAGGCAAAACCTCAGCTCAGAGCCCTGAGGGCTCACTAACCTACACAGCTGGTTTACGAGTGCCCTTGCTGCTGGACTCTTCTTCCAGGTCCTCTGATGCCGTGGGTCTGGAGTTGGGGGTAGAGATAAAGGCATTTTCTAGAATGTCCCCATGGCGTTCAGAAGCCACCCAGGGTTTATAGAACTACAGCCTACTCCGCAGATTACAAACAAACAGTAAATACTCAAGAGATTGATTAAGCATCCAAACTAACTGACAAAAACAGACAGAATACAGAAGTCTGAGAGGCCAGATCTTGATACACCATGCAAATGGGTCCACCCTCCGCGTCTCACCTCCTAGCCAGCTATGGTTGGCAGAAGCCCCTGCCATGATGGTTATTTGTCACCTGTTTAAAACCCTCGTGTGTGTGTGTATGTGTGTGTGTGTGTGTGTGTGTGTGTGTGTGTGTGTGTGTGTGTATGTGTGTGTGTGTGTGTGTGTGTATGTGTGTATGTGTGTGTGCTGAGCATATTCAGGCAGTAACATAGATTTTCAGGAGTCAATAAAAATGTCTGATTTTCACCAATTATATATTTCACCAATTATATATATATTTCACAATATATTTTGTGCAAAAATATATTTGTGACACATCCGCCGTAAGGTGGCAGCTGCCAGGTTTTCTGTGAGGGATACCTGCTTCTCCCTGGACGGTCCCATATGCCACTAGCAAAGCCGGTCTTTGAGATCTGAAGCTATAGCCGTCAGCACTGTTTTTTATCTCTTACAACTCACCTTCTGATCTGTAATTGCTCTGAAAATATGTTGTCTTCATTATCCAGCTGAAGACCCAGAGGTGCTATTACTTAGTACTTAGCACGGAGGTCGGAAATGGATTGCTTCCCCAACAAGATCCATAACCATAGATTCTCCCAGCCCATGAGAGATGGTGCTGAGCCTCGGAGAACTTCCTGTCCAGAGGTCCTAATACAGCTGCTGCTGTCAGGAGGCACTAAGGCTCGGAGGTGGTGGGAGTTTCTCTCACTGGCTTGAAGAGGCCAGGACACAGCTTTCCTCTATGGTCTCTGCTATAGTTCCTGCCTCCAGGTTCCTGCTTTGAGCTCTTTCCATTCTTGGCTTCCCATGATGATATACTGTTACTTGAGAGATGAAACAGACCCTTTCTTCCTTAATCCTCCCCAAATGGCTTCTAGTCAGTATTTAATTAATTAATTAACTAATTAAGAGACAGGATTTATCTATGTAATAGCTCTGTCTGTCTTGGAACTCACTCTGTAGACCAGGCTGGACTCGAGCTCACAGATGACCACCTGCCTCTGCCTCCTGAGTGCTAGGATTAAAGGTGTGTACCATCACCACCAGGCTATTTATTTATTTATTTATTCATTCATTTATTCATGGCAACAGACAACAATCTAGGACACAGCTATCACATCTTTTATTATGCAAAGCTGTGCTCAGAGGCAAGCCATGGTCTGTGCTGTGGTGGAAGGCAGACTGTGTGTTGACATTGGGATGGGAAATGTTGAAGCTGGGCCCTTGTCACTTTAATAAGAAGTATCTCTTTGGAAAGCTCTGGCATTAAAGGCTTAGTCCCCAGTTGGTGGTGCTGTTGAGAGGTGACTGGGTCCTGAGGGTCCTTAAGTCATTAGTGGGCTAATTTATTGGGGAATTTGCAGATGAATGGGCGCACCAGGAAGGGCCTGGTTCCAGAAAAATGAACTGCAGTTCTCTTAAGGAAAGATACACTTATAAAGTATAAAATTGCAAGAGTGTCTTTAGGTTTCATAGGTTGCCTGTGGACATCCTGGGGCTTGGTCAGGGGTAGACGTTGAAGGATTTTTATTAAACTTTAAAAGAAAAGTGGTGTTGAAACTCGTGATATTTGTAGCCCTGAATAGTTTAGTTGTGATTTATAAACAGTATTCAGAAATACACATTTTTCTCTCATAAAACGAAGTCCGGACAGGTAGCCAAGTGATGGGGATTAAAGTGTTGAGATGTTTTCCATGGCAGCTTCTGAGTAGGAGGTGCCTAAATATTTCCTTTTTTAAAAAAAAATCTAAAAATCAAAATAAATTAATAAAGTAAGAAATGCTCTAGTTAAAGGCACCGTGTGAAACAGAGAAGTGGAACTTCACAACCTTCCCGACCCACAGTCTTTGAACAGTGAGCTCTCTGCCTCATCGAAGCTATGGGCAGGACTTCTGCAAGCCTCTCTCCTTCTCACCCCGATGTGTTCACGCGTGTGCGTGTGGGCATGAGCATTTCGAAGACTGAAACTTTAAAGTGTAAGTTGATACCCGCCATTTGTCATTCGTTGTCACTTCTAAATAACAGTATCCTGTGTGTCCATTGCATTTTTATGCGCTTGGAAACTTAATTTAAAAGCTGAGTGTGGCGTGGGTATTGCATGAAAAGAGTCAGGGAATTGAAGTTCTGGGTGGCTTGGGGACAGAATAAGAAATGAAGCAAGAGACAGGATGATGGGCACAGCTCTCCCGGCAGTCGGGCAGTCTGTCCGCTGGCTCCCAGTTGCCTGGATACCTTTGTATGGTGACTTAATTCGGCCTAGAGGCTGTGAGTTCTCTTTTCTTCTTGTGTCTGTGGTGATGTGCGTTGTTGCTGGGGATAGTCAGGGGCAGGAGGAGTGAGGAGACAGAAGAAAAGTTGACCACACAAACACAATGCCGGGGATGCTGGAGTTAGTCCCACTGAGGGCGGGCGGGGGAGCGAGGAGCGGGAAGTTCCTGCACAAAGCCCTTCTTGTTCCCATAGAAACCAGTGCTCAGCGGTGAATGACTAGTTTGACTCTGCACAGCCCCCTTCCTCTTCTTTTTAAAGTCTCTGTTGGAGATTCATTGTCTTCTTGCTATTCTTGTTTTAACCCCCCCCCCCCCCCCAAAGGCTGGGGAAGAGAAAACACCACCTCTCCAACCTCAAGGCATCCTGTGAACAAACCCAAGGATTCTAGGCAGCCTGAAGTCTGGCTGGATCTCCCTGGATCAGACACCTGGTTTTTGTTTTGTTTTGTGTTTTGTTTTGGTTTGGTTTTTTGTTTTTGTTTTTTTTCAAGTCATGGATGGATGGACACTCTACACAGAGAGGTGCCCACAGAGATTGGCAGCCTAATTTGAATACCAATGCTGGCCTGGGCTGGCTTCCAGAGGCACCCACCAGGGCTGGCAGGGTGTTGGTGGCCAGACTCCACAGGGGCAGGGAAGTCTCTCCCACCCTCTGCTGGGGGCTGCCTCCCTCTCACTCCCATGCCCTCCTCTGCTGGGTTATTGGCAAGCTGGCTTTCTATTCTTCAAGGATTAATGTCTCAGTGCAAGGGGTAAAATTGGCAATTAGAAAGCAAAGTCTCGGGGCCTGGGATTTCTATCTCCTTATCATCTCCCAGTTAGATTTCATTAGAGTGCTGCCGGAGAGAGAGGTCTTAGGGCCTTTGTTGTGTGGTCAAAGAGTTTAAAGATACTAACAGGATGTTTTATATTTACCTGGAAAAGACAAGGAAGCTTTTGTGCTAGCAGAGTCTAGCTCACATGCATAATTGGGGGTGGGGAGGGGAACGGGGGTGTTCTGAGCTCAGTTCCTGCATGTCCCAAGCAGGATTACCCAGAAAAACCAAGACCCATCCTTGTCAGAACTGTTAGGTTATTGGGCAATTTTTAAAAATCAAAAGTAATTCTTATCCCCTACGAACTAACATGTTTTAAGTGTAAAGGATTGCAGATGTGCCTCTTTGTGGTGTGAAATACACTGTTTAAACAATTTCTTATCTTTTGAAAGTCTAATTAAATGCCCTAGCTGAACGGAGCTGCAATTTGTCTGGAAAAGCCCCTGAGATGTCTCCCTCCAGCTCCTAGCCATGGGGCTGCTGTGGTCAAGGAGGGACAGGGCCCTGCAGGGTGCCGTTCCGGAGGCCCCACACACTCCTTTTGATGTTCCAAGTGCCCACCTGCTGCTTGCATTTGTGACTTGGGTGGCATGAAGCCAGTGACATCAGACAGGCAGGGTATTGTCTCAGGCAGATAGACATTGTCACCCCGAGTGAATGTTTCTTCCGTGTTCATGGGCATGGTGCATCCTGCCAGGAAGATCAATAGGAGAACGGGAAACACAGATGAGGGAAAGCCATTCTTGTGGGACAAGATGTCTCATGTTGCTTGTCACGAGCTTGTCAGTTTTATTTCTTTGTTAAGTGTGAAAAATGTGGTCTCAGATTTCTGTGCTGTTATTCCATCATGGCTGGCAAGAGTCCCAGCCTTTGATGCTGAGCCAAGATCTTTTCTCTATATGATGTCTCTGGGGTTCATGTATGTATGTGGGGATTCCTGCCATTGTGTGTTAAACCTAGGGTGTTGTTATCTCCAAACTGAGCACTCCCAATTAGCATTTACCACAGCACTAATACATTAGCACAGACATGACTTAATCCCGAGCTAGCCATCAATGGTGATAGCTAGGGTTTGAAAACACACTGGGGGAAATGGGAACGCCTAGAAGGAACTGTTCATTATTGGAGGTAACCTTTTTTGGTGGTCATCACTGGCTTTACCTAGGGAAACTTACCTTTGCTCACACAATCAGTTAAAACCCATCAACTCTCAAATACAAGTCTTTAGACTGCTAGATGCACAGGGCGCTGTATCAACTCACATCAGAGCAGTAAGGACTCTGAAGAGTCCCCATCTCTCTGCTGAAGTCAAGCATAGCCTGCAGTCTTTTGAAGGGGCTGTGAGCAACATGGGGCTAGCTGAACTGTGAGAGTCTGAGTCAGATCCTTCTCTGCTGAAGACAAAGCAAAGAAGACAAGAGGAAGCAGCAGTTTGCTTCTGGGCAGCCATGGGATTGCTAAATTCTTGGAGGTTCCATTTTGATTCACCCCCCTCCCCCCTCCCCCATGAGCTGAGCTGTGAATGAGACTCTGACCCTCAGTCACCTCTAGGAGACAAATCCACCTTGCACAGGCTTAGCAGCAAAGGCCAGTCTTTAGAGATGAGGCCCATATGGACTGTTTTGTATATATATTATTTTCTTAAAGTTGTCATCGTGTTTGATACACAGGGATTGATAAGTCTGGAAAGTGAAGAAAACATCAAAGACCTTTAGAGAATTTTCCTCTCAGGGTTCTGGTAGGATGGCAAGAATGGGATCCACACTTATTTTCGCTTTCGTCTTTACTCTGACTTTAAGCCTTGAGTTTGGAGGCTGGCTTGTGTAGCTAGTGGGCAAGGCGGTTCTGAGGAAAACTAGGTCCTTTCATGGTGGATGCCTGTGAGATTGGAGCTGTGTCCCTGCAAAGCCCACACTGTGCTGGATGCTCCTCTTTATTCCTTGTTGAGATCTTGGGATTGTGCAAAGTCTTGGCTCAGAGTTACTCATTCCACAGCGAGACTTCTAGCTGCTGCTCAGCGACAGGAGCCTTCCCAGGGGGTTCGTTAATGAATATCATTTTACAGCAACAAAAGAGGCTATGAGAACTGAAGTTTCTAGAGTGAGAAAACAGAACTTTCCTTTTTCCCTTCCAAACCAAATCTTCTAAAGTCACCACTGTTTTTCCCAACAGACATACATTCATGAGGACCCTGATATACTGAATGTCCATCACTCTCCTGGGAGCTCTGGCAGTGCCCACCAGTCAGGATGTTAGTGTAGGTTCATGGGCTCAGCATCCCCATTCAGGGTTATTTCCAATCATGATCTCTCTCTCTCTCTCTCTCTCTCTCTCTCTCTCTCACACACACACACACACACACACACTCCTTTTGTACATTACATGTAAGACTTTCAATCTGTATCAAACTACACGAATTACTAACCAAGGGCAACCACCATGGTCTCAGAAAACAGGGCTTCATAAAAGTTAGCAGGCTGAGAAATAAGTCTGGGAGTCTGACTCTGCCCCTGCTCTCTCTCTTCATTGTTAACAGTCCCTCCTTCTGACTACAACAGTGCAGCAGAGCACCAAGACCCCGAGATGGCAAGCAAGTAGCATTTGGCCTCTCTCCTTGATATGTCTACATGGTTCACCTTCTATAAGTGTCGTGAATGAGTCAACACACAGGCTGGGACACAATAGATACTAATTTCTGTGAACTTGATAGTCCCAGCCTGGCTGGGATACTTTCTGTATTTTCAAACAGGCTGTTAAAGATGAGCAGACATAGTAGAACCCTCCGAATTGCCCCCTCCTACCCATGTGGGGCCAACTTATATTTTACGGTTCTGTGATTTTATTATTTTTTTTTAAATTAAACATTTCACTGTGACCAAAGATCTTTTTTCCTAATGTTGCAAGATTTTAAATATTTTGCAGGCTTTTAAAATATATTACAAACCCTCAAGCTGTCTCTGTGGCTCCTGGAGATGTCACAGAGGGAAGAAGACAAGAAGATGGAGTACAAAAATCTTGAAAGAAGACGTTTTTTGGAAAATAAAGAAGAAAGTTAAATGAGTGTAGGTGAATAGAGATCTCAAACCAAATGAGAGAATAAAGTCGCCAACAAAAGCCAATAGTAAGAGAAAGAAAGTCGAGGATGGGATGAACCAGACACTGAGAAAAAGAATATCAACCTAGTTTGGAGGCTCTTCCTTGAGTCCCATCCATGGGGGAGAGGGTATTTTGTCCCTGCGTGGATTGCTCAGTAGTATTAGGTCAGTGGAGCAGATCAGATACGGAGGCAAGAGCCCTAGGCCAGGCAGAGAGCTGAGGGCTTTAGGAGAGGTTGTCAGGTTGGACAGTTTGCAGAGCCAGACTTTGTATGTGACAGGAGGTACTGGTTCTACCACAGATGGGAAGGTCCCAGTCTCAAAGAGACTGTTCCGAAGGTGAATCACTTGCGGTGGGTCATTCACTGTGGCATGCTGTGTGCCTACTGAGAGGTGTGATCTGATTTATTTTATTGTCCATTTCTAGGGAAAACTTTTCTTAGTGATGGAGGTTTTCATGAACGTCTTTTTGTATTTGTATGTGTATGCTCATGAGTGTTTACAGTTGATTGCCTATGTGTTTGTGGAGGGCAGAAGAAACCTCTATCGTTCCTCAAGTGCTAGCTACCTTCATTTTGAGACAGGGTCTCTCATTTGCCAGCATCTTGTCAAATAGGCTGGCTGACTGTCATCCGAAGAACCCAGGAATCTACCTCTCTCTGCCTCCCTAATCTCTCTCTCTCTCTCTCTCTCTCTCTCTCTCTCTCTCTCTCTCTCTCTCTCTCTCTCTCTCTGGTTTTTCAAGGCAGGGTTTCTCTGTAAAGCCCTGCCTGTCCTGGAACTCACTTTGTAGATCAGGCTGGCCTCGAACTCAGAAATCCGCCTGCTTCTGCCTCTCAAGTGCTGGGATCAAAGGCGTGCGCCACCACGCCCAGCTTCAATCTCTCTCTCTCTCTCTCTCTCTCTCTCTCTCTCTGTGTGTGTGTGTGTGTGTGTGTGTATCAAACACTCTTCATGCTTAGAAGGCAGATGCTTTACCCACTGAGTAATCACCCAGGGATGTTGGGTGTTAACATCTCTATTCTCAAAATCAAATGTCCTGAAGTCTCCTTCCTTCCTTCCTTCCTTCCTTCCTTCCTTCCTTCCTTCCTTCCTTCCTTCCTTCCTTCCTTCCTTTCTTCCCTCCCTTCTTCCTTCCTTCCTCCCTCCCTCCCTTCTTCCTTCCTTCTTTCTTTCCTTCCTTCTTCTCTCCTCTCTTTTTTTCTCTCTCTTCCTTCCTTTCTGTTTTTATTTGTTTGTTTGATTAATTGATGGATTGCCTTGTTCTAATATTTGAATCAAGTCTTGCTATGTAGCTCAGGGTGCCCTAGAATTCACAGCAATTATTCCTTCTTCAGCTCCCCTAGTACTAGCATCACAGGCAGGCCACCATGCCTAATTATTTACATAATATCTGAGAAAGACCTTAACACAAGGGATATATGTATATAAGACTAGGTTTGCACACAGGAAGGTATGTTTGACTAATACTGCCTCTCTCTGTGTTGTATTAAGCTATCGAGCTTAAAAGAGAAGCGATTTCACACTGATTATGACGTTCTGACCCAGTTTCACCTCCCTCTTCCCCATACAATTATTTATGTATTCTAAAGTCTGCCTGACATTTCCACTCTTCTTAACAAAATCACCTGTGCTGACCATCCATCTTCTATCTGGCCCAGCTGATGGCTGAAATACAGTCACAACGAGAACACTCCTCGGATACCCTGCAGAAGATTTGACAGGCCAAGTGTTTATAAAGTTTTTTGAACACAGTTTAGGATTTTCATGTATCCATAGATGACATGCAAGTTGTTTCCCTGAGAATGTAGGAATATAATTTAGGAAGACACTCTTAGATGCATGGATATATCCCAAGGACTGTCCTGTCCACTGCACAACTTGGCAGATTTTATTTATTGTCTTTACCCTGGGAGATATAATTTTTAAGTGATCTAGATCTAAGGAAAGATCCATACAGTGTGGGCTAAGCACTTTCACCAAGGTCAGCTCTCAGCGACCTTAGAGTTACAGCTATTGGCTTTGCCCTGTTTCATGGCCCAAGGGCATACATGACCAAGCTGTCATGAACTTGTTTCCAATCTGTGAGAGATGATTGTTGCTGTCACTGCCTTGCCTCTGGAGGAAACCAGATGGTACAGACCCTAGCCTACACCAGCAACCAGGGTGGAGGACCCTCTTCCATCCCTACTGTCTGCTGTGGAGTTGAGTTTGCAGAGATCACAGATGAATCAATGCACTAAGATTAACATGAGGGTTTTGTAAGCCTTGACTCCTGGCTGTGGCTCTATTGTTAATTTACCAAGAAAGGCTGATGAGCTCGTTAGGTTTTGGCTATCCTGACACAAACAGTAGTCATCTGAAAAGAGGGGACCTCCAGGAATCGCCTCCATTAGATTGGCCTGTAGGTTTGTCTGTGGGGCATTTTCTGGACTGACAAGTGGTTAATAAAGACCCACACCCTAGAGGTGGGCTTCAATTGCATAAGCAAACTGAGCAAGCCACGGGGAGCAAGCCAGTAAGCAGCATTTCTTCTGCTTTTTGCCTCTGCTTCTGCTTGACTTCTTGCCATGACTTCCTCTGGCGATGGACTCTAAGGCAAGTAATCCTTTTCCTCTAAGTTGTTTTAGGTCCATGTTTGACCACAGCGATAGAGCAGCCACCTATAACAGCTGCTAAACGAGGGGTGCTTTTATGTGCTCTTTTGTCCCATGTAAAGAAATGAACACAATAACAGCGACAAGCTGTAAATTTCGTCCGATGTTCTCCGGTGCACTCCTTGTTTTGATGCATCACCCAATGTGCAGAAGGGAAGCTGCACCCTCAGGCATTTTGTAAGGATGCATAGTGTATCTGGGTCTACCGTTCCATGGAGGGGGCTGCAGACTCCCAGAATGACACAAAGATCTGCTCTTCATGCTTCGAAGTGGAACACCATTGGCCTTAATTACACTGGAAAGCCTGTGAGCATCGTTCTGTTCCTCTAATGAGTGCCAGGAAGTACTTTCTGTGTATGAGCTGTGGAGCACAGGGAAAAGTAAACAATTGTCCCTGCCTATCAAAGAGCATGGTCTACCTGCCAATGGACATGCAATGACCATGAGATTACTGTGATGTACTCTAGACCTCGGTACATAATGGGAGCTCCTCACACTCAGCCTCTCCATGTGGTTAGAAGGCTTCAAGAAGCAGGCAGGTGAGATTAATTGTATCTAATACCAGGGGAAAGGAGGGTGACATTTAGAAGTAGGAAAGGTGGGGACTTATGGCAGAGGGGAAGAAGTGCCTGGTGATCCGCGACTTTATGAGGTGACACTGAGTTCGTGGCATGGCATGAGCAGAAGTTCTCAGACTTTGGAGTAAGTTCAGCACAGTGAGCTGAGGTTGAAGAGCCTGGACCCTTAGCTGAGCACAGGCTAGAAAAGTTTCATTAGGGTTGGTTATATTTCTCCCTGTAGATGAAATGCTGGAGTTTTCTGAGGGTTTTCCATAGGGATAGCATGGTCAGGATGTAGGTCAGACACATATGTATGGTTGATGGAGGTGAAGTCCTGTAAGAGAACAGTGATGTCTGGGCGGGGCAGTTGGGGAACAGTGGTACCCCTGACTCATTAGCCCATCAACAGTTGCAACACCATCTAGGTTCCATTGGACTTTATGAGATCAAATCCCAAGCTGAGCCACACACCACCAAATTGCATGCTTTGGGCTGGAGAGATGGATGAGTGGCTAAGAGCACTGGCTGCTCTTCCAGAGGACCAGAGTTCGAATCCTAGCACCTACATGGCAGCTCACAACCATCTGTAACTACAGTTCTAGAGGATCCAATACCACTGTATACACATGGTACACGGACATACCCTAGGGAAAATCTCTCATGTAAATGAAAATAAATAGATCTTAGAAACAACCAACCGACCAACCAACCCACATGTTCACTTGCTATAGCATTAAGCAGCCTCTGTGGTCCCCCCATAGACTGAGAGAACAGTTGATGGGCACTATTCTATTCTAAGGCCAGGCACTTTAACCCCAGTTCACGTAGTGACGCTAATCCACTTTGACGTTGCTGTGAATCCAGTCTACTCTGACCAAGGGGTTTCTACTGAGTAACCCCCAGTCTCAGAACGGTCAAACCACAATTTCCAGCACCACCCTCCACAGTTACTTTTTGTGTATTGGAGTTTTCTAGATAGACAGCTGATTTACAGAGCCAAAAGACAGCAGCAGAACACCCTCAGTCAGTAGTCATTACCGTGGGTCCCCCCACCCCTGCCCTTTGGAATTGCGTTGGACAAATTGCATTTACATAAAACCATCAGGCACTCAGGACCGGCCCACAGAGGGGAATCAGCAGCCGGCAGCTCCCACCTTCATTCTCAGCACTTAACCAGACATGTCTGTTTGTAGAGAGTCCTTATATGGAGATTGGAAGATGCAGTGTTGGCCATGTGAGCAGCCAGAGGCAGGAGAAGAGTCAAGCAGATGTACCCCTCGTGTCCACGTTCAGAGGCTGAAAGCCTGAAGAGTCTGTTTCCAGAGCGCGTCCCTCTCAGTGCCTGTCCTTCCCAAAGGCTTCCACTGCTGACCACTTGGAAGTGAAGCGACACGCCAATCACTCACTTGTCCACCAGTGCTTGTGGTTTCCCTTACGATTTTCTCAGGCTATTGGACCACTCTAGAGTAAAGCGGGTATAATTCAATCCTTTGGTCCCTGTTTCATTTTTGACAGTTGGGTCCTTGCCTGGAATGGTGCAGTTTTACTACTGATCTACCCTGCAGCTAAAATAATGAGGAAGTGTGGTAGGAAGAGTTTCCAACCAGGTCTATCTAATTATCTAGTTTTGACTTTCTTCTTCACAAATTCATTTTTAGCTGTTTCGGTTTTTGGTTTGTTCCTTCCAACAATATTTTTTTGACATTTTATTAACCACTAATTCTATGGCACTTAACTAGTTAACTGTTCTTGTTTGTTTGTTTTTGTTTTTGTTTGTTTTTAAAGTTTATTTTAATCCTTTTTTTTTTTTTTTGTGGCCACCTTTTTCTTTTTCTTGTGGCACATAGATGATTAGAACATCTTCCAAGCTTTTGACAGGTTTATACTTGGATCAAATTGTTCTAAAATTGTTGAGAGTCACCAAACTGTTGATCCTGTATTTGCAGTGTACTCAGATTGAAAACGGGATGTGTGGTTTGGGCATGCTCAGGACCTTTGCAATCCTGCACCCCTCCCCCCCTAGCACACAGTGTATTTAAGAGTCAAGGACAGCCCCAGAGGCACAAAGATAAAAGTGACAGAATTATTTACCTTCAACCTTTTGTCTGAAATGACAGAACAGGTCCAGTAGCACGGATAATAAATAACCAAGTTGGAATTTACAGTTTTTCAGGTTAACATAACTAAAATGCCCATAATTTAGAGAAAGATTCCTGTGCATTTTTTCCATGTCAGCAGCAACCATGATCCAAATTATAAACTAAAGAATTTAAAAAGCGTCATGTCCAGGCTTTACTGCCCTAACCAATTTCTTGATAGCGTACCCCAAACCATCATGGATGTTTCTCTCAGTAGAATGTCTTTCTTTACTCTCGTATGCAATATTCAGTAGGCTGCACACATTTAATCATGTAAAATCCATAAGAAATTTAAATGCTTTGAAGTTCATATGGCCACACGGAGGCTTATGACTTGGGGCCCTGAGAAGAAATTCCATTTTTGCATGGCAATAAGAGAAAAGATGATGTCGGCTCCAGAGGCTTGGGGCTTCTGTGTGTTACTTCTGGAAACAGAATCCGTCTAGGATATAAAGAAGGCCCTGGGGCCTCTTCCTGTCCCTTCTGTCCTTCCTTTCTTGATCCAGAGACTTCTTTTGCTGTGTGTCCCAGGTGTTCACTGTGAAGGTTCTGAGCCAGAAATGATAAAGCCATAAGAATAAAGGAAGTAGTGGGGTGGGGAGTGGGGTCGGAGGTGGGGAGAATGAAGTCACAAACAAAACTCCAAGGCCTAAGAAAGAGTAAAAATATGGGGTGGGTTTCGAAATGTCACTGAGCACACAAGTCTCAGTTATGTTAAACAGCTAAAATTCATGGTCACACCCCTACACTCTTGCAGAGTGTTCCCAGGAATTTTATTTTTATTTTTTGGTTTTCGAGAGAGGGTTTCTCTGTATAGCCCTGGCTGTCCTGGAACTCACTTTGTAGACCAGGCTGGTTATTTTTAAGAGTCTTAAAATTTAAATGCACAATTACTTTGCTCGTGGAGGAGGTTAACAACCCCCAAATGCCTTTAGCCACATGTTTAAACAAATCCTAATTCATGCTGAGAGACAGAGTTCAAGCAAGACTGAGTGCACAATCCTTACTTAGTCACGTTATTTTGTGTTTTAACAAAGTGCCCTGGACCTGGAGTGTGTAAACCTGTCTAGTCGCTTGGATCTGCCCATCCTAGGCCCCTCTGGGCTTCTCTGAGCTGCGTATGGACCTGATTCCAAGAACCATTTGCCCACGTGACACAGTAGCTCCGCACCCTGAAGCCTTGAGCTGTGTCACTCTGCCACCTCGGAGCCAGGAATGGTGGGTCCTACATGTAGTCACCTGAAGTGTGCCCTCAAATTTTGCCAGCATGTCTGTTGGGCTGATATTTAGAGCACTTTCTATTTGCAATGTGTGAGCTGGACTGACTGTGCGGAACAGTTGCTTGCTTTGAGCCCACAGTTACTACCACGGTGCTGTAAACTTGAAAGACTTATGCTTGGTCGCGTTCCCTCTACTGCACCCCTACCTCCAAGCTGGGTTTGCCCAGCTAGGGACTGGCAAGTGGCAAGCATGCTCTTCACATGAGCTCTGTGGCTATCTCTCCCCTTTATCCAGTGTTGTTATTTGAGTGCCTCGTAATTAGCTGCTAGAAATAGCTCCCATGTGGCCTTGCTTGGGCGAGGTATGCCTGCGGGAGTGAACGTTCCTCTCCTGGCCTCTGTTGAAATCACATTCCCAGGGAAGAGGCGGGGCTGAGAATGAGCCCCAGTGAATGTTGCCCTTGTAGGAGACTGAGTACTTACATTACACAGTGTTCTCTCCACCCTTGACCTCTGCTAGTAGTTCATGGCAAGCACCCAGGGCTCACTCCGAGAATATGAAAAGTCAGTACAAATACAACCCAAGAAAGAGACAATGGCATCTTCACGTAATGTTGATATTTAGTGTGGACAAAGCGATTCACATTCTTAGAATCTTCAGCACAGGATCAACTGGAAACTTGAGCGTAGACTATTTGTTTTATTTATAGACAGAGTTATGGTGTTTCAATAGAGGAATGGCACCCGCCTGACAGCCTCCCCTCATGACTTGCGTCTCGCGCCTGTGTTTTGTGCATTACACGTAAAGCCTCTTAGGGCTGGGAAGGGAATAAGTTGTTCCACTCTCTTGCAAATGTCATCATTCATTAGCCACTTGCACCTGTCTGGTGGCAGTCTCTCTCCCAGTGGGGATGTGAGCCCCTTCTAGAAGCTATCATCCTCTGAAATAAAGCAAGAACGAGAAGCGGCCTGTGTGAACTTTCTACTTTGCAGCTTTGGGCTGGCATGGCTACTTACTTTCTTTCTAATCATTCTTGCTCAGAGTGGTGCCTCCCAAACTCTGAACCAAATATTTTTATTTAGTTACAATTCAAACTGTAAGTAAAGGGCTTTTGATTTTGCAGGGGAGAAAGAGTGGGGGGGTGAAGATAAAAGTATTTGAGGAAAAAGTCATCTAGATCACATGTCTACCAGAATACAGCTTCCTCCAACCACCACCATCACCCTAATTGTAGAAATCGGTTTCGCAAAGTTCAGTCTGTCATCTCAGGAGAACTAATTCATTTCCATTTACCTCTAACTTTACTCTCACGTTTTCTCTTTCCTACATTAGTTTCTTTAATGGAAAACTGGCACTTGTGAGTTATCAACCATTTAGGAAAATCATTAAATCTCTCAGTATTTTTAATGTGAGGCCTATCTTTTGATGTTATTTCATAAAAAATACTCTTTGCTTCCTTGTGTATTACCACACCCACCCCTTTGGATTCGCTTGGTTAGATATAAAATAGCGCACAGGATAAGACCTAATAATAAGATTTTGTCACAGATTATCCTCATGGTAACATTCCTGAACCATGACCACACATTTATGCTGCACTGTCCTAGTGGCCAGGCTATGTGACTGGCTTGTTATTTGTGTAGCCATCTTAACCTTGAACTGTCTTCTAGCATTTCATAGTCTGTGCTGGGGGACAGAGCCCCCTGCTGGAAGTGTTGGGGGCTTGCCTTCGCGCTGGAGCCAAAGACCCCTCCCAAAGACTGGAGTTCAGCAGGCAGCAAGCACAACCAATGTCGTAAAAAGTGTGTGGCTGGCTTCAGTGGACGGTACAAATCAATATAATCTGGATTGTTGGTTCAAAAACATATCCCTTCCTTTTGAAAGCTTTCTGAGAAAGAAAAACATAGGTCCATTTAAACCGATCATCCTTCATTTGGTTCATTAGTGATTCCTAGGAAATTATTCTTTATGTTGATAGTAGTCTTGAATAAAAGGGTTTTCTTATAGGTAAATGCTAGAAATGGTGGATCCAGTATAATGAAGTGTAGCTTTTTAACGTATTTGAGCTTCTCAGGGTTGGCCAAGTGAAACCATTTTCAACTAACACTTTTCTCTCAATTTGTTTGGCTGTGGACTTTTATCTTTTTCCAGTATTCTTTTTTAAAATTACCTGTTGGTGTTTTTTTTTGTTTACTTTTTGTGTGTTCTTGCTTTCTTGATACTTTACATCAGATTTGGAGCCATCCGGGTTTTATGAAGATCATTTCTCCTTAGTGCCCCAGCACATTCTTTAGCAACGTGAAGTTTTGGTAAACATGGCTTAAGAATTGTCCATGTTTTGAGCTCACGGGGAACCAAGTCCTTATTCTGTGTATAGGAGGGCACTGTCACCCAGCTGTGGGGCCCAGCTCCTCCGAGAAAGTCAAGAAGGCACCACTGTGTTCACGATCCTGATGGCTTCCTACTTAAAATGTCTTCTTCCTCGGGGGCTATGGCTAGGCACATAATCACTTTGCAAGCTTGATAACAATAACGGGGAGATTCTCCCTAGAAGGCACGGGAAATGTCACGGGAAGGTGCTATTTCTGCTTGGTTTCTGTTTGAAATATTCGCACAGCTTTGACTGCTCAGATTGTATTTTAGTCTCTAAGCTCCCTTGCCTGACCCAGTCTGGCCATTTCTCTATTGTGGCTTTCTACTTCCTGTATCAATGAAGATGCTTCGATGTATGACCTAGATGTTAGTTCAGAAAGCAAGAATTGACCTGTTCTCTAGTAGCTTTTAGAAGAGAGAGTCCAAGATTGTCCCTCAGCGGGCACGGTTCAATGAGTGTGTCCCCAGCTTTTGTTCTTGCGGGAACCACACAGCTGGCATTCTCTATTGTTTAATTCTGTGAAGCATGGTTAGGGTCAGCACTATTAAGGTCACTCAGAGCCCACAGGGTGGCCTCCCTTACTCCTTCATTCCATAAGGATTCTGGCCTTTAGGAAGCATAAGGCTTCACTCAGAAGATACAACTTACTTCTCAAACCCCCATCTCCTCACTGCCGTAGTCACTGAGACGCAGGAGCAACACCTCTCTGCTGACGCTGGATCCAGGGAGGTCCTCCAGCGCACCACAGGACAGGAGAAGGACAGAGACTCCCAGCAGAACTCCCAGACAAGCCTCCTCTGAAGTCTGTCCCGATTTTTCAGTCTCCCCAGTCAATGTGCATGCTTTCTGCCTGTGGTCCCTGTAGGACAGTGTGATACGCAAATATGGATGAGAGCAAATCTACAAACGTTAGACGTATTAGATGCTTGTTTCTCCCATACTGGAAGCACACCCCATTCTGAAAACAAAACAACTTTCTGTAAAGTTTTTTTGCATGACAAACACTGACCAGAGTTCCACTTACTATTCCCTCGGCAGTTGTGACCACCAGGCTCTCCGGTGCGGTTTAACGGAGTTCCGGCTAGAATTCCTTTCTCCTCACCTCTTCCAGGTACTGAGCTCATACAAACTCTGTTACCGTGGCAACAGTGTGTGAGCCCCGCTGTTAAAGTGTACAGCCTCACTGGGCACTCTAACTTTTTCTTCTGACTCTGGCTGCCTGAATTCTGTCTCACCTGGACCAGAAAAACTGCCCTGAACTCGTAAGGGTCCCTGCAAAAGGCAAATATGTTTTGTCTCCAGCACACCCAGTTCTCTTTACTCTAACCAGAAAGGTGAAAAGTCTCACCTTAGCACATTTGTGAGACTTCCCCTGGGAAACCATTTGGAACCTTCTAGAGTAGTGGTTCTCAAACTTCCTAATGTTGTGGCCCTTTAATACAGCTCCTTGTGCTGTGGTGACCCCAACCATAAAATTATTTTCGTTTCTACTTTATAACTGTGATTTTGCTACTGTTATGGATTGTAACATAAATATCTGTGTTTTCTGGTGGTCTTGGGTGACCCCTATGAAAGGGCTACTCGGCCTCCAAGGGGGCGAGATCCACAGGATGAGAACCACTGCTCTAGCGGGTCTTCCTGAAGTTCCCTCAATGGCTCTAATAAACTCCTACTTCTATGCTGTCCCTGACTGGGCTCCTCCCATTAATTATTGTGTCCCCTCCTTCGGGAACACATGGTCTCCCAGGACCTCTCCCTCACATTTCTGTCTCCCATCAATGGAGGACAGGCTCCCCTCTTTCAGCAAACTGCATTCTTCCTAGGTTTTATAAGCACTTCCCAAATGAAAAACCAGTATTATTTTGACTGGAGTTACAGCCCCACATGCAAGTAAGAGACCTCACTGACAGCCTTTATAATAATGAAATTTCTCAGCTTCATGCAATGTCAAAAAGAAAATCCACATGGCTTGAGACTCCTGTGCAGTCAGACCCAGTCACACATTCTCTGCTGGTGCCCACTGCTAAATGGAGTGTTCTCAATGTCTCTGTGTGTCCGACTCTGTCTCTCTGTGCATGTGTCTCTCTGTCTCTTTGTCTATCCCCAACCCCCACTCTATGACTTTGCTTTATCAGTTGACCTTGGCTTGCTACTCCTTTCTCTCCACTCAGACTGTGGTACTCTGCTGACTACCTTAGAGGAACGGGAAGCATTCTGATTTAGATATCAAGAAGCCTTCACCCCAACTTGTATGCATCCCTCGGCTACAATTGGGGAGGTGGACACTGGGTTTGTTTCCTCTCTTTCTCTTGCCTTCTATTCCCTAGACAGTTTTCTGTGGGTCAGGCCTCAAGGGTGCGGTAGAGCAGAGGGCTTGTGGCAGGTAGAGACAGTGGTCCTAGAGACTCAACATCCTCAGGCAGCAATTGCTGCCTTATCCTTAATTTATGTTGTAGATTATGGCAGATTCTTTCTAGCTCCCCACCAGTCGGTTCTACCTGTCCCACATTTTGTCTGAAAATCATGGATCATACACATTATCAGTTTTCCCTTCCTGCTTGGAGAGGGGAGGGGCTGCTGACAGAGACACACAAGAGGCCTGGGTACCCAACTCTCCCCTTCCCTCACAGCCCATGTTCAGTGCTGGGATGTAGGAAATGGGCCCTGTGTTCACACCAACATCCGTCCATGACTCTGGTCTCAGTGGACTTAGAGGATGGAAGATTGACGTTAGTTCTTTGTCGTTTATTGCAATTAGTCTGACTAAATCTTAAATAACTCGAAGCTTATATTTATTCCTTATGTGTCAAACAGTTGTATTCAAAACTCAGAAACTTTGAAGCGTTGCTTTCTTTTAAAGCATGAAGCCGTTATCCCCTTTATTTATTTTTGTTTTTTAGGGACAGATCTCAGGTAGACCGAGATTGTCTTAGATTCGTCATGAGGCAGGAGATGACGCAATAGTCTGAGATTCTGTCCCTCCTGGATTCTGTGCCTGAGTTCTGGAGTGACAGGCATGTGCCTGTCACCTTACCTGGTCTATGTAGGGCTGAGGATTAAACCCGGTACCTCACACGTATTAAGCAAGCCCTCTGTCAATCATAGTGCATACTGCAGACTGCATCCAAGGGTCTGCCCTGCCCAGCACGACAAGAATGGCCTTCCTTTACACTCACAGCTACCCTTCTAGAGAAACTCTTTCACTGTTTTAATTTGGGGCCTGGAGATGCGGAGGCTTAGGAAATTTGTGTGCTATCAATTGTTTTTAACAACCCTCCTAATGAGGGCTGAATGGCTGAAAACAGCTACAGTTAACCTTACTCATGTAAGGCTGAGCTGGTTTGGATTTTGCAGTCTGCCAGTTTGGCTTCAGACAGGAGTGAGGCAGAGCTTGGAAAGGTGATGGGGATTCCAGCCTGGTTCTACATCTTCCTGCTGGATTATCCTAGGGGGCACTCAGCATGACAAGAAGCCTACAGAACAGCGGAAGTGGTAGCGTTGGTGATGTCGGTGGTCTTAAATCTCAGTTGAGCTGCTCTTTAGAGCCCCAGTGGCCAAAGTGATCGATCCATAGTCAAGCCTGCAGCTGATGGGAGAGGGAGAGGAATCCAGCCCAGAGATGTGGCAAAGAGGCTCTGGTAACTTTGGAGGCACGGGAACATACTCTGGCTGCAGAGGCACAGCTCACAGGAGGAACATCTGGAGTTGGGACCCAGGGTCTTGTCTTCACTGTGGCAGTCAGATGACTGAGTCTTTGGGAAGTAGAACTCAGGCCTGGAAGAGGGATTGGATGGGGTGGGGTGGTATTTGCCTTGGCCAGCAAGGCTGCACTTTCTGTCAGCTTCTTCGAGCCTCTTCCTCTTTCTCTTAGAAATGGGTGTTGAAAACCAGTGTCTTGAGGTGAAAAGCTAGCTCTTTGGTGGATTGTGCTAAAAACTGTGAAGAGCGTTTCTCGATGCTCAACTCTCCTGGCCCTAATCTGCTTCTGGGACTCCAGTGCACTTGATCGAACTGTTTAAACACCCCTTATCTGAGCCTCACACAGCTCTCTATTTGTGACCAAGTGTAAATGCAAAGTCAGAGGCTAAGGTCCCGCTGTCTTTCCCAAGACGTGTGCCCTAGGCTCACAACTTCAGGGGGTTGATTTCAATGTGGAAAATAGGCTCTGGCATCTCTGCCCTTCAAGGACAGCGTGAGGAATTGGCCAGGGTGTGTGTTTGGGTTCCTTTCTAAAGGATGTGTTTGGGTGTCTGATAGATTACCTTAATTATACCACTTCCTTCATGCACACATTTCTAAAATCTAATTATAGTGCATGTGACACCCCGTGACCATCCAGAGGCCAGAGATTAATATAAAGTCACAGCAGGACAGTGCGCTCCCCTGAGCAGTTTACACACCACTGCAAGTATAGTTGCCCAGGGTTTGCTGCTAATATCTGGATGTTTGCATTATCACGTGAGCATGTGGAGAAACTGTTCTCTCTGCGGTCCGGGTTACCTTGGAGCAGCCTGGACTTTTCTCACTGACACACGAGGCGCTCCTTCTGGAATCTGAAATTGTGTTCTTGAGGCTATGCATCTGTGCTGAGGGCGTTTCCCTTTAAGGACAATTCGGATTTACTTTGATGGTCCCTTGTTTCTGGGGTCCCCAGGTAGGGGGCTGCTGCTCTTCTTGCTCAGATAGGAGGCATTGTACAAAGCTGGGGGTGGGGTTGGAGTGGGATGGGGAGGCTGCTGTCTCTCTAGGGCATTATTCAGCTTCATTTAGCCCAGAGCTCCAGCTGGGCTCAGCATATGACAGAGTGATGCACTCTCCTGGAGCGAGTGGACCAAGCAGCTGGAAGTGCTGGCCAGGTTACAGAACCCTCTTCCTCCTGTCATCTGGAGACTTTGGATATACATGTGGGGACATTTGGAGACCACCCTGGCAACAAAGAGAAGCATCAGTATGCGGTGTAGCTGGCACCAGAGCTTGGTAGCATAGATTTGACCATGAGAGAAGCAGGAAAGGTTAGAGAACACTAGAAGAAAGACAGTGCTGCTAAGCACAGAACCCCAGTGTGCAAACACACAGGTGTGCAAACACACAGGTGTGCAAACACACAGGTGTGCAAACACACAGGTGTGCAAACACACAGGTGTGCAAACACACAGCAGGGCAACATCCAGGGAATAATGCCCCAGGGCCCTTGGCAGGAGAGCTGAGCAAACCTGGTAGTTAATTCCAGGAGGAAGGGCATGCCAGGGGTCGTAGGGTCCAGTGCTCTTCAGTACCGATGTCTTCTGAGGTTCTGGCTGTAAGTTGAATCACTCAGGGGCTAAGACTCAGACACTCGAAAGCTTTTTGAGATCTACACTGTACAGCACTGTAGTGATAATTAATTGGAATGTAGTACACATTTCAAATTAATGGAGAAAGAAAGTTTCTGATGTTTTACAATGTAAAAAACAAATAGCAGATATGTTTGTTAGCGTGCTCAAATCACCCTGTTCTGCACGTGCTTGTGTGTACTTGTACTTGGAGCCTCATGTTGTACCCTACGGCTACACAATTGTTTTTGTCAACTGGGAATAAGAAGAAATAAATAGCTATGCGGGTCAAGTCTGTTTTGGAAGATCATTTGTGTGGAGTCATTTAAGAGTGACCCATGAAGGGACACTGGACTCAGGGCTATTAGAAGCTTGCTGAGAGACTTCCGCAGCGGTGGGCTCCGTGGGCAGGGTCTACATAAGTATCTGCTTAGCTGCACCTTGGGCACTGGGCAGTGATGGGCTGCATGTCTCAGTCTGATTCTGAGCACATCAGAGAACAAGGTCAGATACTCTCCTGTGAGGAGGAGATTACAGCCCCAGCCACACACTGAAACTGCACACACACACACACACACACACACACACACACACAGATGTGCTGTTTCTGTAGACACATAAGTGGGCACACTGGGAGGAATCTTGTGGTGTGTGAGAGTAACACGTGAGGGAAGGCAGAAGAGGTCTCACAGAACTCTCTCCTGATCCACGAGATCAGGAGAGAGCTGGTCGCCCCAGTGTCCAACCGTTCTGGAGAAGAGGAAAGAGAATTCAGGGGCTAAGTGGGGGGGGGTCCTTCCCTCCTCGACCCTTGTTCTTTCCTAAGGATGAAGGAGCAACATGGTTTATTAAAGAGACCAGAAACAGGTGCTCTCAGGAATTATTAACCTGCAAGATCTCTGGCTGTAACATAACAGACCAGGTACCTGAGCACATTAGCACGGAGGGGAGCCCAGCCAGGCCTCCCTCCTCCCCCAGGAGTATCAAGATGTTGGGACACTTATGCCTAATGACTGTATAAGAACCGGAAGGAAAACAACTAGCCTTGAGGCTGAGATGAGCTGCCCAGTCGGTAGTGACTCTGTCTCACGGTCAAGGGAGTAAATTTGAGTCCAAAGTCAGTGCTGAAGGAGAAATCCCAGATCCTTCTCTGTCATCTTTAATATAATAACACTTTCATAACTGACATTTTTTGTATGATCTCATATATTTATTGCCTCACTTTGATTTGGAGAAAAAATGTTTAGGCCTTCCTTTAGAAGCTTGTTAAGAGTTTGTGCGAGGATTGTGTTGTGTGTGTTGTGTATATGTGGAGTTGTTTGTGTAATATATGGATATGCACATCTACTCTGTATTAGAGACTTTATATTAGGTGTTTCTGGAGGGGAATGTTTTGTGTTTTAAACACTGCACATGCCAGGAGTTGTTAATATTTTTCCATGTTCAAGTTGAGGGCTCTCTTCCTGAGTCTCAGGACAAGCATAGATCATTTTTATCACTGACCCAAGGGGGTACAAATTATTTTCAACTGAAAGGGTATCCAGGACTTCAAACTCCATGCTAACCCTTGAAGGGCATGGGGCGCAGATGGGAAGGGTGAGGCTGCCCAGTCTGTTGCCTGGAGATGTCTATGACGGGTAAATGAAATAAACATCTTTTGAATCTCCAGTCGCCAGAGGGGTCTATGTGACATCTCTGGGTGGCTTCACTGCCATGTGCGGCTGATTAGATATTAAGGTCAGGTGCTAAGAAATCAAGGTCGTGACACACTGCATTCTCCTCAGGCAGCTGGGTTCAGATAAGCTCTGTGGTGGGTGATGCCACCACACAGATAAGGTGACAGTTTTTAACAATCTTAAAATACTGTTAGAGCAAGGAAGGGCTCGATAAGATCACAGCATTCTGAAAGACTTGACTGAGATTTCTTTTGTCCTCCCTAGCTCTGCCATTCATACTGACCACACACACAGACAGAGACACACAATTTATACACACATACATATGGTACATATACACAATGCACACACACACATGCATATACACATATATACACACATACACACATATATACACACATACATACACATGCACACATATATATACATGCACACATACACACATACATGCATATACACATATACATGCATACACACATAAACATACATACACATACACAAATATGTATATGTACACACAGGCACATACACACAGACACACACATACATACACATACACACAAACATACACACACCCAATATACACATACATAACCATGTACACATACACACATGCACACATACACACATACATATACATACACATAGACATACACACACATACACACAATACACACAGACACCCATATACACACATGCAAACATACACATGTACACACATATACACACAGACATACATACACACATACATACACATGTACATATACACACACATACACACATATACACACATACACACACATACACACACACAACTGACACTTTCTGGGATAGGCTGTTACAGATTGGCTTTTGAATATGAATACAAGAAATGGCTTGTGATTCCTCCCCTCACCCCACAACTTCTCTGAGAGGCTTGATTTATGGCCTGGATTACTGGAAGTAGTAATTCTTCGCTCTTTATGATGTTTTGGTGGTAGGTGCACTAGCCCGCAGTCAGAATAGCATGATCTCAACTAGGGTTTTACAGAAAGGTCCCCGCAGAAAGGGTGGCTGCGAATTGGACGGCTTCTGTAATGGAGCGGTTAATAAGACACAAGCACATTAATCATGTGACAGCTATTGGCTTTAGCAGGGAAGGCTCCAGCTTTGAAAAACAGCAATTTCGGTAGAGACTGTTGAGAGAGGCTGGCTGAGCTTGCTGTTTTTAACACAGAGTCAACAGCTGACGTGCACTGGGGGCATTTGCAGGCTTCTTGTAATGTATCTGAGATTTTCAGTAAACCCAGTAAAAGAATCAGTCTCTGAGTTTTCATCCTCCTATCAATTGCCAGAGCCTGAACTGTACTGAGGAATAAACTAGTTACTTAGTAAGTCTTAAAAAACGATCAAGAAGGGATTCTTTTTTTTTTTTTTTTTTTCTGTTATCTGGGCAGAGCATGAACCTTCCTGCTTTATCTGGACATGGCTGAGAGAGATATGCAGTGGCCAAGGGGGGGAAACAGACATATTTGAAGAGAGTCAAGGATAATTGGCATCACCGAGTTAAAGGAGATTGTCCTATGTAAAAAATGCCATTTCAACATAGATTAGAATGGTCCATTAGACCATCAGAGACTTATATTATGAAGCATTTGAAGTAAAAAAATGGAAGAGAAATGAATTTTCATCTATTAGACAACAGTAATCTCCAAGATCATAGAAAAATCATGCAGTAGGGCCAAATCAACCTTTACTCTGAAAAAGAGGAAATTATGATTACTAGTAATGACAGTTTCTGAAGGCATTGAAATCCTGGCTGCTGGGACCAAAGCCAGAGCCAGAGCTTAGGACCCAGCTTTAGGATCTGAATCTCCCCAGCTGCTCAGCTCCCAGCAACTGACCTGTGTCTTCTTCTTGTGCCTCGATGTCCTTGTCATTTCATGATGCATAGTAACAGGTCCTAACTCAAATGACTGACAGGAGGGTTAAGTATCATTATGACATGTGCATTTATAAACAGACCGTAATGTTCATCACACAGAATAATAGCAGGAGGTAAACTTTACAATGCAGATGTTATCAGTGATGGTATGCTGATGAGAAGTTACGTAACTGTTATAGGTTTAGAATTCAAAGAAAGTGTTCATGATAAATACTGCTCTTAGGTTTTGTGCACTTGTGCACATCCTTCACAAAGTATATCTTTGAAAGGCTTAGACAACAATGTGTTTTATAGTTTCTCAGATCAGCACAGATTAATTGGTGAAGTCCACACAGGTTGGTGGCCACGCACGAGGTTTAGATACGTTGATGCAGATTAATGGAAGAATAAGTGTGTCCGTTTTGTAGAGCAGCTGGAAATCCCCTTCCCTGCTTTGTGGTCTGGCCCTCGACCAGTCAATTCCTCTCCTTTAAACTTATGTGAAATAAATAATCATTGATATCTAAAAAGACTTGTCTGGGCGTTAGAATCCATACTGCAATAAAAGTGTGCAAATTGTAGCTACAAGCCACCACAGATCGATTTCAGGATCATAAAATCTGGCAAGGGAAACCAAGTAGAGGAATCCATATTCTATAATGCAGATCACTGGGTGAGTTCATAGAGTCAGAAGCAGTCACAGTGAAACCCCGACATGTGAGCAGAAATGCCGTGTTGCCCCTGAAAAATGACAGCTGATGGGGAAGGAAGGACCAAAGGGTCTTCAAATGGGCAGAACTCTCTTCCTTCCTTCCTTCCTTCCTTCCTTCCTTCCTTCCTTTCTTCCTTCCTTCCTTCCTTCCTCCCTCCCTCCCTCCCTCCCTCCCTCCCTCCCTCCCTCTCTCTCTCTCTCTCTTTCTTTCTTTCTTTCTTTTCTTCAGAACTCAGTTTCTTTAAGCCTGTTGCTTTTCTTTGTATTGTGGACAGTGGGACACCTCTGTCCTGGTACACACCAGGCAGGCGGGCACTCTACCATTGAGCTGTATCGTACCCCAGCACTTGAGTCGTTTTTGGTCTATGGGGGTCATTAGCAGTCATGTATCTTGTTGTACTTTTAGGATATGTCCTATCTACATTCTTTTGTGTTTTTTTTTTTTTTTTGATTCACTGTTACAAGTTGTTTAATTTTAAATAACATTATTATAATCAAGGAACATTATAAATGAAAATGTGTGCATATTCCAACACGCTTATTTTTATTAGCATATATTAATGAGCAAAGTAATGGATTTCATTAAGGTATGCATATGATGTCTATTGATTACAGTCACCCTCCACTGCCGTTCTAATTTCCCTCCTTCTTTCTCCCTCTCCCCTCCACACTCTGGGTCTCTGTACTTTCAGGTTCTTCTCCACATTCCACATAGCAGAGAAAATGGCAGGCTTGTTTGCAGGCAATGGTTTGCTTTGCTTACTGTGATGATCTGGCCAATCTCAGACGGAGGGAAGGGAAATAAATAATAACGATCAAAGCTGAAGTTAATGAAATGGAAGCTAAAAGCTCAGTACAAAGGCCTGGCGGAACAAAGAGGCGCTTCTCTGGGAGAATAATCAAGACTGACAGACACTCAGCCAAACTAACCAAAAGAGAGAAAAGACCCAGTTTAATACAATTAGAGATGGAAATGGTAGCATGGCAGAAGCCGCTACTGGAATCCAGAGGGTGGCGAGGAGGTAGGTGGAAAGCTCATAGTCCAGCGAATTGGAAGACTAGTGGAGATGGGTACATTTCTAGAAACATAAGAGTTATCAAAATAAAACCAAGAAGATGTGAATCCCTACATAGATCAATAATGAGCAATGAGATAGGAGCAGGAATAAAGGCTCCCCACAAAAGAAAGCCCAGGACACGGTGGGTTCACACTTAATTCAACCAGACATCTGACTAAGTGCTCACCCAGATGTTCTTCAGTACTTATTATTTATGAAGAACGGGAGACGGCCATGCCTCAAGCTCCTCTGTCCAGCTCAAATTTATAAGCAGGTGGTTATCACTATGTGATAACTCTTAAAATTAACAACACGGGGACTTCTTAATTAATTATGTCTGTATCTATCAACAGGGGCAAATATTGCCAAAATAATGACCAGAAAAGTGCACATTATAGCATATGAACTCATTTTCTTTTAAAGCAATAACGTATATGTCTATTCAAACATAGGCAGTCAAAATCTCTGGAAATCTCTGGAAATATAAAATAGCACCAATGTTGTCCTCCCCATGGTTTTAATAGCAGCTAAATGGAAAGGGGCATCAATTCCTCCTTTAAGTGGTATTAGCTTCTATGGCATTTGATGAGATTTGCGTCACATTCCTGGATATCCTTGGGTCAGTGCTTCAGTGTCCTCGGGATCCACGTGGTCTATCAGGTCTACTGTGGGGCACCACACTGTGTGCATTTAAGTGATGGCTTTCCACATTAACATCAGCGCTCTCAACTGTGTGAGCATGGGAGTCATTGAGATGCACCGCCCCTCATGAATACAACTTACCTCAGTTACTTCTCCATGGCCATGTCTTCTCTTCCCTCCCTTCCCTCCTCCTGAGAGGTCTTTCCTTCTCAGATGGTTCCTCTTGTTCCCGTGAGTTTTACTTTAAGTCTGGATTCCACATATGGGGGAGAAGGTGTGCTGTTTATCTTTCTGTGTCTGTCTGGTTTCACCTAACAGGTTGGTGGCCAGTTTCATCCATTTTCCTGAAAATGAGGCAATTTAATACTTTATGTCTGGTCCGAAAACACAAGGATAGAGATGCAAAGGAGGCACAAGCCATGGATGAATTTAGTGCTGTGTGGCCATAGGAAGGGTCAAAGAAACAAAACAGAGGACATGGAAGCACGATGCCACCCACCACACCTCTGGGAAAGTAGCCCTTGTAGATAAGCGAGTGGTTCCGGGGCCCACAGTGGGATCATGGCTTCTCCTTTTCAACGTTATCTGCATGTGGGGTCTATTTTGTTCTCCAATAGTTAGTTAACTATCAATAAGTACTGAGAACAAACAAATCTGCCAAATGCATTTGCAAAAAAATAATCAGTACGCGAGTGTGTACGTGTGTACGTGTGCGTGTGCGGTGCGTGCGTGCGTGCGTGCGTGCGTGCGTGTGTGTGTGTGTGTGTGTGTGTGTGTGTGTGTGAAATGAAAAACTAAACCTAAGGTTGGAATAGAAAAACTTTAAAATGAGTTAAAATATCATAAATTTTGGTTAGAAATGATCACACAGGAAAAAAAAAGGTCTGACATGAAAATTGGTTTGGGACTATGATTGAAGGAGTAAGAAGACAATGTGGTGAGTATGTGTGTGAGTGCACACAGGTGTGCATGTGTGTGTGTACATGTGTGTATGTGTGTGCATGTTTCTGTGAGTGTTTGTGGGTTCATGTGTGTATGTATGTGTGTGTATATGTATGTATATGTGTGTCTGTGTGTGTTCCTTTGTGTGCATGTGTATATGTGCATGTGTCTGTACATATGTATAGTGTGTATGTATGCATATATGTATGTACATGTGTGTGTGTATGTGTTATGTTAGCTCCTGAACAGATAGCTGAGTTTATGTGGAGTGAGAAACACCAACCAGAGGTGCCCACAGAGCGATCATGGCAGTACTATGAGCTGTGGGATAATGAGGAATTTTCAACTATTTTCCAAAAAATTATTTAATTTGTATTCACCCAAACATGCATTGCTATAGTAATAAAAAATAGATACTATTTACTAAAGCAAAATAACTTATGTGTTTAAGCAGCAAGAGTCTGTGTACTTTGTGTAGGAAGGGGGTCTCTTTCACTGCCCATTTGTGTCAGATGACTTGCAATTCAGCGAACACAGAGTTCTTTCTAACACACAGGACACCTCCCCAGTGCTTTAGACAGCATCCCTGCACAGGATTTGTCCTCAATGTTCTCTGCCCATTTCTGTGGGTCTGACTTGAGACTAGTCATGGCTTCCTAGGGTCTCGGCTTCGTATATTATTTCTCAGGGCTCAGAAGATGCTGCACAGACGCCTGTGTTCCAGGTGCTTCAGGTATGGGCTGAAGTCCGGAAGATTATGAACGCTCATATTCTCTTGCTGGGGGGAAAGCAGCTGGCAGTATACTCACATCGAGTTCTAGAAATGCCAGAGGGGTGTGGGCCTTACCTAGACCTAACTCTCTTGGCCTGTCCCATGCTGTCTTCGGTTTACTATGGGGGCTTCACCAAGCATAGTCCAGTGTGCGAGCTTTCTGAGCCTCTCACAGTCCAGAAACCCATCGGCTGGGAAGATGGGCAGTGTTTTCCTTCAGGTTCCAGACATAGAGGTTGAAAGTACATTCTCAAACGTCAGGCTTGCATGCTCGTACTGCACTGCAATGCTATCCAAGCAGTCTAGCCCGAGGGCCAATGCCGACCAGAGGGGAGGCTGGGGAGGCAAGCCAAAGGCCCTTCTTGGGTATTCTGTGTATTTTAGCTTGCTTCCTAGCAGGTGGGCAGTGGGGCTGTAGATGTGCTGAAGGATGTGGAGAGGGAACAAACCCCTTCGAGTTCCCATGGCGTTGGCTGTTGAGGACCGGGCTTGGATTCCTTTTCCTTTACAAAACAAATGTTCACCCCACAGTGTCATTGTCCTGGTTCCCAGCTCTTTCCAAAGCCTTCAAAGTCACATTTCGTGCAGTGGCCTTGCCCCCGTGAGGAATCTGGGTCTGTTCTCTTTCTCTTGAGAACATTGCAATGGTAGGATTCTGAGGCACTTGTTTTCTTGTCACGTTCATACCCATGACATCATCTGAGCACAAAGAGGCCTTGTTTGTATGCCAACACAGAGCTGCGGATGCCCACAGCGGTTAGGCTTGGTGGTAGACTTGGAATTAGAGAGCAAAGGGCACATCCACTAACTAACTGCCCAGTGGTGGGTGGGAATTAGGACCCCAGAAGAGGCTGCCACAGAGGTAAGCAGCCCAGAAGTTCTCCTGTGGAAGATGATGCAGGCTGCCAGAAAGCAAACCCAGGAACCATCCTGGCTACACTAACAAGTACAGAAATTCTGACCTAAAAGCAACAACTAATATCCCACTGCGTGACTTCAAATCACATATTTTTTTAAGCAGCAAATTTTAGAAATGTGTCAACAAAAATTCGCCATACCAACCTATTTAAAGAGGAAAATACACCACGCTAACACATTTTAAAAGGACATTTGATAAAAGTTTAGGAGTTCTTAAAAATAACACATTTAAGCAAATCAGAATTAGGAAGAAATAATTTAAATTTGTAAGAGACAATTATTACAAACCAGCAAACCCAGAAGATATTATTGTAAATGGTAAAAGGCTAAATTCATTCCCACTAAAATTATGAACAAGACAAAGGTAATTACTGTCACAATTATCTGATATTTCAGAGGATAAGAAAAGGAAATAATAATTAAAAGGCTGATAAAGAAGAGACAAAATTATTCTTTTTGGCTGTTGATTTGAGTATAAATCTGTAAGATTCAAAATAGTCCAATTTAAAAAGTTATTGCGTTTAATAAATTTGGTAAAGTAATTAGCTGTGACACACGTCCCAATCAATATCTTTCTGTAGCTAGTAGTAACTAGCTAGAAATTAAAATAAGCAAAGCAACCATTCTGTTACACAGTAAAGGCAGTTAACATAAAATATCCATAAATTCAGTTAATCACAAGACCAACTGGGTTGTCAGGAAAGATAACAGACACTTAAAGAAATGAAATAATATCTTCACAAAACAGAAAAATTATTTTTGTATAAAGTTAAAGGTTATTAAAGTGCTGCCCGCCCCAAATTCACAAGCATAATTTTGAAAGCCAATGAAAAAAAAAGCTTTCCCACTCTTGGAAGAATGATTTTTGAAGAATGACAAGGAATGAGCTGAGAGGTGCAAGCCAGACACAGCACAGATACATGCTCTAAAGCCACTGAAATCCAATCAGTATGGCTCTGGGCTACAGGCGACTAGGTCGTCAGAAGCGAATTGAAATCTGACAGGAGAGCCCAGTGTATTGTGGGAGCTTGACAAAGCAGAGCTTAAACTCAGTGAAAAGTGATATCCTATTCTAGAAAAGGCTCTAAAACCCTGACTGCTGCTCTAGGGTAAAATCAGGTTGGTCTCTATCCCACATGATGTGCACATAACTAAATGGGTTGGTGGTGTAAAAGTCGGGGCTGGAACAGGACAGGAGAGAAGTTATGGTAGAAATCGTATGGTTTGGGGTTTTTGCAAGCATGGCAGTGACTTGCAAAAGTCACTTGCAAGCCTGCTTGACTATTCCAAAACCAGGATACCTTTCAGAAAGCTGACAGCAAATGTAGTCAACTAACAGATGAAAAACTGAGAGAAACAGTGTTGCACCAGGAACTCAGAGGTTAAATTCAAAGGGAGGGTAAGGGTCTAATCTGACAAACAGGCAAGGGGCATTTACAAGTGGATGGTATGTAGGCCAGCCAAGCGAAGCCATGCAAAGAACACCTATGACACAGGTCAGCCAAACCCTCATTGTCCACAAGACTTTGCAAAGCTGCCAGAGCTTCACCGCAGGCCGGGGGATGAACAGCTCTTGTTCCACCCGGCACCCTAGAAGTCAGAAAAGCCATCTGGAACAAAGGCAGTCTGTACTGCCACTGGCTCTCAGTGGCAAAGGGTATGTTTTATTCTTCAAAACATATCTAGTAATTTCAGATAATACATGTTTGTGTGAGAATACATGTGCGTGGTGTGTGTGTGTGTGTTTATAATGAGTATTTGTGTCCATGTGCAGAGGACATAGAAATAGGTCTCTCCCTGGCCATGAAGTTTGCCATTTGGGAGGGCTAGGATGGCTGGTCAGCAAGTCCCAGCAAGCCTCTTGTCTCTACCTTTCTTTCTCTGGCTCTGGAGTTACATGCGTATGTCACCATGTTCTGCTTTTCCATTGGTATTAGAAGATATGAATTCAGGCCCTCATGACTGCAGCAAACACAATTACCCATGAGCCATCACCCAACCCAACTTTTGTTAGCATGCAGCATGCTCCTGTCTCTCAAACAAAGCAATGTGTCTTCAGAAATCCAGACTGTAAGACTGTACGTGAATGTGACTGAGGCCACAGTATCATCCATACCTACCAACATCAAACTCAATGCAAGGACCAGTCAGTATTCAAATGGGTGAAGCCATGGCACACTTTGACAATGAAGCCCTGGAGTGATCTTTACCCAGTGACTTGGATGTGATCTCATTATGCGCCATCAAGGCTGGAGCTTAGAAACATGTAATACATGACTTCTTATAGAAGAAACTGTAGTGGGTTGTGGTATGTGCCCCAGATAGGTAGATGGAAGTTTTAACTGTAAGGACCTATGAATGGGAACTCATTTGGAAATAGGATCTCTAAGAAGCTATGTAAGTCAAGAATCTCAAGGTGAGATCCTCCTAGAGTCAAGGTGGTCCCTGAATCCAACTCCTGGCATCCTCATAGAGAAAGGGCGTGTCTGTAAATAGGAAGAGAGAAGCAGCAATCGTAGGGACGCTTTGAAAGCAAAGGGCACCAAGGGTAACTGGCCACACCCAGAACTTGCAGGCCAAGCAAGAAGGTGGATCCTCTGTCAGAGGTCCTAGGACGTGGCCATGCTCAGGTCTTTAGGTATCAGGCTTCGTGTACTAGGGGAGGAGACTTCCTGTTGTTTTGATCTCCCTGGTAATTGGCTGTGGTGGTGCTAAATCACCAAAGCTACACCATGATACCCATATTCAACAAAAAATGCTAATAATGCAAGATGAAACTCTACCTGAGCCTTTGCATACATCAAGCTTCTAGATCTTGTAAGCCTTCAGACCTTTTACTCCATGGCATCCTTCTCATTCCATATCTGTTGAATGATGAAAGTAAGAAGAAAAATGTCACGGAAGCATGAGCTAATTAGAAGCTATCAGTTAAGTAGAGCCCAGTTGTGTTTGGAATCCTTGAGTCTTGATAACCAGTCAGTTCCAGAAAGCCGAGGGTTCCCACTCTTTCCAGACTGAGGGCCTTCTGCTCAGAAAGAATATTTATTATTTTTTGTTTGTTTGTTTGTTTTCATAATAATTTTGCTTTTTCTTTTCTTTTTTTTAAATATTTTTTTTATTACGTATTTTCCTCAATTACATTTCCAATGCTATATTTGTTTTGTTTTGCTTTGCTTTGTTTGTTTGGTTTTGGCGTAACACGATAAATTTTTTTTTAACTCCAACTCTTTTTTTCTGATTCCTACGTAATGATACTGTCCTTCAAGTGTCGTTTGAGAGGAAAAGAATTATGATTGTAAAAATTCTGTGAAAATTTAGCAGTACATGTATGCAATGTGCCTTTTAGTAATGTCAGTATTACATCTTCTAAAGTGTAGTTCAGAGTATGACTACCAGATAGGGTAATGAGGACTGGCTTTGGCCTCTCATTCAAACAAGTAGCAATACCAGGAGCAATATGTAAGTAATAGTAGTTTTCAAAATACCTAACATGAAGCAGCAAGGGGTAGAGATCCATGAGAGATGGAAACAAATGACACAAGCTCCATGATTTATCTTCAGAAGATACTGTTAGGAGAGAGAGGAGATAAGCTGCACATAGGAGGGAAATTTCTTGTAAGGCTCATATCTGATTAAAGATTTATACCTAGAATATATTAAGAATGCTCCACACTCAATGACGAGAAAACGACCCAATTTAAAACTGAGCCAAAATGTGAGCAGAGGCTCCATTACAGAAGATGACGAGCACACAAAAGGCACTGGTGCTCTCAATGGTTAGCGCAAAACAAATTAAACCATGCATCTTGGTGACAGGGCAGAAACCCAACCATGAAATTCTGTGGTGTTCTAAAAAGTCTGCGCTTGGACAGTGACCTGTCACAGGAAGTCAGGGTGGAGTGTTTACAATTGCAGTATGATGTTCAAAAAGTGTCAGGTTTGGGGCATTATGGGCTCCAGATTTTCAGACTAGGGATGTTAATATTTAATGTACAACATCCGAGCCATAGTGTCTGGCCCACTCTTTCATCATGAGGAGTTTGCTGAAATCTAGCAGGCCATGTTCTTTCCCTGGCACCAAGGCAGCATTTGAAATTAGATGTTAAGCCGTTAGATATTAGCAGATGATATTCTCAGCAGGGAGTCAGGTTTGAACCAACTCCAGGCTCTATCACTGTCCAGCAGTGCATGCTGGGAAAATTTCCTACCTTCTGAAGCCTGGGTTTCCTCACCTGAAAACAACCATAACTATGATTCTCCTGAAAGAGAATGAGACTGTCTCTGCAAACACTGGGAACAGAGGCAGATGTAGAGTCTGTGAGAAACTGATTTTACTGTTTGTGGGAGATCCCTGGCTATGCTCCACTCCCTGAAAGTTGGGTCTACAGCATAATTCCTGAGACTGATGGATGGAAGAATGATTGAGCAAATGACATCAGTAGATTGTCCTTTTTTTTCATGATGTTTCATTCCCCCCCCTTTTTTAAATCAGATCAAACTATCTAGTAATGAACTATAGAAATGATCCTTAAAAATATACTCTTGGATCAAGCTATCTAAATAGCAAGATGTTCCACTCACCTGGACTCCTATAGAAACCATGGGGGGCTTGATAAACAGGCAGATGAATGCGTCAAGTTTGCTGCTTAATTAGCTCAGCCAGCCAGGGCACCCCATATGAACGCCTCATCCCTGGGATGCCAGGGATGAGAACCACTTTAAGCAGTGTTGATATTGTTATATATAATCAAGGGACAGTTTATTCTCTTCCTTTTTGAGCAAAGTTTTTTTTTTTTTGTTTTTGTTTTTGTAGGAAATGGGCCAATTCTATGATCAACTGAAATTTAACTATTTTTTTTCCTGAAGGATATATAATCGTAGAACCCACCAGACTTTTAAGGTTTAAAAGCAAACAAGGAAACAAACAAACAAAAACAACCCCTTTTGTTTATTTGTTGTAGTTTCTATAATTTCGATATAATTCCTTTTTAAGCACTCCTTTGGAAATCTCTTGAGCAGGCTAGGAGTTCTAAATGCTTTAATAATTTTTTGCTACATTTGTATTTAAAAATAATATGCCCTCTAAACATTTACATTCAAGATTTGTTTTTCCTCAGATGTGTAAATAACACATAGTCATTTGCATCTCATGCATAAATCTCACCCTGCTGCAAACAGATATTCTGAAGAGGCCCTTGTTTCTCCAACCTCCTCGCTTCTGGTGGCTTAGCTGACTAACATTTACAGGAGAAGAGGGCATGGATGACTAGAAAGATAATTGCTAATGACAATTTCAGGGGTGGGAAATGAGAGTAGAGTTCCCAGCTCAGCCTTTCATAAGGCCAACAAAAGTAGCTCAATGTATCTTCTATCGGTGATGTGTAGATGTTATCCCAGAATAAACTCTCCCTTGATTTCTCATACAGCAATACCAACACTGCTTAAAGTGGTTCTCGTGCCCTGGCATCCCAGAGATGAGGCGTTTATATGGGGAGCCCCGGCTGACTGAGCTAGCTTCACTCAGGCACAGCTTAGATCCTCCTGTCACTGTAGCTTCATGCTGGGATGGAGTTACAGGAGTTCCCCTCGTTGTTGCGCTGATCATGTTGTCTGGCTACACTCGGCAGCTTGTTTTATACTGTGAATTTCTCGCACCGGTGCTTTCTTATCTACTGTTCATTTGCTGGGTCTCAGCCTGGTAAGAAGACACCTCAGGAGAGCCTCCCCTCCATTATAAAATGTGACTCCAGCACCTCATTGAGCCATATGCCCTTTGTGCAGCTAACTCTCTCAGCAAACTCCGGCCGATGCTTTGAATAAAAGATGCTACATGAAAATAAATAACACCGCTCTCTTCTTGTGGTGCTGTTTATGTGCCTTCTCTTTCTACAACAAGGGATATGCCTTATTTATCTGGCAGTGTTTTTTCCCTGTAAAATGTGCAAGATCTGTGTCTCTAAAATTATTTATTTATTCCATCTCTTTTTCTCCCTCTAAACAACTTAATAGATATTCTTGGAGCGCCCATTGGGTTTGTGTATGAGGAGCTAAGAAACTCAGACAGGATCCTGCTCCTTGGGAAAACACAGCATTCTGGAAAGATGAAAGCTGAGTTGCAGAGAAGCCTGGGAGCAATGCTAGACAACTGAGCCACATGTCCCAGCAGGAAAACTCCAGGAAATAGAGAAGAGGTTAAATAGGAAATGTGGCCCTGAGAGAACAGAGTTTTATTGATTACTAGGTGAGCCAGAGCAACCACTATTGAGATTGACTTCCACCATCAAGAACTTGGCTTGGTTCCTGTTACCTTGAAACAGCTCAGGGGCCTGCGTGAAGTGGACATTGCTGTCTGTCTACCACAGATCAGGAGGTATGTCTGTCACTTCCTGTCTCTGTGATAAAGTTAATGAGAAGCAAATTATAAGAAGGGAAGGCTTATATTGGATCAGAGTTCTGGAAGTTTCAAGCCTATGGTTGCTTAGCCTGCTTATTTTTAAGCTTGTGATGAGCACATGATGGAAACATGAGGGGTATGTACGTGTTGTGGGCAGGGTTTGGGGTGCCATTACCCAAAGGGGTTAAAAGGGGACCCTAGTTCCATCACCTCCCAACAGCATCACTTTGGCATCTAGCCTTCCACACATGGGCCTTTGGGGACATTCAGGATCCAAGCTACATTGAAGGTATATATTATTGATACTTACTTCCTCTGTGACACAAAAGTCTGCCAAAGTCAACCAAAGGAACGTTCATTTCAGCTCATGGATTGAGAGGTTGCCATACATCACAGATGAGGGTATTTCAGCTAGTCAGGTTGTGTCTGTGGTCAGGATGCAAAGGAAGAGGAATGTTCAGCCTCCCCTTCCTATTTTCTCCTTTCCATTGAGTCCATAACCCCCAACCCTCAGGATATATCAATGGTTTGAAAAAAAAAAAACTTCTTAATTTCTGCTTGCCTGCAATCTACGGCTTGGAGCAGAGATTATAGTCCCTTAGTCAGCCATTCACAAGACCAGTAAAATAAGTCAAGCTTTAATATTTGAACACACTAGCTGTTTTGTCATTGAGACATGTAGCTATTGCCTGGGAGGGGCTTAACTAGAGTATATTGCCTCTCAGGTTTTTTTTTTGCAGAGCGCCATCAATACAACTTAAATGGGTTCTAGCTATTGGGTGGGTTTCCTACTTAGTTAAATGTCTCTGAAAATGACTTTACAGACAGACAATGTATCTCCTAGGTGACTCTAAATTCAGCCAACTCAACAATGAACATTATCCACCATGGAGGAGAAGGATTTATAGAATTTGAGGATAGGCGCAAAGGGGAGATCTTGGTTGATGGAAAATGACTTGGGCAAAACCTTGGCACCAGATGTATCTGGAGAAAGTAAGCCAGGTTAGCCAAACAGAAAAGCCAAAGATGAGACAAGAAGCAATGAGACTGGTTAGGTACGAGTGGGGTCTTTGAGGAAGGTTGCACCCAGCAGACTTGGAATGAGGCTTCCCCCTTCAGTGTAAAAATCCTCAAGCAGTAGTAGAGTGAACAATGGATGCACAACAGGCAAGATGATCGTGCTGTGATAACTGAGCTCAGACCTTAGATCCATCATTGAATTAACTCTAACTAGACTCCTTTCAAAGACTGGGTATTTTGTACAGGAGAGTTGTTGCATGTAGTTTTTACTACCCAACCTAAGCTCTGAGAATGGCAGTGCTACCAGCTCCTACCCAGACTCCCTTGAATCCACAGATAAATGACACAGACACACAATTGTTCAATTTCAACTTGCGTTTTTGGCACAATTGCTAGGCGCTACTTATCTCCTACCTGGAGAATTGTGCCCTTATCAAAACTCTTAGCTCCACACTTCTCTACCTGTCCTCAACTTTAGTTGCTCAGTTACATCTAGTCTCAGCTAAACATCTCCATCTGCCGACCTGAAGCCATTTCTCCCGAGATCTCACATAACTACTTGGCTTTTCTCTCGTCAAAGCATGTTGTTTTCCCTTTCTCTCTCTCCTGCATCTGTCTCTTGCCTGTAGGGACCCAGAAGTCCTGCCCATTTCTCTGCCCAGCAATTGGCCCATGGCTTCTTTACTGATAGATCAAGGACCAATTGGGGAACAGGATGGAGGGTCTGCTGTCACCATCAGGCTTTTCTTAGTTTGAAAGGGAAACTGCCGATTTTACTAACATCTTTTAGAAAAGTCTACCAAGCAGAAAGAATCCAGAAGCAAGTCAGAGCAAATGCGATACTTACTAATTCTGCTAGTAGGAACCTGGTTATCTCTTATCTCTAAAATTATTTTTATCAAAGGGATTTGGCACCCCGAAGAAAGCATCTGCTTTTGCTCTATCCAGCATTTGCTGTATTCTTGGAGGGAGGAGAGGTTATCTTGAAGTATACTCAGTCAGGGGCCAGTGTGAACATGCATTCCTGGATCTGAGGAAAAGCTGGTATGTTCATAAGAGGCAGAGTTGAGAGATCAGGACTGTGCAGTCTGGTAGTCTACTTCTCTCAGGACACCACAATCCAGGGAACATCCACTGGGAGTGACATATCAATTAGCAGGGACCCAGGCACCCAGGGCAGAACTCAACCAACCTTTAGGAAAATGACCAAGGATTAGTTAACTGTTAGTTAACTGGCCTATATAGCTTGGTCACACAGACAGACTTATCTGTTGTGGCTCTGTTTGAGCTCCATGCTCAGAGCCAGCAACGAAGGTCTGATGTTTGATGCTCAATGGCTCAGCTAATTAGAAGACAGTCACATAGACTCCAGGCCCAGTAGATTCTCTAGCAACTAGGCATTGGGTCTTCCCGTGGATCTTTAGAAAGCCCAACTCCACCTCATTTTTGTATCTGTGAAGTCAAAACATGAGCCAGATTAGCGTCTGGGTTGACTCTATCCCTGGTCCAAGCCTTAGGTAGAGTGGCCTCCTTGGTGCTTCTACTCAAAGCCCAGCAGATCCAGCTCACAGCCGGGCCACTTCCTCTGCTTTTTAATCCATCTTCCTGTGTGGTGGGCTCCAGTGTTTCCTGTCTCTACACTCTACAGCCCAGGGAGTTGTAACCCAGCCTCTTTCCACAGTTACCGCCTAGTCTGGGATTGGCAGGCAGACAGGAGACAAGGCTGGAAGCAGATGGAGGAATTTTGCTTCTTTTCCAGGAGACTCTGACCTTCACCCCTAGAAATCAGGGTTATTATTCCCATGGCTTCCACTAGGGCAGGACACAATGCTACATCCTTTAGGGTTCCTTATTTCTTTCTCTGACTAGAATACCACACACGAAGAAGGCATGAACACACATACCTGTTTTGTTCAGAGGGTTTCTCTATAATCTGACAGCTGGTTTGCTTAAATCTATAAGTGGAAAGGAATCTTCACACTTTAGAAGTACTATCCATTCTTTTCATGGGAGTTTTGATATTACTTTTTGACTGAAGATTACTTCTTGGGAAAAATATTTTTGGTAAAGTAAGCGAATCATTCTTGTTTTGCCAGTGTTCCAGAATTTTCTTACTGAAACATTTGTACCAATGTGGTAAAATAAGAAGTTTTTTTAGCTGTGAAAACAATTTGATCTTTCTTTTCTGTTGTTGCTGTTGCTATTGTTGTTCATGTTTTGGACAGATTCTTTTTTTTTTTTTTTTTGGTTTTTCGAAACAGGGTTTCTCTGTGTAGCCCTGGATGTCCTGGAACTCACTCTGTAGAGCAGGCTGGCCTCGAACTCAGAAATCCGCCTGCCTCTGCCTCCCGAGTGCTGGGATTAAAGGCGTGCGCCACCGTGCCCGGCTATTGGACAGATTCTTACCCGTAGCTCAGGCTGGTCTCAAACTGACTATGTAGAGTAGTAGGCTGGCTTCAAATGTATCATCTTCCTGCCTCAGTTCCTGAATGCTTGGATTCAGAACATTTATCATCATGTCTGACCAGTCTTTTATTTCTTTACGTTTGGAAAATATAGCCATTCATAGCTTCAGGAGATGACTCCATTCAAGGACATACCCAATAGTTCTTTCAACTATGGACAGGCTGGTTGGCTTACATGATAGTTGTGGACCTATAGATGAGGAATTTGAAGGTTAAAATGTGCAAAGTAATTTTCAATGGGTAATACTGATTGTTGGCACTCAATTCATTTTCAGTGCTCACTATGGAACTGGGATCTAGTACATGGCAGGCAAGGACTCTTCACATTGAGATAACGGCAGGTATTTATTTATTTGAATTTTTTAATAAAAAAGATTTGTGTCTTTTTTAACATAATATTTATAAACTGAAATACTTATGAGATGCTTTTTGAAAAATTTTCAGCTTCTTTAAGCACAATGCTTATAACATACCAGGGATTAATGAACTTCTATGAGACATGGTCTGAACGCAGGCCGAAGGCAGGGGCCAGACAGACTGAGCACAGGCTGTCCTAATGAGCTGGCTGAGATGGAAGCTTGGAGGCTTCACTGAGCAAACATCATGGAGCAGTTTTCTACTGCACTGGCTGGCGTACCCAGCTCCCCTTTGCTCCGTTGACTGTTGAGACTTTAATGCAGGTGACGACGAATCCATTTTCCGTCCCCATCCAGTTCAGCTGCACATTGGATCCCCGAGCTTCCTCTGCGTTCCAAGTGAACTTAGGATTTCACAGTTCTGCAGACAGAGCCTCTTTGAGAGGGTTCAGCTGTGAGCCAGAGGTGCAGAGGGCTCAACTGACCTGCTTCGTGTCAGTTTCCTGTCCTGCTCCCCATCTGCCCCGTCACAGAGCCCTCCACTAGCACTCAGCTAAGTGTTCTGAGGTAGACATTGTTACCCAGGTTTGTGTGACAGGGTTTAATATGACCTCTGCCCTCACCAGAGGAACCTAAAAGCCATCTTTACTTTCATTCCTCAGGAGAAGTTTGCAGACATCTGTGAGGTCCCAGCCAGACCCTGCTCGCACACTGATGGGTGGTAATTACTTTCTGCATGGGGTACTTGGAGATCCCCTGTGAGGATGAGGGTTAATTATTCTTTTTCCTGCAGAATTTTTATGTGAGAGGTCCCTTGAGACTTCAGACTGGCAATAATAAAATAACCCTCTTCCCTTCAACAGTGACTGTGGAGATGATGGCGCAGGAAGGAAGAGGCACAAAGAGCATGCCTGGGTATCCCCGTGCCCTGCCCACCACTTGCATGTCCCCAGTCTCCACATGTGAGCACACAGCATTTCGCACATTCTGTCTCTTTCTCTGGGATGATAATCTGGAGGCCCTGCGTGCCCCTAGCCAAGTCTAATGGATCATGGGAGAGCTGAAATAATGACATTTTATTCCATTATTGTAATTTGTTTTCAGGAGGCATATTTTTTTAATTATTTGCATGAATAATGTCATTATGTATTCGTGCCAATACAATTCTCATAATTAATTTACATGATGGAAACTTCTTAATGATTTTGATGTCAATGTTAATAGCAACATCTGATAGTTGATCTGTGGGTGTTGACATAAATCTGACTTTTAATATAGTGTTGCCATCACCATTAGCAGTATAAAATTACTCCGCAGGGAAAGAAAGAATCCGTTGGGGGCAGAAATTCAACGAAGGAGAAAGGGAGCCTTGCTAGGGGTTACAGATCCAGAACCAAACACATGTGCCTAGCCGGTACACAAGTGTCTTTCACAGCCAATTCCTAGCCTGGGACCTCCACTATGGCAGTGGTTCTCAACCTTTCTAAGGCTGTGACCTATTAATACGGTTCCTCATGTTGTGGTGACCCCCCAGCCCTAAAATTAGTTTTGTTGATACTTCATAATTATAATTTTTCTACTGTTGTGAATCATAATGTAAATATTTGCTACGCAGGATATCTGATATGTAATCCCTGTAGGAAGGTCATTTGGTCACAAAGGGGTTGGGACCTACAGGCTCAGAACCAGGGCTCTAGGAGAGCTCACTGTGAAGGTCCCGTTCCTGATGGAAGCAGCCACTCCCGCAACTGGTTTGTGTTACTGCAACAATAACAATAGTAACATCTTCACTACATTTATATTTTTGGTAACTTAACCTTTCCTGTTTAATGAAGAAGTTGCTATAGCTTTGCTATTTAAAGGTATAAAGCAAAGGAAAGCAATTGTTAGAGATAGTGGCTGCAATGTCTCTTTAAGTGAAGAAGGTGAGGGACTGTCATTTATTAATGGTGTCAGTTTCTCAGGCAGCCTACCCAGGAATCTGTTGACAAAGTGGGAGGTAATTTTATAGTCTCTGTAGGTTCCACTTGAGGTTCGGACTTTTAAACACAAAGAGGAACAGCCTCGTATAGATGCATAGGTATGCATATACACACAATGCAGATACTAGTTGCAGGGATGCATTCTAGCATGGAATGGGCTCTGATCTGTAACTGAGGAACAGTGATAGTTAGCTGATGGCATCTCAGGGAAAGAATGTCAGTTTTATTTGAGGTTATGGCACTGGTAGGTTGACCATGCTCCTGTGGTTGGCCCCTCATCCAGAAGTAAATGGACAGCACAGACTGGGTGATTAACTTAAAAAGAGAAAAATACTAAAGAGAACACAAAACTGGGGAGGAGAAAGATGGGAGCAGATCTAGGATGAGTTAAGGGGAGATGTGTGGCGGTGAATATGATTAAAACACATTGGAGACTTTCAAAGAGTTAATTAAAAGAAAAATAGAAGATGCATAGTATATATAGGTATATGTGTTTGCACGTGTATAATTGTGTATGTGTGTATCTATGACTGTGTGTATAGAGCATTTATTTATGGTTTTGAAATACAGGAATTTTGTTTGTCTAATGGTTTACATGGCTATCACTGTGAGCTCCTGCTGTCCAGACCCTGCCTTCCCTGGGAACTGTAGCACTTTATGGGTTTACTGTTTTGAACACGATAAAGGCGCCTTCTTCTTTAGTCTCTGGAGTGGTTTGGACTTTTCAGGATATGCTCCCTTGTTCTTTACTCCTCAACATCATAAGTGCTATTTAAGATCTACATAGATGTCAACTTGCAAGGTATTCAAGCTCCTGAATAAAGTGAAGTTGAGAACTGACGAAGAATTTCCAGGCCCACTCTAATGCTAACACTCTCTTGGTATTCGGGGATGCCATGTTAAAGCTATCCACTGATTTCTGTACAGAACGATAGCTGCTTACTCTGTTGAACCAGGAAAAGGACAGTGGCGGGTGCTGTATCAGTGAACACCAATGTTTCCACTTACGGTGACAGCCACCATCCCCAAGGTGACAGAGCCTTGTTGGTTGAGAGCTTTCTGATCTCCACTCTGTGTTGTTTGAAGGATTTTCCCATCGCAACAATTGGCAAGGAACAGTGTTTCTTGTGTTTCTTTCCTTGTTTGACAAAGTCTGACTTCTGATCAAAGAACAGAGCCCTCACTAGATCTTCCCCTCACCATAATTTCCCCTTTTCTGTCCCTAGGTAACAACTAGGCATGGAAGAGGGGAGTGCATTCCTATGTGGAAGAGTGGTTATTCCATTTGGGTAGCCCTGTTGATCTGCTTTTATAATCCTGATTTTAATAAATTTTAAAAGAGCACATGGGATAGGGAGCATAGGGAGATGACTCTGTATGCACAGTTAGTTTGGATTTTCAGAAACTGTGTTAAAAGCTAATGTGGCAGCATGGGCCTGTAACCCCAGAATTGAAGGACAGAGACAGGCAGCTCTCAGAGACTCACTGGCAAGGCAGTCTAGCTGAACGGGCAAGCTTCAGGTTCAGTGAGAGACTGTCTCTCAAAACAAATGATGGAGAAGCAATCAAGAAAGATGCCTTGATGTCAACATCTGGCCTCAGCACATATGTGTATGGGTGAGTACACTACTTACAGGCATCACACATACATGGAAAGAAAGGGAAGGAGGAGCAGGGGGCAGGGAAAAAAGATAAAGGTGCCTTGTATCTTGCTTAGTTGGTTAAATGTTCACAGCTACGGAAAGCTGGAGTATGTTTTTGAAAGGTTCTGAGCAAACACTGTGTGGCACATGATGATGTAAGCTGTTGCTAGGTAGCTGTTGGGCAGAGCCTAGCCAAATTGTCTGTAAACTGATTCTCTCTCTCTCTCTCTCTCTCTCTCTCTCTCTCTTTCTCTCTCTCCCTCTCCCCTCTTCCTCTCTCCCCCTCATCTCTCTCTCTCTCCCTCCCTCCCCCTCTCCTCCCCCTCTTCTCTCTCTCTCTTTCTTTATGCATGCACCCTTTTCTCTCTTTTCTCCCCCTTCCCCTCTCTCTCCCCATGGTGACTTCCCTGACCTCCATCTTTGGGGCCAGTGAACTTGCCTGAGAGCAGCTTCCCAATAAACTTGCATTTAATATAATCTAATCTGGCTTGAATTGGCTCATTTCACCAGTAGAGAGATAGCCCATCAGTCAGGTTTGAGGGTGGCCTCATAATAATCATAATTGCCTAGCTTTCGTCTCTGAGTTCCCCTGTTAATCTCTTGTTGTTTTGTATTCACTTCTGCTCACTGTATGGAGTCAGTGCTGACTGACTTGCTCTGGGGTTCTCTAAGATGCCACACATGTCTCTCCTCTTTAGCCCTCTAGTACCACCTTAGCTTGAGTCCCAAATGGTGACTTCAACCTTTGCTTAGACTCTTCCCCCTCTCCCATTCCTGTAGGAAGAGTCAACATCCCAACTGTATTGTTATTCTTGACTAAGTATCTTTAACAAATGGGACTGTGACGGGTCTGGGATCATAGACACTTGAGCATGTCCCTTCCACACACACACACACACACACACACACACACACACACACACACACACACACACAAACACTTGTTTCTGCATCATCTATGTCAGGGTTATTACCTTAGTTGTAGGAGGAAAGTGAAGCCAGGCATAGGAGGCTTGGTTGAGCCCAGTGTGACTCCAGATCCGTCTCTGAAGACTTAACCCTTACCGTGGCTGTAAATTCATTCTCAGGTGTGGGTGTGATCCCGCCTCCTGGCCTCACCCTGCACCATGTGGCTCACTCTGTTTTCAAGGCTCATTTTCTTTGTCTGTCTCAACACCTCAGACAAACCACCTCACTGGCACACCCCAACACGCCCGAGCTTCCTCATCCCCGAGTCGTTCTGCTTATAACTTCACAGGCTGAGAATGTCTGGCCTCTGTCACTTGTTCAGTTTTTAAATTCCAGGACAAACAAGTCATTGATAGTGCCTTTCCGTAAGCTCTGTCATTCTTTTCGGCACTTCAGATGTAATCCGTCTCCTTTCAATTCCTTGCAAACCCACTTTCCATGTCTAATGTTATTTTCATATTCCCATCTTCCTTAGCACCCCACCCCAGCTCTCAGTGGACTTGACTGTAAGCTCAGTTTTTATTTTTTGTCAGAAGGACGTCTTCCTCGTTTTTCTAGTTTGAAAAAGCCAATGTATTATGAAGTGGACTGTAACCTCTATTTGGACTGACTTGAGAAAAAACAGGTTGCATTTCCCCTAATACCTTAAAGCATTATCTACTGCACTGGCTTGGGATTTTCAGTTGCTTTGTGTCCTGAGGAAGTCAGAGGTTCTGTGAAGGAGTCTCTCTTAAGCACTTTACTGGAGGAGGAGAATGTGGTCCCAGCTCCACACAGACTCCCAGAGCTCTGTCCTCGGTGGAGCAGTGGGACCCATAATGAGCCAGTCACAGGAGCAGCAGCTACTGCTAGCCAGGACACATCACAGACAAATTAGACTCCTTAAGCAGTATGTTTGTGAGTCCCACTAATTATTTAGCATTATGTTTGCAGAGCAGGTTTTATTAAGTCTGTTTGCATATGTGTATACATGAGTGCACATGTCAGGGCACACATAGAGTGGAAAGAGGATATCTTCAGAGAATCACCCTTTTCTGTGGAGATCTCTGGGATCAAACTCAGCTCCTCAGACTTGGCAGCAAGCACCTTTACCCACTGAGCCATTTTACTAGACCTACGTTTCAGTTTTAATTCACATATCCCAGAGCAGTAGCAAACTCAGGGAAATACACATGGCATGTTTTGCAACAAGAACTACAATATACCTTACCCCTGTCATTAGGGTTTCTGGAGAGGAAGGGTCCACCCAGAAGTAGAGACTCCCGGTACATATGTCAGAGTGTGGGGGTTTCCATACCAATATGGAACCCCCACCCATACCTCTGCAATGTTTGAGCAGGTAGCCCACTGTCTTTGATGACCAGGAAACATGTCTTCCAGACACTGCCTGAGCCATTGGCTGGAGCAAACATCTGGGAAGTGTCTGGATTACTTAGCTCATGGTGTGTTTCCTACCAGTCACCTGACACAGCCCTATGTATTTTACTTAGCATCTCCTTATGGGGTAGTTTGAGTCTTAGAAATAATTGCTTTTCTAGAAGAGGACACAGGCATTTGATAGTCAGGGACGTAGATAAACCCCGGGCTGGGTGGCATCCCCAGTCCCAAGTCTCACTGTGCTCAACACAGCTGCAAGGTGCCTTGTGACCCGAGGCAGGCATCTTCCTCCCTGGATCTTCAGTACGGGTGAAGCCTGATTTCGACACTAGGACTCTGAAATCTGTAGAGGACTGACTAGGGTGCTGTGGCTGACTCTCATAAGCTAAGGGAAAAGACAGGCCTATAAACTCTCAGATTCTTAGCTGTGCTGCATTGAGAATTGTGCCCATCATATCGGATTATATTATTGTACAATAAGTTAAAAAAATAATAAATGTCTGCTTCTATACTGTAGGTTTGCCAGCTACAGCCAAAAAATTGGCAAGTGGTTTGGGTTGTGTGTTTCTAAATAGCTTATTAAATCGTGTCTTTCTGTAATGTTTAGTGGCTTCAAGTCACCCTACACACACACACACACACACACACACACACACACACACACCAACACACGCATCATCACACAAGAGTTCATAAATACACAACTTTGTATTTTTATCATTATTATTGTGAATAGGAAATGAAGTTACCGTCCTTGAAATTGTAATGGCAAGCACACAAAGACACAGTTGCCGGCACAGAATTCAATTAAGAGATAGCAATCGCCCCTTGGTGACTGCGTGAGGTAGAAATATACAGGCATGCTAATAAGTCATATCTTAAAGCCACCACGTTTATCAGCCAGCAGCCAGACATGGGCACAAGTGTGGGAAGACGGCACTGCTCTGGGATATTTAATAAAAACCAGCTCTCTCCATTTAAGGATTTGTGTTTAATCGTTCAGCAACATTTTAAAACATCCTGGCTAGCGAGCTTCTCAATTGGAACTGCTTGCATTAGATTTTTTGCTCCACCTGGCTGAGGAGGCTGCGGGGGTGGGATGGGATGGGGTGGGGAGTGGGAAGGAGACATTTAGCAATAAGCAATCCGCGTATGTCTATTCAGAGGCTTTTCTTGCCATTTTCTGACCTTTGAGCTGCATTTGTGTGCATCTGCTGTCTGAACCAGTGCTCTATCTGAGCAAGCCTGCAGAAGGCATTCATTAGCACGCTAGCCAGATGACTGGTTCCATAAAATACCTTTTCCCTAGTAGAGGCTCAGCATTGCTCATTGCCAAGAATTGCTCATTGTTCTAAGAATGGATTTTCAAAATATTTAAAGATGAACAAAGGAAGGGTGAAAAATATATAGAGCATTTTGTTTCCTTTTTATCATGTAAGTGGAGATGTGTGTATCAAAGAAATTCTGTAGATGCCTGTTTGGATAGATCGTATTGAGCAGCAGCAAAGGGCAAAGGAAGGCTGCCATGCACTCTGGGCATGGTATACTCTTTCCAAAAGGAAAGAGTGGGTTTTTATCAAAGGAAGGCCACCCCTTGTATTTGACAAATAGGAAAATGGTCTTATATTGAAGCAATCCAGGAGCTATATTTTTGGCTGCCAAGATTAAAACCTTCACCGTATAGAGTGGTTCAAGAACAGCCAGTCTACTGCCATCTAGGTCACACGATTTGCCTGGAGGTGTTATGTCGCATTTGCTACGAGCAGCTGCCTGGGGGAATCTGCCGGCTTAGCAGATGGTTATGCTGAGAGAGTACCCTCCATTTGGTGCCTTGAATCAATCAAACTCTCTGCAAAGCTCTTAGTTCTTCAAAGCATACAAGGAGCTGGAAGAGAAAAGAAGAGCGTAGGACCAGTATGGCCCCAGACATGGTGGAGGGGAGTGTGGCTGTCTATTCTCCTTTCCAAACACTTGGATCAATTTAGACATTTCTCCTTTCAGAGAAAAGCCTTTCAGTTTTCAAAGAAAGAAGAAGAAAAGTTACTGTAGACTTCAGATATTTAACGGATTTTATTGAAGCTGTCAGGAGTTGAGGGAGCTGAAGCGACTGAGTCTTGGAGAAAGTTTGAGAGTGAACTACCCTTTGTAGTTTTCTGCCTGATCCAACCTAGAGCCAAAACCAAATCTTGAGGTCCTGTTCTTGGCCTGTACACATCAATGACCCTCCTCACTGGAAGGCACAGACTGCTGTCCTTGGAGAAATCTATCTCTGCAGTACCCTCAAAGTGATCACCAGATGAAGAGACAGGTCCTGTCCCCAGGGAAACAAGAACACAGTGCCAGCGTTTGATCTCAACATCTGGGGCATCCTCTTCATCAGTTAAAGAGAATTATGGGAGCCCAAGGTTCACCCTACTGCAGCCCAGAAGGTTTTGTTCTAGTTAAAGGAAGACACAATGCTCTATGCTTGATCCCAAGTGTTTACAGAATCTGAACATTGCCATTCACAGCTCAGCACAGGATGGTTTGGTCAGTGCAGAGGCACTGGCCAAGGGAAATGTCCTCTGAGATTATCGTATAAGTTATCATATAATTACAAGTTTCCCCTTTCCTTTCTTCCCTCCAAACTTTCCTCTATACCTCTATCCACTCTCCCTCAAATCCAAGGCCTATCTTTTTACTAATTGTTATTGCATGCATATATGCATATACATATATTCCTAAATATAACCTGCTTGGTCTGTATGTTACTAGTGTGTGTTTTCTGTATGTTTTCCGTGCGGACAGACTGGCACTGGTCAACCAATTGGTGTGCTCTTCCCTGAGGACGACCACCTCTCCCGCTCCCTGCTTTCTTACGTAAGTTGCCTGTAGTTCTCTGACTATCGTGGAGGCCTTGTGGGTGTGCCCCTGTCCATGTTCGCTGCTGTTGTTCTTGTTCATCTCACTGCTTTGCTTTGGCTCAGGTTCTAAAAGTACTTCTGTGCTTCTTGTAACTCTTGATACAATAACGCATTTACAAAAACCCTGTGATCTTCAAAGGAAGTAACTGATGTGGGCTTCTGTGATGTGGTGAAAAAGAATGAGAGAGTGCCGGTTCTTACTGGGAAATTGGGCTCTGTATGAAATCTCTTTGGATTCAGCGTATATATCCAAAAAGGTTCAACACTTAAGAGCAGGTAATGCTCTCCCCAAGGTCCTGAGCTCAGATCCCAGGACTCACATAAGGCAGCTCAGACCCATCTTTAATCCTGATCCAGCGACCTCATGCCCTCATCTGGCCTCTGCCTGCCCTGCACTCAGACATAGACACACATCTACACACAGATATACACTCATAGGATTTTTTTTAAAAGTCAATATCAGAGAGGCTTCTTGGCCATTTTAGGAAATTTGGACATTAATTAATCTGTTTAAAAGTGATTAGATTGGATTATAAGCACACTCCCATAAATGGATGAATACTGGTAGAACTAATCCCAATTAAAATGCACATATCCCTAACATGAGTCAAATCCAAACTCGGCACAACTAAGAATTCTACCCTGGAAAGGACACTAAGAGATTTTTAAATGCAAAATAATGTGATGAAATCTATATGAAAAAATTTGAAGATCTGCTATTTATTTTTAAATCATCAGTTGGCTATAAAAACAACAGGAGTCGGAAGGAACTGTAGAAAACCAAGCAGATGTCTCCCGACCTTCAGGGACTTATTGTCTGTCTGTGGTCCTTGGCCATTTTTAGACAGCATAGGATTAAGAAGTATTCTCCGTGTACTGGTTTATTAGTCTTGTGGGAAACCAGAACAAGGAGCTTGGAGAAGAGGGGATATGGCCAAATGGTCAGTGTAGATTGTGAAGCTCATCATGCCTGCTCCCCCATGAGAGGCTTATGTCATGGAGCTTTGTGAGTCTGCCTTGCATCTTTATATTTAACTTAAGACTTGAGGCTTGTACTCATGGGCTCCCAGAATCAAGGCTCACTGTGCTCAAACATGATCCCTTCTAAGTTCCCAGGGTGTAAACATTAGTTCTATTTTGTTAGAAGACACCACAGATGGATGAATGAATGGCTTACCCAGCCTACATTTTTGAAGATGTTTTGGACGGTGGCCGTCATCTCGCTATGGTCTTTGTGTGTCTTGCTGGGATGAATGAACTCATGCAAACAACCAGGGGAGGACTTTATGCCGAATGGTTTCCAGCTTGTGTCATCTGTAGTGATGCCTTGCCTGAGCTCGAGGTCAAGGCATAGGAAGAAAGGATGTACTCCTACATGCATGCTCATGAATGGCAGTTTTGTGGTGACGGCAGTTAGTCAGGAGGCAGAGAAAGAAAAGCCATCTTATCACTGTTAGAATTTCTAGCAGAAATGGAGGGTTCAACACTTGAGAAAACCTGTTGATTTATTCCTAGTGGAAGTGACTGGCACAGGTAATAAGAACTGGGGTTTGGAAAGAAAATATGGGCATAAATGCAAAGAAAATACAAAGGAAAGCTTGGACAAGTTTGGTGACTGATTTAGAATGCTGGGCAGGAGAGGAGTCTACTAGCACTCTAAATCAGCAGTGCATGTGCTTGTACAGAGGTGAGGCACAAGAAATTAGCTGATTATCAGTAGGAATACATTCATTTGAGACCAGACAGGTAAGTGGTGCAGACAGAGGAAAAGCCCGAGATAAAATAGCACTTATGATTGAAGAAGCATGTTTCTGTGGTTGAGTTAAACTGAGCCAAGAAAGGACAACAGTCTTTCCTCAGAGTCCACCCTTGCCTCACTGGTGATGGGAAGGACTGATGGCTTCTGTCTGGACCCTGCTTCCCACTCTGTAAGTTGTGAGTAATGATTCCTTGTTGTAGAACACACAATAGAGCACAAAGACTTGAACAACTGTACTTAGCACAATGCCTGAGAGTAGACAGAATGAGGAGAAAGAAGTGTGGTGATGGTGCTGAGAAACTTCCTGTGTCAGGGTTCGGAAGAACCCCCATGACATGGGTATTAAGCAGGACTGACTCTTCTGTGGCTTATAGAGTCAATGGCGATGGGGAAGTAACTGGTTCAACTATCTGCTGTTTCTCCCAGCTTATTTTTCTGCTTATAGTTAACACTGTGGTTCCATCCTAGGTTCTTGGCTTTTGTCTTTTATAAAGAGCAGGGTTGGAGTTTCTGAGTCACGTACTGGATTCTGGATGAGAAATGTAGCCTGTGGTCCAGGGAAGGTCCAGTCAGTGCCTGCTTAGGTGAGTCCAGCATCTGCAAATAGAACATGGAGGTGAAACGCAAGAGTGGCCTGATCAAACCTTCAGTCCCAAAAGAACCTGGCTGAGAGCCTAGGGACAGAGAAGGGCTGTGATTGGCCATCAAGGTCGAATAGTAAGGAAAGGTAGGGTCATCCCTTTTAAAGGTATCTGCACGTTGAACTACAGGAAGACAAGGAGCTATTCCAGGTAGTGAATCAATGGAGCAGCACGGATGTAGATGATTTTATATAGTTTTAAGAGGTATCAGCTTCCCGAAAGTCTGAAACATTAGGGATAAGGACTCTTTGAAGACAATTAATGAAGGCAGATTATATTATCCAAGGGACCAGAAATAATATAGGATAAAAGGAAAGAGAACCAAAGCAGGAGAGGAAGGCATAAAGATGCCGATGCTCAGTTACTATAGAAAACAATGAAGCACCGGGGTTGCCCTGTAGCCTGGCTGTCTGGGGTTGCCTGTGAGGACAGCTCAAGACCACATGGATTTGCATCTGTCACATGTGCTCTCTGAGAAGGTAGCACCCATTATGCCTTACAGAGATACCTTTAGTTTTATAAAACCAAAACATTTTGAGGAGGAAATTTTAATTTCTTCAGTTTGTTCCCAAAGTCAAATGCCTGTTATAGAAACCTGTTTTTTTTTTTTTAATACAGAAGAATGTTTACTGTGAGGCAACCACACAGTCTGTCCTCAGTTTCGCTCTCTTTTGCACATGCATGGTATGTGGGGTGGTTTAGTTTGACTGTTGACTTAACAAAATGTAGAATCACCCATGAAGGCACCTCAATGTCAATGTTGGGTTGGGCATTGGACATGCCTATAAAGAATTTTTTTGATTGGGATCCTTGAAGTAGGAAAACCCACCCTGAATTTGGGTTTGTGTATGGACTTAGTGAGGGGAGAGCAAGCTGAGTACTAGGATACTTTAATTCATTGCTCTCTGCTTTCCACTTTGAATGTAATATGACTAACTGCCACAAGTTCCTGCCACCTCGAGTTGACTGCAATGATGGATTTTAATCCAGAAACTCTCTCCCTCAAGATTTTTTGGTCAGGGTATTTTATCACAGAAACGGAAAATGAAGTTAAGATTGAATTGGTACCAAGAAGCAGGATCACCAATGTAATAAACCTGAGTGTATGTCATTTAGTCCTTTGAAACTCTTTTGTGGGAGGAATGTGGAAGAGTTGGAGCTCCAGGCTAGAAAATCCATTTAATGCTGGAAGCAGAGCTTAAGGAGCTATTCCAGTAGGAGTTTGCAAGACAACAATGCTAAGGGAAAAGAGGACAGTGCAAGAATTTCATAGAGGAACAAGGACTCTGTTAGAAAATGGGCTACAGATGCCCTATGTGGTCTTTTGGGCAAGATTCTGGCTTCATTCTGCCTCTACCCTGAGAACTTGGCTGAAGGTGAACTGAGAGATAGCAGACTGATTTGTTTGATGAAGGGATGGTGTATGGGCAAGCTTAAAGTTCTAACCAAATAGAGTGTAGATAACAAAGAGACTATGACTATTAAAAAATTAGCACCACTAAGAAGAATCAGGCTACTGTGCTCCATGAAAGTGGTTTCTTGGGGCCAGTTCACAGAAACAAATTCAGAAGTGGTTCAAGGGACTGGGCTACATCTCAAGCTGACAGCAGGACTTAGTAGCATTGTCCACATGATACTGTTTTAAAGGCATTAATGTTAAAAAAAATTAGGGGTCATAGAGCACAGATGAGACTGGACACTGTGGAGGAAGCTTGAGAGTCATCGTGTAAAGCTGTGGGTTAAAACCTCAGCTGCATGGAAACCTCGAGAGTAGTAAAGATGCCATAGGCTATCCCCTAAGGAGGGCCACAGGCATGAGCAAAGTAAGCTTAGGAGAGAAGCTGTGTACACTGTGTGGTAGAAGAGTTTGAAGAGTGGGGCTTACCAAGCCATTGGAGCCTTGACAATTTCAGCATGAGCCCAAGATGTGAGACATGGAGCTGAAGGAATTTTTATCTTCCATGTTGATTTTGCTTTAGTGAGATCATTCTTTCCTTTTGGAATAAGAGTATTTACTCTATGCCATTATGTGTTAGAAGTGTGCAAATATTTTTTTTTTGTTTCTGTTTTATTTTATGGGAGCTTACAGTTAAGAAACCTTGGTCTTTTGAAATACTGGAACTATTCATGAATATGGGAACCTTTAAAATTGGATTTATTTTATTTTATATTATAGGATAGCCAAGTATCTGTAGAGACAAGGGCTTTATGATTTAAAATTGTTGTGTTTGGGTGTCAAGTTGACAAAGGGTATAATTGACATTGTTAGTTATGTTAACTTGACACTGTGCAGAATTACCTGTGAAGTCAATCCCATTCTCAATCTCTTAGTCTGTTTTATTGTTGCAGAGAGACCATGATCAAAGCAACTCTTATAAGATATTTAATTGGGGGCTTGCTTACAGTTTCAGAGGCTTAAATTATTATCATCATGCAGGGAGCAGGGGAGCAGGGAGGTGTGGTCCTGGATGTAGTAGCTAAGAGTTGCATTCTGATCTGTAAGCAGAGAGAGAGAGAGAGAGAGAGAGAGAGAGAGAGAGAGAGAGAGAGAGAGAGAGACAGAGAGAGACAGAGACAGAGAGAGACAGAGACAGAGAGAGACAGAGAGAGAGAGACAGAGAGAGACAGAGAGAGACAGAGACAGAGAGAGAGACAGAGACAGAGAGAGACAGAGAGAGACAGAGAGAGACAGAGACAGAGACAGAGACAGAGACAGAGACAGAGACAGAGACACAGAGACTGAACCTGGTATGGGCCTTTGAAACTCAAGGTCCACATCCATTGACACATTTGCTCCAACAAGGCCACACCTACCCAAATAAGGTCACTCCTCCCATTCCTTCTAATCTTTTCAAACAGTTGCACTCCCTGGTGACCAAACACTCCAATATATGAACCCTTGGGGAACATATGGGTTAATAGAGGTAAGAAGACCCAACCTGAATATGGGTGGCACTATTTCATGGCCTAAATAAAAAGGAGAAAGTGAACTGAACACTAGCATTAATATATTGGTCTCTACTCTCGGTTTTGAATGTAATGTAATTAGCTGCTTCAGGTTCTCACCACCATGACTTGCCTGCATTGATGGGCTATGACCCAGAAGCCAGTCCTCCCTTAAGGTACTTTTATCACAGCAACAGGAGAGGAGACCAAGATAGCATGCTTAAAAAATTCCTTCTCCATATTGCTGCTAAGAAAATCCTCTGCAGTGCACAGCAAGGAAAGTGCTCTCTGCTGTAATACTTCCTTCCTTTCTTATTTTAGTCAAAGGAAGTCTCTATTCTTTGCTGAACTTCATCCTTGGAGAACACAATTTCCAATTTAAATAGGAATTTAAATATCAATAAGCAAGCCATTGATGTTGTAACATCCCCCTTCTCTGCTGATTGTTATGAGTAAAAGCCAGATTTAATCCACACCCCTTCCTAGATAATCAATTACCTAATTGTATTTTGGCTTGGGGTCAGCCTCTTGTCAAATGGTTCTCACTCAAGCAGGTGGCAGAGTAAAACAGAAACCAACCAAATGGCCAAATGAGTGCAAAAGTAATAAAAGCCATTGTCAGTAATGAAATGTAAACAAAATCTAGGCAGGTCACTAAGATGCTGAAGATATGATGATGGAGGCTCTTAGAAGTGACAGACAGAGACCTCAGAAAAAAAAATTCTTGTCTGGTCCTAGCATTAGGCATATCAGGCCATTTTTGCCACCAGGCAGGTTGCCATTATGATTCCCTACACAGCACAGGTAGAGTTTCTTGAGTCGCCCCTTCCTGACACTCTCACAGGTCAGCTTTCCTTTCCTGTAGCCTTCTAACAATTGCTTATATCTCTGCAAGCTTGTGCCTCATACAATTGACTGCTAGCATTTCCGTCTCTGTGGGAAAAGGGGTGTCATTTCTCAAGGTATTCCCTGCTCCTTCAGAGATAGTTAATCTAGAGTGCATGTCTCTGGTTTAATATGCATGGCTATGCTACTGCCAGGTTATGCTACTATATTTTAAGAGGTCTAAAACCACTGTCTTTAGCTAATAAGTGATGTCAGAGCTGTGTGCTCAGTGGTGATGTCTATCCCAGACAGATATTTTTCACTTTTGCTAGGAAGTCTTTTAATTGGACTGTTAGGAATTCCTAGTAATTTATTCTTTCATATTGCCCTCAAAATTCTGATTAGACACTGGCTAACCAGAGAACTACTGAGTAGATATCTTTACTGCCTCAAGCCAGGCTCAGCCAAAGAAGTTGCCATTAAGGTATAATCATTTATTGTGGGTGTCCTTGTCCTCTTTGATGGGAGAATGTTGAGGATCCGGCCAGTTTCTCCAATCCAAGTCCACCAATGGCTATGCAAGGTTCACAGGTCTCAGGAAGAGAGGAATATCCTGCTGTCACACAAAGGTGGATGCTCCTGGAAGTTACTCTCTCCTCTGGTCCTGCAATCTGCCTGGCTAGGTGGTTATATAGGAGTCTGATGGGCCTTAGCTACTGTGGGACCCCCCCCCCCCCCCCCGAGTGAAGAATGCAGAGCCAGAGATAGATGCAAAAGCAAGAGGAGTTTATTGTTTTAGGGTGTAGGGGTGTCAACCCTGGGTGGCCCATTCAGTGAGTTTTTATATACAGTCTTCAGGGGTAGAATAGAGCAACAGCAACTAGGCACAATGTGATTGGCAGAACAGTGTGACTTTTCAACTGATTTGTCCTTAGGGAATAAGGTGGCAAGGACTTCCCTTGTCTGTAGATGGCCAACAGTCTGTCTGCTCTGTGGTTTACCTGGGAAATGTAATCCCAGAAGGGAGGGGTGCCTACCATTAACCTCCTCTCAGGAAGGGAGTGGTCTTTATGTGCTTTGGTCTGGTGGAATTTTCCAAATGTCCTGAGCTGACCTCTTCAGTTAGTCTTCCAAGAGGGTCTGGCCCTGGGTAGTGTATGCAAACTCATGATGAGCCTCTGAGGAGTCAATCCATGCCTCAATTAACATCATCTTAAAATCCAGTCCTCAAACTGGCAGCCGTTGGATGACACACAAACTGGAGACTTACTGAGAATTTTACTCATGGTAGCCATGACTCAATCCCTTTTGTGTGTTGTCTCACCAGACCCTTCCCTTCTCCTCTGGTGAGCTCTTTAAATCTGTCCAGCTTGCTCTGGCAGTTTTCCTGCCTCACTTAGATGGTGCGGGACACCAGCAGGGTCTGCCACCCTATAAGTAACAGCCTTACCATTGGTCTCTGTGGATGAGGGCCATGACAGTTTTTCAGGACTGGATTTCTTATCCCCTCCTAACCTCACAATGGTATCAGTCGTGCTCAGTCTCCAGCATCCTCCTGGAATCATTGGAAACTATCAGAAATACCGTCTTCAGCCAACCTTACTCTGCTGCAATGTGTGCCTTCTGGGATACATCTGACATTACAAAAATTGCACAGTCCTGACCAGCTGCAGGTGGCTTGGAGATATCTATCCATCACTGGCTATCGGTGCTATTAGTTCATCTAGAAATTATAGGTGTGCTGCAGGCCAGGCTGCACCCATTTGTTTGAAGCCTTGAGCCCATGTTCATTACCTCTGAGGAGTTATCTGTGTGTGGACAGTTTATTTGCTTCACGATTCTGAAAATGCACACCCCGCAGGGCTGCCGATCTATGGCTGGCCTGCTTCCCAGCCTTTAAACATGTACCTTCACCAGCTGATATTTCAACATTTATTCTGTCTCCACCATGCTGCAAAGTGTTGTCAACTTAACAAAAGCTAGAGTCATTTTAGAAGAGGGAACCTCAGTTGAGAAAATGTCCCTATCAGATTGGCTTTGGTGCATATTCTTGATTGATAATCAATGTAGGAGAGCCCAACGTACTGTGGGCATTGCCAACTTTGGACTGATGGTCCTGGGTTATCTAAGGAAGAAGGCTAAGCAAACCATGGGGAGTAAGCTAGTGAGCAAGTTCCTCAGGTTCTACTTGTGTTCCTGCCCTGACTTACTCAGTGATAGAGGGCATTCACCATATTTTAAAAAGCTGAAAGACACCATATTGGAAACAAAAACTGACTGCAAACAGCTAGTTGTTTTACTTTTTATTTGTGTGTGTGTCTGTTTGTCTGTCTGTCTGTCTGTCTATGAAATGGATATTTTTAGTTTCTTAGGAGAGTCAGTGTCATGTGATGTTTCTCTGGAACCTGTCTTGTGAGAGGACAAATGGATGTTTTGATGGAGAGGGTGCATGGTGTTTAGAAAGACTATAAATATAATCTTACAGAGAGTGAGAGGGCGCTCTTGCATTGGTACATCTTGCAATGCTTGGCTGCTCTTCACTGATCTTTGCTGATCTTCTCTGATCGTCGCTTGTGACTTCATAGAGAGAAACAAAGAACTTCTTGTGGTGCTTTTGCTCCTTCTTGCTGCTTCTGAGGACTTGTGCTATGGAACCTTATGGTTTCTTCTGGATGGAGCCACTACTATTGATTTGTGTTCCGTATTTTGGAATGGATTGTTGATGTACTGACAATGAAGATTGGAATCACCCAAAGAACTACTTCTAAACAGATCCACAATGCCCATTTCCTATTAACCTTTCTTTTCACCTACTTCTGGTTGGTGGGCTAGAAGGGAGGTTGAAGCATTTAGGAACCCTTATTAAAGTAGGTTTTGAAACATCTAAGGCTATACTCTGTCTGTCTATGTGTCTGCCTGTCTGTCTGTCTGTCTGTGTGCAAGTGTATGCATCTATGTACAAATACCCGTGGAGGTCAGGTCCTCTGGAGCTAGAGTTCCAGGTGCTTGTGAGCCATTTGATGTAGGTGCTAGGATTTGAACTCAGGTCCTCTGGAAAAGCAGAGCAGTAAGTGCACTTAACCATTGAGCCATCTCTTCAGCCCTTTTCTCCCATAGCTTTTCCCAGAGCAGAATGACTAGCGTAAGATGGACCTTTATACTTACAAGGTTGGGTCTTTTCCTAGGCTTGTTTCTACTCACACACATTTTAAGATTCACGAGTTAATAATCATTTTTCTTTCTGAGAAAAGGGTTTCTTTAAAAGCTTGGCAAGGAGTGTATATCATATAAGCATAAGGACTAATGATCCTATGGGAAAAAACCAAGCATGGTGGCACAAAGTGTCTGAGCTTGAAGTTGACCTCTGGCCTCTACATGCAGGCACCCACAAGAATGTGAACCCGCACATATATAAACACACATACACACAGAGAGATCTACAAATTCAATATTTAACCTCCCCTCCCCCTTCTTGTGACTGTGTCATGGTTGAGGGCTCTGGTGCATTCATTGTTAGATGAGAAGCTGAGAACCAGAGACACCAATGCTGGGTTTGATATCACACAAAAGGCTAGGACTAGCACTTACACTGCGTCTTTTATGTCATGGTGTACTGTGCTGCTGATAGTTGGTACCCTGTAGGAAGTCAACATTTGCACTGAGGTTGTGAGAACATTTTTCAGGGGGCAGAAGAACCAGAGACCATTGTTGTCCAGCATTTAGGGTCCTTACTGTTAATCGCAGTCTCTGCTCCATGACCAACAGCAAATGAACAGAACACATTCTCCAATGAGACTGAAACTGACGTCTTTGGCCTTGATAGAGTCATGTAACAGAGGGAATGCCACTTCTGTCTGGGGCAGCAACTTCAGATGCACTGAAGTCCTGTACATTGTCCTTGATGACACTGCAGATCTCTCTGGCCTGCCTCAGCCCTAGAGAGGAGCTTTCCAGAACTGCAAGCCTGAGCATGTGTCCGTGTGTGTTGTGTTTGCTGAGGCAGGAGGGAGCCCCTACTTTTCTCTTAATGAATGAATGAAAATGTAGGAATCCCAAGGTTGGTTTTCTTTGCCTTGTTAAGAGAGCTCACTTGCCAAGTAAGCTGCCATGGTTATAGGTTTAAGTGAAGTTCCAAAGTGTCTGCCAGTGCTTTTCAGTGGCCATCATTGCATAAGAAAGGGCTTTTGGTGAAGCATCGTTGCTAGAGAAAAGGGTTCTTCAGCTTGCTTTGATTCTCCATGGCTGAAATATTGGCCCACTGGCCCCTCTTCTAGTTTGCTTAGTAATGCTTCATGACAAGAGTGTCCTCTGGGGACAACATGCTCTAAATAGTGACACTAATGTGACCTCCAATACATCGGTTTCAGATAGTATCAATACACTTTGCTTTATTGTCCCTGAGGGTAGTTTAAATATCACTGAGAACTTCTGGGTAGGCTCACTGATGAGAGGACATGTAGGCTGTTATAGTGCATTTTGAATTTGTTTTCATTGAGACCCCCCTATTTGTTTTCCCTAGATTTTTTTTTTTATTTCAAGAGAAATGGGTTCAGGCAAGTCCATTAAATATAAGATTTAAAAATATGATTGCCTTCGAATAATAGGAGCATGAAGGCCTCAAGGGTCCGACATCTGGAAGTTAAACTTAGACCTTTGTTAAAATACTTACTTCCCTCCTTGTTTATTTTGCTAATGAAATAACAGATTAGATTACCACTTTCTGTATTATACTTTGTAACCCCCCTCCAATAAAACCATATTTATATCTTCAATATATTTTCTTAAATATATATCAGTGTGACTTTTTCTGACAAATAGAAAAGGAAAACCAGAAAGGACAGATTATTCTCAGTGTCTCTTTCTCTCCCTAGAGTGTTCCTGTCGTCTCCTGGCCCGGAAGCAGTGACTGCCCTGTGTCCAGTGTCTGGCTGCTGAGTCCTTGGGAACGTGCCTAAGTGTCCCAGTTCCTGTGTATGATCCCACAGAGCCTGCCTCCTGCACAGTCCTGAATGGCATCATTGTAACAGTCTGCTCCATGTTTAAGATTCTAAGTGACCCACATTACTAAAGAATGTCTTTCAAGAGAGGAAAACTAAATGGCCAGTAAGAAAGGATCTTCACAAAGACGTGCCGAGGCATTGAGGTCCAATTCTTCAAGGTCTTCAGAGGCTGCCAAACTCAGGCTCCCACCCTCTCCTTCCATGGGAGTCTGTCTAGGCTGAAATCTAAGTCCAAATGAATGAATCTGCTTGGGGGGTGGGAGCAAGCCACAGCTGTGACTCTAGCTCACTGGGGGTTTCTGTTTTATAGGCGGTCAGGATCGAGTCTCTGAAATTATCAACTTGGGACTAGGAAAACAATTGATACTATCTGATTTGTAGAATAGCCCTGGGTAGGGAAATACTAATTTTAAATATCATTCATCTTTCCTTTTATCCAGTCTCTGCGCTGTAATGGAATTAGGTGAAAGGACTGAGTCCAAGCTGTAGTGAGCTCAGGGGAGCTTGCACACCGAACTGACAAATTAATCTGTGGACAGCCCTCATCCAGTACTTATTTAGTCAATAGTCAGTGAATGAGAAAAGGGGAAAGCACATTTTTCCTTTTTCTTTCTCTATTCCTTCCTTCCTTCTTCCTTCCTTCCTTCCTTCCTTCCTTCCTTCCTTCCTTCCTTCCTTCCTTCCTTCTTTCCTTCCTTCCTCCCTCCCTCCCTCCCTCCCTCCCTCTTTCTCTCTCTCTCTCTCTCTCTCTCTCTCTCTCTCTCTTTCTTTCTTTCTTTCTTTCTTTCTTTCTTTCTTTCTTTCTTTCTTATTTACTCATTAGAATTTTTTCCAATCAGCATACTGTGAACCTTCTGTATCTTTTCCAAAACCATCAATTTTCAGCTTAATTGTTTTTCCCCCCTTCTGACTAAAATGTGAACTCTTGAAGTAAACGTATTTACATGTTAAACTTCCCAGACTGAGTTAAGAGAATTAGAAAAGGACTCAGGAGATAGGAAATATGTTCAGCTCTGTGGAAGAGCTCATTATGGAACGTTTCCCAAACAGCTCTGCAATGAATGCATTGTGAGACCACCTATAATCGATAGACACATGTGTAAACTGTTAAAGGAAATACTTAGCAAGGTTTCAGAATTTGAGGCTGATGGGGGGAACTTCTGCTATTTGAATTTATAAGGAGCACCAGGTTGCAGGGCACATCACACTAGCACTCCTGTGATCCTAGCACATGTTATTATATAAGTCTGTTTGTGTTAGTGGGGGTACATATGTGTGCATGTGTGCACATGCAGAGGGCAAATGTGAACCTGTGTGTAATTCCTTAGGGTACTGCCTACCTCGGTTTTTTTTTTAGGCACAGGCTCTCATTGGCTCAGGCCTCCCTTATTTGGTTATGTTTGCTAGCCAGTGAGCCCGAGGGACCCACCTGTCTCCCCAGCTCTGGGATTCCTTCTACCTGCCAACAGGTTGGGGATTTTTTTGTGTGAGTTGTGAAGATCCAACTCAGGGCTTCGTGCTTGCTAACATAGCAAGCATTTATTAGCCATGTTATCATCTCTGCTTCCTGGGGTGTGTCCATTCATTAACTTATTCAATAAGCATTGTGACTGAATGGTGCAATGTTCTACTGAGAAGAACTTAGAACCAATTTTCTGTGCTCGAATCCTGACTCTATCAGGTATCATCTGCTTGAACTTGGCCAAATCACTTGACTTCTCTGAACCCCAGTTTCTTTTTTGTAGAAGGGGTAATAAATAAATAAGGGGTAGGACAATGTGGAGTTTTCAATGACATAATTAATTAATACATATGTTGCTTCCCTAGTGCCCAGGACACAGAGTGTCCTCAAAAGGACATGATTACGCTGTTTTCTCTTTGTCAGAGCACTGTCTACATATACACTCTGTGCCAAGCACTGGAAATGGCAATGGCCACACCACCTCCTTCAAGGCATTCTCCTGTGAGGGAGAGACATTTAAGCCACTGAGGATGAGAGCATCACACATGTTGAGAACACAGCCACTTCTTCACATACTTTCGAGAATAAAATCTGTTGAGTGACTGAGCAAATGATTGCCAAGAGAGAAGCATGGGGTCATAGGCAGACCTGTTCGATGCAAGAACAGAGGTGCGGGTGAACCCATTTACAGGACTCTGGTGGGAGGGGTCTGTCCCGCCAGACAGTTAAACTGAAGAAGACATGCTTGTCTCCGGTCCAACCTGTGCCAGACGTTTGGAGATGGAAACGCTCTATAGCAAGTGGCCCTGGTTAGAGAGATGAACTGCTGTAGGTCAAGAGAGCAAAAAACAAAGGAAACAGCAAATTCCAGGAGGTGAAGGACGCGCTGCTCTAAAAGACTTAAGAGAAACTGGCTGGAAAGAGACTCCCAGAGAGGAAGTGATCGGGAGGCAACTTTGAACCAAGAAACACTAATCACAGCCCCTCACCCACACTCTTCTCCAGACTCATCCGCAGAGCACGTTGCCTGCCTCCTGTCCTTAGAACTGCATCTTGGCATGACTTGTGTTTAGAAAGATGAGGACACTGTGGATTTTAATTCTAATGAGGGACATAGGCGCTTGACATAGTGACATTTGTTTAATACCTTGTGCTCCATGTTAAAAAGGTCCTCCATCTATTTTTCTGGCCTAGAACATAAATGGAGGCCTAGGAGGCAAAGGAGGACACTCCGGTGCTCAGCCCCCCCCCCCCCCCCCCCACACACACACAGAGCCAGCCACTCACCAGAGCTCTTGGGTGTTGCTGAGACAATTCAGTCATTTTTGCCAAAAGTTTATAATGAAAGAGAGTAAAGGCCCCTCACCCCTCATGGCAGCTGCCTTCCTGCTCTCTCTCTCGGCTTCACTTTTCCATTTCCCAGCTGGTAAAAGCCTGAGAGAGAAAGTGCAGACTGACAGTGTCACCCATCTCATGTTTTGCCAGCAAGGACATCATAAACAAAATCAAATAGCTACTCTATCTTACAGAGCATTATAATTGCACAAGGAAAAGGATATTTGACATGGAAGGCAGGATGGAAAATTAATTTCTCAAATAAGACAATATTCATGACTGTATTTAAGTTTACAGAAAACTCCTTCTGTCATTTTTTCCCCCTCATTTTGCCATGAACGAATAAAATTTGGCAAGGGTCAGCAGTAGTTCCCCCAAACACTTTTTATGCCTGACTCCTGGACTCAACACTTAGATGCTGGAAGAATCTGATATTTCTTCTGCCCCTCTATCAACAGTGGCCATTCATAGCCAACAGCAACTATTCACAGCCAAATGACTCATCGTGGCTGCAGACAAACAAGTCAATCTCGTTCCTGTTCTTGCTTTCTGAAAAACATTTCTGGCTTCATGTAGTGCTCAGCCTGGGATGCACTCAGCTGGTGGTTCCCCAGTTATCCAGGACAAAACCACCATTCCCAGGTCCCCGGCTCTGGCAGAACTAAGTCAATGCTGGACCACAGACTTTTGCGTGTGCTTCAAACATTAAATCCTAAAGTACAGTAGGGAGAGATCCATAGTGCCCCTGGCCCTTCCTTTGTGGATCAAGGCTGAGATGGTCTTTATGCCATCTGGAGGTGGTATTGGAGCATGACAACCATGTCAGGTGACCTGCCATTTCCTTAAGCACCAACAGCAGTGTGGTATGAAACATCTTGCCCACATGTAATCCCAGTTTTCCTGTAAGTATGTGTGTATCTGTATTTGTGCAGGTTCTCTCATGTGTGCAAGAATGTGTAGAGGCCAGCATTAACATTGAGCTGCCTCTGTCCATTGCTTTGCTGACTGATTTTTTTTTTTTTTTAGACACTCTTTCACTGAACCTGGAAGCTCACTATGTCTGTTGAATTAGCTGGTCATGGGGCCCCCAGGGTCCTTGCCCCATGCCGGGTTACAGCTGTGTATTGCTACCAGCAGCCTTTCATATGGATGCTGCAGACCCAAGCTCAGATTCCTATGCGTATGTAGCAAGTACTGCAGCCACGGAGCCATCTCCTCACTGTCTTAGAATGGTCACAATCTTCTGTGATTCACCCAACTGCATACTAAACTTCCTAGTTTTATGGTTTGTATTGGGACAAGTCCTCTGCCTTTTGACAACACTACTGTAAGCAACTTGGTCTATGGAGATCTAGATTCCTAATGTTTGCATAGGGCTGAAAGTGTGTTTGGTCCACATATGTGGCTGTTGTTTGCTTTTGGTTTATAGGGTTATGGGTGCACAGGTACAGTTTAAGGCAGTGGTGTCTGGAGAGGCCTATGTTTGCAGGAAGCAATTAGAGTGTGAATAGAGCTCTCATCTGTGGTTCTATTTCTGTGCTCTTCAGTGTCTATGATTCAATTAATTGTACCTTTGTTTGACTTGAAGAATCTATTGAGGAATATACTTGAAATGAAAGAGTAAGTGGCTCCATTGAAATGCATCCACTTCTCAAGCTTTGATGCTCTGATGCAGGTATAGTGTGAAGGCCTCGAGGTACTTGACATCAACAAGTGTCCGCTAGTGTCTCAGAGTGTGTTGCGATCTGTTCACAGCCCTGATTTATTAGGAGAAGCCTTGACATTGACATGCTTGGAAGCATAGTACAGCCATTTCTGTGCCCTCTCCCTTTGTCTTGGCTTATAGGGCCAGGGGGTTTCTAACCCTATCCTAGTCCTGTCTCATTGGTCTTGTTCCCTAGTTGTCACCACACCCTCCCTTCCCATCCACCTCAACTGGAGGGAAGGAAGAAGAGGCTCTCTGAATCTGCATGGGGTAAGGGACAAACAGACCCTGCAGTAATTCCAGTGTGGTTAGGACTGGATATGAAGAGTACTCTCTGGTCTCTCGTTATCCACGTTCATTCTTATAACTCTCCTGGCTAATGGGCAGAGCACCCCTGAAGAGGATAATGTCAGTAATGGGCCATGCGTGGCCACTGTATCAGGGCTAACCTATTTACAGCCCTATACACCTTTCTTCCCTGCCAGCATCAGACCCTATAATTTCTGTTTTCTGAAAGAGAGGGAGTTTCTCAGGCTTCATTCATGGCCGTTTGGGTCCAGATCCAATCTTTTTGGTGCTGTTCCTTCTGAATGTTACCTCACAGCCCCATTGTGAGTGGGAGTGACTGGACAAGAGTGATGGGGACTAAGTTGGAAGATAGGGAACTTGGGACTCGCTGAGGGCTACCCTGGTACTAGCAGTACAAATCCGTCTCTAGGTTTTGAGTTTGAGTTTTCCAAACATAAGGACAGTCAACGGGCTGTTGCTGAACATTCCATTGACATTCCATAAACAGCCAATTAACATGCATTAGTACCTCACCTGACAGAATTTAGCACCCTGTGGGAGACAGGCCTCAGGGCTTGCCTAAGGGGGACTCTTGATTGCACTGAGGTGGGATGGCCTGCCCACTGTGGGCAGCATGATTCCTTGGCTGGAATCCTGGCCTGGGTGAGTAGAGAAAGCAAGCTGAGCTCCAGCAGCATTCAGTCATTCCTCTCTGGCTCCAGATTGTGGATGTCTTGTGACCAGCTGTTTCAAGCCCCTGCTACTTTAGCTCTCCCCCACCCCCACCCCTCAATAGTGGACTTTACCCTTGAACTATGAGCAAGAATAAGCCATGAATTTCTGACTTTGCCTGTCACAGCAGCAGGAAAAGTATCTATGGAGCTTGCATTATTATTTCAGGTTAAAAGTATTCACCCCTGAGTGAGTGGTCACTTGTCCTCAGAGCTATACATCACTCTTGCTGTAGGTCCTGTAATGTCTGGGTCACTTGATCCTACCTAATAGTGCTAGAGGTGGCTATGGAATGGCCATTGTCAACACTGAGGAGTCATGTGTGCATAGCTCAGAGACATTTTACTTCTTGCCATTAACGTTTCTCTCTACTCAGAACTCAAGTGTACTCTGTGTTTGTAAGCTGTGATAGCTTTTAAATTTCCATAGTAGACCTGTGTATATTTTATGGAGTTAATGGTGAAAGTGGCTATTACTTGTGTATATTTTGTATAATTGTGACAAGTATAAATTTTGTTTTCTTCTGTTTCCTTACATTTAAGATTCCAGAGAATCAGTACATGGACTATGCAATACAGACTGTTACTCAAAGGTCAGTTGTTCTCTGACATCCCTGCAGAGCAGTTCTCTGGTAATTCCCTTTGTCCTAACGAAGGTCTAAGGCTGAAAATGACTGAGCAGCTTGGTCATGCTCATCCCTTTTCAACTCTTAAATATCTTCTCCGAGGGGTCATGAAGGCTGAGTGACTCCCAGGAGTTCAGAACTCTCTACCTGCTAAGGAACCTTTGATGGACAAGCCTGCAGTGGGAGGAGGAGCCTGAAGTGGGAAGATCTTGCATCTGCTCAAGTTCTCCATTTCACCCTTTAAATGGAAGGTGCTCTGTATATGCTTCAGGTACAGGGTAGTCAGGGCTTCAGAAACAGAGCTGAGCGGAAGTACAGACAGACACAGGAGAGAGCTTAAAAGAGAATTAGCCCACTCCATAACAGGGATGTGGGTCCCTACAATAGAACATCTCTAAGCTGCAGATCTAAGGTGTCATGAATCGCAAGGTCAAAGGTCTCAGAACCATAGAGCCAGTGGTGAAACTCCAGTCTGAAGCCACATATCCAAGAGCCAAGAGAGCTCTGTGGGTAAAGAAGCTCTCTGGAGCAGCAGAACACATGGAATGAACATATAATGCCAGGTTTACATGGCAGAAGCTGGGCAGTTCAACTATGGCTGCCTGCCTGGACACTGGTGAGCCCAAGAACCCAATAGTTTCTCAGGCCATGTGGCAGAATGCTTCAGCAGTCCCAATCTTATGATAAAGGGCTAGAAGACTCCTGCAGCACTGCAGGTCTTCCTGTCCATGGCAGTAGGCTAAAGAGGCAGGATTCCAATGTCAGCAGAGCACCCTCTGCAGTGTCAGCAGCAGCAACAGAGTGGATGCACTTATCAAAAGCAGACAGGCAAAAGCAGCACCCTCTCCCTCAGACCCTTTTGTCTCACTTCCCATCCACACTCACAGGATAGAGAGGAATTAATGAAGCCTGCTGTGTTCACTTTCCTTTCTCCATTCACACTGTCTAGGATAGGGAATGGAGCCACCCACAGTGGGTGGGTCATCCCACCTCAACTAATGTAATCAAGGTGATTCCAGAGGCCCATCTCCCAAGTGATTCTAGATTTTCTCAAGCTAACAACTGACACTAACTATCGTATCTGGGTGTCATAGGGTTTCCGTTGCTGTGAAGAGACACCATGACCAAGGCAACTCTAATAAAGGACAAGATTTAATTGAGGCTAGCTTACAGTTTCAGAGGTTCAGTCCATTATTATCATGGTAAGAAGCATGGCAGATTACAGGTAGACAGGGTGCTGAAGAAGGAGCTTAAAGTTCTACATCATGATCCAAAGGCAGCCAGGAAGAGACTATTCCTTCTGTACGCAGCCAGGAGAAGGGTCGAGCTGAAGACTATGACCTCAAAGCTCACCCCCACAGTGACGCCCTTCCTCCAACAAGGCTACACCTCCTAACACTGCCACTTCTCATGGGCCAAGTATATTCAAACCACCACACTGGTGTCCCTTAACCTAGTCTATACGATATGAGAACTAACCATTAATCATCACTTATCTGTGATGAGTTTTATTGTGAGATTTTTGTACATGTATATAATTTGCTACAGTACAATACACTCCCAATACACTCTCTTCTCTTGTTCACATTCCCATCAATTCAGGTCCTACTGGAATACTGGTGGGTGCTCAGCCCTGTCAGGCAACACTAGCACATTTCTGTTTGATCACAGTCCTCTGCAAATGACCTGCTGACCCCATTCCTTCCTGCCCTACTTTGCTCAGTCTCAGCTACAGACATAGTTCCTTTATGAACAAGTAGATAAAACACACATTGGACTCCCTTGGTGTTTTGCCATCATCTGCCCACTGCCAGAATCTGTGCTCTTAATTTTAATTGTGAAATGCTCACCGTGTGTTATTTTGATCTGTGTCTACGTTTCCAAAGTGAATGTAACTGGGTATTTCATATTTGTATGCAAGGCCTCTTCAGATATAAAACACTTGAAATACAGTTCTCTTATTGATACAGTCTTCAGAAAATTAAGTGTGGTCAGAAGATTAAGCGGAATGTAACAAGAGGAAAAAATAAACTCCTCAGCAGCAGCAGCAGCAGCCACGTCTTCTAGGCTCAGAGTACTGAAGCCTAACAAACAGACGGCTACAGAATCGACAAACGAACATGCTGTCTGAATCTCCTGTAAGTTTATGTAAAATCGTTGACCTGGATCCAAGGGCAGACCTTTTGAACACAATCAATGCAGGTGCGGGCAGATAAGAACATTCCACTGTTTTATTAAAGTGCATCTAATTCAGAACTCAATAACCCTCACACATCCTTAATCAGGCCCGACATCCTGGGAAGCATTTACCAGAGTGATCTGAAGATGCTGCCCTCTGCTTGTTAGGGAAGATATTCTACAAACAAGAATTCCAGGATCCATATCCAGGGACCCACCCCATAATCAGCATCCAAACGCTGACACCATTGCATACACTAGCAAGATTTTATCGAAAGGACCCAGATGTAGCTGTCTCTTGTGAGACTATGCCGGGGCCTAGCAAACACAGAAGTGGATGCTCACAGTCAGCTATCGGATGGGTCACAGGGCTCCCAATGGAGGAGCTAGAGAAAGTACCCAAGGAGCTAAAGGGAACTGCAACCCTATAAGTGGAACAACAATATGAACTAACCAGTACCCTGGAGCTCTTGACTCTAGCTGCATATGTAACAAAAGATGGCCTAGTCGGCCATCACTGCAAAGAGAGGCCCATTGGACATGCAAACTTTATATGCCCCAGTACAGGGGAACGCCAGGGCCAAAAAGGGGGAGTGGGTGGGTAGGGGAGTGGGGGTGGGTGGCTATGGGGGACTTTTGGTATAGCATTGGAAATGTAAATGAGCTAAATACCTAATAAAAATGGAAAAGAATAAATAAATAAATAAATAAATAAATAAATAAAAAGAATTCCAGGATCTTGTTTATTTGCCCTTTGGCAAAATTCCCATCCGCCACCTCTTCAGAGACATCACTCCTTTTTCTCTTCTTGTTCTTCTTCTTTTTTCTTTTTTTTACTGCAGAAATTTTGTTAGCATTTTCTGTAGTAGAACCTCCCATCCCTTTACAATGGTATAACTCTTCTGGAATTATGGGCGACCAGGCATTGTCTAAGATGTACAGGGAAAGATTAGTATATTTCTTGGGAATTGACTATTCCTGGGGAGAGGGTATGGAGCTCTGAGTTTATCTCCAGGGATAGAGTCTCCATTCTCTTGGCTTTCCTGGCAATGGTCCCCTAAGAGATTTCTAGAAGGTTATGTAGTCAGGGAAGAATACACACACACACACACACACACACACACACACACACACACACACACACACACACAGAGAGAGAGAGAGAGAGAGAGAGAGAGAGAGAGAGAGAGAGAGAGAGAGAGAGAGAACCCGGGTAGGCACTACTTACTTAGTGATGCCATGACCCTTAGGCTGCTCCTAAGCTCACGTTGCTTCCAAGCCTGAGACCTTGGCATTTGCAATAACCGAGTGGAGCCTTGGTTCATCTTCACTTAGTTAATGTGAAGAACATTGAAAGTGGACGTTAGCTCTGATATTCAAGGGGGATGCTCTTTACTGACTGCATCCCTCTGCTGGCCTAGGCATTTGCTAATTCTAACAACAGTCATCATATATGCAAGGTGAAGAGGGTGGGTAGTAGGTGCAACTCCATCAGTCCAGGCAAGCGTGCTAATCCTCCAGCCCCAGACAAGGGAGGGTTACCGCACTCAGCAGCTTCATCTTTGCAGCACAACCTTGTCGTGGTGACAGCCTCCCTGGGGTAGAGCTACCCATTTGACCTTCTCCAGGACAGAGAATTCCTACCAATGTTTCCGTGCAATGCACAGGAGAGCTTTCTCTGTAGCTGTTTACCTGAATGTTCACACTTTCTATCTACATAGAAGCTGAGCCTGAACTAGCCTAATGCTTATCAGAACTACCTTGGCCATCAGCCAATTTTCTTTCCAAATATCTATAAAAATTTATTATATATATATATAATATTTTTCTTTTTCTTTGGTCCTAGGTAGGCATCCAGCGCTTTATATAAGCCAGAAAAGGGCTCTCACACCCAGCTATACGTTCAGCATATTTTCAAGGCTTTAAATAAATGAAATAGAGCCAGCAAGATGGCTCAGTGGTTAAGGTGCTTGCTGCGAAGCCTGAGGAGTTGGATTTGATCCCTGGGATCTCCATGGTCAAAGGAGAGAGCTGCCTTCTGCAAGTAGTCGTCTAACCGCCACATGCAAGCTGCGGCATGTGCAACCCTTGCCCTACCTCTACCACACACACACACACACACAAACATAGAAATAAATAAATGTACTAATGTTTGACTTGAAATGTAAATAATGCTTGCATATCAAAGAAAATATTGAACACAGGGGGCTTTTGTGTTCAGCTGCAGAAGGTTTCCCACTGCCCCACTGTATCTGACCATCTTCTGCTAAAAGCTGCTGCGACTGTCAGAAACTGTTTGTGTTCGTCTTCCCCCAAGAAGGTTAATCAGTGGATTGGAGGACAGATTTGCATTTGGAGGCTGTGGTGGGAGAAGGAGGTCATCTCCTGTGTGGGAGAGACGGAAAATGGAGATGGCATTTGAAGGAAGCAGGGGACCTTGAGAGACAGTTGATGCTTAAACAACAAGATGCAGATATGGAGCTCTGGCATGGGCTGATGTGACTAATGCTGCCCATCCAGGGGGCTATGAATCAGCACAAAATGACTGATACCAGATGTTGTCTAGGGAACCCAAAGGTAAATAAGGATGCCATCTCTTATGAAGTTAACCCTGCAAACTGGCAATTGGCAATGTGAGTGAGATATATACATATACATATACATATACATATACATATACATATACATATACATATACATATACATATACATATACATATACATATACATATACATATACATCATATACATATACATATACATATACATATACATATACATATACATATACATATACATATACATATACATATACATATACATATACATATACATCATATACATATACATATACATATATATATATATATATATATACACACACATATAAATATTTCCTTGATGTCAGAGGTGAGCTCCCCAAACCCATGACAAGCTACAGGCAGCTTCTTCGGCTGTGTTTGTTATTCAGCATGAGGAGCATCCTTGACCAAATCCCTCCCAATTCTGACTAGTTCCCATCAGGAGGAACCCACTGGTGCTGTGACCCTCCCGCCGATTTGTTTACTCTCTATTGCATGGGATTCACAGGTTTGAGGCTGTTTCTCTGGGAGGAGGACTGGGAAAGACTCAGTTCAGTCTTGGGATGCATGCAATGTAGTCTGACAGTCTGACATCCTCATCTCCTAATGAACTGCAGGGATGTCTTTGAAACAGTCCCCAACACCACTCATCATTAGGCAGAGCCTGACAAAACCATTACTGGATGAGATTTTTAAGTGGTCTCTGTAAATTAAGAAAAACACACCCACAATTCACAGGACACAGAGAAATAGCACAGAGCATAGAATGCCCAGAAAGACCAAGGACATTCTAATTTTAGAAGAAAGAGCCCAGTGTCTGAACCCAGGGTGGGGTTGGAATGTGCCTGGGATGAGGTAATGGGTCTCATTCCTGCTGTCTCTCAAAAAGACTTCATATTGCACAGAACTCTGACACCATCTAGCCTCTCTTCTCATCCTTAGGAGACTTTTTTTTTATTGCAATTGATTTCTTGGAACTAATAGAATGAGTTTATAGCAAAAGCGAATCCATAGCCATTGCCTAATGAGCAAGATTCTTTTCCCTGGGGAAGTGGTTCCTGGATCCTTTTTGTCTCACAGTACAAGGGTAGGGACCAAACGTGTTTGACGAGCGTCTTGTCAGGGAGCTGACAGGGTTTACCTCGTGAGATGGGAAGGCACAGGTGCACAGACTCAGTTCATTCCTGGGGGGAATTAACATCTATTTTTAAGCAGTGCTGCGGCATAGGAGTACCATGAACAGTGGGTTTGAATAGAGGTTGGCAGCTTGTCATCCCAAGATAGGCTCAAAACAAAATCAAATTCTCAGCTGAGAAAGTCTCGATAAAATCACAGGAACTTATGGTTACTGGGCACAGACTTGCTTGACACTATGGGCGGGACTTATATATTTTCATTTTTCCTCTCACAAACCCTAAGACGGTACTATTGTTACCCAACTTATAGCTAAAAACCTTGCTGTAGCGCGGTTCCAGACAACCCCCAAAGAACCATATGTTAAAGGCTTACTCCTTGACTGATGCTTTAAGGGGCGTCTTAGTGGAGAGCGGTGAGGTCACTGGAAGTGTGTCCTCATACTGAGTTCTGAGTTTCAGCCTCTTCCTTTTATGGCAGGAAGTGAGGAGTTCTGCTCTGCCACGTACTCATCGCTGGTGGGAGCAACAGACTATAGACCAAAAACTCCAAAATTGTGAGCCAAGAGAACCATTTTGGTTTTGTGCTTTGATTATCTTGGACATTTGTTGTAGTGGCCAGAAGCTATTGACATACTCCCAAGGACAAGCAAGCCTGCCCAGGTTTTCATAGTGGGCTATGGATGTTTTGTGATGCTGTGACTCTCCAGTGGACATTCCTCACAACCAAACTCGGCCGATTCCTAAGCCGCAAGAAAGCAATGCACGGAACCCACGAAATGGGGATGTTCTTACAGAAACCCCTGCTCTCCATTCTACAGGGTTTGGCTTTGTCTTCCTCATTCCCCTCTGGTCCCACTCACAAGCTCAGAGACCACTCTGGAGCTCAGCACTCAACTAATATTGATGGGCTGGAAAGGTAGGAAGATGGATGATAGATGTGGGATGGATGACTGATGAATAGGTGGATTAATGTAGCTCAGTGCATCTTCTACTAAGTCAATCTGCAAGTAAAATTGGGTCCAAAAGGTAAGTAAGATCTGGGAAAACAACGATCCTAGAGAAGGATATGCTACCCTTCAGAAAGCATATACTACCTGCATGTATAAACGAGGAAGGTGATATCTGTGAACGAGATAATTTGAAAGTCAATGTGGGTGATTCTAAACTCCAACCTTTTAATTGGGAGTTGGGTAGAAAGTAAATTAAATAGAGTTCAGTAGTGTGGATGCCTATGTTATAAGACTCCAAAATATGTAATCAGGAAATATCCCAGTACTGACTACATTGAATAGAAATATCTCACTAATGATCATGGATGTCTCTCTTGGGTCTTTGTTCAATTGGACTGAATGTGCTTTGATGGAATGGCTTGCAGTTCCGTGTTCTGGAGTCTCATAGTTCATGTAAAACTCTGCATATGTCATGAGGTCTGAGAAAACCAGCATAGAAAGGAAATTCACTCTCCTTTTGTTCCTGTCTATAAATCATTCTTTCCTATTCTGAAGAGTCACTGCCGGTGTCCCAGCTTCTAACTCATTACGCTGGTAGAAATGTGTTGTTTACTGAGGCAAGCAGCTCTCTGTTCTCAAGGCAGGACATCCTATTTTTGGGAGAGGTCTAACATCTGAGCTCAAGAGCGTAAACTTGGACATCATATGTCTCATTAAAGTCCTGCATGGCTGCAGAAGAGCCACCTGCTCCATTCTGAAGAGGGGGAGGGGCATAAATGTGCTGTGGACCTTGGTCCACAGGTGTGCACAGTAGAACTCGCTCACTCAGGGCAGGGGGGGGGTGTGTGATCTTAGCTTAGGGACATCACCGTTACTATTTAATGTTCTTGCTTTTACAAGACACAACAGAGGCAAGGAGTCAGATTGTTACTGGAGCAGGGACTGCCAACTGAAGTAGTGATGAGGAGTTGCCTAGCTCTTGATGAAGTGAGGCGTCTGTGTGGGTCTCACAGGACATCAGCGTCACCAGAACACATCAGAAGATCTTGGAAGATATAAAGAGCTCTACTATTTCCTCTTGTTAATCATCTAGGAATGTCTCACTATGGCTCTTTATTGAATGTCTGTGTTGTATGGCACAAGTGGGACCCGAAGCAAAAATGGAAGAGTGAAGTGTCTCAAAAACCAGCTGAATTAAAATGAGAGAGTTACACATGGCATCTGAGGAGCTGCATCTGGGCACATTCACACTAGCAAAGTACAATATGTGCTTAATACCATTCAGTCATGAAGGTGGTTCTGGGTCCAAGAGACATACACATTCTGTTGTGATTCACGCAGCTAAGGGTCACTGTATCTCACTCCTATGAGATAAAACAGAATGAAATCTTAAGTTAAAGATTTTTTCCCTTTTATTAGGGCGATGTAAATCTTAAATATAAAATGCATCCAACATCATTTGGCTCTGGAGCTTTCTGATGCTTTAACACTAGACACTGAGAGAGCTTACTGTTGGAAAATAAGGAACTAACACGTGTTCAATGATCTGCAGGCAAAGAGCATTATGCAGAGGGCTTCGCATGACTTATGTAATTCTCAGGCCTGTCTCATGAAAAACAGTTTCGTTCCTCCTATCTAACAGCCAGGTGTAGTCAGAGTCCTATCTCTGAGGCCATGTTTTCTTTAAAAAAAAAAATATTTTTTTTTTATGATCTGAAAATTTTATACATTTAACACAACATGTTTCAATCATCTCTATCCATCATTAGATCCTTGGGTATCTTCCTCATCTTAAATGTCCTCCATTGTTTTTTTGTTTTTGAGAACCTCCTGATTCCAATTAGTGCTGGTCATATATGCATAGGTGTGGGGACTTCCTCTGAGGCTTGTGCTGTAGATTTTATTTAATCTCAATCCTGGGTTACTACCCTGCCTTTGATCATTTAGTTCCTGGATAAAAGATACACACAACCTTTATAGTTACAATAAACCTTAAACAGCACAAGGGCTGGGCAGATGTCTACCCTCTGTGATATTAGAATTTACTTCCTATCAATAACCCTTAGTTTTTACTTACTATGTTTCATCTGGCCTGTTCTTTACTCCAATTGGCCAGCCCTAAGGGCCACATTTTCATGACTCACCTAATTTCTTCTCTCTCCCTGGTGGCTCTCCCCCTGATCTCTCCAAGCCGCCTATGTCTCCTCTGCCTGGATATTGCCTGTCAGCATCTTTACTCACCATTCAGAAATAACTTGGGGATAAGGTCACACAGCGTTACTTGTGTTTACCTGCAGACTCTCTCATCTCTGGGCAACCAGGTCTTGAGGAACCAGTGTTGGCATTAGAATACAAGCTGTATCAGGCCAACCCACTGCAGACTTGGGCTATCTGCTAGCTGAGATGTCCCTGAAGGAGAGTGATCCTCTCTCAGAAGCCAATCACGGTCAATAGCTTCTCTGCCAAGTGACGGGAGATGGCTCTGGTCTTATTCCTTCTCGTGGTGAAAGCCATTCTTTTCTAAATTGTAACTACTGGTCTCCACCTTATTATCTGATAAGACAACTGCTAATTATAAAACCATGGGCAGATATGTGATCGCCAGTCAGCCAATGGCTTCAAGTTAGGTTTTATGTTTTTCTCACTTTTCTTGCATTTTTTGTAAAGTATTCAAGTTGACGTGGAAATTTCTGGTTTCTTTGGAAACTCAGTTATGCCATATGATGTTCTGGTGGGGCAGACAGGTGAAAGAATGTTTTGCTGAAGCAGACACAGGTGAGAGGATATTTTGCTGAAGCAGACACATGAAAGGACAAACAATGTATAGAAAGAGTATAAGTATGACCTCACAGACAGTGGGAAGAGGCCCTGGAATTGGCTCACCTTGCTCTGCCTCGCTAATCTTTGCTGATGATACTCTTATATTGGATCACCTTTCATTGAGTTGCTGATCTTCACGTGTCATGACTTCATAGAGAGCAACTCACCAAAGAACTTCTCGTGATATTCTGGAGGCTTCTTGCTGCTTCCATTGACTTGGGCCAATTGGCCAGCCTAGGAGTTTCCTCTGGATTGAACTGTCATTGCTGGTTCATGAATGGTGTTTGTACTATGGATGGATTAGACTGCTGCTGCTGATTCGTGTTGGGTTTTGCTAGAGGACTGGACTGCTGACAACAAAGACTGAGCAGCCCCAAAGAACTATTCCTAAACAGGTCCACCCTCCTATTTTCTATAAACCTTTCTTTCCTGCTACCTCTGGTGGGTGATGGGCTAAAAGGGAGGTCGAAACATTTAAGAACTCTTTTTAAAGTAGGTTTTGAAAAAATCAAAGTCAACACAACTGGAGGAATATTTTGCATGAAGCTCAGGGATTTTTTTGCTCCTCAAATGCTTAATTTAACTTCTTGTATCTTTCCTGATTTTTTTCTCCAATTTTGTCTAACAAATTTTGACACTGTTTTCTTACTCAAAATCTGATTTGTTGCCTTTATAAAGCAGTAAATGCTGATTGATATTGAATATAATAGATTGAACTGATGCATATAATATGTAATATGAATTCAACCTATGATATATTTATGATGGTTGCCTAAGGTTTCAATTAGGATTATTCTTTGGGTATGTTTAGGGTTTAGATTGTGACAACATATTATGAGCTCTGGCATTGTATGGATATTTATGTTCCTTCCTCTGTTCCTGGTGTCCATGGAGTAGGGGCCTGGTAGAAAGGAGTGCAAAGTTCATTCCATTCAGTAAAGAATAGGCTTGGGCATTAGATTTGGGCTTATGTGTCTTTTTTGTATGTCTTAGTAAGATCTTTTCAAAGAAGCTCAAAATTAGCCCCTCCCACAGGCCGCAAGCCCCTCCAACAGGCTACCTTCACCCCCTTGGGCCTTCACTTGTGGTACACACGCAGTGTTCTTCCAGTTCTTCACTGTTCCCCTCAGCCACTCCTCCTAGTCAGCTTCCATGCCTTTGTTACGCCATGCTGGCCAGCAGAACCCTCTTTACCAGAGACTGCATGTCTATGATACCCAGCGGGCATGCCATAATCCCGCATCCTCCCTTATAGGAGAAGCTTCTTGCAGTAGATGGGAAGTAACTCAGAGACCCACAGCTGGAAAACACGAAGAGAGTGAGAGACTTCAGAGCACTCAGCCCTGAATGGGATGACTTCATCAAGCTCTTCCTTTCAGGGCTCAGGGAGTAATGCAGAAGAGGAGACAGAAGGATATGAGCCAGCAGTATAAAGGACTCTAAAGATCTTCTCGACACAACAGGAGGGATGCACATGAACTCACACAGACTGTGACAGCATGGGCAGAACCTGTCTAGGTCCAAAACAGAAAAAAAATCCCAATAAGGGGAAGTGAAGGTGGGCACAAAGCCCCAGCCCTACCAAAGAAGCTATTCACAATGTATACCTGCTAGGAGAAGGGAAAATCAGCTTTCTGCAAAGGAGAAATATCACTCACACTCCAGGGCAAACCCTATGCTCAGAAATATTTGACTAACACAAAATAGACACCCCCCTTTTAAAATGATACTTTTGGTTATGCACTGATGTGTGTGTGCATCTGTCCTTTTTGTTTCTTTATTTTTAGTTTGTTTTTCTTATTTTTGTAAGAGAGAGAAAGAACGTGAAGTTGGGTGGGTAGGGAGTTTGGGAGGATCTGGGAGGACTTGGGAAGTGGGGAGAACTAGATCAATATAAATTTTCTGAAAAATTAAAAGAATATTTTTAAAAGGTAATAAAAAGTTTGAATTCCTATCTCCAGATTGAATCCCTCCTAGCCTCCAGCCTCATTACTGTTGAGATCAATTATCTAGTTTCATAATAGGTCTGCGCTCTATATTTTAGTGTCTGCACCATTGGGTTTCAAACATCTAGGACTATAATTATTTACAGGACCAGGGAAGGCAGCAGTTAGTGAGGCTCAGAGAATAAGGAAAAATGAATAGTTGTTAAGGATATAAATCTTTTTGGACTAATCTAATTTGTGTACATGCATGCTCTTGTATGTCTGCTTTTTTATGCATTTAACTTACACAGAACTGCCTTTGATGGCCCCTGCAGTCATCTGCCTCTTGATTAAAATTTCTGTCTCTGTTTATATTTCGGTACCTTGTTTTTGTTTAGTACTCAAAGGATAAAGCAAAATGCAAATTATTTGAACAGCTCTGCAGTCATGATTATTTAGTATAGCAAAGGGTGGAAGGAAGGGTGTTTAGCAAGAGGACAAATGTTTTCTCAGAGTTTTGTTCTTCAGTGTGTTTTGTGTGCATGTGTACACATGTATGTGTATACCTGTATGTGCACATATACCTGTGTATATGTGCAGCTATGTGTCCCTCTGTATATTTATATATAAGTGTGCATGTAGAAGTATGAGTATATGCACATATATGTGTGATTATGTATACATGTATACATAGGTATGCATACCTATATGTGTGTTTATGTATGTATCTGGACATGTATAACTTTATGTTCTCATATATGTATGTTTCTGTATATGCATTTGTATATGTGTATGTATACACATGTTTCTGTGTATGTGTATGGTTATGTACATGTGTATGTGTACATTGTGTTCTTATGTGTACATATGCATGTGTGTACATCTGCATGTATGTGGTTCTGTATGCCTTTTTATACCAGCGTATCTACATGTGTACGTGTGTTTCTGTGTATGCATGTGTACACATACATGTGTGTTCCTGAGTATGTATTATATATGTGCATGTGTGTTCCTGTGTGTATGTATCCCTATGTATGTGTATACACAATGTGCAGCTGTGTATGTACGTGTACCTGTGCTCTTGTGTGTACATGCATGCTCTTGTATGTCTGCTTTTTTATGCATTTAACTTACACAGAACTCCCTTTGATGGCCCCTGCAGTCATCTGCCTCTAGATTAAAATTTCTGTCTCTGTTTATATTTCGGTACCTTGTTTTTGTTTAGTACTCAAAGGATAAAGCAAAATGCAAATTATTTGAACAGCTCTGCAGTCATGATTATTTAGTATAGCAAAGGGTGGAAGGAAGAGAAAAGCTTGTATCCTTAGATGCTTGTGTGCCTGAGAAGGCAAGCTGACACAGCACCAGAGGAAAAGCATCCCGGCCTTCCCTCAGCTTACATGTGTAATTACGGGTTTCTTTTAATAAACCGGTGATTATATCGTATGCTTCAGCCAAGTTGGGACTTCTGAAAGATTCTTGCACTCAATGGTTATTAAAGTTTCCAAGGATCCAAGGACTCATAACATCCTGAGCCTCTGATTTTTTTCAACAAGTCTTTAAATTCTTTTGACATTTAACGGAATTTTTCTGTGGTGTTAGGACCATGTTCTACACAAAATGCATTATAGAACATTTGATTTTTTTTTCTCTATGGGGAAAAAAAGGAACCAATAATGAACTCTCGAGGAAGGAAATCCAGTTCAAGTGGATTTTAAATATGCATGATAAAAATAGATGTGTACTCCTGAAATGCTAGATGACGTTTAATCAGCAGTAATTGTGTTTTATGCAAAGCCCTTTCTGTACAGAGCTGGGCCCCCTTCTGTATAAGCTGCATTCTGTCCTGAGCAGGGTGATGGGCCCTGGAAGGCTGCACTCAAGTATCTTTCAAACTATTTGGAGTTAAAGGTCATACCAAGTGCCATTGAAAAGATAATGTCCTACAGGTTGTCAATGAAGACTGTGATATGATTTATTACCTAGAGTCAAGTGTTAATTGGATGGCAGCTGCCTTTGAATGGATCATCTTTCTCCTTAAGGCTGACAGATAAAAATGGAGATATTAGTTGAAATGAAGTCTCTTAGGCCCAAATGGAAACCTGAGATTCCCTAAGTGTTCTACTATCTATCTATCTATCTATCTATCTATCTATCTATCTATCTATCTATCTATCTATCTATCTACCTATCTACCTATCTATCTATAGAGATTAACCATATGGCTGTCAAAAGGGGGAAATTATCCCACACTAAATGGAGAGGAGTTAGCTTTTCATCAATCAAGTCCAGTGTGGGAGCTGGTACAGGGGACCCTGGCTGATGACTCTCTTTGGTCTGATTGCTCGGGCCCATGATCTTCTTGGCTATTGACTCCTAGCACATTTTCCCACCAGCCTGGTCTTTATTCCCCTTTAATCTCAACTCTAAAATGCACTAAGTTGCAGTGGGCATTTGTTTTGATTTTCCTATTTCCCACGTCACCCGTGAGCACCCTTGGCATTTTAGCGCACTAGAGATGCGTTTTCAACCCCAGTTCCCTGACTCAAGAGTTGAGGCTATCCATTTGAGGAGTTAAACAATATATTCTCACTGAGTATTTATGTACAACAAGAAGGTTGTGAACAATATAAAAGCTGTATATGACGGAGCCGGAGTGTTGGCGACAGAAGAAATGTCAATTTGATAAGGTTGAATGGGCTGTCACCAATCAGCAGAGGATGCATATTTGTTGTGTTGGGCAGAAGGAAGTTTCTAATATAGCACAATAGTAACTCCTTGTGTGTGTGTGTGGGGGGGGAGTCACCACACTGGCCCTGTATTATGAGTTATGAAGGACCAGTTTATTCTAACTCCAGGTTTTTCCAAGACTTTTCAAGAAGACACCCCACTTGGGTGCTTAAGGCATGGGATGGCTTAGATATGTTCCTCATCTAATTTATATGCTTGGATTTAATTGCCAGTATTATAAAATGAAGAGGGAGTCTTTTGGAAGAGGACAAGTTGGGAACAGGGGGTCAGAGCCCTCACACAGAAGCTTAAAGGGGTCCCTCTGATACCTCTCATTTTCTGCAGACTCTGCCATAGGAGCCACCTTGGAGACAGAGAGTAACCAGAGCCTGAATCCCTTCCTGCCTTGACCTTGGACTCCCAGGTCTCAGATGTTTGTTTTGGCATCACAAAGATAAATGAGTAGGTTCAGATTCATCTAATGTTCCACTAAAAGGTTCCTGGAACCTGACTCACTTCTGCAAGGTCACCTTTTCCCCCACCATATCTCTCCTGCTTCCCCTCTCCAATTCCCCTCCCTCCCTCCCTCTGTCTTCCTTCCTTCCCTCCTTCCTCCCTCCCTCCCTCCCTCCCTAGTTCCTTCCCTCCCTAGTTCCCTCCCTCCCTCCCTCCCTCCTTCCCTCCCTCCCTCTCTCTCTTTCTGTCTCTTCCTCTCTTTCTCTCTCTCCCTCTCTTTCTCTCTCTCCCTCTCTTTCTCTCTCTCTTCCTTCCTTCCCCCTCCCTCCTTTCTTTCTCCCCTTCTCCTTCTCCCCCCACTCCCAGCTGTAAGACCTGGCTAACTCAGGTGGGGAGAATTAGAGCCTGGAGCTTACAGCAGAGGAAACCAGAAGGCCTACCCAAGCTTTCAGGGAGTTGCATCTTTTTCAATTGGGACAGGAATGGCCTAGGAATGGCCTGTGGTTACTGTACTGTCCAGTGATGGGACTTCCAGGGACCAATAGGCAGGCTGTCTATGAGAGTAGCTTCTGTGTGTACAAAGTGTGATGAGGAAAACTGTGCGGGTCATGATTGTCAGGACTTTGGGCGTCCTTTCTCAGATCTTTAACATATTCACAATGCTGTCTTAAGGCAGGACCAAGATTTTAGGCTGTCTACATCAGGAAGGGTCTCAACCCCATGTGTTCACTTACAGACCTCTTGCAAGCTAAATGTCCTGCGGACCCAGACCCTATCACGAGTCCTCATTCCCCATCTATCCCATACATTCTTTATTTCCCAGGGTTCTCTGGTGTCCTTGCTGCCAGATTACATAAATGAGGGTATTTGAATGGTGCCGGGCCCTCAAGTAGGAGCCAGACTTTCCATAGAGTTTCTTTGTATCCCTGAGGAGTGTATCTTTCCATCCTTGAAATGAGGGGCTTCTTTCAATATCCAAATTCATGTTTATGCCCCGTGCCAAGCAAAGATGGCTTCCGGACCAAAGCAGTCTACTGATGCGTTTTTATTTCTGAGTAAGGCATTTGTTTCTATGGCCTTGCCACTGAAATTAGAAGAGCTCAGCAGATTTTCTTGCTAAATAATTTTTAAGAACTCTAAAACCCTCTCTGCTTCCCTAGGCAATCAAGTATATAGATAGATTTTTTTAAACTAAAAATAAATATTCCTCTCACAGTGCTTTCTAACATGGAAACACTTTCTATAAACCCTTTGGCCACTGCATAAGATGTGACTGAGTATAGGACATTTGGTTTTGTTTTTTGTATAAACAGTGAAAATGATGAAAATTAAAAGTTTAGAAATCCAATAAAATAAAATGTTACACAAAATGTTATTAGCCAAGGGTGTAGTTAAATACTGGGAACAGTAAGAAAATGTCCCCTTGAATTAGCACTGGGTCTTTTCATCTTACTTGTAATGGCAGTGGGCTTTATATCACGAGCAGGCTGTCCTCTCGAGTAGCATCAGCAGTTACAGCTGGGCAGAGGATGCCTCCACATGTCCAGTTCTTTTTGTTCTCTGTGTTATTACTTACTCTTTCCTAACTCACACCCAAGACATACAATTGTACATCTTAAATACCATTGTACATCTTGGAATATCAGGTGATATTTCATTACCTGTATGCAGTGCATAATCAGGCTAATCCTATCTATTTTGTCAAGTATACGCCTCTTCCTTATGGTGGCAGTGTTGAAATCTTTTCTTCTCCATTTTGAGAAGCACAATATATACATGTCTTCTGTAGTTGGCACACTTGGCACAGAAGGGGAGGATGGGGGTAGCTGAGTATGGGTGGTAGGGAACTGTGGGTAGCAGGATAGATAGATGCTTGAGAGGATGGGAGCTTGGGGAATGGGGGTCAGAGGGATGGGTTTCAGAGGGGATGGGTATCCGGGGACTGGTTGGCAGGGAGATTGGGTGTCAGGGGGCATGGGTGGCATGGAGGATATATAGGAAGAAGAATGGGTAACTGGAAAGCAGGCAGAGCTGCCAGAAAGATAACTGTGGGTAGAGGGCTGATGGACTCAGGCCTGTGGGAGGGAAAGATCAGGAAAGGCCAATAGCAAGTGCAGCTCACATTGGGGGCAGCTCATATTGGGCTGTTAGTATGAAGGAAGATGGGAAAATCTGCCCCATCAGAACAGCCTTTGAGCACAAGTTGAACAAACCTTATCTAAAGTCCCCAAATTGAAAATGCTTCAACATTCAAAACTCTGAGTGCTACTCAACGCCACAAGTGGAAAATTCCACACCGGGTCATTTTTTATGAAAGTATGGCATAAAATTACCTTCCTTTGTGTAAGTACACATAAATGAGTTTAGATTGGGCTCAATCCCCAGGATTCTGATCATCTGTAAGCAAACACTCTAAAATGAAAATAAGTCGAGACTCTGAAAAGATCTCAAAAGTTTCTGGTTCTAAGTGCACACATTTGTGTGTGTGTGTGTGTGTGCGCGCGCGTGTGTGTGTGCGTGTGTATGTGTGTGCGTGTGTGCGTGCGTGTGTGTGTGTGTATGCGTGTGTGCGTGCGTGTGTGCCTGTGTGTGTGTGCCTGTGTGGGTGCGTGCGTGCGTGTGTGCGTGTGCGTGTGCGTGTGCGTGCGCGTGCGTGTGCGTGTGTGTGTGTGTGTGCGCGCGTGTGCGTGTGTGTGTGCATGTGTGTGCGTGTGTGTGTGCATGTGTGTGCGTGTGTGTGTGCATGTGTGTGTGTGCGTGTGTGTGTGTGTGTGTGTGTGTGTGCACGCGCACGCGCTCTAAGGATGTTTAGCTCAGATCAAATGAAGGGGTGGCGGTTTAGGTTTCACAACTAAGTACTATGAACTAATCTTGAGAAGGAACTCAATTTTTTGTAGAGTATAAACTAAGGAGGAAAGAGGTGAGGCAGAAGGGTGAAGTTTTATGTCCACTCAGAGGTAGGCAAAGGTTTTATTCAGAGGGTAACCTAGTTAAAGGAGCCTTGTTGCTTGTTTGTGATTCTGCTGAGAATGTTTGCCACTGGTGCCTAGCACAATCCAAAACTCCGGCTTGTAGACTTGCTTCAGGAAGACCTCAGGAAAAGCAGAATGCTGGTTCCAGCTCGTCACTTCCTGGGATGAGTCTCCAGCTGATAAATGACCTCCAGACAGGGAAAGGGCATTGCTGTTCCAGTTTTGTCAGAAGAATGAAATACAAGGCCTAGAAAGTAGAATTGGATTTCCAAAGCCAGGGCAGGATCTCTTCAGCCCTATGCTTGCCTGGGGAAGAGCCCTGGTTGCTGGCTGAGAGCTTCCCCTGAAGCAAATAAGATGCAAATTCTGTCGTCAAGATCAAAGGCACCACTATTTTAGAGATTACCAGGTGCCCACGCCAGGGTACATTCAATGCAATCTTTCCGTATAATGTAATCAGGGCATCTGAGGAGTGTCTTGCTCTATTAGACAACAATCAAGGGTGGTTCAAGGGAAGTTAAAGTGTTTTACTGTGTGCCACTCTTCAGACTCCAGAGACCTTGAGAAACCATGAATGGATTTAAGGAGCCACAGTCCTCATTACCTGTTCAACAGGTATTTTAAATAATACTTACTCTTCCTTTCATGTCAAATGCAAAATTAAATTGGCGGCTTTGAAAATTATTACTTGGTGAGATGAAGGGAAGAGTTAAGATGGCATCTTGTAAACTTGTCAGAGAGATGCTAAAGGCAAACACTCTCACTTCAGCAAATTGCAGGGGAACGGGAGAGATGAACCCACAGGACCAATGCCATTTCATGTAGGACAGAACCCAGATCACAGAGCCAGTGCTCCAGACAGTTCTGTGAGCATGCTGTGGCATGTTATGGCGGCTGAGCTCTGGACTTTTTACTCCGAGTATTTTAATGGGTTCCCAGGAGACCATCTTCCTGGTTGACCATAAACTGGAGGTAGCAGGAATCCTCTAGGGGCCTTATTTAATCTCCTTGAAAAGGGTGAAGAAATCCCTAGCCGTCAACAGGGAGACTAAGATATTTGCAAGCTTCCACCAGACAGCTGGATTTCAGAGGACACTAATTGGCATTTCTGAATTATGCCAAGTCAGAAAACAATCACAGGAATGTGGTGGATTTGTCAAAGGCACCTATGATGTCACAGCCCAAGGAAAGAGGATAGCTCACTCCTGGCTTTGCTTAGCAATCCCACCCAGGCTTTGGAGAAGGGACAGGAAGTTCTGAAGGAACATTTCAACTTCCCTTATCAAGCAGTTTTCTTAGGGTAACTGCAGGATTAACATGAGGATGGAGAGTAGTGGTAATAACAGCTAATGTTCTTGGTTTGTAACAATGTGATATCTGAGGGGTGGGAGAGACAGCCCAGGGATTAAGAGCACTTGCTGATCTTGCAGACAACCCAAATTAAGTTCCTTGCACCCCCATGGCAGCTTCACAACCACTTGTAATTGCAGTTCCAGGACATAAAACACCTTCTTCTGGCTTCTATCAGCAACTGCACTCTTGTGCACAAACTCCCACATAGATACATTCTCATATGTATAACTTAAAAATAAATATAAATCTTTAAATAGTTTGCTTGCTAAAACCAGCTCAACATTTTAAGGTGTATTTCTCTTGGAAGATTCCATAAAATATATGTCAGAAAGAATTAATGTATATTAAATTTTAAAAGGGAAAAGAAAATGCATATCAATTAAGCACTTAATGTGTAATGGGCTCAGATGAATGACTTATTTTCTGAGTGAGGAGAAAGGTTGTGGGAGAGTGAACTATTAGTTAAAGTGGATATTCAAACCTGAGATACCCATGCACACGCATCACTGAGTGTGTCCATGAGAATCATGCTTTTGTTCTCAGAATCCAGTGTTTTTGTTTGTTTGTTCTTGTCTTTGTATTGCCTTCATGCTGCATAGACTTCTGGTCTACCTCCTTTAAGACTGTCTGTCCTTGACTCAAGGCCAAGCAGAAACAAATTGTAGGAAGGAAAAGATTGGTGTCATAGTTCAAAAACTGTTACACCCTAAAAATGAGTTGGCTTTTGACAAGTGTTTTTAACCTTATCTTGGAAGGAAAGCAGGGCTTCTCTCTTCCAGTGAATGGGACAGAAACCTGTTAGCAAAGTCCACTTTGGAGAGATGATCTCTTTGCTCAGAGAGTGATATTGACCTATTCCATGTCCTTCTCAGGCAATTTCTCTAAATAGGTAAATCTGGTTGAAGAATTTGTGGTGAATGGCTCATGAAGTAACATTTCCAAAGACACTGAGATGTCAAGATAAGAAAATGTGATGAAAAGGGGGACAACTATAAAAGAAACCGTGAGAGGATTATCTTTGTGTCCTGGAATATACTGTGAGCCCATGACAGGAGATAATATATGTAGCATAAAGAGAGGTATGCTGCCTCCACGGCCTCTGTGTGTGAACTCAGAGCTTGGCTCAGCAGCAGGTGGACACAAGTTCACTCTTCAGATGAAATAATATTAGCATGCTTTCCACAAGAAGTTACTGAGCTACGCCTCGGGAGAATGATTCTGAGTATGTTCTGAGTGAACAGGTACCGTTCCACATTCTCCACGTAGCCCAGGATGGTCTCTGAGATACAGTTCTTGAGACTCTATTCTTGACTCTAATTCCATGCAGTCTTTTCAAAGACAAATATAAGAGATGTGAAGTAAATCTTCCTAGTTCACATTGGAGTGAGTGGAGGAAAGAGCAAAGAGTGGCCTGGGAGGTTATGTTGCTGAGAGTGCGGGCAGTGATATATGGCTGGGGCAGACCGCTTAGTGGTGTTCAGTAATGATACAGCTGTGGTAAAAGAAATAAGGGTAGATATGTCGAGCTATGTTCCTCTGTCTTACTGCGAGTGAACTTTACTGAGAAGAATCCATCATTGAAGATAACCTGACATCTATAGTAATCTCATATTAAGCCCAGAAATGCAGAGCCAAATTGACAAGCCTATTTGTTAGTCACACTGTAATTTTATTCAACAACACAATCTTTCTTTGTAACCAACAGTGAGAGTTTGAGGCTTGTATTCACTTGAGTGTTAAAAAGTGAAGCCATGTTTTAATTTTTTCTTCTCTGTCCTACCTCCGTGATTTTAATTTCTAGATTTCTGTTTCTCCAAATACACTGCCTAAGACACCCCCATTAGAATGTATTGCTTAGAAATTCAGACTTTGCCCACTTAGCACATATGAGGTCCTGGGTCTAATACTTAGCACTGAAAAATTGAAAAGCACAAAGGTTTGTGGAAATAGTCAGTTGGTAAAGTACTTGCCACAGAGTCATGAGTAGCAGAGCTAGATCCAGAAACCCACGTAAAAGTAGCTAGCCACATGGTGCTTACTTAAGTCCTGGCACGAAGGAGGTGGAGACAGGCAGATCCCTGGAGCTTGCTGGCTAGCCACCTTAGCCTACTTGGTTAATAACTGGTCTGTACAATTATCTAAAGTCTGATAAGATAATAGTGTTCCCTCCCATCCATTGGCTATGGAGATATTTACCTGTAAATTCTACATCTAAGGTAGCTATATTCAGATCTGTGTCAGCATACGAGGTTCAAAGTCAGAGATTCTCATCTCATCCAAAATGGTTCTGTAAATTTCCTTACATCTGTGTGGCAATCCCCATGCTTGCACTTTTATGTCATGATCTCTTTCTGACAAGTTTTGCTGTCTGTGTGGTGGAAGCTTCTGTCTTGGCGGTCAGGGTGGAGAACAAATGACATTCCTTTGCAGTGACAGACCTTCTGGGCAGAATGGGCAGACAACCACACCCATGTGCCCTGGTATTCTGGTCCATGGCCGTGCAAAGACCGCTCCTCTCCCTGGCAGTGGTAACTGCTGCTGTTGTAACTGCCAGCTGCCTCATTAACCTGGGCCTAGAACTTGATTTGTCCACCCATTCCAGAAAGCCCCAAGGTACTTGCTCTTGTACAGTCCAAGTCAAAGCGTGCACATGTTCTGTTGGCAGTTCCTATGACTTAATTCTTGACAGGTGTAGGCAAGACTGAAATGTGACTACATGCATGCCTCTGTCCCCGCTGTTTTATCTTGTCTCAAAATCAAAGTTTAAAGACAGGCTTATTTCAGGATGAGATGGAAGAGCATAGGATGAAGCCTAGGATTCTGAGACAGTGCTGTCACTGCATATTCACAGAGCCAGAAACATTGCCTCAAAGGCCCAAGTAATCTCAGTTCTTTCAGAAATGTATTGCTTATAATGTAGGTGGAGAACATGGAGACAGGAGATATCTGTGGATGGGTTTAGATGAGAGATTATAAGGATTGCATGGAGGGAGCCACTTATATGTTTTGTTTGGACCCATTGCCCATCGGGCACAGGCTTGTACTTACACAGATTTATATAGACCACAATCATAAGGTGTGAACCACACCTTTCTCCTAGAGTTTCTACAACCAGTTAGACATTAGAGTTATAAATCAGGATGTGGTTGTGTGTGCCAGAAACACAAGAGAACAAAACAGGAGGTACGCTGTGATGTACCTTGGATTACATAGCAAGATCATATGTCCACCCCAAAAGCCAAGATAAAAATAAAAGAAACCAAAAATAAAATAGTCATATGTGATGTCTGAGCTCAGAAATTCTCAAACATTTTAGCTTCCCTCCAAAGTTCTTAATTTGCTTTTGTCTAATCTACAAGCAGTGACCTCAGCTTTATAGTAGAGATTGAATTCAATTTGCTTCTCACAGAAATAGCATCCTTTCTACTTCTCTATCCATAGATTTCCTTAATTTTTATTTAGTTACAAATTTAATTACTATGAACAGGCTTAAAAACAAAGGCCATCTAGCCATAGGTCAGTATTCCAACTGGAGAGAACATTTCAGAATTCAAATTGCCACAGCAGAGAGTCAACACTTTTTACCATGGACGTCAAAATACTAGTTTCTCCTGACTCTGTTGAATGGAAGTTGATAAACAGTTCCATTATTGAGGTCTGGTTACTACTGAAAAAAAAAAAATATAGGGCATGCATGTTTTTCTTCCAAGGTGATTTTTTTTTTTTTTTTTTTTTTTTTTTTTAAGGAACGGCTCAATACCATTCCCAAGTGGTAATTTTGCCCACACTGAAAGATGATGCCTTGGGTAGAAGTGTTTTTCTGTTCTTCTTTTGATGATTCACACTCTTCCTCTTTTGCCCTTCTGATCCTATGTTACCAACTTCCCACAGCTTGTGCTTAGGGCTTCACCAAGGGAGCTTGAGCCACACGAGGCAACTCTGATCTCGGAATGTTCTGCTGAGGGGTAGAAGAATCCTAAGAACTTTATTTTAAAAGGGGAGAGGAATTAGGATACATATATTGTCCTACCTTTGTTTAAGCTAAGTGGATCATAGGCTTTTATTCTTCTGGAATCCAGACAATGTAAATCTTAATTTTGGATCAAGCAAGTAGCCATATAACAAGCCGAAGTGCTCAGCCAATGGATGACTTAGTCTTATAAGTGGTGCTTTGATGGCATTGGTACAAGTTAATGCTCCTTATAGGAAGTATTAGCAAATGATTATTTGCATTTATTATAGAGATACTATAATGACACAAGTTTTAAAAAATTCTCCAAATAGTTATGATTCCAAGATTTCTATTCCTTTCTTATCTTAGTACCAAACTCAAAACAAAACAAAGCACAATCCTTTTGTTTATTCAAGCAACTGTTGTTTGACTCTGGGTGTGCTGAGCACAGCTGCTACTTACTCTAATTGCTGCAAAGGAATGCAAAGGCGCAACTCACTGGCTTTTCTAGCTGCGCTTCTCCTTTGGCTGGTATTTTCATAGTTTATACTTGTTTTTAAAAGTTGCTATGATTTATGTAACAATATGAATAACTTCATGCTACTTGTGTGTTTGTATCAGTTATTTGTCTCATTGTCCTGACAAGATCAACTTAAGGAAGGGAGAGTTTATTTTGGCTCAAAGTTTGAGGGTACACAGTCCATCATGGCAGAGAAAGCATGGTGGAGGGAGAATGGAGCAGCTGGTCACATTTCAGGCCCAGTTAAGGAGCAGAGAGAGAGATGAATGCCAGAGTCCTGCTGGATTCCTCCCTTTTGTTTAGGTAGGACCTCAGCCTAAGGGATGGTGCTGCCCACAGTTAAGGTGGGTGTTTCTATTCCAGTTAACCAAATCTAGATAATCCCTCACAAGTATGCTCAGAGGCTAAGATCATCTACAGTGCCCTTTACAGGCACGCACAGAGGCTTGTCTCTTAGGTTATTCTAGGCTGTGTCAATTTGGCAATCAATACCACAGTAACCTATGTGAACACTTATCCTGTGAAGAGCTTATAAATGATTCTGTTTTCTCATTTCACCCTCAGTAGTTAGCTGGTATAATGAAGTATCTCCAAGGAGACAGACTGCATCCATATATTGGCAAATATGCTCCCATACAGCCAGACACCACTCTTCTCTCATGAAGGCGAGAGAGAATAAAGAATCTTTTACTGAAAGTCATATTTTCAATCCAGTGAGGCCAGAGCATTGATCGAACTGCATGTTATAGAGCCTGCAATTCTCTGAGGTCCCAGGAATCTGCTCTGACGCTTTGATGTCCATACCATTATCCTCAGGGAAATTAAATGGGTCTGGCACACAATCCTCCCTAGTTCAGGAGCTCATGGTATTGCTGTGATGGCTCTGAAGGCCTAGGGCCGCATCACCTCCCCACACTCTGTCCCCACCTCTGGTTGGAGTTCATAGATATTGACAACGAATACATTTTAAGCCTGCATGTTTCTTCACACATGGCCAGTGAACTAGGGTTAACATTTTGCAATGAAAACTTCTTCAGCTCTCTTGCTGTTGCAGGCCCTGGGGAGATGTGAGCCCAATGCCTCTCTATGTACTTCTTGCTTGAATTTTATTTCTATTTTCCAGAAGTTTCTGAATTATAAAGTTGCCTATCTGACCCTGTGACACTTGACATTTAAACTTAGGGGATATAGTCCTCAAAAGAATGGTTCTCAAGCTGGGCGTGGTGGCACACGCCTTTAATCCCTGCATTTAGGAAGCAGAGGCAGGCGGATTTCTGAGTTCGAGGCCAGCCTGGTCTACAAAGTAAGTTCCAGGACAGCCAGGGCTACACAGAGAAACCCTGTCTCGAAAAAAAAAAAAAAAAAAAAAAAGAATGGATCTCAACAGGTAGACTGATTTTGGTGAGACTGATCTTGGATATTAATTGACACATTTGGAAGGGAATGTCAGTTGTAGAATTGTGTCCATCAGATTTACCTGTGGGCATGCCATCCATGGGTATCTTCTTAATTGATGTAGGAGGTCCCAGCCCACTGCAGGTGGTGCCATCCTTATGTAGGGGCACTTATGCTATGTAAGAAAGGCAGACAAGCAAGCCAATAAGCAGTGGCAATTCTTCTACGACCTCTTCTTCGGTTTCTGTCTCCAGGTTCACGCTGTGCACCCTTACCTAGGATTTGCCTGAAGATGGACTACAGTCAGTAAATTAAAGTAAACTCTCTCCTCTTCGAGTTGCTTTTGGTCAGAGTGGTTTATCGGAGCAGAGGAAATGCAGACTGAAACAGAGATGAATACCAGGCATGCAGAACACTGCTCTGATGGATCTGACCATGTGTTGGGACTAGGATTGTGGAAACATTTGAAACATTTGGCTAGAAAGGGTGTTGAGTGTTTAGAGCTTACTGGGTCATTCTGTGAGTTCTTGGAAACTAAAAATGCTAAAAGAAATGGAGATGATGGAGGCATGGCTTGCCAACTCTGAGGGACACTCGAAAGTCCCCCAGAGAGTCTTCTAACATTCTTTGTGTGGTATGTTTTTGATTAAGAATTATGGAAGTCAAACCTTTGCTTTACTGTAACAATGGATGCTGGCCATGTGGGAATAAACACATCAGCTGTGATTAATAGGCAATCAGAATCAGAAGTGAAATCTGAGAATATTTCTCCAGGATTAGTGCACAAAAACCAAGTCTGTGGTCCAGAGGGGCAAATGCTGCTACTAAAGCTAGCAGCTGAACTCAGTGATGTGAAACAGTCTCTCACATGGTATTAAATGGTATTAAAGCTGCAGGATTGAATAGGTCATGGAGAGCAGCTGAGGCTTGGTGCTGTGAGAGTCCATTGGTTTAAGTGCAGCCTGGGTTGTAGTAGAGACCCCAGGATTGAATGGGTCATGGGGAGAAGCTGTTGTTTGGTGCTGTGAGAGACCAGGAGGACACTGGTGAAATACTTGTAGTTATAGTGAGACCCCAGAATATTCAAGCTGCTAGGATTGTGGGATATCCATGAGGAGCAGTGTCAGGTGTGGAGTGGAGCCAATATGAGTTCACCAGAAACACTGTCTATGTTCTGAGTGGCAGAGCTGGAGTGGGGCAGGGATGAGGGAAGGGGCTGTCCAAGTCCTTTGTAGCCCAGAATATCTTTAGTTAGTTCTTAACACCAGACGTTGAGCTTTTGACATTGTTGGATATTGGTTTTGCTTTGGGATGATTGTAATCTGCCCGGGAGGCGGGGGGGGGCAACCAGATCTCGAGAGCCAGTATTTAGCATTAGAACACAAGCAGCATCAGACCAACCCCCAACATGCAATGGGCTCTGCTAACAGAGGAACTGCTAGAGTCCTGTCCACTGCTTCCCTGGGAATGGTGCAATGCTGGGCCTGTAGTGTGGGTTCCATTATAAAGACAAACATGAGAACAAAAGCTTGGGAGTACACACAAGAGGACCTTAGATGCCATCACTCTTGGCAGGGGTCACTGGCCTGCATCAGTGAGCAGGTGGTCACTTCCAGGCAGTGTCTAAGTGACAACAAAAGCAGGGAGAGCCCCACTTAACCCTCGAGCACTCAGCAATGCAAAATGCATGGATGCCTATGACACCTGGGACTCTGGGTATTGGAAACCTTGACATGGTTGTGTTGTGATTATCATGGAGACTATTGGTGAGTGTGTATGGGAGGGTGTGTCCTGGAACACAAGATGTCAATTAAGGATTCTCTTCTGCTGAAGTGAGGACAGGAGCCTAATGGAAGTTGAGTCTGACCCTCTCATGTATACTGATTGCTATGAGGATTGTGGTGGGCAGTGTGTGGGTCCAAGGAATGAGGCCACCATGAACTGTCAAAGATGGGAGAACAAAGTGGGATCATGTCAGAGAGATTGGGAAACCTCCAGGCAGGTGGCCCAGGGATTTAGGTACCTAGAGACTACAGCAGGAGGTAAGATCTCCGTGGAGTAGAGATTGATGACAGGGTGACAGGGTCAAAGGGCAGACTTGTTGTATAGCTGTATGAGTGGCATCACCTTTTCTTTGAAATATGAGACCACACAGTTAATTTTCCATCTGTTAGTGATTGAGGGGTTTACTATGGTTGTATTTACATTTAAAATAATATTTTTCTTAATTCTTTGAGAATCTTGTATTGTATTTTGATGATATTCACACACTCCTAACTCCTCCTACACCCTATATCTTCTTCCTGCCCCTATCTCCCTACCCATCCGGCATATGAGGGTTTTTTTTGTTTTTGTTTTTGTTTTGCTTTGCTTTGTTTTGTATTGTATTGTTTTGTTTTGTTTTAACCAGTAAGTCCAGTTTGTGTTATTTATTAGTCTTGTGTGTGTAGTTTTCCACTGGAACATGGTCAGCCTACCTGGAATCACATCATTAAAGAATACCAACTCTCTCTCTCTCTCTCTCCCTCTCTCTCTCTCTCTCTTCCCCCCTCCCCCCCCCCCACGGCCTCCTTTGCCAACTTTCATTGCCAATAGGTCTTGAGATAGGGGTTGGACTTGGTGTCTGCCTCTCACCTTCCCAGGTCTTCAGATAGGGGTTGGACTTGGTGTCTGCCTCTCACCTTCCCTGCAGGGCTGTGCTCTGGGCTCTGGGCTGAGCTTGCGTAGATCCTGCACGTGCTGTCCCAGTGCTTGTGAGTTTATATGAGCAACTTCTCTCTTGTGTCAAAAGGCACCAGTTTCCTTGAAGTGATGTCTTATTACCTCTGCCTCTTACACTCTGTCCTCCCAGTCTTTTGTGAAGGTATGTGAATCTTGACCGGAGGGGTGTGATATCCACACTCCATTTAGGGGTCAGCATTCTGAAATCTTTTATTCTCTGCATGTTGGTCAGATGAGAGTCTCTGTATTAATTAATGGCCACCTACTGCAGGATGATACAAGGGATTTAACTTGCTTGTGTCATGGGAATCACCACCCTTTATTTTTTTCTCATTGTCTATCCTTGACTGTGTCCAAACTCTCAATCCTCCTGCCTCAGCCTGCCATGTATCAAGAGTACAGGCATGTATCACCATGCCTGGCTGAGGTGTTTTCTTTTTTGGAAAATGAAAATAGCTTGCAATATTGTTGAGTTTATATCTGAACGTAGTCTTACTAAACTTCTCCCATTTTTAATTTCCTCAGAGATTTAACAGCTATTTTTTAACCACTTCAATTTCAATTTGTGATATTTTTCAGGTCATGTCTTAAAAAAAAAAAAAAGAAAGAAAGAAAAGAGAATCAGTTGAAGGAAATGCAGTATACGATAGGCTGTTGGTTATATTCCAGAAGAGCATGCAATGTTCCGCTCTACTTCCCCATGTGTCTTGAATTGTCTTTAATGGACACACTTCTTTAAGGATCAGAGCTAATTAGTATATGGTGACATCCTGTCAAGAAACAGCCATTCCTCCTACACCCTTCCCAAACCATGAAGCTTTCTGATTTGTGAAAAATTCAGTCTTCAAGGACTAGAGAGGTGCTTTAAGAGTTAAGATCTTATGCTACTCCTGCAGAGAAGCCGGGTTCAATTCTTAGCACCCATTTTGGCTCCCAAAACCTCGTAACTCTAGCTTCATGAGATCTGACACCTCTGGCTTTCGTAGGCCCCTGTACTAATAAGCATATACACACACAGGTGCACACGCAGGTGCACACAGATACATGCAGAGAGATACACAGAGAGGCATGCACAGATATAAACAGACATGCCCGCACAGAACATACCCACAGACACATGTATAAACACACATAGACACATGCATTGACACACACACACCCACAGACATAAACACAGACATAAACACAGACACACACCCACAGACACATGCACAGACACACAGGCACACACAGGCGTACACTCACAGACATGCACGATTTAAAAAAAATTGAATTGAAAAAACTCTTTATTGTTTTATAGTTTGTCTGTGTTAGTTACAATATCTGTGTCTGTGAAAACGTAGATCAAGTCCAGTCAGAAAACCTAGTACAATGTGTAGTTCATAGGAAGCATTCACATGCCAGGTAGCAGGATGAAGGTACAGCTTGTAGGAAGGGTGCTTGCCTAGCAAGGGTGAGGTCTTGGGTTTAAACCCTGGGACCTCAAGTGCCAAGGAGTAAAGTTGTTAACCTTTCCATCTCGCTTACATTTCTATTTTTAATATAATTTGTAAAGCAGGCAATAGCACATGTATGCTGTTCAGATATGTATTCTTTAGAGATTCCACTTGAAATAGTTACTTTATGAAGTCTTAAGTATTCTTCCGGTGATCTTAATCAATTGAATCAATGTCATGTGGGAAATGGGGGAGCAGCAGTTTGGATAAGCTGCCGAAACTGTGTCTCGTGTGCTATGTGTAGCTTAGACGAGCCTGTTGTGATCGAAAGCCCAGTTTGGTAATTTTAATGGTGATACTAATATGATGGGGAACTTGGAATCCACAGGCAGGATTCCCTATTTGGGAGCTGAAGTTGAAGAGGTGTTTCCAGCTATTCGACAGTGTGTAAAGTTTATATTTGGAAGTGTTGTTTAAACATCACTTTGAAATTAAAGAGACCAGGATCTAGGTGAAAGAAATTATCTTTAATATCTTGGGATGATAGTGGACAAGACACAAAAGGGTTACTAATATTTAGCCGAGTGTCCTTATTTTCCATTTGGGGTCAAAGGCTGAGCTCCAAATGAATAGGGTAACATTACTAAAGGCAGTGCAGAGCCTGGAGCTGGGTGTCCAGGGACTGCACAGTGCAGAGCCTGGAGCTGGGTGTTCAGAGACTACACAGACATTAAAGAATTTACTGATCGGATTCTTCTTCTTCTTTTTTTTTGAAAAAAAAAAAAAAAAGACTTTGCTGTTTCTAGACTTGAGTACTATAGAGGCCAGTTGTCCTGTCTCTAGGTTGTACTACTCGGCATTCTGTGTCCTTTTCATTGGAGAATATCATTGTTTAGCATTTATCCTTAGATCTGTGAGCTCTCACAAGTGAAGTTTGCACTTGGTATAAAGCAGAATCAAGTGTTTCCATATGTAATTAATAGGTATGTAATCATTAAAACTTCCCTCCTCCAATGAACAGTCAGCAATGGCGTGGTATGACTTCCCTGCCATGTTTATCCGAGGTATCTGACTTTGTCTGTCACCCTACACTGACACCACAATTAGAAGTTTCTTTTATTTTTTTAATTGGTTCAAATTTGACTATTCTGATTCATTCTAGTTTCTGTAAAGCTTTTAAAAGCAAATCACCAATCTCTACTAAACTCTTTCCCTGGTATTTTGATTTGGGATTCTATTTAAGTCTTTGGACTCAGAGATCCATGGGCATTTTGTTCTTTGTTCTTTGTATTTTTCATATTTGATATATGACTTGTTGTACCTGTTCATCTATGCTTGGATATGTTTTGAAAATTATTCTACCTGAGTCATGTTTTGATGTAGGTATGTACTACAAGATTATATTTTATTGAATACATGTAAAAAGCTCTGAACAAGGAAAATAAAAGATTTTCTCTTAATAAAGCAACATAGTATCTCTAGCTCTCTCTTTTGTGTGTCTGTGTCTGTGCACATACACACGAACCACATAAGTGAGTGCTAAGAATGTATAAGATCAATTCTCTTAGCAAAATTAGGGTGTTATTAGCTATAGTCACAACACCATACAGTGGACCTTGTATAATTTTAAGTTCTAGTGTCATCAATTTATCCAATCCCTGTACGTGGTCTGTCCCTCCAAATTACGCAGACTTAAATAATGTTTCCCTTAGTAACGATTTTCTCAGGGTTCTGTGTAACTATCACAAACATTTTTATTCCAATTATTTACTATTTAATATTAGGTCATATTTAAACATTTATTACTGTCTATGTAAACATCATTATTATGTAGAAGTACCATTAACCTTTTACTTGTTGCTTCTGATTGACAAAATTGTTAGACTTTTCTTTTTACTAAATTGTTTGCAGATTCCTTCAGGTTTCTGTGTTTTGTTTTTTTCCGTTTTGTTTTTCTTTTTCTTTTTTTTTTTTTTTTAGTTTTTAAAAAGTATATTTTATTCAAAAATTTTGAAATATATACACACGCACACCTTGATCTCTGTTATCTTTCCAAGTCAACAATTACATTTTGAATTAGACTTTGACATATGCAACTTAAATATACTACTTATGTAATTATATAAATTAGTTTTTATTTTAGGTAAATTTGAGCCCATATTTTAATGTGGCTAATTCATAGATAATTGTTTAAGAATGTTTATTAACGTGAACATGAGGGGTATAAAAGAGTGGTATTTATTTATCTTTTCTTTTTAAAAAAACTATATTTTTAAGTGTATATTTTATTATTTTTTTTTCCATTTTTTATTAGGTATTTAACTCATTTACATTTCCAATGCTATACCAAAAGTCCCCCATATCCACCCACCCCCACTCCCCTGCCCACCCACTCCCCCTTTTTGGCCCTGGTATTCCCCTGTACTGGGGCATATAAAGTTTGCAAGTCCAATGGGCCTCTCTTTCCAGTGATGGCCGACTAGGCCATCTTTTGATATATATGCAGCTAGAGTCAAGAGCTCCGGGGTACTGGTTAGCTCATAATGTTGTTCCACCTATAGGGTTGCAGATCCCTTTAGCTCCTTGGCTACTTTCTCTAGCTCCTCCATTGGGAGCCCTATGATCCATCCATTAGCTGACTGTGAGCATCCACTTCTGTGTTTGCTGGGCCCCGGCATAGTCTCACAAGAGACAGCTACATCTGCGTCCTTTCAATAAAATCTTGCTAGTGTATGCAATGGTGTCAGCGTTTGGATGCTGATTATGGGGTGGATCCCTGGCTATGGCAGTCTCTACATGGTCCATCCTTTCATCTCAGCTCCAAACTCCGTCTCTGTAACTCCTTCCATGGGTGTTTTGTTCCCAAATCTAAGGAGGGGCATAGTGTCCACACTTCAGTCTTCATTCTCCTTGAGTTTCATGTGTTTAGCAAATTATATCTTATATCTTGGGTATCCTAGGTTTGGGGCTAATATCCACTTATCAGTGAATACATATTGTGTGAGTTCCTTTGTGAATGTGTTACCTCACTCAGGATGATGCCCTCCAGGTCCATCCATTTGGCTAGGAATTTCATAAATTCATTCTTTTTAATAGCTGAGTAGTACTCCATTGTGTAGATGTACCACATTTTCTGTATCCATTCCTCTGTTGAGGGGCATCTAGGTTCTTTCCAGCTTCTGGCTATTATAAATAAGGCTGCTATGAACATAGTGGAGCATGTGTCCTTCTTACCTGTTGGGGCATCTTCTGGATATATGCCCAGGAGAGGTATTGCTGGATCCTCCGGTAGTACTATGTCCAGTTTTCTGAGGAACCGCCAGACTGATTTCCAGAGTGGTTGTACAAGCCTGCACTCCCACCAACAATGGAGGAGTGTTCCTCTTTCTCCACATCCTCGCCAGCATCTGCTGTCACCTGAATTTTTGATCTTAGCCATTCTGACTGGTGTGAGGTGGAATCTCAGGGTTGTTTTGATGTGCATTTCCCTGATGATTAAGGATGTTGAACATTTTTTCAAGTGCTTCTCTGCCATTCGGTATTCCTCAGGTGAGAATTCTTTGTTCAGTTCTGAGCCCCATTTTTTAATGGGGTTATTTGATTTTCTGAAGTCCACCTTCTTGGGTTCTTTATATATGTTGGATATTAGTCCCCTATCTGATTTAGGATAGGTAAAGATCCTTTCCCAATCTGTTGGTGGTCTTTTTGTCTTATTGACGGTGTCTTTTGCCTTGCAGAAACTTTGGAGTTTCATTAGGTCCCATTTATCGATTCTCGATCTTACAGCACAAGCCATTGCTGTTCTGTTCAGGAATTTTTCCCCTGTGCCCATATCTTCAAGGCTTTTCCCCACTTTCTCCTCTATAAGTTTCAGTGTCTCTGGTTTTATGTGAAGTTCCTTGATCCACTTAGATTTGACCTTAGTACAAGGAGATAAGTATGGATCGATTCGCATTCTTCTACACGATAACAACCAGTTGTGCCAGCACCAATTGTTGAAAATGCTGTCTTTCTTCCACTGGATGGTTTTAGCTCCCTTGTCGAAGATCAAGTGACCATAGGTGTGTGGGTTCATTTCTGGGTCTTCAATTCTATTCCATTGGTCTACTTGTCTGTCTCTATACCAGTACCATGCAGTTTTTATCACAATTGCTCTGTAGTAAAGCTTTAGGTCTGGCATGGTGATTCCGCCAGAAGTTCTTTTATCCTTGAGAAGACTTTTTGCTATCCTAGGTTTTTTGTTATTCCAGACAAATTTGCAAATTGCTCCTTCCAATTCGTTGAAGAATTGAGTTGGAATTTTGATGGGGATTGCATTGAATCTGTAGATTGCTTTTGGCAAGATAGCCATTTTTACAATGTTGATCCTGCCAATCCATGAGCATGGGAGATCTTTCCATCTTCTGAGATCTTCTTTAATTTCTTTCTTCAGAGATTTGAAGTTTTTATCATACAGATCTTTCACCTCCTTAGTTAGAGTCACGCCAAGATATTTTATATTATTTGTGACTATTGAGAAGGGTGTTGTTTCCCTAATTTCTTTCTCAGCCTGTTTATTCTTTGTATAGAGAAAGACCATTGACTTGTTTGAGTTTATTTTATATCCAGCTACTTCACCGAAGCTGTTTATCAGGTTTAGGAGTTCTCTGGTAGAATTTTTAGGGTCACTTATATATACTATCATATCATCTGCAAAAAGTGATATTTTGACTTCCTCTTTTCCAATTTGTATCCCCTTGATCTCCTTTTGTTGTCGAATTGCTCTGGCTAATACTTCAAGTACTATGTTGAAAAGGTAGGGAGAAAGTGGGCAGCCTTGTCTAGTCCCTGATTTTAGTGGGATTGCTTCCAGCTTCTCTCCATTTACTTTGATGTTGGCTACTGGTTTGCTGTAGATTGCTTTTATCATGTTTAGGTATGGGCCTTGAATTCCTGATCTTTCCAAAACTTTTATCATGAATGGGTGTTGGATCTTGTCAAATGCTTTTTCTGCATCTAACGAGATGATCATGTGGTTTTTGTCTTTGAATTTGTTTATATAATGGATTACATTGATGGATTTTCGTATATTAAACCATCCCTGCATCCCTGGAATAAAACCTACTTGGTCAGGATGGATGATTGCTTTAATGTGTTCTTGGATTCGGTTAGCGAGAATTTTATTGAGGATTTTTGCATCGATATTCATAAGAGAAATTGGTCTGAAGTTCTCTATCTTTGTTGGATCTTTCTGTGGTTTAGGTATCAGAGTAATAGTGGCTTCATAAAATGAGTTGGGTAGAGTACCTTCTACTTCTATTTTGTGAAATAGTTTGTGCAGAATTGGAATTAGATCTTCTTTGAAGGTCTGATAGAACTCTGCACTAAACCCATCTGGTCCTGGGCTTTTTTTGGTTGGGAGACTATTAATAACTGCTTCTATTTCTTTAGGTGATATGGGACTGTTTAGATGGTCAACTTGATCCTGATTCAACTTTGGTACCTGGTTACCTGGTATCTGTCCAGAAATTTGTCCATTTCGTCCAGGTTTTCCAGTTTTGTTGAGTATAGCCTTTTGTAGAAGGATCTGATGGTGTTTTGGATTTCTTCAGGATCTGTTGTTATGTCTCCCTTTTCATTTCTGATTTTGTTAATTAGGATTTTGTCCCTGTGCCCTTTAGTGAGTCTAGCTAAGGGTTTATCTATCTTGTTGATTTTCTCAAAGAACCAACTCCTCGTTTGGTTAATTCTTTGAATAGTTCTTCTTGTTTCCACTTGGTTGATTTCACCCCTGAGTTTGATTATTTCCTGCCGTCTACTCCTCTTGGGTGAATTTGCTTCCTTTTTTTCTAGGGCTTTTAGATGTGTTGTCAAGCTGCTAGTATGTGCTGTCTCCCGTTTCTTCTTGGAGGCACTCAGCGCTATGAGTTTCCCTCTTAGAAATGCTTTCATTGTGTCCCATAGGTTTGGGTACGTTGTGGCTTCATTTTCATTAAACTCTGAAAAGTCTTTAATTTCTTTCTTTATTCCTTCCTTGACCAAGGTATCATTGAGAAGAGTGTTATTCAGTTTCCACGTGAATGTTGGCTTTCCATTATTTATGTTGTTATTGAAGATCAGTCTTAGGCCATGGTGGTCTGATAGGATACATGGGACAATTTCAATATTTTTGTATCTATTGAGGCCTGTTTTGTGACCAATTATATGGTCAATTTTGGAGAAGGTCCCGTGAGGTGCTGAGAAGAAGGTATATCCTTTTGTTTTAGGATAAAATGTTCTGTAGATATCTGTCAGGTCCATTTGTTTCATAACTTCTGTTAGTTTCACTGTGTCCCTGTTTAGTTTCTGTTTCCACGATCTGTCCTTTGAAGAAAGTGGTGTGTTGAAGTCTCCCACTATTATTGTGTGAGGTGCAATGTATGCTTTGAGCTTTACTAAAGTGTCTCTAATGAATGTGGCTGCCCTTGCATTTGGTGCGTAGATATTCAGAATTGAGAGTTCCTCTTGGAGGATTTTACCTTTGATGAGTATGAAGTGTCCCTCCTTGTCTTTTTTGATAACTTTGGGTTGGAAGTCGATTTTATCCGATATTAAAATGGCTACTCCAGCTTGTTTCTTCAGTCCATTTGCTTGGAAAATTGTTTTCCAGCCTTTCACTCTGAGGTAGTGTCTGTCTTTTTCCCTGAGATGGGTTTCCTGTAAGCAGCAGAATGTTGGGTCCTGTTTGTGTAGCCAGTCTGTTAGTCTATGTCTTTTTATTGGGGAATTGAGTCCATTGATATTAAGAGATATTAAGGAAAAGTAATTGTTGCTCCCTTTTATTTTTGTTGTTAGAGTTGACATTCTGTTCTTGTGGCTGTCTTCTTTTTGGTTTGTTGAATGATTACTTTCTTGGTTGTTCTAGGGCGTGATTTCCGTCCTTGTATTGCTTCTTTTCTGTTATTATCCTTTGAAGGGCTGGATTCGTGGAAAGATATTGTGTGAACTTGGTTTTGTCGTGGAATACTTTGGTTTCTCCATCTATGGTAATTGAGAGTTTGGCCGGGTATAGTAGCCTGGGCTGGCATTTGTGTTCTCTTAGTGTCTGTATAACATCTGTCCAGGCTCTTCTGGCTTTCATAGTCTCTGGTGAAAAGTCTGGTGTAATTCTGATAGGCCTTCCTTTATATGTTACTTGACCTTTCTCCCTTACTGCTTTTAATATTCTATCTTTATTTAGTGCATTTGTTGTTCTGATTATTATGTGTCGGGAGGAATTTCTTTTCTGGTCCAGTCTATTTGGAGTTCTGTATGCTTCTTGTATGATCATGGGCATCTCTTTTTTTATGTTTGGGAAGTTTTCTTCTATTATTTTGTTGAAGATATTAGCTGGCCCTTTAAGTTGAAAATCTTCATTCTCATCAATTCCTATTATCCGTAGGTTTGGTCTTCTCATTGTGTCCTGGATTACCTGGATGTTTTGAGTTAGGATCCTTTTGCATTTTGTATTTTCTTTGACTGTTGTGTCGATGTTCTCTATGGAATCTTCTGCACCTGAGATTCTCTCTTCCATTTCTTGTATTCTGTTGCTGATGCTCGCATCTATGGTTCCAGATCTCTTTCCTAGGGTTTCTATCTCCAGCGTTGCCTCGCTTTGGGTTTTCTTTATTGTGTCTACTTCCCCTTTTAGTTCTAGTATGGTTTTGTTCATTTCCATCACCTGTTTGGCTGTGTTTTCCTGCTTTTCTTTAAGAGCCTGTAACTCTTTAGCAGTGCTCTCCTGTAAATCTTTAAGTGACTTATGAAAGTCCTTCTTGATGTCCTCTATCATCATCATGAGAAATGTTTTTAAATCTGGGTCTAGATTTTCGGTTGTGTTGGGGTGCCCAGGACTAGGTGGGGTGGGAGTGCTGCGTTCTGATGATGGTGAGTGGTCTTGATTTCTGTTAGTAGGATTCTTACGTTTGCCTTTCGCCATCTGGTAATCTCTGAAGCTAGCTGTTTTAGTTGTCACTGTTAAGAGCTTGTTCTTCAGGTGACTCTGTTAGCCTCTATGAGCAGACCTGGAGGGTAGCACTCTCCTTAGTTTCAGTGGGCAGAGTATTCTCTGCAGGCAAGCTCTCTTCTTGCAAGGCAGGTACCCAGATATCTGGTGTTCGAACCAGACTCCTGGCAGAAGTTGTGTTCCACTCACTAGAGGTCTTAGGATCACGTGTGGAATCCTGTGTGGGCCCTTGCGGGTGTCAGGCGACTCAGCTGGCAAGGTAGCCGGGGCTCGAGTGGAGTGGAAGGGGTTTGTGCCCCAGATCAAGCCCGGGTAGCCTGCTTCCCTATGTACCGCAGTCTCAAGTTCCGCGCGATTGGATTGGGGTAGGCGCTGTGTTCCACTCACCAGAGGTCTTAGGGTCCCGTGGGGAGTCCCGTGTGGGCCCTTGCGGGTGTTGGGCAAGACTCTGCTGTCAAGGTAGCCCGGGGCTCGAGTCTCGAGTCGAGCGGAAGGGACTTGTGCCCCAGATCAGGCCCGGGTAGCCTGCTTCCCTATGTACCGCAGTCTCAAGTTCCGCGCGATTGGATTGGGGCAGGCACTGTGATCCACTCACCAGAGGTCTTAGGGTCCCGTGGGGAGTCCCGTGTGGACCCTTGCGGGTGTTGGGCAAGACTCTGCTGGCAAGGTAGCCCGGGGCTCGAGTCACGAGTCGAGCGGAAGGGCCCGTTTTGTTTTTCAAAACAGGGTTTCTTCGTATAGCTTTGGCTATCCTGGAACTTTCTCTTGAACTCAAAGATCTGCCTGCCTCTGCTTCCCGATTGCTGGGATTAAAGGCACATGTCAGCACCAGCCAGCCCCCTTTCTGTTTCTGAATGTATAAGCAGTAACGTGAGAGTTGGTTGCTCATGCTGTTGCTGTTTACTTCAGCAGCTGTGGGAATTTTCTTTTTTTTGCTGAGCTGCTTGTCCATATTGAAGGTGAAATAGATTATGATGATTTTGATTGTGTCTGCTTCAGAAGGCGTTGGACAACCACTTTCGTGACAGTGTCTCTGGTGGAAGCTGTTAGACGTTTAGTCTGAGCACTTGGGGCTGCCTGTCAGCATCCTCTGTGTGGGGATGGAAACTTGGTGTTGGTCACAAGTTTCTTGCTTCAAAGGGGAAAAATCTCACGAGGTGTTGATTTTCCTGGAATGTTTTGATAAATTGTGATAATGATAATTGGGTGTTGTCGTTAATCACACCCACCACTGAGAGTCTAGAGGTATAAGCAGAAACCATGTGTTTGCAATATGTGTGTTGATAAAAGACCCATAAGGAAAGACAGTTAACCCAACTAAAATGAGCAAACAGAACTCGAAAGTCTTTGAATGGACAAGCTTAACCAAAGGACAAATATCCATGAGTTCATGCCGACATGAAGAATGTATAAAATAGAAAATAAATAGATGATAAGGGATTGATAATCCTTATTGAAGAACTATAAATTATATTATATTTCCTTCACTGAGATTTTGGATTCTTCTGTCTTGAGGTGAATGGCCCATAGTGGCTGGCTTCCAAAGAGTAGATGATTAAAGATGATGAAAAATAGTTATGACACTGAAGAAACCCCTTGGGTACTGCCTTCACCAAGGGATGAAGGCAATGGCAAGCCATGTTAATACCACATACTCTTATATGACATCTGAAGTTGGGCATCTCATGTCTAGATGTGCTCTGTTCAAAACTCAGCAGGTAGGCATTCAAGGTAGACCCTTGAGATTGTTCAGGAACGCAGGAAGCAAAAGAAGGTCATGGAGGGTGATGGTCTAGGGTAGGCGGCTGTGAGCACGCTCCAAGTGAATAAGTACAAGCAGAACAATGCCCCCATATCGAGGGAAGACTTCCCATGTGCCAAGCCTGAGGCCCTGTTTCAGCTTCTTCATCACAGAGGAAAGAGAATGAATGTATTCCGAAGGAACAACTAATCCAAATATGTTTTTCCAAATTACTTAAAATGCCAATTATATATCAATGGAAGCAATGTTACTTTAAAATCATGTCTTCTGTGTTGTTATAATATCCATTGAGTTTCTAAGTAACGGATGCTAATGTGCAAAGTCATTCCGCGGGTGCGTGCCCAGTAATGAAGTCACTTAAATGACATCGCCTACTTGATTTGTCACCACAGCTGGGTGAGGGCAACACTACTCTGGAAAGCTTCCGCAATTTATCAAGTTTGGCTGGCCTGAAGAAAGGTAATCACTTGCTTTCGGCTGATGTGATGTGTGAACCAATACCAGCACTGGAGAGATTTGCCATGACCTATCTTTTATTCAAAAGTTAACTATGACAAGTTTGCTATATGTAGAGCACTCATTGGAAGTTTCAAGGGCACAGGGTAAATGTTTTCCAGGCCTGACGTGTCATTATGAGGAGGATGGAGCAGGTTCATTGTGCAAACTAAGGGATAATAAATAGGGGTAACAAGAAAACACATTTAGATCCAACAGAAGGAGGTTGTCTTCGGTAATTAGTTATCCCAAACGGTTTGCTGTAAACCAACGAACTCCCCACTCTGAATTAGAAGTAGCTCAATGTAATGTCAAGGAGAAAGTGAAATAGTTCTTCTGTTATGCAGAACACACTGGGCTAGATTGCCAAGGACATGGCTGAAGCCTTCGTATAGGCTGAAACACAGTACCATCCAGCCAGGGTTCTAGACGAGATTTCAATTTTGACAGTGAATTAAGTTTGTTAAGTGAATGCAAATGCTTTCATGTGTTTTTCTGTGGCACATTTTGGCAAGTCTGTGTCAGAATGTATTTCTTGGGGAAAATGAAATGTGCTTCTCTGCATCCTGAGCCTGATTTTGTAGAAGACATTTCAAATGTCACGGTTGTCTCTGTTCCTCTTTATTTGGTGATCACAAAAAGAACTTGGGTGGCATGTAAAGATTACCCAGAAAACTGTAGCCACCAGGGGCATGGTGGTGTGTGCGCGGTGCCTCGGCCTCTCTACCCCTCTTCTCATGGGAGCTGATCCCCTTCCCTTCATGGATATCTCTTCCCCACCTCTATGGGTTTCTATGAAAACTCATATCTTCTGTTCCATCATAGCACCATACTTAGTTCAAGAACTGATATGAGATGCAAGTTGAATTCCTAAAGGTTTCTAAGATCTTCTTAATGAACCATACTGTGAATGAACTGGCCCTTTGTTCTGGTCTTCCTAAAATATGGCTGCTCATCTCTAAGGCTGTCTCTCTTGCCCTAGCTGACAGCCTTCTGGAAGCAGAGAGGCGGGGCTTTGGGTGTGGACATGCTGCGGTGCTTTCTCAGCTTCCACACTTCACCTGGCCTGTTCATGTGACTTACCCTAAGGACTCCTTTCAACTCATAACAACCCTGATTTTATCCCCAGAGCTAGCCCTAGTTAGATTTTGGAGACTTTTTTTTTTCTTGACAGTATGAAAAATGAATTTGAAAAGAAAAGAAATAGCAATTAATCAATAATAATTAAGGGCCAAGTGAGTTAATTATACAAAGTACTTGGGACATGTGTGTCTAGTGAATGCTTCGAGATTTTATCTTTTCACTGAAGAGATCAGATGAGATGTCCTGATTGGAGGAATGTAATGAAGCCCCCTCTGCAGAAACACAGTGATGGGCTTGAGTCAGATGCTAGGGTAGAGGGAGGGCACACGTGGTGGGAGCTCATCAAGGGGAGAACCTGAGGGAGGCTACAAGGACGACTCAAGGTTAAGAGTGCCCACTACTCCTTCAGAGTTCAGTGCACAGTGCCCACAGCAGGAGGCTCACAACAGCCAGTAGCTCCAGTGCCAGGAGACTTGATGGCCTCTTCAGGCTTCCATAAGCCTGCTTGCGCACCTACACTCACACAGGCACATCAATTTAAAAAAAAAAATGAACCTGTGAAAAAATAAAGAACTAGAATCAGAATAATGGCGAGATTTATTGAGATAATGATGAGGGTTTGACAAAGAGATGTTCAGGGAAACCAGGGCAGGATAGGGGGATCTTGGACTACCATGATGTTCTGCTTCCACTAGAACAAGCACATTTTGAGGTCGCAACATGACATCAGTTTAAAGTGGAAATAATTTATTACTTTGAAATTGAGCTGAGATACAGTTGAGGAATTGCGTTTTTGGTTTATGCATATTTATTCAGACTGTTTTTTTTCTCGGGATCTATTGGAAGTGGTAGTTATCCGAAACATGTCTGAACCATGAACCCCTGTTTTAATGTACTTAGGACTGCACATAAAGAGTTCAGAGTAACTGCCCTGAGAGAACATGAAGAGTGTCTAGAATAGAAGCTAAGAGAATGCTGGGTGGAGCAGGAGGTGCCACACCTTGCCTTGGAGTTTGGGATTGTATAGAGTCTCAGGAGTCTGTTTACCCACATGTGTGCCTCAGTGGGGTGATTCCAGGGAGTTACAAAGGAGATGTGGGCTGGTAACATGGGAAGAAAAGTCCCCAGAGTGCTTGGGGCCAATAGGTGACAGATGAAAGAGGATGCGCCTGATGTCCTGTTTGCTGTCCTCTGCAGCCACTGGATTACCCAGTGCTCCTCCTAGTTCATTGCTGTTGTACTGAGTGCTGCTGACATGTTGGTAGAACGAGTAGGAGGGGATGGTCTCTATAACCTTAGGATTTGTGGACTCAAGTCCTGAGGAGTGTGACCTTCATGAGTACTCCTTTGGCTTCATTAGGTAAAAGAGGAGGACTGAGGCTCCAGCAATGGCACTGCCTCATTCCCAACCCCACTGCCCAATAAAGCCTTGCATCAGACTCTAATCCTGGAGAGTGATTTTTTTTTTGGTTGAAGAGAATGCTAACTATGGCCCATAATGGCTGCTTCCCTTCCCCCTTGAGAACAAGGAGATAAGCTTAGTTCTCTGCCATGAGGGCTTAGCCAGGTTCCTGGAGTTATAGCAGTGTGACCCTCTCTGAGTGTGCACCCTTGAGAGTTTTCACATCCATACTGTGCCACAGTCAGATTGATCAAGTCTGAGCCAGGTGCCGCTGTTGGGGTCATATCTCATCAAAATTATTATTATACGTTCCCACCAGCTTGTACTTTCACTGGCTTCTACAGATGCCTGCAGGTCTTAGCTGCACCTCTGTGCATTTATCTTGTCTTTGGGTGTGGTGCTGTGATTTGCCCTTGCATCTCAGGTTTCTCTGTGCAAGAAAAGCCACTGGTTTTCAGTTCACTCTGTTTCATCATTGGAAATGACTTGTCAGAGTCAAAGGAGAGCCTATAACTGTATAATCTATGTACAAGATATATCAGAAAAATAGCAATAAGCTCAGCACATATTTTGAAACTGAGTAACACCTTGATAAATAATCAATCAATCAATCAATCAATCAAAGGAGAAGTCTCAAGGGACTGAAGAACACATTGGACTAAAGTAAATGAAGGCAGGACACAGACATGTGTGTAAGATGGTCAAAGAGGTTCTCACCCTTAATGCACAGGTCACAAAAACAAGAGTCTATTCAGAACATTAATGACCTACCTCAAGGACTGAAAAATAACATCAATATCGCAACCTGATTAAAAGGAAATATGTGGTAATGAGAGGACATAAACCACTACAATTAAGCACAGAAACACAATAGAGAAAATTGTGGAACAAAGTCTGCCCTCTGTGACTGTGCCTCCACCTTGAGCAGACCTGAGAAAGTGACAGACACTAAGTACCTGCACATTTCTGCCTCTCACCACCCTGCATCCTGGGATGCCCAGAGCTTTATCAACCAGGTGAGGGTGATTCATGTTCTCAAGAGATGATCTCAATGGAATTGAGATTCGGACCATGCCAGAGCCCGGTTTAGAATCTCAAAGAGCACTCAATTCAGATTTTATTTGACGTGAAGTTGGAGGTTATGCAGAAAGCACCCTCTCCCTCAGAGGTCAGGTTCCAATAGGATTTCCAGGTTTTACAAATCACACCGCTGGGAGCTGGAGAGATGATGGCTTAGTAAGTGAGTTCACATCCCGGTACCCACAGGAAAGCCAGGCATGACTGTATGCGTCCATCACCCCAGTCTTGCAGTGCAGAGGCAGACTGGTCCAGGGTGCTTGCTAGCTGGCCAGCCTCACCCAGAGAACTTCAGGTCGGTGAGAGACCTTGTCTCAAAAATGTAATATGGAGAGCCATAGAGAAAAATACCCAATGTTTTCCACTGATGCTGCACGTTCACACGTGGGCACACGCTCCCATATATGTGTACACCTGATCACACTGCAGTCCACCGATAGCAGCTGGGTCTGAACAAGATGAAATGTTTAGTAAACTTCAGTTGTGTTTGGGCAATAGGAAGCTGTGGACTGGAGCTGGAAATCACAAAATCTTTTGCAAGGTCAGAGCCTGCTACAAATCTCTCCCTTCCTCAAGGCTCTATCTCGGATTGATCAAGTCTGAGCCAGGCACCGCTGTTCAGTGGCAGAGGCACTTCTGTGTGGTCACTGCCGAGTTGCACCTGACTTTACCCATAAGCACTTGTGCTTTCCTTGGTCTGGTTCAGCAATAATGAAAGATAATGGTGACATGTTTACATTTCACTGGATTTAATTTGCTAGATTATTGGTCCCTCAGGAAATATTATAATAATCATTATTATCTTCAAGTAATCAAGTGCCAACATCTCGGGATGGTTTATTTGGAGCCGTGGAACTGAGTGTTTATTTGGAAAAAAATTTGTTTGTAATACAATATGCAGCCACATTATGCTGCTTTCTGGAAGGGAACACCAGCAAATTGATTTGCAAGTAAAATATTTTGTAGAATTAACATTGGTGCCTTTTTGTGACTTGAAATATTCTGAGGTTTTAGAAACCAATCTTAGTTTTTCTTTTCTTTTTTTTTTTTTTTTCATTTTGTTATATTTTGGCCTTTTGAGAATGAGTCTTGCCATATAGTCCCAGCTGGTCTAGAACTCATTATGTAGACTTGGCTGGCCTGAACTTGCAGCAATCCTCCTGTACCTACCTTTGAAAGATCCCTCTTTCATGCTAAAAGCATTTATGTAGTTTAAAATATGACAGTTAAGAACTCTGATAGCACGGTGTGTGTGTGTGTGTGTGTGTGTGTGTGTGTGTGTGTGTGATGTGCGTGCCATAATGCAAGTGTGGAAGTCAGAGAACAACCTATGGGAGTCTGTTCCCTCTTTCTGCAATATGAGGCTGGGGAATCACATCAGGTTTGAAGGCACGCAATTCTGTCTGATGAGCCATCTTGCCAGCAGGGCCTCTAAGTTATTTTTTATTGCTATAGAGTAAAATGAATTATAATTTTGAATATGGGATTATATCCAAAGATTTGTCAGACCTTATTAGTTAAAAAATATATCTACAGATTATTTTTGATTTCTTAATAGATGATCTTATTTTGCAAAACTAATGACAATTTGGCTTATTTCCTTTCAATTTTATCTCTAATTTCTTATTTGCTTGTGTATTTTTATTTGCTTATTTTGATCCTTAACCAAAAAGCAAATGCTTGTAACATTTAATCCATTCTGCATCACAAGCGAAGGGCAGAAAGGGAAGCTCTAAGTAACTGTTAGAGCAAACAATGTAGTCACATGCTGTTCCATTCCAGAAAGTAGGCATTGTGGGGAGGTATGTCAGCTCACCCGGGATCTTGCCATTTCAGACTAGAAGCTGATGTGGGATAATGATGTCAGAAAAAGAGGCAGGGAGGCTCCCACACTCCCAAGTGACAACCAAGGTCTGAACAGGCAGTAGCTATGGTAGCTGAGACCTATCCCTATCTTGGTGTTTCTCCCCAAGTCAGAGTTGGAGATTTCCCAATGGCTAGATACACAAGGAACTGAGGTTTAAATATTTGGCTTTGTGAGAATACGGGAAATCCTTTTTAGGACTAAAGTTCTGAGAGAAATAAGATAATTCTTTTAAAATGTACTAAGACTATGAAAGAGTAGTAAACTCAGTGCTCCAAGGTATGCTAATCATAAAAGATAGTGACATTCCTCCACCCACAAGCTTCCTGGGTTCAAAGAGTGTTCATTCAAAGAAAGTCACCCTGACCATTACTGGAACCTGCAATGCAAATGTGCTATCGTTAGGGGCTCTTAGAAACTGTCTTGAGAGTTAACAATTACCAGGTATTCCTTGTGACACCTGTGACTTTGTACTTCCTTGTGACTCTTAACCGGTATTTTTGGTATTTTCCAACAACGCCCTTCCCACCTCCTTGAGTTGTGGTTTTTTTCCTTTAAATACCCCCTTACTCAGCTACTGGGGCGCCACAGTCCTCTACCCCTGCGTGGTGTATGACCATGGGCCCGAGAGCACTCTTGAATAAAAATCCTCTTGCAATTTGCAGCAAGACCGTTTCTCGTTGGTGATTTTGGGGTGTCACCTCTCCTGAGTCAGAACGTGGGGGAGTCCTCACGTTGTGGGTCTTTCAACCACACAGTTACCTTAATAAAAATAGGCTTTTAAATATATATTTGTTTTGTTCCCATCTTCCGCCCTTTATTCATTCATTCATCCATCCATCCATCCATCCATCCATCCATCCATCCATCCATTCATTTTTTTTCATATGCTACTTTGGAGAAAACCTTCTGTGGCAGTAGGGCGGGGCTGCTCCTCAGTTCCTATCTCTCTGGTCCCTGTGTGAAGCAGAGATTCGGAGAACAGAATGCAGTGTGTGAAGCCCTGCTGCTCTCAAACTGGAGGACTGATAAGCGAACCCCCCATCCGGTTTCCATTTTCCCCTCTCTCCTGCCTTTATCTTACCAAGGTTTCCTTTGCTCCCCGGCACGCTGGTGGACTGCGCATGCTCAGTACATGCTAAGGCCCCTCAACCCATCAGTAAACAACACTGAGTGAAGCCATCCTGTATCCTGGGCCCTGGTTTCACCTTTTCCCGCTGTGCCCAGCCTTGCCCCAGTACACAGAGATGGAGCTCTGTTCTTTCCCCAAGCTTCCCCACCCCCACCTCTGGGGGCTTTAATTTAAGGACATGAGAAGCTTGCAAACAGGGACTCAATTTCCTCTTCTGTTCATTCAAATGGAAGCTCTCTGCCACTTATCGGCAAAAGAAGAGCTAGGGGATTTGTTGGACAGCTCCAAAGAGAGGACAGAATGTTAAAAATGGAAATAGATAAAACTTCTGTGCCTGGAGGGAACAAATTCTGGGCACTTCCACAGACTGTGTGCCTGCCGAGGATGTCCCAGTGGTTAGCCCAGCGATTCAGACTCTAATGTGAACAGAGTTTTTGATTTCATGGTTTAACATAAAATGAACCAAATATAATTACTGAAGCTGATTAAGTTGTTTGTTCTGGGTCAGCAACCCGTCGCTGGCTGCAGAGGCTTTTAACTGGGTCCAGCAGAGGAGAGGCTCTGTTTGCATCGCTTGTATTCTTCAGGGGAAGGAGGAAGCCGTCACCAACCAATTCGTTATTTCAATCACTGTATCCTATTAAGGACCACTCAATACCTTTTTTTTTTTTTTTTTTTTTTAATAGAATTAGCTTACTTTTGCGGAACCAGCTTCACCATAATGGGCACTCACCAGCTGGCAGTTACAAAAAGACTGTGGAACTCACCCGGTTGGGCAGGGCAGGAGCTAGAGGATGTTACACCCTCTCTGATAGGCCGGTCCCTGCAGAAGACACAAAACCAGAAAGCAAGAATGAGGGATCTAAACGATGAGGAAATAGGTGTTCTGTAAGACCATTTAAAGAAAAAAAAAAAAAAAAAAAAACAATTTCATCGACTTTTAAAGATGTCAGGAGTCCATGTGCTAAAGTTCAGTATTTACTTCATAGGAACATATTCTGTTGTAACTAAGTTAGAGAATTTATCAAATTGAAGTACTATGGTACAGTTGAAAGTAGGAAAAGAAAAATACTAAGGGAAGATTGCTTTCTGAGGAAGATCCTAGACATCTATATTCTAGAATGAGAAACACTCTTCTTGGATACTAAAAGACTTTCATTTCCTCCCTGTTGCTGTTAGAAAGTGGAGCTTTATTCACTAAATTTCAAAAATGGTGAGGTTTCTCATGTTACGTTCAGATTTTTACAGTAGTTCTCTTGCTTTTTTTTCTTTTAATGTTTATATTGGTGCGATCTCAAATGAACTCTCAGGCCAGATTCATGCCCAGGTTTCTGTATGTGCACGTGTATGTGCCTGTAGCCCTCTCACGTACAGACATCAGTATATCCCTTGCCCCGTGAAGACACAGGGGTTCCCATGGGGTTCTCCTGCCCCTTTCCTCATCCACCCCCAGCTTGCTCTCCATTCTCTACCTCCTGCCACTCTAACTAGCCTGTTTCCATCTTTGTACCACTGTCAGTTCAAGAATATTCTACGAGTAGAAAAATAGACGACACAAACTGGCTTATTCACTGAGTCTAGTTCTCTGGAGGGTCAACCAGGTCGCTGTGCATGTGAATAAGTCAATGGATTTTATATCCAGTCACTAATCCACTGTCTGGAGGATGTAGTTGGAGACCTGGTGGTCAAGGCCGATTATAAATAATATTGGTGTGGTGATTGTCGCATGGCCACAGTACTCCATGTTCCTGAGACAGCCCCCAAGGTCAAGTCACCAAATCTGTGTGTTCCTATTTTTCAGTAAGTGCCTGCTTCCTTTAGTGGCCCTTCACATTCTCTTCAGCAGTGAGGGAGTTTCTTAGCTTCCCTGCTGGGAGCTTGAGTTTGCACTGCTTTTTATTTTCAGTCATTGTGGTAGGTGTGTAATAACACCTCATTTTGGTTTAATTTGCATCACCAATGGCTAGTGATATGCAACATTTTTCAATTCCTACTTACCTCCTGTCCTTTCCTTTGTTTGTCAAATGTCCTTTGCCTGTGGGTTAATTGGGTTGGTTGTTTACTTTTTTGTTTGTTTGTTGACCACTGCAGAGACTTGAGACTTCATTATATTCGAGAGAGTAATTATTTCTAAAAGTACAATTTGATTTTTTAAAACAACAACAACAAAAATCGTCTGTAGCATGCCTTTTAATGTTCTTACTGGCTTCAAAGACCAGAGTTTGGATTTCAATCACATTCAGTATAGGAAAATCTGGTCATTTGGTGTCTTCTAGCCACAGGTGCTAGAATGTTATCATACTTTGTGCTGAAAGTTTGGAAATGTTTGATTTTTATATTTAAATCTTGTGATTTGCTTTTAGTTAAATATTGTATAGGTGTAAAGTTTAGGTTGTAAATTAAGTAATTAATTTTTCTTGAAGTATCTGATTGTTTCCCTACCAGTTATAGCTTTCCTCCATTGACCTACTCTTTATGCTTTTATCAAAAGCCAGCTGAAAGAACCTTGAGGACCTGTCCTGGGTTGTTTGTTCTGCTGTGGACCATTGTGTCTCTGGGTTGTTTGTTCTGCTGTGGACCATTGTGTCTCTGGGTTGTTTGTTCTGCTGTGGACCATTGTGTCTCTGGGTTGTTTGTTCTGCTGTGGACCATTGTGTCTAACTTGCATAGCAGATTATCTTGACAGAGGCTGTGTAAGTCCTGAACTAGACTCAACTGAATCCTCTCACTTTCATTTTATTTGGAAAATAAAATAAATGATTAGCTCATGGATATCTATAAAATCTCAGGGATATTAATAAAAGCTTCATTAAACATTTAAGTTGCCTTGAAGAGAACTGACATCTTTACTGTGTGGTCCTCCAAAGGATGGACAGAGTATCTCCTTTTATTTATGCCTTCTCCATCTTTATAGTCTTACTATAGTCTTAACACATGATCCACTGTTCTCAGCAGAAAATGGTACTATATTTTTTTGATCTCTACCAGTTCCAGTGCCTGTGGCGAGAAGTCACCAAATGTCCAAGATTTCAGGGTAGATTTTCCTAAATTGAACATGACTGAAATTCAAACCCTGTGAAATCATTGAGAACATTACAAGACATACTACAGACCTGTAAAAAAAAAAAAAAATCTTTCCTATTTGTGTGTGTGTGTGTGTGTTTTTTTTTTTTTTTTTTTTTTTGAGACAGGGTTTTTCTGTGTAGTCCTGGCTGTCCTGGAACTCACTTTGTAGACCAGGCTAGCCTCAAACTCAGAAATCTGCCTGCCTCTGCCTCCCAAGTGCTGGGATTATGGCGTGCACCACCACCGCCTGGCTCTTTCTTTTTTTAATTAAACTAACAAAATATATTTTAAAATATACAATTCAGTATTAACATTTTTAAGTCATCAACATAAATGCCTCTTAAATATACATGATATCTTCTGAAACTAAAAGTAATATGCACTCAACCAGTTTTAAGATCTATTTGGAACATTAAACATGATAGAAGTAGAAAAAAAAACCTCTTATGAAGTCTTCTATGAAAGGAAATTGTGACAAGTTCATGATTAGACAGAAGCTGTTCCATCTCCAAGGGAGAATACTCAGTGTAACTATGACTTCATAGAATGAATTAGGTAGAGTTCCTTCTGTTTCTAGTTTGTGGAATAGTTTGAAGAGTATTGGTATTAGGTCTTCTTTGAAGGTCTGATAGAATTCTCCACTAAACCCATCTGATCTTGGGCTTTTTCTTTTTTTTTTTTTTGGTTGGGATAATGACCACTTGTATTTCTTTAGGGGTTATGGGACTATTTAGATGGTTTATCTGATCCTGTTTTAACTTTGGCACCTGGTATCTGTCTAGAAAATTGTCCATTTCATCCAAGTTGGTGAGCCTTTGTTTGGAGGTAGGAGACTGGCCTGAACAGATGTGTGTGGGAATGGACTGCCTAATAATGAGGAAAGCTGACTGGTAGTGGGCTCAGGGACACGATGAGGAAGGTGACAATAAGACCTCCAAGAGTCTGAAGGAGGCAGTGCCACTTGAGATGGTGAGAGAAAGAAGTGTGTGAGGGTTAAGATTCATGATGACTGATGTATAGACAGTAGAAGAAGGAGAAGATAGAATGGATGTTCAGGTGCCAGTGTTTAGCCTTGAATAAGTAAGTGATGAGAGAAGGCATGTTCAGACTCAAGGGACCCAGAGAAGAACAGGTTCTAAAGGAATATGTTACTCTTTTAGATTCTGAATGGTCAACTCTGTCATCCATCCCATCAAGAAAATAAACAAAACACTCACACAGTGTGCACATAGCACATACACCTATTTCATAATGATAGCATTTAAATCAATGGATTGAAGTGGGTTAAGATTATAAGGAAGGGCTGGGAAAATGTCTTAGTGAGTAAAGGTACTTGCTGCAAAGCCTGAAGACCTGAGTTCAATCCCCAGGACCCACATGGTAGAAGATGAGGACCAACCCCCAAAGTTTTCATTTAATCTCCAGATGCAAGTTGTGTCAAGTATCAGTTCCCCAATACATAACTAAATGTAGTAAAAAGAGATTACAAAGAGAGAAAAATTGTGTGGGAAGAAGGAACTAAGAACACAGGACTTGGAAAATGATGGTTTTTAGTGAAGTGAAAAATATGTTTAGCATGTCTTTTCTACGTGCATAGAAAGATGAATTGCTTCCTTTGATTTCTCTTCACAAGCTTTCTGCATTACACAGGCTGGTGTGCTGCTGGGCAGGTCCCAGATTAAGGGCTGACAAGTGCTTTCTATGATTGCAAATCAAGCATGTCTACCCAATCTGAGTTTAACTGCATAATGGTAAAAACAACCAACACACATATAACAACTGTCCTGAAGCCCAAATGACCCACTGCCTAGTATTTTATGCTGGGGATGAAACCCAAGATCTGTGCATGCCGTGAGAGTAGTCCACCATGGGCCTCATGAGTGTTCCACCACTGACCACATCCCTGGCCCCATCACTTTCTACTTGGATTCTGTTAGCTTAGAATGGGACTTGACTACAATCAAATAAAGCCCTGGCCCCTGTTTGCATTTGTGATTTGTTCTCTTTTTCTTGCTTGACACTTCAGTGTCCTTATACCAGAAGGCCTGGATTCCTTAGCAACTGGCAGACTCCCTATCCTGAGGCACACTTCCTCTGCCAGCTGGCTTTTGCTATATCCCATCTGGATTCAGGTATGGTCTACTGGCTTTCTGTAAAATTCCTAATCTTTGAGAGCCACCTTAGAACCTTTTTTTGCCATATCCGATTCCTTAGTACAGTTCTGATCTTAGCATTTTGAATTCTGTTCTGTTGACAATCTGCATTTCATATCCCCGACTAGGCAATGACCCAGGAGGGCCAGGCTTGCAGATCACATACCTTCTGGACTTAGGTCCACTGCAAAAAATGCTTCATTGAGTGACTTTCTTAGTGTGGTGATGATGACAGTAATTGGCCTTCAGTAAATTAACATTTGTTTTGTTGCTCAAGGCCACCCCCAGCCCTAAGAGTCAGTTCTCTTGGCCATGCAGGTAGAGTTTTTACCACTAGGGTTTCTAAGTCAGAAACAAAAGATAGCCTAGCCTAAACTCACAGTGCTTCCTTCTGTGGGAAGGAAAGAGGTGAAGGGGAGTTGCTTTGTTCCAGTCTCTACCAACTGGAAAAACATCTTAAAACCTGCAAGGCCTTCCTCATCAGGAGGTATGCACTGGCTGCTCCATGATGATCTTGGTCATTGAGAAAGTGCTGCAGGCTGCTAGCTTTTCTCACTTTTTTTTCTTGTTATTTTATTATTATTATTATTATTATTATTATTATTATTATTTAGTTTTTTTTTTTTTTTTTACTTTCCTATATACACTCTGCTAGAATAACAAGACTCTTCAATGGTTCTGAACAGAAGTTATGAGGACTTTCTCACTTAGGCCCCAGTGGGCAGGTGCCCGATTGCATCGTGGCTTCTGGCTAATAGACCGAGCTAATCAAGAGAACTCAGAAGGTGGGAGAAACTCATTAGCTGGCTGTGCTCACTTCTGAATGCAGAGCCCCAGGGCGGTTGCTATTTTCGAGCATTCTTAAGTGAGTAAGTAGAGGAGCTGAGGACATCTTTCTCTGAGGACTTTACATGAGACTGGGAACAGCACTGGTACTCGGAGGACGTTGTGAAGTCTGAAGATAGGATCTTCTTCACACCAGATTAGCTTCTCCAAGAGGAAAAAGCTAAGTTGACCCCATGCACATGAGACTGTGGGCAGCCTTCATCAAGGACAAAGGAGAATCAGAAGGGTGAGCCTCGGACAATTCAGAGCCAGATTGGGCTCATATCTGTTGGTGAAGACACATGAAGGCTGTGTTGGAATAGCTTGAGGTGGTGGCAGTATGTGTTGTGTCCAGCCAGCGGCTCACATGTCTGGGTTTTAGTCTGGAAAGGCATCTTGGAAACCTGGAAGAGAAGAGGGAGCTAGGCAGGCGAGAGAAAGATGTAGCTAAGACAAAATTCTGATCAAAGCTCAATTTTACTAATTCGTGCACCGAGTTATGAAGGAGGGGGAAAGGGCTAATTCCCGCCAAATAATCCTGGAGTCCAGTTGCAGGGTGACCACGTGTACAGCTTCAGAACAGCAAGGCGGTGGTGGGCGTGGCAGAACGATTGAGCGGCAGGCTCCACCCTGATGCAAACAGTGAAACCTGAGCAAACGGGTTTCAGGCTGGGGAGGAGAGGTTACAAGTATGGTTTCAGTTGCACCTTAGCCAGTATCTCATAAGTCCAGAGCATAGGTATCTGTATTTGGCAGAAGTGGCTTGGTCATTCGTCGGTTGGTCATTCGTGGCCTCTGGTGGTCCATGGAACCATCACTGGGCACAGTTCAGAGGACATACAGTCTGATCAGTGTGTGTTGATGGTAGCATTGGTACCTTCCATCCATGTTGCTGTCCCCTCACTCTGAGCCACACTTTTACAGATCTTGGTGTCTGTACTCACTTCCTATGGTGGCCATAGCAAAAACCTAATAGACTCATGTAGAAATTCCCACCCAGTCATTGACACCAAAGTCAGAACTGTGGCACCACTGTGGCTGGAGTCATATTCCCTCTGATGGAGGAAGCCCTTGCAGCTTCAGATTCCTGTGTCCCGAAGTGCTCCTCAGCTAGTAGTAATATCTTTCTAGATTCTTGTCTGTCTTCACATATGTGTCAGTCTACTGAATTTTTTTTTAATCAGCTAAATTGGATTAAGACCCTATTGACATCAGCTTAACCTGACTTCCAGAAAGACTGTATCCCAGCTATGTAGGTACAAGTATAAGGTATTAGTGTGTATGTGTGCATGCGTGTGCGTGTGCGTGTGTGTGTGTGTGCATGCATGTATAGACACTGTGTCTTTGTGCACACACATGATAAAGCCAGAAGATGTCAGATTTCTTCCTCAGTGAGCTTTTTTCGTATTGCCTAGAGATAAAGTTTTTCACCTTACTGAGCTGGCTGGTCAGTGTGTGCACGGGATCTGCCTGTCTCCATCTCCCAGTACTGGGATAATAGGCCTGTGCAGCTCTGCTGGCATTTCAGCTGTTTGCTGGTGATTTGAACTCAGGACTTCAAACTTTCTCACCTACCTGGCAGCCATCTCTTCAGCCTCATTAACATATTTTAAAGAGACACATTTTGCTAAAATGGGGTATACTTGGTAGCATGCTGTAGCGTCTCTCTGTGCTGTCTTATCCCCTGGTGGTTGCACCTTCTTATCTCAGCTTATCTTATGTTGGGTTCTATTTACAGCTCCACAGAAGAAAGGAGAGATAGTCAAGGGGACGATATGGTCCCCTGTGTGTTCTTCCTGTCATAGTTGTAGGAAAGCAAGATCAACTTCCCAATCACAGCTGTGATTTCTCTTTTCTTTGCTGACCCCTGGGGAGAAAGTTGGCAGGTATCAGGTCCCACGTACAGCTTATCAATAGAGTCTTCTCTGTGTCTCCTGACAAAGGAAGCTAGGCCTTCCCTGTGTGTATCCAGAGTTACAGAGAGGATGGGAAATCTCCCCCTGTGGTCAGCTTATTTTGTCTCTCCACTTTGCTCTCTGCCGCTTGTATTATCCCTCCTGAGGACACATACTCACTAAGAGATCTTGGTTTGGCCTTTGGTGTGTGAGTTTCTGGGGAATCTAGCAATACATAATATACAAGATGTTATTAGGGGGAAAGTCCATGGAGAAAAATGAGGAAGGAAAAAATATCTAAAAGCACTTGAAAAGAATGTATCGGGAAAAACAAAAACGGACACTTGGGAGACCTTCGAACCACTACATGGTCATGAGGAAGTTTTGGCTAGGACAGTGGGGTATGATACTTCCTTCCTTCCAGAGGCGACACAGAGCCTCCTCAGGACTGTGCTAGTCAACAGAATACAAGTAAACCACTTGTTCCAACCCTAAAAGCAATACCAGGAATAAAAACACCTCAGACGAGACGGAGGAAGGAACACTGTGATGCATACTTCATAGCAGAAGCTGTCACAAAGGACTCCAAGAACAGCTACTTACACGATGGCCACTGTGTCTTTTCAGAAAACACTTTTGCGTAGCAAACTTCTGTTTGATTTTGTACTGTTGTTTTCCTCGCTGTTAATCAAGGGGACCACCAGTAGACCAGGATATCTCACCGGTAGACCAGGATGTAACATCCAACTTTCCTCATCTTTGCTTTTACCCCCTTCACTTTGACTCAGCTTTTGGTTTCTATTTTGTTTTTCTTTTTTTAAAAAAATGTTCAACATCCTTAATCATCAAGGAAATGCAACTCAAAACAACCCTGAGATTCCACCTCACACCAGTCAGAATGGTTAAGATCAAAAACTCAGGTGACAGCAAATGCTGTTGAGGATGTGGAGAAAGAGGAACACTCCTCCATTGTTGGTGAGATTGCAAGCTTGTACAACCACTTTGGAGATCAGTCTGGCGGTTCCTCAGAAAATTGGACATAGTACTACCGGAAGATCCAGCTATACCAATCCTGGGTATATACCCAGAAGATGCTCCAATATGTAATAAGGACACATGCTTCACTATGTTCATAGCAGCCTTATTTATAATAGCCAGAAGCTGGAAAGAACCCAGATGTCCCTCAACAGAGGAATGGATACAGAAAATGTGGTACATTTACACAATGGAGTACTACTCAGCTATTAAAAACAATGGATTTATGAAATTCTTAGGCAAATGGATGGATCTGGAAGATATCATCCTGAGTGAGGTAATCCAATCACAAAAGAACACACATGATATGGACTCATTGATAAGTGGATATTAGCCCAGAAGCTCGGGATACCCAAGATACAACTCGCAAAACACATGAAATTCAAGAAGAAGGAAGACCAAAGTGTGGATACTTCCTTCCTTCTTAGAAGGGGGAACAAAATACCCATGGAAGGAGTTACAGAGACAAAGTGTGGAGTAGAGACTGAAGGAAAGACCATCCAGAGACTGACCCACCTGGGGATCTGTTGGGAGCCGCGCCCACATTCGCCGTTACAAGATGGCGCTGACAGCTGTGTTCTAAGTGGTAAACAAATAATCTGCGCATGTGCCGAGGGTGGTTCTTCACTCCATGTGCTCTGCCTTCCCCGTGACGTCAACTCGGCCGATGGGCTGCAGCCAATCAGGGAGTGACACGTCCTAGGCGAGGGATAACTCTCCTAAAAAAGGGACGGGGTTTCGTTTTCTCTCTCTCTTGCTTCTTGCACTCTGGCTCCTGAAGATGTAAGCAATAAAGCTTTGCCGCAGAAGATTCTGGTTTGTTGCGTCTTTCCTGGCCGGTCGTGAGAACGCGTCTAATAACAATTGGTGCCGAATTCCGGGACGAGAAAAAACTCGGGACTGGCGCAAGGAAGATCCCTCATTCCAGAACCAGAACTGCGGGTCGCGGTAATAAAGGTTCCCGTAAAGCAGACTGTTAAGAAGGATTCAACTGTATGAATTCAGAACTTTTCAGCTGGGGAACGAGAGTACCAGTGAGTACAGCTTTACGAGGTAAGTCTGATCTTGAACTTTCTAAGGAAATTCAAGACAGTCTATCAGAAGTAAAGTGGAATATGTTTGGCCTTGAATTTTTTCTGGTGTTAGGAGCCCTTTTGTTCCTTTTCACATGTTATCAAGTGGTTAAGATAGGGCGGATTCTAGAGGAAATTCAGGACAAGCTATCAGAAGTAAAGCGGGGAGAGAGAGTAGGAGCAAAGAGAAAATATGGTACACAAAATAAGCGTACAGGCCTTTCCACGGGTCTTGAACCCGAGGAAAAGTTAAGGTTAGGTAGGAATACCTGGAGAGAGATTAGAAGAAAAAGAGGAAAAAGGGAAAAGAAGAAAGATCAATTAGCGGAGGTCTCTAGGAAAAGGAGCCTGTGCTCATCGCTGGATGGGCTCGGGGAGCCAGCTCTTAGTAGCTCTGAAGCAGATGGAGAATTCTCCTCTGAAGAAACAGACTGGGAGGAAGAAGCAGCTCATTATGAGAAAAAAGGGTACCAGCCAGGTAAAGTGCTAGCTAATCAGTTAAGGAAGCCAAAAGCGGCTGGCGAAGGCCAGTTTGCTGATTGGCCTCAGGGCAGTCGGCTTCAAGGTCCGCCCTATGCGGAGCCCCCGCCCTGCGTAGTGCGTCAGCAATGCGCAGAGAGGCAATGCGCAGAGAGATGTGCAGAGAGGCAGTGCGCAGAGAGGCAGTGCGCAGACTCATTCATTCCCAGAGAGGAACAAAGGAAAATACAACAGGCATTTCCGGTCTTTGAAGGAGCCGAGGGTGGGCGTGTCCACGCTCCGGTAGAATACTTACAAATTAAAGAAATTGCCGAGTCGGTCCGTAAATACGGAACCAATGCTAATTTTACCTTGGTGCAGTTAGACAGGTTCGCTGGCATGGCACTAACTCCTGCTGACTGGCAAACGGTTGTAAAAGCCGCTCTCCCTAGTATGGGCAAATATATGGAATGGAGAGCGCTTTGGCACGAAGCTGCACAAGCGCAGGCCCGAGCAAACGCAGCTGCTTTGACTCCAGAGCAGAGAGATTGGACTTTTGACTTGTTAACGGGTCAGGGAGCTTATTCTGCTGATCAGACAAACTACCATTGGGGAGCTTATGCCCAGATTTCTTCCACGGCTATTAGGGCCTGGAAGGCGCTCTCTCGAGCAGGTGAAACCACTGGGCAGTTAACAAAGATAATCCAGGGACCTCAGGAATCCTTCTCAGATTTTGTGGCCAGAATGACAGAGGCAGCAGAGCGTATTTTTGGAGAGTCAGAGCAAGCTGCGCCTCTGATAGAACAGCTAATCTATGAGCAAGCCACAAAGGAGTGCCGAGCGGCCATAGCCCCAAGAAAGAACAAAGGCTTACAAGACTGGCTCAGGGTCTGTCGAGAGCTTGGGGGACCTCTCACCAATGCAGGCTTAGCGGCCGCCATCCTCCAATCTCAGAACCGCTCCATGAGCAGAAATAATCAGAGGACATGTTTTAATTGCGGAAAGCCTGGGCATTTTAAGAAAGATTGCAGAGCTCCAGATAAACAGGGAGGGACTCTCACTCTTTGCTCTAAGTGTGGCAAGGGTTATCATAGAGCTGACCAGTGTCGCTCTGTGAGGGATATAAAGGGCAGAGTCCTTCCCCCACCTGATAGTCAATCAACTGATGTGCCAAAAAACGGGTCATCGGGCCCTCGGTCCCAGGGCCCTCAAAGATATGGGAACCGGTTTGTCAGGACCCAGGAAGCAGTCAGAGAGGCGACCCAGGAAGACCCACAAGGGTGGACCTGCGTGCCGCCTCCGACTTCCTATTAATGCCTCAAATGAGTATTCAGCCGGTGCCAGTGGAGCCTATACCATCCTTGCCCCCGGGAACCATGGGCCTTATTCTCGGCCGGGGTTCACTCACCTTGCAGGGCTTAGTAGTCCACCCTGGAGTTATGGATTGTCAACATTCCCCTGAAATACAGGTCCTGTGCTCAAGCCCTAAAGGCGTTTTTTCTATTAGTAAAGGAGATAGGATAGCTCAGCTGCTGCTCCTCCCTGATAATACCAGGGAGAAATCTGCAGGACCTGAGATAAAGAAAATGGGCTCCTCAGGAAATGATTCTGCCTATTTGGTTGTATCTTTAAATGATAGACCTAAGCTCCGCCTTAAGATCAACGGAAAAGAGTTTGAAGGCATCCTTGATACCGGAGCAGATAAAAGTATAATCTCTACACATTGGTGGCCCAAAGCATGGCCCACCACAGAGTCATCTCATTCATTACAGGGCCTAGGATATCAATCATGTCCCACTATAAGCTCCGTTGCCTTGACGTGGGAATCCTCTGAAGGACAGCAAGGGAAATTCATACCTTATGTGCTCCCACTCCCGGTTAACCTCTGGGGAAGGGATATTATGCAGCATTTGGGCCTTATTTTGTCCAATGAAAACGCCCCATCGGGAGGGTATTCAACTAAAGCAAAAAATATCATGGCAAAGATGGGTTATAAAGAAGGAAAAGGGTTAGGACATCAAGAACAGGGAAGGATAGAGCCCATCTCACCTAATGGAAACCAAGACAGACAGGGTCTGGGTTTTCCTTAGCGGCCATTGGGGCAGCACGACCCATACCATGGAAAACAGGGGACCCAGTGTGGGTTCCTCAATGGCACCTATCCTCTGAAAAACTAGAAGCTGTGATTCAACTGGTAGAGGAACAATTAAAACTAGGCCATATTGAGCCATCTACCTCACCTTGGAATACTCCAATTTTTGTAATTAAGAAAAAGTCAGGAAAGTGGAGACTGCTCCATGACCTCAGAGCCATTAATGAGCAAATGAACTTATTTGGCCCAGTACAGAGGGGTCTCCCTGTACTTTCCGCCTTACCACGTGGCTGGAATTTAATTATTATAGATATTAAAGATTGTTTCTTTTCTATACCTTTGTGTCCAAGGGATAGGCCCAGATTTGCCTTTACCATCCCCTCTATTAATCACATGGAACCTGATAAGAGGTATCAATGGAAGGTCTTACCACAGGGAATGTCCAATAGTCCTACAATGTGTCAACTTTATGTACAAGAAGCTCTTTTGCCAGTGAGGGAACAATTCCCCTCTTTAATTTTGCTCCTTTACATGGATGACATCCTCCTGTGCCATAAAGACCTTACCATGCTACAAAAGGCATATCCTTTTCTACTTAAAACTTTAAGTCAGTGGGGTTTACAGATAGCCACAGAAAAGGTCCAAATTTCTGATACAGGACAATTCTTGGGCTCTGTGGTGTCCCCAGATAAGATTGTGCCCCAAAAGGTAGAGATAAGAAGAGATCACCTCCATACCTTAAATGATTTTCAAAAGCTGTTGGGAGATATTAATTGGCTTAGACCTTTTTTAAAGATTCCTTCCGCTGAGTTAAGGCCTTTGTTTAGTATTTTAGAAGGAGATCCTCATATCTCCTCCCCTAGGACTCTTACTCTAGCTGCTAACCAGGCCTTACAAAAAGTGGAAAATGCCTTACAGAATGCACAATTACAACGTATTGAGGATTCGCAGCCTTTCAGTTTGTGTGTCTTTAAGACAGCACAATTGCCAACTGCAGTTTTGTGGCAGAATGGGCCATTGTTGTGGATCCATCCAAACGTATCCCCAGCTAAAATAATAGATTGGTATCCTGATGCAATTGCACAGCTTGCCCTTAAAGGTCTAAAAGCAGCAATCACCCACTTTGGGCAAAGTCCATATCTTTTAATTGTACCTTATACCGCTGCACAGGTTCAAACCTTGGCAGCCACATCTAATGATTGGGCAGTTTTAGTTACCTCCTTTTCAGGAAAAATAGATAACCATTATCCAAAACATCCAATCTTACAGTTTGCCCAAAATCAATCTGTTGTGTTTCCACAAATAACAGTAAGAAACCCACTTAAAAATGGGATTGTGGTATATACTGATGGATCAAAAACTGGCATAGGTGCCTATGTGGCTAATGGTAAAGTGGTATCCAAACAATATAATGAAAATTCACCTCAAGTGGTAGAATGTTTAGTGGTTTTAGAAGTTTTAAAAACCTTTTTAGAACCCCTTAATATTGTGTCAGATTCCTGTTATGTGGTTAATGCAGTAAATCTTTTAGAAGTGGCTGGAGTGATTAAGCCTTCCAGTAGAGTTGCCAATATTTTTCAGCAGATACAATTAGTTTTGTTATCTAGAAGATTTCCTGTTTATATTACTCATGTTAGAGCCCATTCAGGCCTACCTGGCCCCATGGCTCTGGGAAATGATTTGGCAGATAAGGCCACTAAAGTGGTGGCTGCTGCCCTATCATCCCCGGTAGAGGCTGCAAGAAATTTTCATAACAATTTTCATGTGACGGCTGAAACATTACGCAGTCGTTTCTCCTTGACAAGAAAAGAAGCCCGTGACATTGTTACTCAATGTCAAAGCTGCTGTGAGTTCTTGCCAGTTCCTCATGTGGGAATTAACCCACGCGGTATTCGACCTCTACAGGTCTGGCAAATGGATGTTACACATGTTTCTTCCTTTGGAAAACTTCAATATCTCCATGTGTCCATTGACACATGTTCTGGCATCATGTTTGCTTCTCCGTTAACTGGAGAAAAAGCCTCACATGTGATTCAACATTGTCTTGAGGCATGGAGTGCTTGGGGGAAACCCAGACTCCTTAAGACTGATAATGGACCAGCTTATACGTCTCAAAAATTCCAGCAGTTCTGCCGTCAGATGGACGTAACCCACCTGACTGGACTTCCATACAACCCTCAAGGACAGGGTATTGTTGAGCGTGCGCATCGCACCCTCAAAGCCTATCTTATAAAACAGAAGAGGGGAACTTTTGAGGAGACTGTACCCCGAGCACCAAGAGTGTCGGTGTCTTTGGCACTCTTTACACTCAATTTTTTAAATATTGATGCTCATGGCCATACTGCGGCTGAACGTCATTGTTCAGAGCCAGATAGGCCCAATGAGATGGTTAAATGGAAAAATGTCCTTGATAATAAATGGTATGGCCCGGATCCTATTTTGATAAGATCCAGGGGAGCTATCTGTGTTTTCCCACAGAATGAAAACAACCCATTTTGGATACCAGAAAGACTCACCCGAAAAATCCAGACTGACCAAGGGAATACTAATGTCCCTCGTCTTGGTGATGTCCAGGGCGTCAATAATAAAGAGAGAGCAGCGTTGGGGGATAATGTCGACATTTCCACTCCCAATGACGGTGATGTATAATGCTCAAGTATTCTCCTGCTTTTTTACCACTAACTGGGAACTGGGTTTAGCCTTAATTCAGACAGCCTTGGCTCTGTCTGGACAGGTCCAGACGACTGACACCATTAACACTTTGTCAGCCTCAGTGACTACAGTCATAGATGAACAGGCCTCAGCTAATGTCAAGATACAGAGAGGTCTCATGCTGGTTAATCAACTCATAGATCTTGTCCAGATACAACTAGATGTATTATGGCAAATAGCTCAGCTGGGGTGTGAACAAAAGTTTCCGGGATTGTGTGTTATTTCCATTCAGTATGTTAAATTTACTAGGGCAGCTAATTTGTCAAAAAGTCTTTTTCAGTATATGTTACAGAATTGGATGGCTGAATTTGAACAGATCCTTCGGGAATTGAGACTTCAGGTCAACTCCACGCGCTTGGACCTGTCGCTGACCAAAGGATTACCCAATTGGATCTCCTCAGCATTTTCTTTCTTTAAAAAATGGGTGGGATTAATATTATTTGGAGATACACTTTGCTGTGGATTAGTGTTGCTTCTTTGATTGGTCTGTAAGCTTAAGGCCTAAACTAGGAGAGACAAGGTGGTTATTGCCCAGGCGCTTGCAGGACTAGAACATGGAGCTCCCCCTGATATATGATATATCTATGCTTAGGCAATAGGTCGCTGGCCACTCAGCTCTTATATCCCATGAGGCTAGACTCATTGCACGGGATAGAGTGAGTGTGCTTCAGCAGCCCGAGAGAGTTGCACGGCTAAGCACTGCAATGGAAAGGCTCTGCGGCATATATGAGCCTATTCTAGGGAGACATGTCATCTTTCATGAAGGTTCAGTGTCCTAGTTCCCTTCCCCCAGGCAAAACGACACGGGAGCAGGTCAGGGTTGCTCTGGGTAAAAGCCTGTGAGCCTAAGAGCTAATCCTGTACATGGCTCCTTTACCTACACACTGGGGATTTGACCTCTATCTCCACTCTCATTAATATGGGTGGCCTATTTGCTCTTATTAAAAGGATAGGGGGAGATGTTGGGAGCCGCGCCCACATTCGCCGTTACAAGATGGCGCTGACAGCTGTGTTCTAAGTGGTAAACAAATAATCTGCGCATGTGCCGAGGGTGGTTCTTCACTCCATGTGCTCTGCCTTCCCCGTGACGTCAACTCGGCCGATGGGCTGCAGCCAATCAGGGAGTGACACGTCCTAGGCGAGGGATAACTCTCCTAAAAAAGGGACGGGGTTTCGTTTTCTCTCTCTCTTGCTTCTTGCACTCTGGCTCCTGAAGATGTAAGCAATAAAGCTTTGCCGCAGAAGATTCTGGTTTGTTGCGTCTTTCCTGGCCGGTCGTGAGAACGCGTCTAATAACAGGGATCCATACCATATACAACCACTAAACCCAGACATTATTGTGGATGCCAACAAGAGCTTGCTGACAGGGGCCTGATATAGTTATCTCCTGAGAGGCTCTGCCAGTGCCTCACAAATACAGAAGTGGATGCTCACAGCCATTCATTGGATGGAGTACAGTCCCCAATGGAGGAGCTAGAGAAAGGACTCAAGGAGCTGAAGGGGTTTGCAGCCCCATAGAAGGAACATCAATATGAACTAACCAGTAACCCAAGAGCTCCCTGAAACTAAACCACCAACCAAGTAAAACACATGGTGGGACTTATGACTCCAGCTGCATATGTAGCAGATGATGGCCTAGTCAGTCATCAATGGGAGGAGAGGCCCTTGGTCCTGTGAAGGTTCTATGCCCCAGTATAGGGGAATGCCTGGGCCAGGAAGCAGGAGTGGGTGGGTTGGTGAGCAGGGGGAGGGGGAGGAGATAGGTGATTTTCGGAGGGGAAACAAGGAAAGGGGATAACATTTGAAATGTAAATAAAGAAAATATCTAATAATAAAAAACAAAACAAAAACAACAACAACAACAAAAAACAAAACTAAGGTACACATACATTCCTGGTGTAGTGCTATTCTTCTGTTCTGAAGCAAATCTCATTCTTATTTGGCAATTTTCAGATTGTGTTGTAAGTTGGCAGGAAGTAGTGCCCAGGCTGTGGTCCTGACTGCCAGGCCTATTGTTGAGAGGATCCAAGGGAAGTGTGAGCAGCCTCTGCTGAGCAAACACTGGTGTGACGGAGTTGACTAAGGATTCAGACTGTGATGAGAATGGGGCGAGCACACCAGGGGTCTTAATTGTCCAGCAAAGTGAGAGACCAAGGAAGGAAGGTTCTAGAGATTTCAGAAAAATCAGTGCCTGGGGAGTGGGGACTGATTCCCACCTGGCAGTTGGTTTGGATATTATTGATAATCCAGATGGGTTTGACTGGGGAAATTGGATCAGTGTGATAACAGCAAGAGAAAAATCGGTTGTCTAAGGTCTTTGAATGGAAAATATGACAGAATCTAATAACCAGGTACTAAGTAAGGATATGATTGATGAGCTAAAAATAACTTAGGGAATTTGCATATGGGAGAATGGTGGTGATGGGTTCCATCAACAGAGAAAGTCCAGAAATTGGTTTTATGGCAAGAAAAATGAGGGGAGGGTTGCGGTTTATTGCTTCATAGTTACAAAAAGTATGAGTGGCTCTGGGGCAGGCTTGTTCTGGACTATACATCCTTCTGATCTCTGGGCTCAGCTCTTCTAGGTCCCACCCCCTTACCCAGCTACAGGCACAGATGGCTCAGCAAACACCATGCACACATCCACTGTGCTGAGTAGTAACAGCAGCGGCAGCGGCAGCGGCAGCGGCAGCAGCAGCAGCAGCAGCAGCAGCAGCAGCAGCAGCAGCAAAGGGGATCTTTATCAAAGAATCCTGCCTCAGGCTTGTAACTTGCCCTGACTAGACCAGTGTAGACCACATGGCAAGAATGTACCCAGAGGGCTTTAGCTGTCATTGGCCACATTCAGATCATGTGGATATATTTAGATGTTGAAAATCTCTAGCCAAAGCTCAGGGGCTGAAGTTAAGTGGATGCTGGTGCTCAGTAGGAAATTGGCAGAGCCAGAAGGAAAGGAACCAGGTGAAAGACCCAGCTGAAAATGACTCTGAGGAGTTAATTCGGGAAGAGCAGGGTCACAGCCTGTGGTGATTCCACAGAAGAGTAGAGGGGGAGGGAGATGTCATCTGGCATAGTATCCATTGAAGAAAGTGGCTGATGTAGAGGACACTGGAGAGACATACAGAGGACACTACCTGCCAGCAGGAGGTTCTTCAGCCCAAAGTATGACAAGGCAGGGGCAGGGAAAGCAGAATTGTCTATGTAGTGTGTATTAAGTGAACTACAGCATGCTATATGTGGGTTTCTGGAGGGGCCTAAAGACCTTCCACAAGGGCCTCTGCTCCATGACTCTCGATCTTTGTGCTAGTTCCACTGCTATGATAAAACCTTGATAACGTGTGATCAAAAGAATGACGTTCTAACCTCGGGTGCATGTTTTAACAGATGTACACTTAATTACCGGGGGTTTGGGAAGAGAGGCTCACCTGTAAAGTGCTTGCCTTGCAAGCGTAAAGACATAGTTGGATCCCAAGAATCCTTGCAAAAATCCAGGCATAGCAGTACATGTTTATAATTCTAGTGCTAGAAAGGAGGACTGACAGATCTTTGGGGCTTACAGGCTAGGCTAACTAGCCTAGACTAGTTGATGGCATCTAAACTAATGAGAGGGATGTTATCTAGAAAGAAAAGCTATGCAACACCTGGACACATGAGAAATGGGAGAGAGGGGTTGTCCTCTGAGTTCTATCAGCATACACACACACACACACACACACACACACTAGATAGAGAGGAACAGGAGAGGGAAGGATGGGGACTAAGGGGAGAGGAGGAAGATATGCAACTGAATACACAGGTATAGGTGAAGTAGCAATATACACAACCATGGGGCCCTGAATTCAACCCTAGCAGCCATGTAAAAAACTGGCTGTGTGAAGGATGATTCTAATCTTAGCAATGGAGAGGTAGAAAATGGCCTATCCCTGGGGCTTACTGACCATCCTCTGTAACTGGACTAAGTCCCACTGAGCTATCTTGTCTTGAAGAACAACGTAGGTAGCTCTTGAAAATACTGTAGGTCTGCCTCTGGCTTCCACACGAACATGCATACACACGCACCTAAACATGCATCAACATGTATGAATACACACGTTGAATACACATATGCCAAGAGATGGGGAGGAAGAAAGTAAAATTATTTCAACATCTAGAAGGGAGGGAAAGGATTGAGCCCCATCAGAGGGCATTGCATGAAGATTGCAGCTGATGTACAAGTTCAATAGGAGAGGCATTAGATTACACAGTATTCTAAGATGGACACTTCCCATCTCCACATCTCCCTGCTTCAGACCTGCCTACAAGCTGGTGCCCCCTCAGAACACCAGCTGCCTCCTTTTTTTCTTTCCAATAATTTCCAGTTAGTGGCACCTCCAGACAGACTGTTGACTTCTGGAACATTTTATTCTGTGCATTTAGTATTTGAACCTTTCAAGGACACAGAGTCTCATATGTCTGGGCCACCCTTTGGAGACAGGATGCTTTCTCCACAGCTGATTAGCTATTTGGGAAGGAAGGAAGGAAAGGGTCACTGCCTGTGGCCAAAGATTCAGGAGGTAGATCAGGTGGCAGATGACATCAAGAAGGTGCCTGCAAAGCAGACTGGAACATGTGGTTCAGGGAATGCAGAGTGGACAGTCTGACTTTTCACCTAACAGCTCTGGCTTGGAAGGAATCAATAGTGATTCAAGTTGCTTTACCCAACTCTTGAGGAATGTAGGGGAGGCGTACTAGAAATGACATGTTTCTGATCTTTTGGAAGGTTTAAAGTAAGACTGTGTCCCCTGAGGGAGAAAATCCTGGGATTTCTGATGTCACCGTCTTTGTAGCGTTAGTGGCAATGGATGAGGAGACACAGCAGACACCTTTGGAACTGGTTTCTGCAGCCAGGTTACAGTAGAGCTGGCATTCTGGACATCCGAGCACACATGGTAGTATTCTCTCTTCGCAGAGATGAAAGCCCCTTTAAAGCTCTCCTCTCTCCTTCCCTTCTGAGGATAGGGCGGAGTTCTGATGGAGCTGCCTCTAAATGTTGGGATTGGATGCAGTTTTGCAAGTAGGACCCTAGTTCCTGTGGCAACTTCTTTACTCTTCTGTTGTCCGTTGGCTCATCCATCTCTTGTGCTGCCTCAAGCAGAGGTCTGGACTGTTTTGAAGCTTTGAAAGTGAAAGAGTACACTTTGCTCCTCAAAGGCTTCTGCTGTGTCTCACTTGCGGGTCCCGTCATTTTTTTTTTTTTTTTTTTTTTTTTTTTTTTTTATCCCTCATTTGCTTCAGTCTTTTCTCATCCAGCATGGACACCGAGCAGGGCCAAACTGGCTCTGTTCCCTTCTCATTCTTGCCCTTGCTTTCAAGCCTCTTTTACTTTTTATGCCAAAAAGAAAGAAAAGAGAAAAGAAGACCGTGTAGGAGGCTGGCATTGCCATGGCAACAACACTGATGGGGGCCTTTGGATTTGAGCTGCACTTGCAGGGAAGTACTGGCCTCAAAGAAGCTAAAAGGAAGAGGAAGCGGGGAGGGCAGGAGGGAGGGAAGAAGGGAGGGAGGGAGAAAGAGATGGAGGGAGGGAGGGAGAGAGGTAGGGAGGGAGGGAGGGAGGGAGAGAGAGAGAGAGAGAGAGAGAGAGAGAGAGAGAGAGAGAGAGAGAGAGGAAAAGAAAAGGAGAGAAAGTCAGACAACAACGGAGGAAGTGGGTAGCAAGTAAGGGTGGCCTAGCAAAACCCTAGATGCATTTGCGGTGACATCACTGCCTTTCCCACAGAGACCATTGACACCGGACGAAGCGTCCATTCAAGTCCCCAAAGCCACTCTCCAGGTCTGGTGGGGGAGCCCCCACTCTCACCCTGAATGCTTTTTTTGTTGGGGAACAGTGGAGCGTTTCTGAAAACTTGCATAAATGACTGAGGAATTCCCTGCCCTTGCCAGGAAGTCCAAGCCACTTGTGAGCTAACAATACGGAACTTTATCTCCTGTCCTATGCTGGAAGTTCCAGCTGTAGGCTCCGAATTCTAATAAGGGCTTTACTCATGCCGCTGAGGTTAGGGTAATATTTTATCCATCTCCTCTTTTCACTGAGACGCAGTCATTGCTGCTGTTGAGAGCCAGAGGCAAGTCCTGAGGACTGAGGTGGATTGGGGTACTAGTGGGGAGGGTGGATCATGGAGCAACTAAGAGGAAGGAAGTCAGAAAATGGTTTTTCTATTATTAGCTTGATGGGCCCACTTGCTGCTTGTGGGACTCTACACTGACAGGGTGAAGAGAAAAAGTTCACAGTGACTAAGGACCCCTGAACTAGAAATATTACTTTAGGACAGGGTCCACTTTTGGAAGAGTGCTCAGTTGTCTCCACATTCGCAAAAAGCGCAGAGGCAAAGACAGATGGCATGCCCAGCATTAGAATGCCTGCGCCTGCTCTGTTAGCTTCCGTCTCTGTGTCTGTAGGAAAATGCCTGTTTATTGTTTAGTGCTTTCCTGTTCCAGATTTGCCAATTCAGCTTTGAAAAGAAGGCTGGCTTTGGGCTAAGTAGGTGTTAAATCCCTGCCATGTAAGTTCTTAGAATATCCCCTGAAAGAGCCAGTAGGTTGGGTCAAGTATGTCCCCAGGGAAGCCCGGAAAGATGTTTTCTAGTAGCTGGATAAAGTGGTGACATTTTAAAGAATGCACAACATGGCAGGTGTTTATTGTCACAAACCCTGTTTCAGTTAATTTTCAAGGGACTCCCCAGGGATGTCTATTCCCAGCCCCTTTGAATATGGCTGCGTCCTGGTGCTCACACTTCTGCCTTTGTTAAAGTCTGACCTCAGGTCTTCCAGGAGCTTAGATCCTGCTGCACAGAACATGAAAGATGGACCCGTCAAGGAGAAGAGAGGAATCTTCTGGGGAGTATGGGGGAGCAGAGCATGTGACCCCTGTGCAGCTGCTTCCTCTTAGAGTTTTCACCCATGAATCACACATTCAACTTCCCGGAAGACGCAGGACGGCCCGACCTACAGAGCAGTATGTAAGAAGAGAAGTAACCAGATTCTACCTGCACTCTTGCCAACCCTAGAAGTTGCTAGGTTCAGGGCTAGGGTCTGCTGGGAAGGCTCAGGAAGACAGGATGGCATGGACAAGGCCATCTCCCCAGAAGCCCTTCTTTCCTGCTGTTTGGAACACTGGCCTCAGGGAAGGGATTGAGACTTGAACACCATTGGGGGCTGTGGCCTCTGAGATGCTACTTTCTCATGTTGTGGATAGTATGAATAAGGGGATCTGGTGCCCACCAGGGGCATGCCAGAGAGGAAAGAAAGAAACAGGAGCAATGGAGATGAGAGTAGGGTGTGTACCAATATGTCTCTCCCACCTTGAGAACCACTAAGAAAACCACCCAGAGGACAACAGATGGATAGAAAACTACATTTTAAGCAGGAACCTTGCCCCGTTGAGGAAGGAGAATAGAAAACACAAATTGTGCTCTGCGAGCCCATCTGGAGAAAACAGAATACTGGAATTAGCACATAGAAACTGATAAAGTGAAAAGAAGCTACGAGGGTTGGAGAAATGGCTCAGAGGTTATGAAAATGTGCTACACTTCAGAGAACCCAAGTTCAAGTCCCAGCCCCTACATCAGGCAACTCTTAATCTCCTGGAACTCTGGCTTCAAGGAAATCAAACATCTCTGCCCTCTGTAGGCACCTAAAACCCCTGTGCACACAACCAGAGACACACGCTTACACATTAGTAAATATAGTTCAAAAGAAAACAAAACAACCTGAGAAACAGAAATGAGCTGTGATTAACAATGAGAACTTAATTGAAGAGATTCAAGGAAGCATCTAAAGACGTGAAAAGACATGGAAAGGAAGCAATTGGGACAAAAAGCTAGAAGTTGAAAGAGGAAGCGGTGATTGTGTACACAGTGTGATTCCAGAAAGGGTGGGGTCCAGTGTGGCAAGAGAGGCAAGAGTTTGTGGTTAGCCTGAGCTACACAGCAAGAGACAGAAGCCTAATCTTCCTCAAACAATAGAAGGAAACAAAATATCAAAGTAGAAACAGAAACAGAACAACCAAGAATGGTCAATGACAGGAAGGGTAGGAAGAGGTGACAGAATGACAGAATGGTAGAGACAGTGCTAGATTATGTTAGTAAGGAGAAAGTGTTCTTAAAATGTGAATAGAAAAAAGTGTTAGTTAATTTAAACATAGAAAACATGGATAAGATTTTACAAAACAAAAGAATAAAGAGCGCCTGAGACCAGGGAGAGCCAAGAAAATCCTAGGTGAGCATCCGCACACATTGATTCAGATAGCTTCAATGAGCATCTGTGCACGTCTATGCCGGAAACTTAGATGAGCACGCGAGCACATGGATGCAGGTAGCGTCAATGAGCATCCATGCACCTTGATGTGGGTAACTTTGGAAAGCCTGAGGATCATTTCCCAGTCCAGTGAAGTTTACTAGAATGACCCCTAATAGATATAACATATTTAGACAGGTTCTGCAGGAGAAATAGAAATGTGTGCCAGGTGCCACTCCTTAGAGAATACAGAGTCCGAGGGGATGTTGTGCACATGGAAGTGCTGTTCCAGGAAACAGATGCAAGGGCATGTCCAGATCAGTTTTAGGAGGCCTGAGTCATGTCCACAGACAATGGGGGACCCTCAAGAGATGGTGGATCAAGCCCATTTGTCAGCACTGATGGGAAAATCCAAAGTCACTCACTGTGAAAATTTGATTCATATTAGAAAAGAATATTTATTCATTTATTCATTCATTTATTGATTGATTTTTGAGATAGGTTCTCTATGTGTAGACCATACTGGCCTTCAACTTGACCCAGTCCCCCTATCCTCTGCCTCTTGAGTGCTGGGATTATAGGTGTATTCATTCCACCATGGCTGATCAGGAATATTGATATATCATAGTTAGATCTAAGGAAAAGAATCATATAACTATCCCTAAAACTATGGAAAATAGTCACAAAGTCTCTTCCGTTCTTTATAAAATATCTTGCAAAAATAGGGCTGGGAATCTAAATCTCTAATATATTAGAATATATATTATTTATATAAATACCTTGTATATCTTTGTATGAAGGGAAGCAGAGTTGTGAACACGGACAGTCCAAACACACAGCAGGTCAAGGACAGTGATTTTCATGCCAGACTGAGAGGCATCACATGATCCCAACAAACAGGAATGGGGAGGAAGACAGAAGGATAAGAAACCTCTTGGGCTTAGCTAATGCACGTCCTAATTTTAATTCCAGAATCAGTCCTAATTGGGATGCACTAAAGCCATTCCTTTGAAATGATCCCCACTGACTTACTACATTTAACATTGTTCTAGAAGTATTGGCCAATGCTACTGGATCAGAGTAAAGAATTAATGGCAACATGGCTAGAGAACAATATAATTATCTCAGCTGACAAAATAAAATACCAAGAACTCCCTGCAAAGAACTAATCGTAAAACTCATCTAATTGAAAAAGAGTAATCAATTGCTAGAATATAGAATTAACATATAAAAATCAATAGCCTTTATATTCACAAATGGCCTATCAGCACGCATAAAAAATGAGAACAGCCCCAATAGCTGTGGCATTATAAGGTAAAATATATAAGAGTAAACTAAAAAATAATGGCTTAAAATCAATTACAACCCATTGCTACACCCAGAAAGACTTAGCGGGATACAAGTGTTGTACTGTCATCTTCATGACAGCTTCCTCCAGGATCATCTCTGAGTTTAGTGCAACATGTGTGCACACAGATATACACAAACACACAAACACACATATACACAGATATATACACACACACAAATGCACACATATACACACGTACACGCAGACATATATACACACACACACAAATACAAATACAAACACACATATACACAGATATACACACACACACAAATGTACACATATACACACGTACATGCAGACATACACACACACCACATACACATACACACAAATGTGCATAAGATACACTCATTTTTCACAAAGCCAGGTAGCTGGATGCTGAAGTTTACTGGGAAAGGAAGATAAAAGATCCAATAAAATATAAATCTTCTGTAAGAACCCCAAGTGCATTTAAGGACCGGAGGAATAAAAAAATTAAAGGTTTAGGAAGAACTCCAAGTACACATTGAAAGTTTAGACTGGATTGGTGAGATGGTTTAGAGGGTAAAGGTGTCTCCTGCCATGTGATTCTGCCACATGGTGTAAGCCCAAGGGCCACCTTTGATGCTTATACTCAAAACCCACATACAGCTTTGATCAATGCAAGCCTCATGTCCTGAGCCCAATCCCCAGAACCTACATGGTAGAGAGTTCCAACTCCACAAAGCTGTCCTCTGATGCCCTCATGTGTGCTATTGCAAGCCCACTTGTATAATATCTAGATACACAGTACTAGTAAATAAAAAATTAAAAAATCAGTATAATACAAAAGTGATATGAAAACACACACACTACCTCTTTGGAACACAACACTTTTACAATAAGTGATATTCAAATAACTTGTCAGCCTTCTTGGGAAAAAAAAACCAGTATCAGGTATATTTCTATCCTGAAAAAAAATCTGAAAAGAATCCAAAGTCCAGATTAATGTTTAAAAAAGTGATATTGTCATACTTTGAAAACTGACTCTGTACATCTGTGTGTTGTGTAAAGTCAAAAGGCAAACGATACCCCAAGAAAGTGTAGATGACCAATTACACACCTAATATACAAAGAACTTCTGTATAATAGAGGAACAAAATCAAATATTTATACCATTAGATGCACATCACTCATTCGTGATGGAAAAATCACAAAAGACATGTCAAAAATCATCCTGTTTGAAGACTATGTCTTGACTTCACTCACGAGAGATTTAGATCTAAATGGCAGAAAAAGCCACTTTTTACCCATCCATTCGGATACAACATGGACACTTGGTGTGTCACTTCACTGGTAACGCCTAGCAATTTAAAATGTTCTTATGTCAGGGAATTCAGGGATTTCAAACATGACTGTATGTGCTCAGCTCTCTAAGCCTTGTACAGAATTTTAAAGACGCTGTTGGAAAATTTAGACACTTCTTCAGGGTGAAAAATATTAACTGACAGGCAAGGACCAAAATAAGGGATCTACCTTTTCCATTTGACCCTCTGGGAAGACCTTGCAATTCCTGCCCCACCTCATGTGTTTAGGTGTTATCTGGGTGTGTGTAAAAAATGACACAGGTGTCTGTGGCAAGTGCCAATGACACAGAATGTGAGCAAGTGGACCAACATTCCTGCCAAAACATTATCCTAAAGTCAGATGCCAGTTCTGCTTGGAGTCACCTCTTCTGAGGAATTTTCTAAGCTGGGGTGCCTGCCAAAGAGTTCAAATGAGTATCACCTGTTAACTCCTAGTCATGTGACTCCGTAGTGCACAGGACATTTTGTTGAGTGAAGTCCACATGGTCCTGGCACTACACATGTCACACTACCTCTGCATAGGGTCTTGTGGGTGCAGAACAATGAGATGCAAGCAAATCTAAACTGTTTCTACTAAGGAACACGTCTTGCTGTGTACTTATGCGGGTTGCCTATTAAAGGAAAGCACCCTCAGATTAATCCACGGTGGCAGAGAGGTGATGTTGTGAAATCTTCCAGTTCTTGTTTGATTATCCATGTCCTGACTAGTCCCAGAGATCTCCCCTGTTATCAGTGGGTCATTTTATTACACCCCAACATCTGCTTTGAAGGTTTTTGCAACTCCTAGTTTTGATTTCTCAAAGAAAGCTGGTCTTTTTCTCTATTATATTTTTAGGATCTATCTATCTATCTCCCTATCTCCCTATCTATCTATCTCTCTATCTATCTCTCTATCTCCTATCTCCCTATCTATTTATCTATCGTCTATCTATCTATCTATCTATCTATCTATCTATCTATCTATTTATGAGTATACTGTCTTCAGACACACCAGTAGTGGTCATTGGATCCCATTACAGATGGTTGTGAGCAACCACCATGTGGTAGCTGGGAATTGAACTCAGGACCTCTGGAAGAGCAGTCTTAACCACTGAGCCATCTCTCCAGCCCAAAGTTGGCCTTTTCTAATGAAGTGACCACTCAATAGACACTTGGAGAGGAAGAAGACTTGAGATGTCAGAAACTGAAATGGGTTCTTGGGAGTTCATGGAGACAAGCTTTATGAAGTGGGTCACAGGAAGAAGGGAATGATAAGAGATAGTCTATGGCCCTATGATAGGATAAATGCAAGGCCTACAGAAAGCTTTGTCACATCAGGAAACATGTTTCTGTCTGTTCTGAAAGGGGTACTGTCCATGCTCAAGACCCTTGGGATCTAAAGCTGTCACTTGGCATCAACACTGGCAAAGCAAGATGGTGCATGGAGATGCAGTCATGATACACATGATCTGACCTGGGTCATATCTGTCCTTCTGTCCATCCATCCATCCATCTGCCCACCACAGAAGATTGTGTAGCAGACACACCAGGAATGTGAGGTACTTCCTGATGGTGGTTTGGGAATGAAATGGATTTAAGAGATAGTTGGGAAAAAGGCGACAGAGCATGCTTGATGATTTCCTTGATGAGGGACTAGAGGAGGAAGCAAGCCAAGGTAAGGATGACTGTCAACTTCCTTCTTAAAAGAAAAAGAGTTGACAGGGGTGCTGTAATCAGAGGCCAACAGTAAATGAGATGAACAGGATGAATGGCTTTGAAATGGCATGCTGGATCCTGGTGGGATCTAGGCAGTCTAGGCAGAGAATTCTTGTAACATTCATGCAACTGAGGTTCTGCATCGGAAATGGAGGAAATCTGGGCCATGGGAGGATGGGATGCTCACTGAGACCATTCTCACGAGGCATGAAGGAATGTGACCTGTCCCTTGTAAATTTACACTTTGTACTTGCATAAGAACCCAGACAATTCTCTCTCTCTCACTCCCTAATTGAACTTGGTTTTACTAATCCCAAACTAGCATAGTGTTTCTTGTTCTCAATGATTTATTAAAGATGAATGTCCCAGCAGATGGCATTCTGGGTGCTTAGGATCAGAGACCAGTGCCTTTGAGTTGCCCTTGCCCCCAGCTGCCACACTGTCTGCTGCTAGCCGGCTTTGGCTCTGGGATAGAGTAGTTCTGCACTGCTTACAACCAGGCTTTTCCTAAATGAAGCCCTTCTTCGGGATTTAGTCAAACTTTTACTGAAACTGCAGACCAAGAGCATAGAATAGCATAGTTCATAGCATATGAGTAGAAAATATTTGTTAATTTTAAAACAAAAGTTTCAATCCCCTGTTCTATTTTTGAGATTATTCCATCTATTTCTTGTCAACTCCTAAGGCCAGCCTGGCTCCTGATGGTTCTGCCCTTTCAACTGCAGGAATCTCCCCCTGACAGGCTTCCTGGAGACTCCTGCACACTTCCTGCCTGCTTAACAGGAAGCCCTGCAGGGAGCTGACCTTGGGTTCTTGCAAAGAATCCACTTCCCTGAGGAATAAGGAAATGCTATGAAGCTCCCTCAGCTGGAAAATTAACAAAAGAAATGAGTTTGATCAAACAGTAAACACACACACACACACACACACACACACACACACACACACTCATACACACTCACATATCACACACACAACACATATCACACACAACACTCATACGCCATACACACACCACATACACACATATCACACACAAAACACACATCACACACACACATGCAACACATACACCACACACCACTCACACACCATACACACATTACACACACACACATATAAACATATCACATATACCACTCACATACCATACACACATCACACACACACACACAAACACACACATATATTCACACACACACACCTCATATACACCACACCACATAGATACAACACACACTCACAAATCATATACATGCAACACACATCACACACATACAACATACACACCACACACACCACACACACCAACACACATACACAACATTCACATAACATAAATATACACATAGACACACACTCAAACACATGTGTACACAAACTATTACAACACTCATACACACAACACACACACACACACACACACACACACACACACACACACACACACACCACTTTATGATGTTGGGTGGCTTTAATGACCAAATAATAAAAGCACTTTTCCAGAAGGAAGTGAGGAATAAGAACCTAAGCTGTGCGTGAGTTGTGTTTCTATAATTCAGTCAGGTGACTCTGGGCAAGTTATTTAGACGTCCCAAATCCCAGGTGCCTCATACATTTAATGAAGAGATCTTAATAGTTGTTGAAGGGATTAAGTGAGATAACTTATATTAAAAGCTTAGCTCTGTGGCTGGAACAAGGCAAAATGCTCACCATCAAAATAGTAATTATTAATTACCCTACGTCGCCTATAGGAAATGAAGAGCCTTCAGACTGTGAAAGAGTCATCTCAAGTGGATGAGGGCCATGCTGTTGGAGGCACGGCTGTGGAGAAAGCCACAGAGAACAGCATCTTGGTTGAGCTATTGATCTGTAAGGTGCTCTAGGGAGGGAAATGGGTCATATCGATAGCATGGGATTGAGCTCAGCAGATTTCTAGGCCTCTAATGAAGAACCAAATGCTCTGCTCTGGTAGAATCAGGGGAAAGGTTTTTTGTTTTTTAATCTTCCTATCATTTGCAGAAATATAAGGAACTCTAGGGGTTTTTCTTATCCAATGAAAATATCAAAGGACTCTTTTTTGCATTTATATATCATTATTTGTTATACGTGTGCATGCTTGTGTGTGCATGCATGTATGTGTGCATGCTTATGTGTGTGCATGCTTGTGTGTGTGCATGCTTGTGTGTGTGCATGCTTGTATGTGTGCATGCATGCAAGCATACAACAGTACTTATGAAGAGGTCAGACACCAATTTGCAAGAGCTGGATCTCTCCTTCCACTTTGTGGGTCCTGGACTCAATTCAAGGCCTCTCAGCTTAGGCTTGGTGACAAGTACCTTTACCTAGACAGTCATTCTTGCTGGCTCAGGATCAAAGAATATCAGAGCTCTTGTCTGTTTGCTGCTTAAAAAGATCACATTTACTACTGTTTCAATCTACACTTTACAACTTATCTAGAAGACAGGCATTGGAGAGATGGAACCTCAAATTTCTCCAAGAAATGCAGAAGGAATGCAGAAGGCCGACAGCATAGAATTGGGAGCAGTAGCTGGTACCCTGTCTATCTCACACCTGTAGTAATGATATTGGTTCCATGCCAAAACCCGAGGAAATGGGAATCATATCACTGGAGAGAGATAGATGGTCCTACACAGCATTGCTTCAGTCAGGGAACTTGCTGTCAGTGAGCATCATGCTTAGGACAGGAACAGCAGGCATTACTCTTATTTTTAGCTATGCACATGCTCTCAAAATTACAAGGAGCAGGGACCACTGGTGTGCAACCCGAATCCTGATGTCATTGTTGGGGAGAGGGACAGCATGGACCCGAGGAGTAGAAATAACTACCTGGGGGACCATTTGTTCATTTGCACCTGTGGTGCTTCAGAGCTGGTTGACATTTAATGCTAAATAATATTAATGAAAGGAACTTGCTGTCCCCATGATGGATTTCTCTTGCTTACCTTCTTTCCCTCCTTTTTTTAGCTCTTCCATTTTTAAAGCTCTAAGTGGCAGTCAGACCTAAGAAACTGACCGGAGGCTCATAGAGGATCTGAGAGGCCCAAGGGGCCTCTGAGCATACTGGCTGCCTTCATAAGTGACACTTCTAGATGCTCTGAAAGCTCAATTCAAATGGGCAATGAGCGTACAGAAAGCTGCCCATGGGTACAAGAACATAGAACAAAGTTTATGAGAGTGTTCAGAATCTCACTCCTAACTCTGCAAGAATACTGGAAAACATGCTGCAGATAAATGGAGGGCAGGAGAGGGAGATCTGGCCAAAGCCATCAAGAGTGGAGAGACAAGGGATGGGTTGGCCGTGGGGCGGGGCGTGCCTGTAGGATGGGGCTTGGCTATAGGTCAGCTGGCCCTTAAGAGTCCAGGACCCAGAAATAATCTACAGGCTTGGCTCAAGTAACCTGCAGTGCCTGGGTCTTCTTAATAGAATTTAAATTTAAAGTCAGATATTTTATTGTCTCTCTGGGAAGAATAGTTAATTCTACCAGGCCATGCTGTCACTTTAAATTATCAGTGAGAATTTCAAGGAAAAAGATCAATTCTGAAAGGAAATCAATTTTGGGTAACTAGAAACAATCTTACTTTAGGGCGTGTGGGGTATTCTAAACAGAGGATGTTATTGTGTGAGTTTGAGACTCCCTTTTGCTGTATTATCCTACTTTTGTCTAAGCGTGTTACAGACCTAATTTGCTTTTTAATACATCTATGTTTCCACCCGTGGGTCCACTGGCAATTTGATTCATTTATGCGGGTATATATATATACATTTGTAATCTGAAAATTCAGCCCGCTAAATTCTACCAAGAAAAAAACCGGGACTGTCAGTATACAGTCCCTTATACTCTTCTGAATTCTTTTCTCCTCCTCTGGGGTCGCCTGAGTGTGGACTGCTCCCACAAGCTGCTGGGTCGCCATCACAGATTCCCTCAGCTTGCCACTTCCTCTACAGAGCGAGCTCTCAGGACAGCTTCTCACTACACAGGGCTTAAGCAGAGATTTTAACACGCAAGAAGTACGAAATCCCCTTACTTTAAACCCTCCAATGAAAAGGCGCCTACAGATTAAGAGGGAATAAAGTGACTATCAACCAGACGCAGGACATGAAGCCGTCCTTGTATTCTGATCTGAGCGAAGTAAAATGAAAATTACGTGCACAGTCTCCTCTTACACACAGGCACGCTGTTTGATCTCTAGAGTGCGGCGTTTAAGGAACTACTCAGTGTTCCGGTGTGATACACACTGAATTATTTATGTGGGAAAGAAGCAGAATTAAGAGTTTGCAGGACAATTGTGGGGAGGGGCGCTTAGCTGGCAGGCAGCTCCCACGGTGGAGAGGAAGCTCCGGGCCAATCCCGGAGCTTGAATTCCTGTATTGGGTTGGGGTGTGGGGGGTGGGTTAAGGCTGTAGGGAGAGAGAGCAGTTCAAAGAGCTCCTCAGTTACATAACAGGTTTGACGCCAGCTCGCTACACGCCGGACTGTGTCTCAAAAACAAGACATGATAAAATAAAATTGAGAAGGCGTTGATTAGGAGGTGGGTGGAGTTTGGGTGAAATAAATGTGGGCAATGCTCCCTCCTCCTCCTCCTCCTCCTCCTCCTCCTCCTCCTCCTCCTCCTCCTCCTCCCTCCCTCCCTCCCTCTCTCTTCCCCCCCACCCCCCCAGAGTTTGAGTCTCTTTAACAACAATTGTTAAATCGACAGATAAAGACCTCCACTAACTCCCCCATGGACCTTGGATAAAATTCTAGGTCTGGCAGCTTTCGTAGCCTCATCCCTATGCTCTTCCTGGTCTCAAATCCACCATAATGCGTTCTATAGTACGAATGGCCCTTTTCTGGCCTAGGGTCTTAGGGCTTGTTCTGCCCTCCTCTGGGAGCATGGATTCTGCAGGTGGTCATCTGGGAGGCTCTGGAGAGTTTGACTGTCCTGTCACTTAGCAGCCCTTTCCTGTCATTCCCCTGCACCAGCTCCTCCCCACCTGTGTGTTTGCCTGTCTGCGTCAGTCTTCCTGGCCCTTTAGAGCTCCGAGTGAGTTTTCTCTCTCGTACAAGGTTGGGAACACCACAGTGTGTCGGGGCAGGGGACATTCAGCAAATGTTTAAGGGGCGAATCAAACAATGTTGAATTTTCCCCCATGAACAATGCAAAAATCCCTTCTCTTTCCCATGTGGCTGACCTTTTCGCCTCTCTTGTTTCAAAATTAGCCCGAGAGGAAGAAAAAGACGCGGTTGATCGCTTTCTGATGCTTTCTCCCCACCTCCGTTTCTTTCTGAAAATTGAAATAGAAAAAGCCCAAAACCCCAAACCCCAAACAAACAAACAAATAAACAAACACCGAAAGAAGAGAAACAGGCGGCTTCCCTTACTAATGCTACTTTGGGGCGGGGGGGGGGGGGCAAAATTTTGCTCTCCCTCTCCTTTCTGTTTTCCTCTCTTGGCTTAGAAACTCCTCTGGTTGGCAATAACCTGATGAGCTGTCAGGAAATATGTCGGGAGTAATGAAAATAGACCTTTTCCAATTTCAAAAGTGTCGCTGGTTTTTTTTTCTTTCTCTCTCTCTCTCTCTCTCTCTCTCTCTCTCTCTCTCTCTCTCTCTCTCTCTCTCTCTCTCTCTTTCTTTCTTTCTTTCTTTCTCCTCTTCCCCAGCCATGGTCCTGGGCCTCCTCCCCAAGTGAGTTTCTTTGCATTACCATATAGGTCATATAGACACAGTTGCTTTGGATGTTCTAGAAAATGCCCTTAAAAAATAAAACACAGATGTTGCTACATTGTTAAATCTTGTCAGTCAGACCGGTTGAACACATTCCGCCTAAGGGTGCAGAGACGCGGAAGTCAAGGGGTTAAACTCATTTTCAATTTGCCTACAGATGGATGCACCCGGCTTTTCCTTTATCTGAGAAGCCTACATCCATAGGCCCGCAATAACAAACATTCAGGAAGCTGCATTCAATGTGAAATTTAACAAAAGGAATTAGCCACAGTGTGTGAACAGTAACTTTAAATAGCAGAGGTGACAAAGGAGGGCGGCTGATAAAAGAAAACCGGTAATTACTATATCAGTGCCCTTTGCACACGAAGTTTCTAAACTGTATTAAGAGGTTGTTCACAACTCTGCCTCCCTTTTCTCCCATCAAAATAGAGCAAAATAAAATATAACAAGAGGCCAACTACGTCTCTGGATCGTTTGAACAGAACAGCACAGCCAACGTAAAGTGTTCTTATACACGGTGCAATTTCCAATTGCAAAATTTAATTGTACAAAAAAAGTATTCTTAAGTTTTTTTTTTTTTTTTTTTTTTTTTTATAAAGCCAGCCCTGCAGAGTATAAACTCTCCATTTCTCAGCCTTCCTGCAGGAGCAGTGGGCTAGAGCTTTTCTTTTTAATATTTAATCTGAACTTTATTAATTCTTTTAGGTGCAAAGAGACAGAGCATCTGATACACGGCCACCTCGCCGTACAGAGCGCAGCTCTGGGGATGAGAAGCCCACATGCAGGGCCTTTTGGTCTCAGGCCTCCTTTGTTATCATCTTAATTCTGCTGTGTTTTCCTTTTCTAAGCTTCAGAAATCATTGACTGGAAACAAGCACCCATGCCCCACAGTGCACAGAGGCTGAGGGAGGCTTGGTGGGAAAACAGATGGCCACGGGTAACCCACCTACAGTCAGGCAGGCAGTGCAGGAGGGGTAGGAAAGAGGCTCAAACAATGCTTCTCTATGAAATGGGGGTGCACTGAGACGTTCTCATCCTGTCTCCCCATCCCTGCTTCCGCTTCAGTTTACTTGATATTGTGTTCTTATTCTTAGCAAAATAGTTTTTAAAGATATGTTATTTTAAAGTATGTATGTGTACGTGCATGCTTTTAACTGCTGAGTCATCTCTCCAGACCCCATTAGCTAAACTACCTGTAAAGGCTGAACCATCACTACCTGAGTATTCTCGTGTGAAGGACAACAGAACCCAATGTGAAGATGAGAATGTTTAGAAAAATTAACCATCTAAAGGAGGCACAAGGCTCTTTTGGTCTCTTGAAAACCTGTCAAGTGGAGAATAAAGATAAATCCAGACGATTCTAGAAAGGTAGAAGCAACATCAACAGGTGGGCGCTGTATGAAGTTTCCTGAGCATAAATTCATAATTCAGTGTAAGGATGTTTTTTAGAATTAGTTATATCTGCCCACGAGTGATGAAGACAGAACAGGTTTGCTGGTATATTTGAGAATTGTAGATTCCTGAGTACTCCAAAGGTGTGAGATGGATTTACCGGCATCAAGGACGTTGCTCCAAGGGTCAACTGCACTACTAAATGACTACATGTCAGAGATTATTGTCTGTCCTTGGAAATGCAGCCTGCTCTAGGCTGGCTGAAATTCATCTCTGGGAAATGGTTGGTCTGCTGGGAATGCTACTTCCCAGCCTCATTTACTTACACTTGAGACCTGGCGACCAGGCTTGACCATGGGCACGAAAGCAGAGGTGGTAGCCATCTTTCCTTTGTCACTGTGGCTGGGAAGCTAGTCTCCATCTGCATCCTTCTTCCCCATCTGTGATTTGAGGCTGAGTACCATGCAGCCCCGTATATGTTGCAGTCATGATAAGGAAGGAGGTTCGGGCCTTGAGAGCTTCCCTCAGTCCAAGAACTGGCCTGAACTGATAAAGAGGCCATCTTTATACCCTCCAATTCAGGTGTTCATTCACTTTACATGGAAGTTAGCTTTACTCTCCCTGACGTAGCCACTCAAATTCCTTCAAAACTGGGAAGAGACTGGAGATTCTAACCAATGTGGGTCATCTCTGGGATTTATAGATTACAGAACAATTTGTTTTCCAGTATGAATTGTACCCAGAACAAATGTTTCTGAATCTTGGATCTGTTTATCTATCTATCTATCTATCTATCTATCTATCTATCTATCTATCTATCTATCTATCTATCTATCTATCTATCCATCCATCTGTTTATTATTTTCAGCTCCAATTAAGAGCCTTCATTTGGGCATTTTTGTTAAACCCTCTCTAACAGTGAATGGAACTGAATAACCTTCTTCATTATGAGTTATCGTGTGGGTTTCTTGGGCAGTGTTGGGGATACTCGGTCACAGAATATTTTGAGATTGAAGCCACAGAGAACAGCAGATCCCTAAATGGGACTAAGATGGCAATTCCACTAGTGACTGGAGGACAGATAGACCATACAGAAGCCAGAAACAGCTGCTGAGCAGCTCAGAATATTGTCTTCCCAGCTTCTCCAAGGCCTGAGCTGAGAAACCAGATTTCTTCTGGGTGTACATCACTCTTTCCTCTCCTTTGAAGGACACTGAATTTCCATAAAACCACAAAGGCCAGAAGCACACTCAAGACCAAAATAGCACTGAGGTTAAAAAAAAAAAAAAAGAGTAACCTTGGTTAAACAGTGTCGCTCCACGGCCCATGGCCATTAAGTACTAATGCACTGGAGATGCTATGGTAGAATATATGGGCCCCCTTTTGAATCATAGGACCTTAGGCAATAAGAGCATAAACATTTGTTGGCAAGCAGGGCAATGAAGCAGAATGCAGTTAGTTCAGATGCAGGCATGTTGATTTCCTGTGCTATGCTCAGCTGGACTCTGAGATCGTCAGTACTGTGAACTCAAACCTACATCCCCAGCCAGATTCCTACAGAGGGAGGGGACAGGAGGGACGGATGGCCAGCTTGCTTTGCTCCTGTGTGCTCAGTCTAATCTGTACATATGTGCAGATCCATATTTAGAATTTGTCTAGGCAGAGAGTGGTGAGCCATGGAAGCTTTTGCTTATCACTTGAAGGATGCTGGGGAGTTGTACGCCAAGCTTCTATCAGGAGCCCTATTCTCTTCCTCCTCACAAATCCACAAAGACAGAATCTGCTGATGTGGAAACGAAGGCTGTCTGTCTGTCAAGGACACGGGACATTTGTGTCCTTCGCCTACCAGTTTCTGTCATATTGGCAGGCAGATGTAAGGCTCATGTGGGGCCACGGTGGGTCAATAACGTCAATATGGTTTTGAGTTTACATTCAGCTTTTCTTTGACTAAAGAGAGAGCTTTTATGTATAATTAAGGCTTGGAAAATGGTGTCAGCACTTTTCCTTTGAGAAAAAAAATAAAAAGGGTGAGGGCAGCTGCTAGATGGGCTAAAGTCTGTGGTCTTTCTCTTCAGTATTGTGGCTGGTGGTAACTCCAGGCTGTGATGTTTGCTGCCCTGGAGACATGAAATGTCCTATGGGAATGACTGTAACCAAGAGTCCCTCCCCCATTCTGTGTAGCTGCTGCACCCCCCTCTCAGATGAGTCCAAAATTTTCAGAGACAGCCTAGTTATGGCTAAGGTTTCAAGCCCCAAGTCCTTCACTGCTCTGAACGCCACCCTGATGTGACCTGTCACCTCCATTCCAACACTCTGAGAATAGCCCGCCCTGGTTGCCTCTGTGTCCTTGATGCTCAGCCATGTGTGACTCTGGCTGCCCAGACCTGAGGCTGCGGGTCTCAGGAAGGGCCAGCATCCTCAGTGAGCACCTCTCTCCGTACCACACACATCGGATTGATTCCAGAGAGCCTCAGAGAGGGCTGTGTGCCTTTCAGTGTAACAAAATCACTGTGGTAGTGGTTCCCAAGTTCTTCCTCAGATCTGGTAACCCCCCCCCCCAACCCCAAGAGCCCTCCGATATCATTCCCCTGGCTCCCCCTAGTGGCCCAGGGGTCCCCAACCAGAACGTTTTTTATTACAGGGTTTTTTTTGTTTTTTGTTTTTTTTTGTTTTTTGAGATTATAATATAATTACATCATTTCTCACTTTTCTTGCCAAACCCTCCCACATACCCCTCCTTGGTTTATAAGTTCATCATCTGCCTAAGGAGATTTCTGATGAGCCTGTTTCTATACCACATGTGAGGGCAACTGGATCCACCCTGATTCTAAACCCAGAATGTGGGGTCCTGGGAACTCTGGTGTTTTTATGCTCCCATCTCTGAATGCTAGTCAAAATTTCTGCCAGGGACCTTAGGGGCCACTTACCTTTGAGGTTGGGTTGGGACATCTTGTCTTTTTGTTTGTTTTATTTTGAAGACAACATGAGCCGACTCTGGCCTGGACCTCATCCGGGAATGCAGATGGGGCTCAGCTTTAAATGATTGCCTGCCTTAGTTTCCCCAGTGATCAGTAGCAGCGTGAGCTATGGTGGCAGTCTACTTTAATGAGAAGTCCAAGAGTAGAAGGTGAGGGACCAACTATCTCTGATGCTATGTCTGGCACCAGTCCTAAGCCATCCAGGTTGCTGATTTCTAACAGCTGTGTTAGAAAAGTTCATGGACATCACTAACATTTCTCTCTTGTGTGTTTCAGCCACACAGTTCTCAAATATCCACAGACACCATAGCAGCCCAGGTGAGCCAAACTAAGCAGCCAGCATCACTGCCCTCATGTTGAGCCACAGGGGTTGGGTCCTCAGAGTGCTGCTGCCACTGCTGCGAATTTGTATATATTTTTAAAGAAAAGTAAGCAAGTTAAGTTTATTGCAAAGGAAGGCTATAGCTCTCTGCAGCAGAGGAAAGGGTCAGAAACTGGTTGCTCTGCGGGTAATTTTAATTTTTTTTTCTATTTAGTTGCTTTTTTTCTTACTAAAGAATAAGGGGTTTTCTGTTAGACATAACTTAAAGGATCTTTGTTAGGGAATAGGGTGAGGGTATGGGAAGGGGCAGTTTGGGGTGGGTAAGCATGGGACCTCTTGGTTCAGAGCCTGGCTCCACTGTTTTTACTGGACCATTGAATGAATGGTCCACAGCCAATACCCACCCATCTGTGCCTTCATCTTCGGGACTGGCCTAGGTAAAGCTGTAAGCCTCCCTTACTCCATGTAGACCATTCTTACTGGAAATGAGGCCAGGACACAAGTCTATACCTCTGACCTTTCATTTGGGCACATTAATGCTTCACAATTTTGACAAAGGGAAGTTAACTTGGGTTTGGAAAGTTAGGAAAAGGTGTTGCTGCCATGCAGATCCCTTGCTCAATGAGGGCCAGTGAATCCTTTGCCCACTGAGTGCCAGCTCTCTCTCTCTCTCTCTCTCTCTCTCTCTCTCTCTGAGTGTGTGCATGCGTTTGTGCGTGTGCGATAATGGCTGATGCAACTGTTGGAAACCAGAGGCTTAGCTCATGGGTGCTTCCATGGTTGGGTCAGGGTATGCTTTATTTGTAGAAGGCTGACTAAATCTTGACCCCAGCTATCTTGGCAAGCTGCAAGTGGCCATGTGAGAGATGAGCTTCAGGCTCAAGCCCAGCTCCTGGAAGACAGGTGTCTACAGAGAAGGATGGTACTACCCTCAGAGACTCCTGTAAGGAAAGCAGGCCTTTAATGATGTGGGGGAGCTGAACCCACGGAAGGGGTATCTAGGGAGATAGATGGTATGAACCAAAAGTAAGGAAACTGGCTGTGAGCTATTGGGTAGGAAACACACACACACACACACACACACACACACACACACACGAAAAGAACTGTGGGAAGCCTGTGCTCTCAGGGGACAGATGCTGTCCCTAGGGTCCTTCAGCTCAGGGACCACACTGATCACAGGTTCCTTTTCTTTGCCTGTCCTGGCCATTGGTTTTCCTGGCCAAACCTGCCATATTTTCTCCCAGGACACATGCATGGTGTGCCATTTTGAAGGAGAATCAACAAAAACAGAAGTCAGGTTGGAAGGCATCCATGCTGTCTGGGTGTCAGAAGAGGGGGTGTTAACATCGTCTCTTAATTTGCCATCACATCATATACCCCTACCTTAAAATGAAGAACAAGAATAGTACTTTTTCCTCTTCTTCAGAGACCCCTCCCTGGTACTGGCATAAACTCACATGTGCAGAGACCAGTCAGGCTTGCCCCCTGTATCCCCCTCTCTGGACCCCCATGTGTACTGTGTGTCTACCAGGCTGCTCACAGGTGGCCTTAGGGGCCGTTGCTTTTCAAATGGTGAAACAAATTTGGTGGGTTTTGGTTGTCATTGATTGGCTTTGACACACTGCTGAGGTTGGGCACCAAGGACCCCTGGTACTTTAAGTCACTTTTATCGCTCAAATATGGAGCTTTGACAGCTGAAACGCCTTATGAGAATAGCATTTAAATGTGCAATGCGCCATAAATACGCAGAGTGCGACAGCCAGGAAGCTGTGCTAATCGCGGCTTTGATGTCCCACGAACTACTGTAGCTGGCAGTCCTCGTGCTTCTGCAGGCCTCTTTGGACTTAGCAGATACCGCTCAGTGGATCCAGTTTTCCACTCCTCCCCTCACGAGGACAGCTGTCATCCCTGACTCAAAGGAAAAATCCTTTCTGGGCCCTTGCTTGGCCACAGCCTTTCCTGGCCATACTCCTAGGAGCCTCTCGCTTCCTCCCTGCCCGGGAGTGGCAGAGGGTGAGGCTGGCTAGACCCAGCCAGACTTTCCCAAAGTTCTGTGTCATTTACCACCTTGTCCTACAGCAACATGCTATTTTTAATTTCTGGCGACTGCTACTCTTGATTGGCTGGGACAAGAAATGGAAGTTCAGCTTGACTTGAGTAACAGGGAAAACGGTCCGTCCCCGACAGAACATGCAGCAGGAAAGCTGAAGGTTCGCTATAGAAGCATGGGTAGACCACCCTAGCTTCCGCTGTACTTAAAAGCTGCCAGTAAGAAGCCTGAATGCTTACATTTGATAAGAGCCTTGATCTTTGGATTCCATGGTCACTACAGAGTGCAAGGAAACCACAAAGGGTGTCTGCTGTCTGTAATTTATTAGGTTTCAGAGCATCCCAGGAACTACAGACTCAATCCCTCAGCTCTTGGGTCCAGGAGCGCCCTCTTGTGGGAGAAAGCACTTTTGCCTGGAATTTCTATTTGTCTTTTTTTTTTTTTTTTTCCTCCAGTTTTTAATTTTTGAGAGTTTCCTACATGCATATACTATGCTTTGGTAACTTTTCCCCCAGTTCCTCCCCTTCATCTCTTCCTCTCCCCTCACTTTCTCTCCCTATTTAATGCTTCTTGTTTGTATACTTACTGAGTCCACCAAGTGCTGTCTGTATGGGCATGGGTATAGGACCATCCAACTAGGGCATTCTTTATTATTTTTGTTTTGTTTTAAACTTGTTCTTACTTCTGGAAGAACAATATTAGTTCATAGTTTTGGAGAGTAGAGGAGCTGGAGAAATGGGTGGGTTTACTATGCTAACCAATACCATCAGTACTTGTCTGTCTTAGGGCTTCATTGTTATGTGAAGAGACACTATGATCAAGGACAGCGTTGTGGCTGGCTTACAGGTTTAGAAGTTCAGCCCATTATCAGGAAGGCAAAAAGCATGGCAGTGTCCAGGCAGACATGGTGGTGGAGAAGGAGCTGCGAGTTCTGGCATCTTGATTGGAAGGTAGTCAGGAGAAGATTGGCTTCCACGTGGTGTCATTGCCCACCCCCACAGTGACAGACACACTTCCTCCAACAAGGCCACACCCACTCCAACAAGGCCACACCTCTTAATAGCTCCACTACCGGGGGCAAACATATTCAAACCATCACACTATTCCTTTGTATGTGTGTATCACATATGAATGCATGGTGTATGGGTATGTGTATGTATTATCACACATACAGAGGCCACAGGAGGATGTTGGTGGTAGTGTTCCATCACTCAACACCTTACTCTTCTGACACAGAGACCTTTGCTCAACCTGGAGCTAGGATGGTAGCCCGCAAGCCCCAGCAATCCTCTAGTTTCTGTTCCCATACCTCTGGAGTTGCAGGATCATATATATGCCTTTAAAATGGACATGGGGGACCTGAATTCAGGTTATCTATCATCCTTGTTCAGCAGGTGTCTTAGCCACTGAGCCATTTACTGCTCTCTCCCTGTCTTAGGGTTTCTATTGCTGTGAAGAGACACCATGACCAAGGCAATTCTTATAAAGGACAACATTTAATTGGGTCTGGCTTACAGTTCAGGGGTTTAGTCCATTATCATCACGGCAGGAAACATGGCAGCATCCAGGCAGACATGGTGTTGGAAAAAGAGCTGTGAGTTCTATACCCGGATGGGCAGGCAGCAGGAAGTAGAAGTGACACTAGACCTGGCTTGAGCATTTTAGACCTCAAAGCCTGCCCCCTAGTGACACACTTCTTCCAACAAGGACACACCTCCTAATAGCCACTCCCTATGGATTTATGGGCACCATTTTTACTTAAACTATCACACTCTTTATTCTTTTTTTGATGTAAGTTTTTCACAAGCAACCCAGAAGTGAGCCTTTCTTCTGAAAAGGATTCTGATGTTAATGGTTCTTTTACACCTATCTCAAACGAACATTTTATTTCTTTATCCATCTGCTTCACAGAGGAACAACTATACAGGTTGTGCTGCTTTTATTTAATCTATACACTTCGAGGAAATTGGGCTTTAATTTTTATGCTCTGAGGTTGCCTACCCCACCAGAATCAAAAGACCCAGCACTTCCATGGCCTCAAACATCCTCGTGCTCTGCTGTTATCACGGGTGGATGCTCAATGTGCAGTCTGTCATCTTCATGTCTGAAAGCACACAGTGCTGTGCTGCTGACTACAGACATGTCACCGATCGATCATCAGTTCTCAGAACTTGTTCACCTTCACGCCCACTGTCTGCTCCTGGCCCCAGTCCCCAGCAACTAGTTCCCTCTTTTCTGTTTTATGAATACTGTTACCTTTATGCATCATAGAAGGAAATTTGCAGTCTGCTTGAACGTTTGTCTGTTGAAAACCTCACAGTGCCTAGGCATCTATCAGTTGGACATCACCATTGCCCAGCTCTCTTAGTCTCAAGCTTACATCTAGGCACAGATCTAGCTGTCCTCCTAGGATAGGGACCATCCCGTACTCTTTTCCTTTCCTTTTAAGTCTTATCATTAAGGGATCTTGCTTCATGCCTGGTTTTCATTAAGCCTCAGTTGATATTGTGAATTGGATTTGAACTCTCCCTCTGAATTCAAGTGTTGTAAAATATTGGTCAGTCTCTATGAGGGCAGAACCGCAATGGACCTTCCACTGAGCTTCGTATACAGCAGGTGACATCAGATTAATTTCTATTCTTATTCCCTCAGTGTGAAGCGAGACCTCCATTCCAGACGCCCGAAGGCATCTGAAATGTACTCTCCTGGAAGTGCTGAAGGGCACATCTTACTTTTAAATCTCAGGATCATTTAGGGTCTTGGCATTCACGGTTGTCACTTAGGGGCTTGAGTCAGTGAGATGAGTAGTCTCAGCTCCTGCACCGATGAACCCCCAGCCTCCTCCAGTCACTGAAGAATCCAAAATTACAAGGGTCTGTGTGCCAGGGAAAGATGAATTGCCAAACAGACTTTGTGGATGGAAAAAAAAAAAACCCTACTATCAATTTGTAAGGATGGATACAATTTAGAAGAAGAAGAGCCAATGCAAAGCTATTTTGTATTTGCTCAGAAGTTGAAAGGAGAATTTAAAACCACATAGAGTCCCCAAGGCACCGATTAATAGTCTATTCCGTGTGTTTGATTCTTGCAAAGTGAAGATATTATGCTACAGAGTCTCCTAAAATTAAGGAGATGTGGATAAAAAATATCACACGTGATTTACACATTCTTCAGTCTCTCTGTGAAGTTTCTAAACCTCGAAGCCTTTCTGTTATTTATTTATTTATTGCTTGTATTGGTGTCAAGAGAGAGGTATGCTCACAGTTTCACTTTGACTGTTAGTTTTTCCCCTAGGCTGGAAAACAAGCCAAATGGTCTAATATTCTTGTTTTTCTGTGTACAAAATAAGAAAAAAAGTAATAACAATCTTAGTTGGTCTGTCTTTGTCTCTGTGCCCACAGCTTATCACATCAAAGATGGATAAGCTTGGCAAGCCCCCCCCACCCCCACCCCCAAGCTGTTCACCTTTGTCTGCTCTGCAAGTTGCAGCTCAGGGCTATGATGCCCGGCGTGGTCCTTCCCCTTAGCCCTCAAATCTATCTCTGTTCCTGTTCCCTTCCTCCTCTTTCTCTTGGCTTCACATTTTTCTCATTTGAGAATTAGCTCGATGCTCTAGTTCAATCTCACCACAGGCAACTCTCTTGTAGGTTTCCTACCACGGGGACATCTCAAATGTTAGGAGACTACCTTGCACTCTGGCCAGCATGGCTCCCCCATGTCTCAGAGGATCAGCTGAGAAATGCTACATCTTCTCCATTGTGAGTTAGACTGTGGGTGTGAAGATCCTGTAGGGGACTCAGAACTGAAGAGCTGGAATAAAGATGGGAGACATAGCCCTTGCCTAGCATGTGCAAGACAAAGAGTTGAATCCCCAGCCCTTCATAAAATAGAAGGGCAGAAATAAGAACTGAAAATGGGCATTTCTTTCTTTTTTAAAAAAAATTTTATGTATGAATATACTGTTGCTGTCCTCAGGCACACCAGAAGAACATATCAGATCTTATTACAAATGGTTGTGATCCACCAGATGGTTGCTGGGAATTGAACTCAGGACCTCTGAAAGAATAGTGCTCTAAACCACAAAGTCATCCCTCCAGCCCCCGGGGCATTTCTTTCGTGCTAAAGTATCTCCAATATCACATAGCTACTTAAACTCAGTGACTCCCAGTGGTTTGGGACCTTGGTCCAAGCTGTTCTTAGTCTTGACAGTGATTCTATGAGGTATGGGCATCATTTCAAATTGTATATGAGGAAGCCGGCTCAGAGGTTAACCTGGGACAACTGGTAAACCAAGATGCTTTTATCTGTAGCATTTCCCTTCACTCTACTAACACATCTCTAGTGGGGAGCATTTGGAGAGATGAAGGCAGATGGAAGTGGGGAACAGTGGGGAACAGTGGGGAAGAGTGGGGTGGAGGACCTTGCAGACCAGATCTCTGATGACAGGAGGGACAGGGGGCCATGAGGGTTATTCAAAAACTATCTCTCTAAAGCTCACTTACGACTGCTGAGGGGATTCCTCAGGCCAGGTCCTGTCTGATTCAAGATGATCAGTTTCCAGCATGAGGACTCGGGGAATGGTGCCTATCAAAGGCATGGGTGTCGTGAGTCTTCCCTCCCCGAACACGAGGCACAGGTTCTCGGAACAACAGGAGACAGTGGGAACTGTGTGGAATCTGAGTCTGTGAATGCAGCTGAGTAGCTGTGAAAGTGTGTCATCCTGTCGGGAGAGACACAGCTGCACAAACACAGACAGGGCAAGGCTGTTTAAATAGTCACACGTGTGAAAGAGTCTTAAAGGTGGTGACAGCATTTACATGGAGGATGGCCAGGGGAGGGAGGTCGTGCTGAGTGAACTCATAGCCACAGGCACTCAGTCACTTGCTGTTAGCTGTTAGCTAGCATCCATAGAAACAGGAGCGGCCGGAGGATGCTGCAGGTTAAACGTAAACAGACATCAGCTCCTGCTCCATCAGGACACTGAAGCTGACAGAGACTGGGAGCCAGGCTGGATAAAAGAAAGCCAAGCAGGGCCACCACCATGGGGAAGACTGATTCCAGCCACTCTTGGAGTTCTAGAGGTCAGGACTGGCTTCTCAGGGTGATATGACAAAGGGAAGAAAGACTTTCACTTGGTTACAGGGAAGAATGCTTCAGCAACTAAAGCCACCCAGTGACCGAATGGGCTGCCTCAGACAGTTGGAATGGGAACCATGACCTACTTTGAGAAAATTTAATTACCAGGGAGTGCTCAAGTGCTCGGCTTATTTCCATTTCCTTCTTAAGAAGTTAAAAGTCCCACTGAGCCTTGTTTACCACTGTCTGACCCCGTGACAGTGTCTTTCTTAGATTGTGTGATTGGTTTGGATGTTACATTTAAAGAAATCTTTAAAGCAGAAGTGAGGGGGCTCTTTGGCTGACTTAGGTGTGGCAGTCTGGTAGACAGATACCAATATTTATTAAGAAAAACTTGAGGTCACTGGTATAAGCGTCTATCTTTAGAGGAAAGTTGACATCAAGACCAAAGAAGGCCTGGCATGTTGGCACACATTATAAAACCCAGCACTAGGAGTCTTAGACATGGGGAGAGAGAGAGAGAGAGAGAGAGAGAGAGAGAGAGAGAGAGAGAGAGAGAGAGAGAGAGAGAGAGAGAGAGAGTCAAAGACTAGTCACAGCTATAGAGTAAGATTAAGGTGATTCTGGGCTACAGAATGAGAGACTGTTTCAAAGCCAAACCAAACCAACAGAAATACAGAAATGCCTCTGACCTTCTCGTGTATCTCTAATGTATCTCTCCACATTGTACTGTTGTTACTGACTGCGTGTCTCTTTCCCAGAAGGTCATTTTCTTGAGGATGGTAATTCTGTTGACCTCCTGCAACACAATGAACCACACTCACCATTCAATCAAATTACTATATAAATAAGAGAATGAAATACATTGGTTAAATACATCCAAGCAGAATGTAAGTAAACTCATAATAAAGAAATATGTAAAATTATCTTGAGGTTGTAATGGATTTGTGTCTTAGCATGTAGCTTGGTTTTAGCTCAGCATGTTTTCCACAGTCAGATTTTAATAGTAGATGATGTGGAAGGTACAGGCTGTGACCTTGGCCATACAGATGTGGTACTGGGGTTGGGCGAAAGAACTGGGAGGTTGAAGCAGCCTTGCTGGATAGTGTGGGATTAGGGGGTAGTGGAGTGCCTCTGTTTGAGCTGTGATCCTGGACACTGCCACGTTCCTAAGGGTACTAGAAAACACTGTCTGTTCTGAAGAGTGAGAAGTGATTGAAGCCTGATGTGGTGCTACAAAGCTGTAATTCCAACATCTGTGTGGCTGAGGCTGGAGGACCATGAATGGGATGCTAGCCTGGGCTATGTAAGGGGATAGCACCTCTATAAAGTATTGTTATTCATGTGCAGTGAACGCTCAATATGGAGAAAGCAGAGCAGATTGCGGTGTGCTGGGATGTGTGCTTGAGCAAGGCCATGCACGTGATGCTGACTGTTGTAATCTAGAGCTGCTCAGTGAACATCAGGCTGTGGGCCAATCTTTCTTCCTGGTTTCTTCCCACCATAGCCATTCCAAGAGTCCAAACGTTTGGTCTCACGGGCTGCTAGATAGTATCAGAAAGCCATCTCAAAGCTACCGGTTTCACTTGTTTAACGAAACAAAGCAGAGAATCGGGAGGATTCTGTGTTGGCTGTGTTGGTTAGTTTAACTATGAACTTTGTACAAGTACCCGGGAAAACAGTCTCAGGTCAGAAACATCAGAGTGGCCTGTGGACGTCACACAGCCCAGCCCATTGTGTGGCAGACACTTCCTAGGCAATAGGTCCCCAGCACTGCCAGAGAGGGGAAAGCTAACTGAGTCCCAACAGGGATCAGACATTTTCTCCTCTCTCTGCTCTTGATTGGATATGGTGATTTCTGATCCTGTCTTGAGTTTCTCTCAGTAATGGACTTTGAACAGGAATCTTAAACCATATATATATATATATATACCCCCACCCTCAGTTGCTTTTGGTCAGAGTATTCGTAACAACAGAAGACATGAAGCCAAGGCAGGCACTCAGACTGGAAGTGGCACTGAAGGCTTGGTCTCTTCTGTTCCGTCAAGGCCTCCTCCACAGCCAGGAGTGAATGCCATCCAGAGTTGGACTGGTGATGGGTGAATGAACCAAAGTATTCCAAATATCTGTGTGAAGAGCTATGTAGTCAGACTGGTGGCTGTATGTGCACGTACCATGCAGAGTAGCAGAGGCGATCTCCATGGGGACAGTGAGAGGAGGGAACTTCTGAAAGTACAAGGAGTGCCAGCCAGCTCAGATGGGCACTACACAGGGGAAGTTTGCTTCAGTGGCACAGGCTCTCAAAGGAGATCCTGTTTCAAGGAGTGGACATGCTGAGAATTTAAGTTGTATGTGTAACTGAATGTCTTAGTCTCTCCAGGCTGCTATAACAAAATAGCACCAGCTAGAAAAACACATCCTCGGTTCTGGATGCTGCAATTCAAAGATCAAGGAGCTTGAAGATTTGGGATCTGGTGAGGACCCAAGTTCTAGTTCATAGGTGACTTCTTTTCCCTCTACCAGGTTCTCAACCTGGGGGTCATGACCCCTTTGGCAAACCTTTATCTCCAAAAATACCTACATTAAAGTCAAAACAGTAAAAATTTGCAATTATGAAGTAGCAACAAAATTAGTTTTATGGTTGGGGGATCACCACAACATGAACTAAATTAAAGCGTCACAGGGTTAAAGAGTTGAGAGCCACTACTCTTAAGCATGAGAACTACCTCTAGCGCTTTCTACTAGAAAGCACTAATTTCATTTAAGAGACTATGTACCCATGGCATCATCACTTCCCAAGGCCTGAGGGATCAGACTTTAAGTTGTGACTCTTTGGTGGGCCACAGACATTCAACCCCCCATGTTGGCATGAGCTTGTTTTCAAGTTCACATGTATATCGATTGGTCCTCGTACAACTACAGAAACACCGCAAATTAACTCAGTGGTCCTTATTCCAGTTCCTGATGAGAGTGCATCCTGTCCACATAGGCAATTGGCTGACTCATAAGGATGAAGAGCTGAAGACAAAGGAGCTGTGGGGTGCCTGTCTTGCCCTTTTTCTCATGGCCTCATTTTCACAGAAGACACTGGCTACTCCAAGCAGTAATGGGAAGAAGAGGAGCCCCAGGATGATCTCCGGTGTCTCTGTTGCTTTCTATGTTGGAAGCATGGTCTGGTTGGAAAGAAAAATATGGCCACTAGAAGAGGTTGTGAGGGCAAGACAATAGTGTAGGCTCCTTTTGCACTGAAGGCCACTGAGGTTCCATGCTCTTGGAACACCATAAGCCCCTTTACTGGAGGCTGGGAGAGAACACCTGAAGCTGGACACGGGTTAGTATACTTTCTCTTCTGATTAGCTCTTGTAAGAATTTTGTTGGTTGGTTTTTAATGCAAAGAGGTTTTCAATTCTTGGCTTCCTGCTGGGTCTTGGAGATTTTGTTGCAAGGTCTCAGGTAACATTAGCTGTCTCTGGAAAGCCAAATTATGATTCATCCGACAGTGGCTAATACTTAAGACCTCCACTTGTTCCTACTTTTCCAAAAGAAACCACAAATGTTTATCAGTCCAGCTGTCTCCAAGCCAGCAGGGCCTGTGAACTGCTGTAAATGTGCAGATGTCATCGTATTGGTTCAGCTCTTAGCATCTTGATCTCAGCTTTGGGGGAAATTTCCCCATCAAGATGCTCATAACAATTTCAAGGCACTTAAGAGTAGCTTTTGGTTGGAGGCTGAAAGATGAAACATTAGAAAGTCCTCCCCACCCCACAAGCCATTCTGACTTATTTAAGGTTACTATAGCCGTGGTGCAATGCCATGATCAGGGGAAGAAAGAGTTTATTAGGTTTATATTTCTGCATCACTGTTCATCATTGGAGGAGGTCAGGGCAGGAACTCAAGCAGGGCAGGAATCTGGAGTGAGGAACTGATACAGAGGCCATGAAGGGTTGCTGCTTCCTGGCTTGCTCCCCATGGCTTGACTAGCCTGCTTTCTTATAGAACCCAGGATCACCAGGTCAGGGATGACCTTACTCACAATGGCCTAGGCCATCCCCCATCAGTCATTAATTTAAAAAATTATCTATAGCCAAATATTATGGAGGCATTTTCTCTACTGAAGGCCACCCCCTTTTTTAAAAATAACTCTAGCTTGTATCAACTTGACTAAAACTATCCAGCAAACATCCCAAACAAGCAGAAAAGCATGGGAAAATCTAGAAACTATGTTTCCAGAAAGTTCCATTGTAGAGCTGCACCCTCAAAGCTGAATGTGTGTAGATATTCTTAAGTCTCCATTTCCCACCACTTCCTTCTTGCCTTCAAGAAAGAGATGGATGGAGATTTTTTTCTTAGAGTTTTACTGCTGAGAACAGACACCATGACCAAGGCAACTCTTCTAAGGACAGCATTTACTTGGAGCTGGCTTATAGGTTCAGAGGTTCAGTCCATTATCATCATGGTGGGAACATGACAGCATCCAGGCAGGCATGGTGTAGGAGGAGGTGAGAGTTCTACATCTTGTTCCAAAGACAAACAGGAGAAGACTGGCTTCCAGCGAGCCAGGATGAGGGTCTTAAAGCCCACATCCACAGTGATACACCTACTCCAACAAGGCCACACCTCCTAATAGTACCACTCCCTGGGCCAAGCATATACAAACCACCACAAGATTATACCCAATTATTTAATTTTAACTACTGATTATGTGAACTAAAGTTACTAGGAAGAAGAAAAGACCTCACCCATGTTAAAGATTTCATACGGCCAAATGACTTATGGAGAGTTTAAACATTGCAGAGTAAGGCCAAATTACATTGAGCTACTCTCTGAGAACCATTGCTCTTCCTGTGCCTGATCCAATATCCTTGTGACTGTCAAAGCTTACAATGTGTTCTCAGCAGACCAGTAATAGCTCTACCACCCTGTCCTAAGAATGTATAGGAAACTTTCTGAAACCCATAGCAGAGGTCTGCCTCTGTGATCTACCTGCCTGTTGCCCCACCAGTGCATTTGGTAGATAACTTCGGTTTTTGACCTTTTTTGTTCTGAAACTAATAAATTCTCACGTAACCACTTCTGTGGTGGAAAATGGTATTTGTAGAAACAAGAGTCTATTATCCCAGGTTCCAGTCACTCATATTTGTCTCTGGAACAAGCTGCTATTCCTTTTGTGGTAACGGATTTGTTGTTTACATTGACAGTTATTTAGAAGTGCACTCACGTGTGCACACACATGTCCACACCAAGACAACCCTTGGATCTTTCTGTCTGAGAACACATGCAGTGCTAGGGAATGGAGACCTGAGAACACACAGGCCCAGCTTTAAGGGGAACTCTACTCCTTTGTGCACCTGGGACTAAGAACGAACTTTCTGGAAACACTCACGCAGTTGGTTTCTGAATTTACCATCTGATCTCCATGTAATGAGGGAAGGGCTGGGACCAGGTAGCTTGCCTCTTTTCAACCCCACGCTGGGACAATATTATCCTAAGAACCCCTTAGTGATGAATGTCTCCCAGCCAGACTGGCCCTGTGCTGCATAGCAACCCTGGCCCTGGGGACATCTGTGCAATTGTACTTCCACACCATCCCTATCCTCAGCCCCCAGGGTGTGTTTGCTGCCTTTGAAACACAGATCAATATTTATGCTTTACAGAATTTCCATTTAGCAGGTTTGAGCATGCCCATGAATTAATAGATAAACTTGTTAAGGACCGAACAAAAAAAAAAATAATGAGTTTGTTGATGTAAATTGGTCCTCAGCTGGAAGTCCAGGCAAAGTAATCACACAGTTCTACTTGTTGACAGTTGCATTTCCTTAAATCAATTATCCTCATGAGTTTTCTACACTAGCAGCTTGCTGTGACTATGGCTTGGTAAAGCACCAGCTAATTGTTTTGTATCTTGTTACTGATGATTCTGGGTTTGCTTTATTTTAAGATATCATACGCTATTCTGAGCCGACCACATTAAGTGACCTCCCGTTGAAAAGGATTCTTCCTCCATGGTGCCATTTTCTTAACTGAAAAGTGCTTCCTTATTGCAGTCAAAGAACCATTGCGTTTTATTAGGCTTGCGCAAATGGGATAAAAAGAACACAACACAAACAGTCTGGTCGATGTTAAGTCTGCCGTTCCTAGTTCCTATGGTAAGTGTTGCGAAACCAGGGAGGGTCTTCAGGTGAGGTAAGAGGGGCAGGTGGTGGATATGGGACGTGCTTGAGTGGGCCCTGCCTCCATCCTTCTTGAAATTTCACCACAGGAAGCAGAGAGTGGAGCTGATGCATTCCGTGTCCTTCCCTGCGGTTCTGTACCTGAGAATCCATTAGGTCCACAGAAGGAAGACTTCATCTCAGAAAACCCTACCATCTTGCTATTAACATTTACTTAGCATTTTAAATATTCTCCCCTCCATTCTCTGGAAGGCCCTTCCTTCCACTTTGGGCTCTGGTGCACAGCTTCCTCCCTCTTGAGTCACTGGTGACCATGCAGGGGACACGGCTCCTGCTTGACCTCGAGTTGTCTCCTTCATGCCTCTTGTTTGCTCTTTCTTTCTTTCTTTCTTTCTTTCTTTCTTTCTTTCTTTCTTTCTTCCTTCCTTCCTTCCTTCCTTCCTTCCTTTCTTTTTTCCCTCTCTCCCTCCCTTCCATTTTCCTTCCTTCCTTCCTTCCTTTCTTTCTTTCTTTCTTTCTTTCTTTCTTTCTTTCTTTCTTTCTTCTTTCTCTCTCTCTCCCTCCCTTCCTTTTTCCTTCCTTCCTCTCTCCCTTCCTCCCTCCCTCCCTCCCTCCCTCCCTCTCTCTCTCTCTTTCTTTCTTTCTTTCTTTCTTTCTTTCTTTCTTTCTTCTTTCTCTCTCTCTCCCTCCCTTCCTTTTTCCTTCCTTCCTCTCTCCCTCCCTCCCTCCCTCCCTCCCCCCCTCCCTCTTTCTTTCTTTCTTTCTTTCTTTCTTTCTTTCTTTCTTTCTTTCTTTCTTTCTTCCTTTGCCAGATGGTAAAGGAACAGGCTGATTGACTATGGCCAGTTTAGATAGCTTGTTTCTGTCTCCTTGGGAATGTGTTTGGAGTGAGCCCTTGAGTGATTAGGGCTTAGAAAAGTTCGACCCCTGCAGGCAAGAGTGTGTCTCTCTGAGTGTGGCTCAGACCATTTCAGCCAAGATCTCAGAGAGAGTTTTCTCATTTTCCTCAACTTACGTCACAGAGTTCATCTGCATCTTCCCAGGGTGAAGGGCAGGGGAGGCCGGCACACCACAGACAGCCATTTCTCAACCCATGAGCTCTGACCTCAGGACATGCATTTCTTGGATGCTCTTCATTGTCTTCCTCTCCAGTGCTCAACCCATCTCCCCCTGATGAATGACCATAGAGAGCAAGTTAGTACAGGGATAATTTATTTAATGAATTGTTACTGGCAAAGGTTCCTACGATGCTGAGAGACCTAAAATGAGGGAAATTATCTGCTTGATTTATGAAATCTGTGATGACTGGGGTTTGCTCATGCTGGCAGAACACCTTTCCATTGTATTTTAACATGAGTCAGTCAGTGCTCGAATTACATGGGGTTATTTAGTCCTTAAGACACAAGAAAGCTAATGCCAAGATCCTCTGCTCAGCCCCTCACAGACTTTACAACAGGTCCTTGGAGACTTTCAGTACTGAAGATATGGAAGATACTCTAATTCAGGAGTAGTGAGAAAGAAATGCCTGAACACTGCCGGATGTTCGGCATTTACTTTTTTGATCAGTTTCTACACAGGTCTCTCCCTGAGAAGAGCGAAATAGGCTTTCCTTCACAGCTATTTGCGCAGGCAATTTACATACACCTGCGAATGTGGGTGTGAGCTGTGGATATGGAAATGTATCTTTTCATAGATTGAGGTGTCCTATGGTCTCCCCCACTATATTACCTTATATGACTATATTCTGTGTAACTTTGAAATGCAACAAATTAGCAACACCTGTTCCCATTGTGAATAGCCTCTGCCTGGCTAGGACTTGCTTTGAGCAGAGAAGAAATTGAGACATGGTTGTGGCTGAATCTGAAATATTGTCTGTAGGCTCATAGGTTTTAACTTCTGGTTCCTGGTGATAATGCTGTTTGGGAAGGTCGTGGAATATTGGGGACGGTTATGTGGCCGTGCCTGAGGAAGTGAGTCTTGGAGGGCATGAGGTTTATATCCTCGCCTTACTTCCTGTTCATTTCTCTCACTTCCTGTGTGTGAGCTTCCCTGCCATACTGGGCTCTATCTTCCTAGAATTGTTAGCCAAAATGAACGATTCTTTACTTAAATTGTTTCTTGTCAAGTATTTGATCATAGCAACAAGAAATGTAGCTAAGATATGAATAAAGGGGCCATACTGACCAATTTAGAATAAGAGTAAAGAAAACTAATCAAGACTGCTATGAGCTCCTTGGGTCACCACAACTTGTTTTTGGATCCCAGTAAAGAAAAGTTGAAGAGGGATGTGGTGGTTTGAATGTGCTTGGTCCAGGAAGTGGCACTATGAGGAGATGTGACCTTGTTGGAGTAGGTGTGGTCTTAGAAGTTTGTTATTGTGGGCATGGGCTTTAAGACCCTCATTCTAGCTTCCAGTCTTCTCCTGTTTGCCTTTGGAACAAGATGTGGAACTTTCAGCTCCTCCTGCACCATGTCTGCCTGGATGCCGCCATACTCCCACCATGATGATAATGGACTGAACCTGTGAACCTGTAAGCCAGCCCCAATTAAATGTTGTCCTTATAAGAGTTGCCGTGGTCATGGTGCCTGAGGTGAGACCCAGGCCTGTGCCATGTGCTAGCAGTCTGGCATAGCATTGTAATGCCACAGTGTGATTGTATGACACGATTTCTTCTTAGTTCCTGCTGAGAAAAATTCACAGTTTAATTAACAGAATGAATAGAATGTGTAGATTCTTTCTTTGAAATGCTTTGTAATTTTTATATTTAAAGCACAAAACTCCATGTAAGCTTTATGGTATTTTGTTTCATGTTATGTTCTGAGATGTTTTCTCAGGAGGGGAGAAAAAAGCATCATTTACATTAAGCTTTGCTGCTTGGAGTCAAATGGAAGACTCATAACAGTAAAACTGGGAAATACAACATGGGTTCTTTTGAAAGAACTTCTTTCAAAAATTATAACAAATAATATTTTATGATCTTGGCCTAGCAGCTACTTGAACATTCCTGTGTAGTCTTCATATTCATCTATATTTAAAAAGTATGTATGTATTTATTAACTGTATTATCAACAATGTATAGAATTGTTTTCTGTGCTTTTTTTATTTTTGTAGCCTTATGTGTTCCAGTTTTGCATTCAGAAAATGAGGATGCTTGCTCTGATTGTAAATAAAAGGGTCATTAATGTGCTGTGTTCCTTGGACATAGAGACTTTTTTCCCAAGTCTTTAATCTACAGATGTCTATAATATCTAAGTGAAACTGAGTGTGTCATTACATACATGTTCTCTAGTTGGTCAACCTTGGTGACATGTGACCACCATGTGAGTGAAAGTGAGGTAATTATAGAAACTATATAAAATTAAACATATTATTGGCTTTATACTGGTTCTATAGAGACATGGTAGCATTTTAATGTATTGAGCCAAGTATACATTTTGTAATTAATTTTATTTTAAATTTCTAATGTGGTTAATAAAAATTTGGATTACATCTGTCTTCACATTATACTTCTGGCCAGTGGCGTTAGACAGTGTTAACTCTTGCTTGAGTCCTATTTCTTTCTCTGCATTCTGGGTACCGCTCTCTGTCTTACCTTCCAGTTGAGTGATGCCACCTGTACAGATGGTTGCTCATGTGTTGTGCATTTGGACAGTCCATAACACTGCTGGGTTCATCTCCTCCATCCTTCATCACAGGAACTAGACCATCTATGGCTGGCAGGAGCAGCCATGACAAACCCTACAAGTATTGCTGGGTGTGACTGTATCGGGCTTGTGATTAGTAATTGCTTATGTGAATTAAAATGAGCACGCTCAGGGAATTCATGGGTTTAATTCCAATAGTATTTTAACTAACAGTTATTACGATCTGTAGTTTTAATTAAGTCTCCTGCACTTGTGTGCAGGCCACCATTCAGGAGAGATTGTGTGAGAAGGAATGGTGAAAGGGTGGCTGCTGTTTACTGGCAGGAAATGTCTGGTGCAACCGCAATACCTACCGCAGCAATTGGAAATTAGCCACATATTGCTTCATGCTGTGCTCATTAATTATGGTCTTTCTGGGCATTCTTATAAGGAGCCAGTCTCTTCCACTTACTTTCTCAGCCTCTGGGTTGTGTGTTAGGGGAAATGGCGGAATATTATTTGTAACACCAGTCTTAAATATTGAATTTGCTCTGTCTTTATTTTAAAATGTGTTTACTTTTAACTAAATGTTACACTCTTTAAAATAGTCACAATTTCTAAAAAAAAAATTAGTTGCTTTGTAGCTAATGGATGTTTTAAGTCCCAATCTCTCAATTTATTTAACACTCACTGATTCTTGGGATATTCCCTATGAAGGTTTTTTGTTTACTTAACTACCTCTTGGGAATTTTGCTCAGCATTATGTATGTTTATATCCTGAAAGCAATATCTTTTGTGACGTGCATTACAGACTTAAAGAAATAAAGCTTATTTAATGAATGTAAAACTATAAAAACTATTTATATGGGGAAAAGAATTAAGCACAGGAGACCAGGCTCTGGAGCACCACACACACTTGGCATGCTTCTGTTAAACTTTAGCGTTGCAGAAATCTTAATATAAAATTACGATTTTCCAAAATAGATATGCAATTACCAATATTTTCATGTAGACCTGATATTTTTCTCTTCTAGTGATCCAGGTTTCTTACACTAATATATTTTTAAAAATATATGTAAAATAGGGATAGATAACCCCCACTCTGTATTGGTTTCTTTTCCACTGTTGTGACAAAATGTCATAATAATAGCTGCTTAAGGGTAAAAGTTTTCTTTGTGTTGGTTCACAATTGAACTCATAATTCAAGGGTGTGGTTAACCATGGCTAGGAATCAAGGTGGTAGGAGCTTAAATCAGTTGCTACTATTGTACCTGCTGCAGTTCTGGGATCAGAGAAAGGAGTAAATGTACACAGCTCACATTCTCTTTTTAATATAGTTCAGGATCCTAACCTAGGGAATGGGGTCACCCACAGTAGGCAAGCCAGCTCTTCTCATCACAATTAACTTATTTGAGAGAGTTTTCCACAAGCATATCCAGAAGCCTGTCTGGAAAAAGAAACCTATAAATCCACAAAGAAGTCACAGTAATTTTCCAAAGCAAAATGCACATTATTGCTACTTGTTTATTTTATGTTTATTTCTCTGTGCTAATCACTTTTGCCTGTCAACTTGAGATAGCCTAGAGTTACTTGGGAGGGGTCTCAAGTAAGGGATTGCCCAGATCAGATTGGCCTGTGGATGTACCTGTATGGAATGCCACTCTGGGTGGCACCATTCCTTAGGGGTCCTGGGATATAGCTAGCTAAGCAGGAACTTTGACAACCCAACAAGAAGCGTTCATCCAGAGTTCTGCCTCAAATTTCCACAAACTTGACAATTTATGTGACATAAATTCCTAGGGTAATATAACTGAGCAAGACTGAAATAAATGATTTTAAAATATAATTCTGAATGCAAGGATCAAGCTGAATGTGTAAGTGAAAGTCTTCCACAGAGCATGCCATAATCCCAGCTCTATGGAAAGTATCCCATGAATCTCAGGCAAGAAAATAAGCCCAACAATGAAGGTCACTTATTAGAGTTAATAAAAGGAGTCAATATTTCTGGATATTAATATCAATGTATAAAAGTCTATATTATGTCCATACCTACAAGATTTCAATTTTTAAAATGATATGTTTTGAAATACCATCTAAAATTAAATGGCTAGATTTCTATCCAACAAAATGGTTTCTAAGAAAAACAATGAAAATGGAATTTTTTTAAAAAATTTTTTTCTATTTTTCTTTTTTTTATTACGTATTTTCTTCAATTACATTTCCAATGCTATCTCAAAAGTCCCCCACCCCCTCCCGAAAATGGAATTTAAAAACAATTAAAATAACCTGAATATTTACAGGAACATGGACCATTTAGACATTTGAAGCTCCATCATGACCAGTTGTCAGTTCCGTATACATGGGTTGATTCTGGGTTTGCTCATTAAAGTGTACATCTTGGATAGCAATCGGCTATCCAAGGCATTTAGCAATGACCTGTGCACAGGCACAGGCTATGGTGATGTCCTGTGAGTATGGCCAATGCTTTTTTCAGAGTGAACTGGCTTTTTATGAGATACCTGTACAGAAATTTCGGTGGCATGCATGGGGTTGGTGATTTGAATGGCGTCGCTTTGGCTGGCAGCTCTGTTTGCTGGCTGTCTTAGTCACTATGAAGGTAAGGCCCTTCGTGTGCCACTTTAATATCGTTCAAGGAATAACAAGTCAATTGAGTGTGATAATACCACGTTGCCATTTCACACGGAGGAAGAAATGGAGGTACTGGGAGCTGTCTGCTGTAGGACTCACCCTCAGCACTCTGGAATTCCTATTCTTAACCACCACACACAGCTGAAACTTCTTGGCTATACTCTTACATATTCTTTATCTTCAACCACAGCAAGGCATAAAACTCCTTCTGTGAGTTTCAGAATTTCTGTCCTAGCGCATCTGAGAAGGCATCATTGGTGTGCTACCTCCTAAGCTGGTGGATGCCTTACAACCTCCAGTCTTCTGCCATCTCCCCTCTCACAGGAGCAGACTCTTAGCCCTTTATTCTTTCATGGGCATCAGTAACAGAAAATCAAATCAAGCCAAATGAAAGGTAGTGTTCCCATGATGACATTTGAGGTTGGATTGGTCCAGCTCACAGTGCTCTGCCTGTTTCTGCCAAATTCGAGATCTTAGTGCAGCTCGCCAGTCACCAACAGCTACACATTGAAGCTCAGCCCAGAGACGTTTACTGTATGGATGATGGGAAGCACAGCAATGCTTGGGCTTATTGTGTAAAGTGATTGGAAATGACCTTTGGGGAATCTCAAATGAGGTTACACAGAATTGGAAATCTCCTATCTGCTTTAGGTCATCATGGATTCTTTTTGAGACATTTCTGGGTCTGATCCAGGAAGGAATACAAGGCAGAAGTCACAGTAATCATGGAAGGTCAAAGAAACAGTTACCAGACTTCTAAAATAGAAACAATTATTTCTCTAATCATTGGTTCTATCAAATGTTAAAATCAGGGGTTCTTTAACTTATTTCGGCTTGGACATCCTTTCCTAGTCCCTAAAGAAAATGCAAAGAAAAGCTGTTGTGGAAATTTAAAAGCTACATGAAATTTGATACTTAACTACTCCAATGTTGCAATCAACCTGCTTACATTGTCTACCACAATTCTAATTCATTATATGCCAACTTATAATTGACAAGACAAGTTTACCGCCTCTTGGCATAGAAAATACGTACATGGCAGAAATGGTACTCTTAACAATGTTGATGGCAGGAGGTTTCTCAGGATTTGCTACAATAAACACATCACCCGCATGATCCTTCCAAACACTTGACTAAGTGAATAACGGCTTTATGTCCACTTCACACATAAGACTTTTGAAGTACCGAGTTGCTAAGATGTAAGCATCAGGGTTAGTAAAGTGTTTTGTCAACGGTAAGGAGGTGGGAGCCTCTCTCATCATAGCTTAATAACTGGTGCAAGCATAGCTTAATGTATACACCTCATGCATGTGAAGAGTTCAGAGACCAGATGGGCTAGGATGTTTGATATGTGGGTGATTTGGAGACAAACTGCAAACATCTCCATTATTGGCAAAAGCAGCCACAGCCCCCACTTTAGTCAAGCTTCCTAGGAGCTTACAGATAAGAAAAGTAATTTTATTGAAGTCAAAGCTATTTTCTGACAGATGATCCAGCAACACATTGAGGTGTTATAAACCTAGCGGTTCCTGCTGGAAGTTGGTACTTAATGCCATAGAAAAAGAACTTCTGAATTTTGTTTCAAGTCATAGGCAACGATGGAAAATTAGTCACAAGAGTCAAATTTTAGAGACAAAGAACCATTTTTCTCACTGGACTTAGGCTATCAAGGAAAAATGTCATCTCTTGATGACTTAGAGGAAGTGTAGGCATGTGGTACAGCTCACAAAGAATAATCACTTTTGTGCCCTTGTGGAGCAGCAGGGGTCAATTGCAGATAGAGTGGGCAACGCTTGGAAGTTGAGAAATTATTGCTACTAAAAAGCATCTTGCCTTAGTGTGGGAGCAAGCTCAGCCCTGTGTGTGTGAGGACTTGAGCTGTACACTTAATCCAGGTAAAAAACATGGACAGTGGTGCACATTGTAATCCCAGTGCTGTGGTGTCAGAGACAGGAAGATCGCAGGAACTCACCATCTGCCCAGTCTATCCTAACCAGAGAGCTTCAGTCCCACGCAAGACACCATCTCAACAGACAGCATGGATGAGGGCTGAGGCTGTCCTCTGGAATCCATGTGAATGTATGCATGCATGGATGTACACAAATAATACCAAGTAGTAGTGAAGCTGAAGGAAGAGATGAGATAATGTCTGGAGCATTTTGTGGAGTTCTTAGCTCTGAATGCTAAGACTCATCCGACCTGGCTTGAAAATCGTACCAGACACAAACTGAGAAGGAAAGCAGCAGCTGCCCACAGCCTAAGCTTCCGCAGAGGAAGGCAGGGGTGAAGGGCAGGGAAGTCATACCCCGAGATGAGGGGCTGTAGGCTGTAAGAGTACTATACCACTTCCCAGTTAGAAGTGATGCACACTCATTTTTGAAAAGTATAGAACTGCTTTCATTTGGAAACATTTTGGAAATAACATTAGATTCAGTTTCAATGGTGCTCACAATTTTATCATTTCTCTCAGCTGCCACAAATTCATCTTCATTTCTCAGCTTTTCTAGCACAATATTTTGCTGTATATAATCATAAATGTATATATAATCATATGTATAATCATATATTATATAATCATATGTATGTATATATAAGCACATATACATCATGCTTATGTTCTGTTCCCATAAAGGCATTGCATAAAAATACAATTAGAAATAAATGCTAAATGATACATTCTTGGATAGAAAAATCCAAGATAAATGAATATGTTTTTATTTCTACATGTAAAATCTCACTCTGGGTGCCAGAACGACCCATCACTCAGTCTCCCCACAGCCTTAATTGCAGGAAGTTTTACCTTGACTTGAAAACCTCTTAACTCTGTGCCCTGGGATCCTCTGGAAGTATCCCTGCCTCCCTCAAGTCATCAGCCTTGCTTGGACCGTTCTTAATTGCTCCGTCCTTTAAAGGGCACTTAGCAAGAACCACATTGAAAAATTGATATTCTGAATTCACATCCCAAGAATAACTTTAAAACAATATAGACTTCAACCCAAGTTAATTATAATTTTTCACCATAGCAGGTCTTAAACCATGAATGAATAATTACATTCAATTCTAAGTTGAATAATACTATTCTAAGGTCTCACAAATCACTAAAAGGGACACTTTCCAAATAGCTCACTCCAAGGGCATGTGACATTATTATGGAATTCATCTACTGAGGAAAAATTAAGTTACATCATATAAAACTTCATGTTAAAATACAAGCTCTCATAAAACCTATTAATGTTACAATATTGTTCAGTGCTTCTTCATGTGTCTTTAGCAAGGATTTTATTCCAAAGCAGAATTAGCTCATATTTCTATTACACTTAATTGGTCCGAATCCTGGCACAATAAATTCATGGAAAGTCTTAAGCTTTCCAAACGCTCTATGATTGAAATCAGTTTATCTACCTCTGCTCAAGTCAGCTCAACGTTTTCTGTTATCTACATTATTTTATTTTATTTGGGTTTTTCCCTGATAAAGCATTTTAATTTCAAATGCTGTTGTGTTTGGCTCTTGCTTATGCAAAAATAAGATTCCACACAGCTCTGTTAAAGTTTTATAAAATGTCACAGAGATAACATCCCTAGAAATTTCATGTTAAATAATAAGATGTTTTGATTTTTCTGTGCATTAGGACTTAAAAGAAATTCTGCCACTTGGTGGGTGCCTGAGGTGTCAGGCACTGCCTTGACACCTGATGTTGCTTTTATTTGGTCCCCTGTTTCTGCCCCAAATACCTGATTTTAATGATTTACCATGGTGTCTCAAGCCTGGAAACTTTTGCAGGTCTTGTCATCCCTTTGAAAATGTCTGAAGACAGCTAAATAGTTGTCTTAAATGAACATGCAATATTCAACAGTACTGCCAATAGAAATCTAACTATTACTTCCATTTGTGTAGAAAGCTGATGTCTTAGGCAGAGTTTCTATTCCTGCACAAAACATCATGACCAAGAAGCAAACTGGGAAGGAAAGGGTTTATTCAGCTTACATTTCCACATTGCTGTTCATCACTGAAAGAAGTCAGGACTGGAACTCAAGCAGGTCAGGGAGCAGGAGCTGATGCAGAGGCTATAGAGGGATGTTACTTATTGGCTTGCTTCCCCTGGCTTGCTCAGCCTGCTCTCTTATAGAACCTAAGACTACCAACCCAGGGATAGCACCACCCACATTGGGTCCTCCAACCTTGATCACTAACTGAGAAAATGCCCCACAGCTGGATCTCATCGAGGCATTTCCTCAACTGAAGCTTGTTCTCTGTGATAACTCCAGCTTATGTCATGTTGACACACAAAACCAGTCAGTACAGATGACTTGTTTCCAAGGTCCTAGAAATCAGTGGTGAGTGTTCAGACTTCAAACCACGCATGTCAAACTAACTGATACCCTGCCCCTGCCTAGAGCCCCTACTATCCAAGCTCAGGAGGGCAATGTCCCCTGCCTATTCTCCACTAAAGATCTTGGTCTTGTTCCTCAGGAGTTTCACCTTCAGGGAGACTCTGGGATGATAGCATGTTGATGCCACAAGGAGAGCTGTTCTCTGTGAGTTAGACCCCATAAGTTTAGTGTGCAGGTATCCCACAACACTAGGTGCTGAGTTTGATACCTGTGATGAAAGGGGCAGATGGGAGATGGGTACTGTATTAGTCAGGGTTCTCTAGAGTCACAGAACTTATGGATAATTTCTAAATAGTAAAGGAATTTATTGATGACTTACAGTCGGCAGCCCAATTCCCAACAATGGTTCAGTCGCAGCTGTGAATGGAAGTCCAAGGATCTAGCAGTTACTCAGTCTCACGCAGCAAGCAGGCGAAGGAGCAAGAGCAAGAGCTCGACTCCCTTCTTCCAATGTCCTTATATTGTCTCCAGCAGAAGGTGTAGCCCAGATTAAAGGTGTGTTCCACCACACCTTTAATCCCAGATGAAAGGCGTAGCCCAGATTAAAGGTGTGTTCCTTAAACTCGGAGATTCAATCTTCTGGAATCCATAGCCAATATGGCTCAAGATCTTCAAACCAAGATCCAGATAAGGATCTCCAAGCCTCCAGATAAGGGTCACTGGTGAGCCTTCCAATTCCGGATTGTAGTTCATTCCAAATATTGTCAAGTTGACAACCAGGAATAGCCACTACAATCCACCCCTTGTCAACTTGACACAAATAATATCTCATGTTCACATGAAACAATAACAAGGTTGTAAATACGCCTAACACGATATAACTATCCCTCGTACAATCGCAAACGCATTAGTAAATTTACAATGGGCATTCATATTACTTTATAATCCTCGTTTCTGCAACTGGTTACGTGGCCTTAATTGGTATTTATAACTACCTTCCTCTACTACCCATTCTGTATTTCCTTCTCCTTCAGCCAGCACCTCAGCAGGTCTTGGCTCTTTTCCTGGAGGATTGACCCATACCTTCATTCCTGATGGATCTGCGTTCTTTGTCATCCTGCTTGGATTAGGCTGTTGTAGTTTCCCATTGACTTTAATCACAGGACATGGTAGTACTAAGAGGCGCCCTAAGGGATCTCCTACACTCCAGACATAATCTTGCTTACCACCATTGTGAAGAGGTAATCCAATTTCTCCATGGTAATCTGGATCTATCACCCCTCCTAACACTGTTATTCCTTTTTTAGCCTGTTGGTTTAAGGGCATTAGAAGCCCAAAATGACCAGGGGGAAGTCTGAGCTTCCAGTTCAATGGAATGTTTGTTGTAGCTCCTGGTAGGAGGACTCCCCTCTCTGGAGCCAAAACTTCTAGGCCAGCAGAACCTAGAGTTATGGGGACAGGAAGCAAAAATTTTCCTAGAGGGTCACTAGGAGTGATAGTAAGTGGAACTATTCCTTTTTCCACCCCTTGATTCCTGGACCCATGAATCCTGGCTATGGGTGAAACTGTACCATATATCGAGCGCTGATTCAAAGCATATACTGCCTTCTGAAGAACTCTGCCCCAGCCTTCCAAGCTGTTACCACCTAATTGGCGCTGTAACTGCGTCTTCAAAAGGCCATTCCATCTTTCTATCAGCCCAGCTGCTTCAGGATGATGGGGAATGTGGTAAGACCAGTGTATTCCATGATCGTGGGCCCACTGTCAAACTTCTCTGGCTGTGAAATGAGTTCCTTGGTCAGAAGCAATACTGTGTGGAATACCATGACGATAGATGAGGCATTCTGTCAATCCGTGAATGGTGGTTTTAGCAGAGGCATTACGTGCAGGAAAGGCAAATCCATAACCAGAATAAGTATCTACTCCAGTAAGAACAAAACGCTGTCCTTTCCACGAAGGAAGTGGTCCAATGTAGTCAACCTGCCACCAGGTTGCTGGCTGGTCACCTCGAGGAATGGTGCCATATCTGGGGCTCAGTGTTGGTTTCTGCTGTTGGCAGATCTGGCAATCAGCAGCAGCTGTAGCCAGGTCAGCCTTGGTGAGTGGAAGCCCATGTTGCTGAGCCCAAGCATAACCTCCATCTCGACCACCATGGCCACTTTGTTCATGTGCCCATTGAGCAATGACAGGGATGGCTGGGGAGAGAGGCTGATTGTCCACAGAACGGGTCATCTTATCCACTTGATTATTGAACTCCTCCTCAGCTGAAGTCACCTTTTGGTGAGCATTTACATGGGACACAAATATCTTCACATCCTTTGCCCATTTGGAGAGATCTATCCACATACTTCTTCCCCAGATGTCTTTCTCACCAATTTTCCAATTGTGATCTTTCCAAGTCCCTGACCATCCAGCCAATCCATTGGCTACAGCCCATGAGTCAGTGTATAATCGTACATCTGGCCATTTCTTCTTGCAAACAAACTGTAATACCATGTGTACTGCCCGAAGTTCTGCCCACTGTGAAGATTTCCCTTCACCTGTGTCTTTCAAGGTTGTCCCAGAAAGGGGTTGTAATGCTGCAGCTGTCCACTTCTGGGTGGTGCCTGCATAACGTGCAGAGCCATCAGTAAACCAGGCTCTAGTCTTCTCCTCTTCAGTCAGTTGATCATAGGGAACACCCCATGAGGCTATAGGTGCATGCTTGGCAGCAGATGGCATTGTAACAGGAGTAGAAACCATAGGCATTTGAGCAACTTCTTCATGTAACTTGCTTGTGCCTTCAGGACCTGCTCTGGCCCGATCACGTATATACCACTTCCATTTGATAATAGACTGCTGCTGTGCACGTCCCACTTTATGACTTGCAGGGTCTGATAGTACCCAGCTCATGATGGGTAGTTCAGGTCGCATAGTGACTTGGTGTCCTATTGTCAGACGTTCAGTTTCCACTAAGGCCCAATAGCAGGCCAAGAGCTGTTTTTCAAAGGGAGAATAGTTGTCTGCAGATGATGGTAGAGCTTTGCTCCAAAATCCCAAAGGCCTTTTCTGTGATTCACCTACAGGGGCCTGCCAGAGGCTCCAAACAGCATCTCTATCAGCCACAGACACCTCAGCCAACCATTCAAACAAACTTTTGACACCTTTTTTAACTATGCGAGCTTCCGTATTAAACCTAGAATCTCTACTCAGAGGACCCATGTCAATAAACTCAGCCTGCTCTAGTTTTATGTTCCTTCCACCCTTATCCCACACCCTTAAAATCCATTCCCACACATATTCACCAGGTTTCTGCTTGAATGAATTAGCAAACTCATTAAGCTCCTTAGTAGTGTAGCGAATTTCCTCATGGACTACACTTTCTACCTCCCCTCTAGGAGCCTGTTTTGCTTTGAGTCTGGTTACAGGTCTAGAAGAAACTATTGGTGGGCCGTGAGCAGACTCTGCAAAATTAATTTCCTCATGTGGGGAAGGCATTATTTCAAGAGGTGGGGCTGAGGGTACTACTTCCTCAGGTGGGGAAAACCCTTGAGAATCTGAGGATTCAAAATTCTCAGCTTCAACATGGTCTTCCCACACATCCCCATCCCATGTTGTAGGATCCCATTCTTTGCCAATTAGAGCCCTTACTTTAACTGTCGACACACTCTGAGGCTGAGACTTGAATTTTCGCTGTAGTTCAGCCAACCTTACAATGAGAGTTTCTGTTTGATTTTCTGCAACTTGAGCTCTATTGCTACAAGAGAGAAGATTCTCCTCAAGGACACACTTAGCAACTTTTAGATCGTTTACTTGTGTCTGGAGCCTTTCGATTTTATCACACAACTCCTTCCTTTCATTCATCATTTTTTCCACAGATACTAAGAGCAGCCAGCCAGTAAAATCATTTTTCGATTTTTTCCCCATCTTGTAGAAAGCTTTGTGCACTGAATCACCTAATTCATTAAGAAAATCAAGGGCATTAGCTTCTTTAAGTTCGGAATATAGTTTCAACCATGGGTCTTCAAAATTCTCTGAGCTCCCAGGAGGGAGAGAATCTGGAGAGGTTTCAATAGTTGAAAGTGCTGGTGGATCAACAAGCCAATTCCAGAATTTTAAAAGATTCATCCTTGTACTTCTGTTACTCTAGAACCACTCCTGGTACCAACTTCTGTATTAGTCAGGGTTCTCTAGAGTCACAGAACTTATGGATAATTTCTAAATAGTAAAGGAATTTATTGATGACTTACAGTCGGCAGCCCAATTCCCAACAATGGTTCAGTCGCAGCTGTGAATGGAAGTCCAAGGATCTAGCAGTTACTCAGTCTCACGCAGCAAGCAGGCGAAGGAGCAAGAGCAAGAGCTCGACTCCCTTCTTCCAATGTCCTTATATTGTCTCCAGCAGAAGGTGTAGCCCAGATTAAAGGTGTGTTCCACCACACCTTTAATCCCAGATGAAAGGCGTAGCCCAGATTAAAGGTGTGTTCCTTAAACTCGGAGATTCAATCTTCTGGAATCCATAGCCAATATGGCTCAAGATCTTCAAACCAAGATCCAGATAAGGATCTCCAAGCCTCCAGATAAGGGTCACTGGTGAGCCTTCCAATTCCGGATTGTAGTTCATTCCAAATATTGTCAAGTTGACAACCAGGAATAGCCACTACAGGTACATATGAATTTGGATCCAAAGAAAAGGCAAGTAAGAGCAAAGTTGACTTGGGAACAACAGTGGGTGTCTAAGGAGGGTGATTAAAGCTCTCAAACCAGAAAGGGGATTCCTATGCAAACAAGGGCCAAGGAAGCACTGCAGAGAACACCACACACACGAAACACACTAGAACCATAGAGAGCTGTATGTCTTCCTCTCTCAGAACCTGCTATGACTCACGGGATGAAGAAAGAAGTTATAGCCATTCAGGAAGAAGACAGACATCTCCCTCCACAGGGAGAATACAGAGGCTAGCCACACTTCGGTGCTGGAAGGGCTAGAGGAATTCAAGGCTGTCCCACAGAGTGGGGATGGAAGACTATGAAATAATGGCTTTTCATCTCATGGGAAGACCATAGGAAGCGTCTCCTCAGATACACAAGGTGCCTGATATACATGATACAACTGTCACTCCCCAACACATTTCAGAAGAAAACCTCAGGTAACCAACTGAAATTATAAAAATCCAAAACACAAGAATGGAGAAGCCAAGGAAGAATAGGGGAGGGTGTCTTTCCCTTTGAAGGGCCAGTAGATAACAAGAGAGATAGCAGCCACGTCTAGAGGAGAAAACATTGATCCACCAGGAAACACTTCAAGACAGAAGGACTCCAATCATTCTGACACAGGTTAGACTTAAGTGGAAACATTGTTAAAATTCACTTCTTGGTTTACATTGTGTTAAGTTCGGGAATACATGGAAGCATGCTTATAGACACACTAAAAAAAGACATGAGCTCAGCCAGTAGGTTTTTCTTTCCCTTTACCGTTTTTTCCTAACAGGCACATCTCACTGCTAAAAACATCTGTTTAGAGTTTCTTTATGTTGCTGTAATAAAACCTGCAACCAAAGTGAGTTATGGAAGAAAAGTTTGTTTTAGTGTATAGATCCAGACTGAAGAGAATCATGGTGGGGGCGGCATGGCAGCAAGCAGCTAGAGCAGGAAGCTGAGGGAGCTGACAGATCACACCTTCAACTACCAAGATAAAGCCAAGTAGGGAGTAGGGAGCACAGGGGGAGAGAAGGAGAAACTGGAAACGGGGCGGGGCTATAAACTCTGAAAGCCCACCCCTAGTGTGGTTCTTTCTCCAGCAAGGCTCCACCTCTTAAAGGTTCCAAATGCTCCCCAGACAGCTCCATTGACTGGGAATCCTGTTCAATTACTTGAGCCTATGGGGGAACATTTCTCATCCAAACCACGAGAGCTTGTGTGCACAAATTGCGCAGACTGGCGACATTCTAAAACTTAACCAGTCTGTATGACAAAGCTGCTGGCAAACTGTCCCGTGGGAGCTTCTCAGCCCACAGTGCAGGGTTTGCCATTTGCCCACGGAGGACCGCTAATGCTTCCGCTCCATTCTGTCGCTTCATTCCCTTGATGGAGTGCTTTCTGGTGTGGCTCTGTGTGTGCGCTGTAGTGAGGCTTCCTTCTACAGCTTAGTGTTTGTTTTCATTCCTTGACTCTGCATCTTGGTATAGGTGTTCACTTCACAGTTTTTACCCGACTCTATGGCTGCTGGCCGGTAGCTTATTTTGTGGGGTAACAAGAGTGTGACCGTGAGCCTCTGCACTCAAGGAGTAGAAGTGTAACAGCAGAGTTGTCAGGGAGAGCATGATGCAAGAAATGACTGTCTAACTGGCTCTGTGCAGAATTCCTGTCACTCCACTTCCTCACCACCCCTGATAGGTATGCAGTGGTGTCACACTATGGCTTTTAAGTAGAATTTAAATGCTGACTGTTAAAGTTGAGCGCTTTTCCATAGGGTATTTGTATGCTGTGTGTTTTATTTTGAGAAGTGACTATTGAGTATATTCTTAAAAAATCGGATTATGTGTGCTTTTAAAAAATTGATTTCTAGGAGTTATTTACATATTATGGATACATGCTTCATTTCAAACATGTGTTATGAATCAGAGCTCCAAACACTAAGCCATGAATTGTCTTGTTACCATTTAAATGGCCTCCTTTGACCAGAAGAGCCTCCTTAATTTTAAATAGTACTATGACTCAACTCCCTTATTTTTCTTTTCTTATTAGTACATATTTATGTACCTTTTACATATTTATTTTACTTCAAGACTATGAGAATCTCTGTAAGTTTTATTGTTTGCCTTTTCCAATTAGATTTGAGATCTGTCACAAACTGATCTCCTTGTACAGGATCCAAACACATTTGTTTTCCAGGAGGGCAGCCCGTCAACCCAGAACCGTGCTGAAGAGGTAAGCATTTTGCATCCTGTATGTTTCTAGGCTGCTCTTTCACCCAATCACTTGGATCACTTTGTGTGTCGGAGTCTTTCTTTACTAAGTTGGATTACTCCTGAGGTTCTCCTGATCTTTGCACAAATATGAGGTTGTAGAGAGCGAAGTCTTTTGTTTTTGTTTTTGTTTTTGGCTCTGAGAAGAAATGACACTGAAGTTTGTGAGTGCTCTGTACAGTCTCAGAAAGTTCAGATACTAGTGGCTTGGGAGATTTTGCTAGTTTTAACTCTCTGAATCCAGGGATCAGGTCAGAACTGAGAAAGCTAAAATGGCATGAACAGCTGCATCGTCCATCTGGGTACCACGCAGGTGTGCTAGGGCACACAGACACTCTGAGAAGATGACAGGGGTCAGCATGGGAGGGGCTCCTGGCTGACCCTCACCTGGGCAAGCTTCCTCCTGAGGTCTCAGGCAGTTGGTTCCTGCTGCTGTTCAGCAGATCGAATAAGTATGTCTTTGTGAGTGGCATTGAGGAGGACACATTCTTTGGTTAAATTGTATCAATAGTCTTCTAGTTTAGATAACAGAAGATCTGAGCCAGAGCAGGCAGGGCTTGTGTAGTAAAAGCCCAGAAATGTGGCTGACTCCTCACTCAGAGACCCTGACACTATTTTCTTTTAATTCTACCTATAATTATAACTTCCCTTTAAATATTTATCTCAGTGTCATGCACTGGCAGAAGTCTTACTTGTCACTGACTCCGTGTGACTCATGTAATGGGCACCAAGGAGGGAGGGGCAGGGTTGAACTTTTTCTCATGAAGTTTATAACACTAAGGAGGATGTAGAGCATCCTACCGAGTTCACCTTATATACGTGTATAGGAAGCAGTGTGTGCGGTGTTCTCCCCATGCATATGGCAAACAGGATAAGAACCAGGTTAGGAGGAAGCCTAGCTTCTGGTAGAAGGAGCAGCTGGTGTTAGGGGAGGGGCAGCCTGTAAGGGCTTGGGCAGAGCACAGAATGGTAGCTGGTCTTTCCAGGACGGCCATGCATGGGACAAGGCAGGGTATCTACAGCTACAGCCCAGGTCCATCATAAAGGAAGGGCAAGGGGAGGAGGGTCTCTGAAGAGGCTTTACATCCATTGTTGGGCAGTAGTGGGCTGTTACTCTCTGTGCAGTGTCTGGGATGAAATAGTGCCTGTCCTTTTCTAGTAGTGTTAAGGACCCTCTTAAAGCCCTTCTCAGTGACTCGGGAGAGGGGAATGCACTCAGAAAAGCACATTTTAAGCCACTCCTCCTACAGAGTTCCAGCCTGATCTATGAGCATTTCTAAAAAGTCACCCATCAGGGCTCCAGGTGTTCGGGTTTCTAGTGGGCCAGGAAGGGAAGTTCATAACTGGCTGTGGTGATGATACAGAAGACGTCAGTAGTGACAAGAGTTTCGTTGGGTCCTCAGTTTCCCTTTGTGTATTTTCAGGGAACTGGTAGCTTCGATGTGGTGATGTTGCATGAGGTTAATCTGGCTGTACTCAGTCTCCACACTGCTGGCTCCCTAGAGCAGACATTTGCTTGTCTTCCCAAGGTCACCCTCTCCGCCCACACATCAGTTAAGAACAGCCCCATTCAGGCATCGGCCCATTCTCTTCGCCCAGTACTTTAGAAGATCCGGAGGCAGCTCGGCCATGCATACATCCCACAGTCTAGAGAGCAGGAAGGTAAGCTGTTTACCCGGCAGTCAGACAGCATAGCTGGGAGGGCCAAGCAGAGAAGGGAGGCATAATGGAGGTCAGGGACTCAAGTTGGCGCCAGGACCGGGGGACAAAGGGTCTGTACTCCTTCCCCTTACAGGACAGGATGGCCGCTGGTGCCAAATTGCTCACCAGTTTGTAGATGGCAGCCAACTTCTGTTCTCCTCATAATAGGAATGTTTGTCTTTCAGAAACACTTTGGAGTTCCATGGACGGGGTTTCCAGGGCATGAGAATTGCCAGTGCTGGAAAAGACATTAAAAAGGAAGAAAGGAAAAAAAGAAAGCCACAAAACAGTTTCTTTCTTTGCAGGCAATAAGAAGCTGACTGCTCCCAGCCTAAGGCTGCCTTTGTTTCTGCTCAGAGATTGTCTTTGATCCAAGCCAGTGAACAAAAGCTCATTATCTTACCTTTAAATAGAGGGATTTTTAGCAGAAACATTGAAGGGTTAGGGGGAGGAGAAGGGGTTCCTCTCAGGATGCCCCCAAAGGTCCCAAGGCTCCTAGCCACCAAGGAAGAGCATGAGAAAGAGCACACAGACCCCATGAGTGGCTTCTGAGAATGCTGAAGACGGTCTTTGTAACTGTTTGTATTTATAGTTATTGAACAGCTCTGTCAGTCCATTTGCAAGCAGGACACTGGCGTCTTTACTCAGATTTCCTGTGTGCTGCATGTATGTCACCCAGACAGATTTCTCTAGGTAACTTTCTCAGCTGTCTACATAACCTGACACCAGATGCCCAGCTTTCTTTCAGGATGGTGCCTTTCTCCATGGCCTCCAAACCTTTATAAATCAGAGAAAGTAAACAGTCCAAGAGAAGGCAGATCTGGGTAAAGGCATGATGGAGCTGCCATGGTCTGCTCCAGGGGACCTTCCTAGGTTCTCATAGAACTCACAGTATGTTCTCATTTCCTTGTTGAAAATTCCTAAAGAAAACATCCTTTTATAGTGTTGGAAAAGCATTCTTATTTGTGCTTTTGGCTTTTCAAATTACAGTAACTCTTTATTATAATATAATTATAAAAGGTAATTATAATCTTTCAGGTGCAAAAATGCCTTATTAAAGTGCACCTGTGCACATACACATACACACGCATACATAGACATAGACAGACAGAAGGTAGACACAAACACAGGCACATATACACATGTAGGCATAGATCGATACACACATACAGGCACAGACAGATGCACATACAGGCACACACACACATACATACACATAAACATATATACATAAACACAGATATGCATACATATAGGCACAGACCTATAAAAAGACAGACAGACATGAACATGTACATACATGAACACACACACATACACACACACATACTTGGCTTACAGGCCATATTTGAAAATAAAGAAGTTTAATAATTTCTGACCATTTATTGGAGGATTATCATCTGAGAACAGTATTCACTGATTTTAATGTACCCTCTCTTTTCTTCTATATAGGACCCATCAAGGGAGACTTTAGAATCCTAATTTAATTGGTTTGGACATTGAAACTACAGTTCACACTTGTGATCCCACCACTGGGGAAGCAGACAGGAGGATTCATGAGGCTTGCTGGCCAGTTTGTCTAACTGAATCAGAGAGAGAGAGAGAGAGAGAGAGAGAGAGAGTCCTGGTTTCAAAATACAAGATGGGGAGCAATTGAGGAAGACACCTGATGTCAGCTTCTGGTGTCCACATGCTCTAACAGACATGTAGATGTGTACACACATGAATATACTCTCTCTCACACACACACACACACACACACACACACACACACAGAGTAAATTGAAAGTAGATGCTAATGTATCCTTTTAAGCCTGTATACAAAGTGGTAGCTCTGATGTCTGAGTCCTAGGATCCAAAGCTTACCCGCTGGGTCACAGTACAGTATATTTAGCATTCTGTCTAAACTCCACCCCACAGTTACCTGGCAACAGCCATGTAGGCCTGACTCACTATAAAAGAGGCTGCTTGCCCCTTCCTCTCTCTCTTGCCTCTCTCTCTTGCCTCTTGCTCTCTTGCTCCCCCTTGCTCCCCATTCCCTTTATCCCCCCCACCCCCCGCCTCTACTTCTCTACTCTCTCCCTCTCTGCTTTTCTCTGCCTCTACTACCCTCTTAACTCTCCTCCCTGTGCCCTGAATAAACTCTATTTTATACTATACTGTCATGTGACTAGTCCCTCATGGGGAAGTGATGCCTCTGCATGGGCCCTCTGAGGCACTCCCTTCCCCCATACCGCACCACACCCCTATAGAACATATTCTTATACCTCTTTATCTTTTTTTAAAAACACATCAGTATGTGTTGCGACAAGTAGTCTTCCCCAGGGCCCCTTATGGTTCCAGATAGGAGAGTTGGAGATCCAACATACAGACACAATTTTAAAACCCCAATTTTTTTTTCTTACCCCCAGACAACATGGCAACTAAACACAAGGTACAGCTTTCTGCACAGAGAATAACTAAGACAATGGTGTGTGAATCGCCCAACTCACGAAAAGGAAAGGACTTTTCTGTGCAAATAGAGGCACTGGATAATAAAGTTGTTTATTGTGAAATCCCAGGCTGTCTGCCAAGAGTGGGTAGAGCCCTCTGAAACATGGCAATGTCAACTTTCAAGCCTGCGTACTTGGTGACATGATTAAAATAGTGAAAAGAAAAAGATATTTCCAACTGACTCAGCAGGTTCTGAGAAAGCTGAGCTGGAAGAGAGACCGTGCCCTGGTGAGCTCAGCTCTTCTGAGCAGGGAACACTCTCTTTGGAATAAAGCAGGCTAGGCACTTTTAAAAAAAAAATTTTTGCATTTTCCTGATTCACTATGTACCATTTAACATTTTATGATGCTTTGTTTGTTTTATAGACGAGGCATTAAATTCAAATTACAACTTGAATGAGATTTACTCAGTCCCCCTTTCAGTGTGGGAATTTCTCATTAGCCAGACTCCCATTTCTTATGTAGATGGATGACCCAGACCTTAATGGTGGGTTGGAAAAGATGAGGTTATTTCTGTTACCCCAAATCTCTTTGTGTCAAAAAAAATTTTTTTTTCTGATCTTACCTATTTCTCATTGCTGAATATTTTGGAAGGGGGCCAAAAAATATTAATGTGTGTGTGTGTATGTTTCTCCACCTCCTAGCATCGATAAAGTGTCCTGTTCAGCCCCACCCTGTAATTTCATCTTTCATCGTTGACTGCTTGACATTCTGTCAGGGAAATATGTTCTTGTGTTACCGGGGTGTAAATAGGGTTCATGTTCTCTTGGGAACCTGACTTGCCTTGAAGCTCAGATTGCATTGTTTCTGATGTGCCTCTTGCAGAGAAGTGAACTCAAATGGAGGTAGAAAACTCATTTATCACCAGTTCAAATGCAAATGAAGGCTGCGGGCATTCTTCCTTTCATCTGCAGATTAGCAGTTTGTAGCCTCCTTTTGTAGTTTAAATGCCCAGTATGTCTTAAGGTACAACACACTTCCAAAGTTCTCCACCCCACCGGTCTGAGCTTCTCCCCATGTGAGGTTATGATTTGTTGTTTTCTGGGAATATCCTGTAGTTGCTGATTAAAAACTGAAAGATGGCATTTGAAAAAGAAATGTCATTTGTACTATGAGTGGCTTAAAATTATTTTGATACACAACAAAGGGAAAGACTTCTAACTCAGCACTGATATTTTAAAAAGAATTGGCAGCATCTTTGAGTGACTCGTGTTCACTTAACATGTGTGGTCCTTACAGCGTAGGGTCCTTTTGTGGCTTGTATACATAGTATGCCCCTCAAAGGCTCGTGTGTTGCAGGTTTGCTTCTCAGGTGATGAACTTTTGAATGAACGTATCCCAAGGCTCTTACTTCACCCGTGCATGATCCATTTGTGGATTCATAAGTTGACAGCATTATTAAGAAGCGGTAGTAAGTAGGGTGTGGGGCTTTGTTGGATAATCCGTTTTCTGTGACCCCTTCTCTCTCCCTAGACACCATGAAATGAAGAGCCTCCTCTTCCATAAACAGCTGGACTCCTCAGAGGCCCACTGCAACGGAGTCACAATGATTGAGGCCTCAGAAACCATGTGGTAAAATAGATTTCTTCCTTTTAAATTGCTTTCACTAGCATTTTGTCCCAGTAACTGAACATTGACTCAAGCAGACATACTGAAGTTCACAGTCAATCCATTTCACACACAACATATTTATTTCAGGTCTGAAAATGCTCATTTCTAAAGTGGTCCACCCGACAATGACAATTAATCATGCCCTTTGTCTAAATTTAACACGTTTAGGGTAAATTTGAGAATAGGTAATATCAGGGTGAATGCCAGTTCTTTGTCTTAGAAGTCTAGAGTTCATGGGTCAGAAGTCATAAAAGAAGGTAACAATTTGCCTGCTGGCCTTGACTGACAGTCATGTTGAATGTTTCTCACAGCCAAAATGGAATAAGGCATATTTTTTCATCTGTCTTTCACTCCATCTATCTGTTCATCTATCCATCCATTGATATATTTTTTTTAATCCAGTACTTACTTGCAGATGTCTATGGCATACCAAGTTCAAACCTTGGCTATATTGCTCAGAATTATCTGAAATGTGAGACATTAGTACAGTGCCCAGGAAGCCCATTCTGACTCCTAGCCCAAGAAGGTGGGATCCAACTATAGAGCTAGAGGGAAGTGACCACAAAGACCCATCTCATTTCTAGTACCAAGTGAAAGCTCAGGGTCTTTTCTACAACTTCCATATTTACCAATTGCTCAAAGACTCACAGAATTTCCTAGATTCTGTTATATTCAGGGTTACATTCTTTACAGGAAATTAAAATTTAATTTCATTAAAAATCAGTCAGTTGGGAAAGGTATATGGCAGAACTGTGTGTGTGTGTATTATATGTGTGAAATGTCTTGTGTTCACAGGATGTGTGACCTTCAGTTGAATTGTGACAATATGAATAGAGGATCTTCATATTGAAGGTTTACTTGCGCAGTACCAAGGGTTCTTTGGGGCTTCATTTTGCGGACATGATTGATGAATTATATGGTTGTACTAAAACTCCAGGTCCTCCCTCCATGGATGTTGGACAACTATGTCATAGTAACAGTCTTTTATTCCCGGTAGTCTGACCAGTTATGAGTCTCTACAATAACCACTACCTACTGTAAAAGGAAAGAAAGTAGGAAACAAAGAAAGAGTGAAAAGAAGGAAGGAATTTACATCCATATGTAAGCTAAATGCAAGAGTAATCTAGAATCATAAACACAACTGTTTGGAGGTTAATTCAGTAGGTATATCACATTCATTTAAAAATCAATAGCAGAGGTTTCTTTCATTGTCTCTATGATCTCCTTAGACATAGGTCTTTGCCCTTGGCTTATAAGGTGTTAAGTCCATGCCGAAAGTAGTTTGCTGCACCCTTAACAGTCATTGCATTATTGCCCAGCAAGTACACATTGCTTGGTATGTTAATGGGGTAGCATATAGTGTTCACATCTGAGCAAGAAAGTTTGTGATACTCTTCCCAATCATCCTGCATATCCTCTTCCAGCTTGATGAAATCCAGTTAGTTATTGTACAGGTCACTCTTAACTTATTTTCTCTATATACTACCACTAGAACATTCTGTGTCTTTAACACTAGAGTTTTAACAGCCAACTTGTTCTGGAATGAACCCAATATTGGTGGCAGTATTCTTTATGGTTTGTGGGTCTTCAGAGGCCTCCTTGGTGAATAATACATAAGCAAGTAGTTCATTCTCAGCACTGGGATGTTCAGTCAATAATCTTGTGGCTTTTGAATGTGTCTTTCCTGTCTATTCAGGGTGACTTGTTTAAACTTTTGAAACTTATATTTTCATTTTTTTTAATCAGTTGATTTCCCAAATCTGTAGCATACTAAGGATACTGTTGTGCAATGAAACCCTTTACAGAGTATGATCAGGATATCTAAAAATCCAAAATGATCTATTCCAAGTCAATGAAGTTGGTCTTGGGATTCAGCAGCTAATAAAATATTAGCAAATTACAATGTAGCATGAAAATATATCATCACTTCTATCAGTTGTCCCAGAAAAATAGCCATGTGAGTGTGAGACACTACCTTATGCTGTCTTCGGTAATCTGTATTTTAATCTCCATGAGCCATGTTACTTTCTCATCCTGGGGCACTGCCATGTGGCTGATACACATTTTTCTACTTTCTTGGATCAATAGGGACAACTTAAGCTACTCTGGCTCAGTGTACAGGAGGAACAGGACCATAATCTTGTCTACTGCCCTTGCTATTCTGGTTCTGACAGGTCTGTCTGGTTGTCTTTGAGGGCCTCATTTTCTCATCAGAAATATTTGACTTCTGAAAGGAGTGTGGTTTGAACACACAATCTTCATCCTTTGCATACTATATTGCATGGGAGAAATATTCTCAAGGAGAATAAACATCCCACTAGAACATTCTATTTTGTTTAATCTGTAATGTTTTCATTTGCTCCATTTTTTCAATTTTTTTACTAGATTTTTTTTCATTTACATTTCAAATGCTATCCCGAAAGTTCCCTATACTTTCCCCCTGCCCTGCTCACCTACCCACCCACTCCCACTTCTTGGCCCTGGTATTACCCTGTACTGGGGCATATAGAGTTCCAAGACCAAGGGGCCTCTCTTCCCATTGATGGCTGACTAGGCCATCTTCTGCTACATATGTAGCTAGAGACACAAGCTCTGGGGGTACTGGTTAGTTCATATTGTTGTTCCTCCTGTAGGGTTGCAGACCCTTTCAGCTCCATGGGTACTTTCTCTAGCTCCTTCAATGGGGCGGCCTGTGTTCCTATGAGCATCTACTTCTGTATTTGCCAGGCACTGGCATAGCATCACACGAGAGAGCTATATGAGAGTCCTGTCAGCAAAATCTTTCTGGCATATGCAATAGTGTCTGAGTTTGGTGGTTGTATATGGGATGGATCCCCGGGTGGGGCAGTCTCTGGATAGTCTTTCTTTCCATCTTAGCTCCGAACTTTGTCTCTGTAACTCCTTCCATGTGTATTTTGTTCCCCATTCTAAGAAAGAGCGAAGTATCCACACTTTGGTCTTTCTTCTTGAGTTTCATGTGCTTTACAAATTGTATCTTGGATATTCTAAGTTTCTGGGCTAATATCCGCTTATCAGTGAGTGTATATCATGTGTGTTCTTTTGTGATTGGGTTACCTCACTCAGGATGATATCCTCCAGATGCATCCATTTGTCTAAGAACTTAATAAATTCATTGTTTTTAATTGCTGACTAGTACTCCATTGTGTAAATGTACCACATTTTCTGTATCCATTCCTCTGTTGAGGGACATCTGGGTTCTTTCCAGCTTCTGGCTATTATAAATAAGGCTGCTATGAACATAGTGGAGCATGTGTCCTTATTACAAGTTGGAACATCTTCTGGGTATATACCCAGGATTGTTATAGCTGGATCTTTTGGTAGTACTATGTCCAATTTTCTGAGGAACTGCCAGACTGATTTCCAGAGTGGTTGTACCAGCTTGCAATCCCACCAAAAATGGAGGAGTGTTCCTCTTTCTCCACATCCTCACCAGCATCTGATGTCACCTGAGTTTTTGATCTTAGCCATTCTGACTGGTGTGAGGTGGAACTCAATTCTTCATTGAGTTAGAAGGGGCAATCTGCAAATTCATCTAGAATAACAAAAAACCTATGATAGCAAAAACTATTCTCAACAATAAAAGAACCTCTGGGGGAATCACCATGCCTGACCTTAAGCTGCAATACAGAGCAATTGTGGTAAAAACTGCATGGTACTGGTACAGCGACAGATAGGTAGACCAATGGAATAGAATTGAAGATCCAGAAGTGAACCCGCACACCTATGGTCACTTGATCTTTGACAAGGGAGCTAAAACCATCCAGTAGAAAAAAGACAGCATTTTCAACAAAAATGGTGCTGGCACAGCTGGTGGTTATCATGTAGAAAAATGTGAATTGATTCATTCTTATCTCCTTGTACTAAAGGTCAAGTCTAAGTGGATCAAGGAACTCCACATAAGACCAGAGACACTGAAATTCATAGAGGAGAAAGTGGGGCAAAGCCTCAAAGATATGGGCACAGGGGAAATAATCCTGAACAGAACAGCAATGACTTGTGCTGTAAGATCGAGAATTGACAAATGGGACCTCATAAAATTGCAAAGCTTCTGTAAGGCAAAAGACACTGTCAATAAGACAAAAAGGCCACCAACAGAGTGGGAAAGGATCTTTACCAATCTTAAATCAGATAGGGGACTAATATCCAATATATATAAAGAACTCAAGAAGATGGACTCTAGTAAATCAAATAACTCTTTTAAAAATTGGGGTACAGAGGCAAACAAAGAATTCTCAACTGAGGAATACAGAATGGCTGAGAAGCACCTGAAAAAGTGTTCAACATCCTTAATCATCAGGGAAATGCAAATCAAAACAACCCTGAGATTCCACCTCACACCAGTCAGAATGGCTAACATCAAAAATTCAGGTGACATTTGCTCCTTTTTAAATTTTAATCCCTGTGGTGATTAGGCTTTAAATCCTTCCAGAGGCTCACTAGTACAAGGCATGGCTTCCTGTCATTGTTCCACACTACCCTCGGTACTCCACACAAATCTTGACGAATTTGTTCATTGTCTACTTTTCCCTTTTCATCCTCTTCTGAATGTCTTAGCACTTTATGAACTGTGTTGGAGCACAAGGTCCCTCAGATAAAATAGAGGACCTTCTCCTAAGCAAGGCAGTGTCCTCTTAAGGGGTTGAACAAAGCCAGTGAGTTCCCACATTCCCGTCTGGAGTCCATGCTGGATCAATTCATTTCTTAATTTTATATGAGTAGAATCTGAACAAGTCTCAGCAATACTTCCCTTCCTCTGTTGTCTTCCAGTCCCTCATATTCCCAGAAACCTCAGCAGGAACCAACCAAATGTCCTAAGGAGGTGCTCCACCAGGGACTCATTTCCCTCACATTGTCTTATATTTTGTGGATTTTTGTCTTAAGAAGGGATGTGTAGTTAAATTGATCAGTCTCTCCCCTCTGTCATATGTGGACTGATCTTCAAGGCTAACAAGCCAGGTTGTAAGATACATTTCTTGTTTGACAGTCTTTCATTGTTCAAGCAGTTCAGAGGCACAGTTTTTCCTGGTTATCAAAATATCCTGTACTGGGCCATTATTACAGAAGAGGCCCTATGAGTCATAGCTTTGTGAACTTACTGAATACTTTACGTTTTGTGAGCTTCCTGTATCTTAGGAGCCTTCCTTCTCTAGGAGAGAATAGATATACAATAGTAACCTCTTTTTCATTGGTGGATTAGTAATTAAGGTTATTGCATATGAGGAAAAATGTAAGAGAAGGTAAATGTATCTTTGAAGAAAGAACAGAGTATTATATCTATTTTCCATTATTATAAGAAAATGCACAATGTAGTCAATTTGCAAAAAGAAAGGCTTCATTTGGAGCCAACTTTTGGAGGGTTTAGTCTGCTGTTGATTTTTGGCTCATAGAAAAGTGTCATATTGCTGGAGTCCTGCTTTGGCTGGGGATCAGGCTGAAATGGAACACAGCGAAGGATGAAGACTAAAGACTGACTGATGATACCTGGCCTTTTTTTTTTTTTTTTTTTTTTTTTGGTTTTTCGAGACAGGGTTTCTCTGTATAGCCCTGGCTGTCCTGGAACTCACTTTGTAGACCAGGCTGGCCTGGAACTCAGAAATCCGCCTGCCTCTGCCTCCCAAGTGCTGGGATTAAAGGCGTGCACCACTACACCCGGCTATTTCATGTTTTAATAAGCACTCGTTTCTTTTCTCTCTTTTTCATGGACCTCTCATTGGTCAGGAGAGAGGATTAGAACTCAATAACTCTTAGTGAACCAGAGAGAAAAGAAAGAAAAAGAATTAAAATCTTTTACACAGGCAATATGCACACATACACATACATACATACATACACACAGACACACACACACTACTGTACTACTATCAGGACAAACCATCTGTCTCATCCACTTCACAAGTGTTCATGCATACTTTAATACACATACCTACATGTACATATGCATATATATATATATATTTGATAGATGGAGCAAAAGCTCCTATGAGCAAGTTTCAATGAGCAAACACCATCACCAAAAGACCTCACTCATTCTTGATGAAAAAGAAGTTCCAATCTTTATTGTCCAGAGAAAGAAAAAGCTTCTTCCCTTTCATTGCTGAAAATAAGAAAAAGCCTGTTACTATTTGTTGTTCTTTTTTCTTATACTTTCTCAGGAGAATTGATCATGTGGTCTTCCAAGCATCTTTATATTCCATAGGTTCATAGCAAGTTTAAGACAATAATTCAAGTCATAAATTTATAAGGAGTCATAGCAGAAATGTTTACATGTGTTTCCATCAAGACTAGTACCTGACTAAACATTCAGTATCTGTTAGTAGCTTCATAAGTTCATTAAAAGTTTAAAACAATAATTCTGTCAAAAGTTAGCACAGTTTGTCCATAGGCAAAAAATTTGCCTTGTATCTCACTAGTTTTGGAGTTTTGTATAGATAAACTAGTTAATATTGTATTTTCTGTCCTTGCACCTACAATATAATGTCCATTCCCAGTTTGTGATGTTTAGTTATCAGATAGTCTCACAGCTAACCTACAAGAAATGTATTCCCTGATCATAGATTTGGTCCAAGACTGCTTTCTTATCATAGTGCAATTTGCCTGTGACACATGAAGGTTTACAGAGCCCTATTTATACCTTTCTAGAGGGCTTGGAATTACTTATATAAAATTAGGAATTCTACAAATTAATTCTCAGGAATTATGAAATTATCAGTTTGTCTACATAGCATTGCCACATGAGAGTACATCTTCATTGATCTGCAGAAAATCTGCCCAGTAGGGTGGTCTAATGCCCAGGACTCATTAGTCTATGTAATAATGACAGGAAAGGCATATCAGTAGCAGAAAGCAATCCTGGGACAAAATCTCTAAAGGCCCTGAAATACAGCCATGCAGAGTGGTGGGCCATCTCCAGAAGACTTACTCGCATGCCTTTAGCTTTCCTAGATGGCTTCTGACAGCACATCATACAGAAACATGTATGTTAAAAACATGTATATACTTCATGGATGGAAAGGCAAGAGGAACAGTTTTACTATTCACTTAAAGTCATATTCTTATGACTCAAAGATCTCCCCCATTAAGAACTGCCTCTTAAGTGCTCCACCACTTCCTCCCAATAATGTAATGCTGAGGATTAATGTTAACACAAAGCTTTTTGAGAGCAGTTTTGAAATATTAGTCCAGACATGTGGAAAAGGGGGAGAATATATGTAGCTACCAGTTATTACAGTCATGCTTTAGAGCTATGCTAGTCTTTAAACTACCATTCAGTGTCGAGATAATATGTCTAACTGGAAGAGGACAAATGTAGTGGAGGTGAGCAGTTAGGTTTTATATCAACCTAGAGAGGAAAGGGAAATTACAAAGGAATTCTATGGGGGTGATTTTAATAATAGCCTATAGACATAAAACTGTAGAAACAATAAATCAAGGATACCAGAAAAGTGAAAAACATGTTAAAAAGACACACAGGTAATTTTGGTCAGTGAAAAGAAACATGACAGCCATAATAACCCTGTCTACTGATGATACTGATTTGAAGAACTTAGAGGTGGGTGTGTAAACAAGTTGCTTGAGATTTAGATGGCAAAGTGGTTGATGTTACTGTGATAAAATGGGTGGGGCTTGGCAATGGGAGGGAAGTGGCTAAAAGGCCACTTACAGAGATAATTGGAGAAGAGTCCCACTCACAAAGGGGCTAGGCTACAGAAAGAGTCATCAAGACAATGTTGGAGTTTTCTGAGTTAAGGCTAATTGTGCAGGTGGATTGAAGCAACAAGAGTTTCTTCAGTGTGGAAGACCAGAGTGCACCTGTGTATGGTAGCAGTGATCTGAACAAGAGATGATGAATGAGATCATCTTATGGCATGAATCTTGGAGCACACTTGATAAAGTTGACAATTAGAGGGGTTTTTTGTTGTTGTTGTTTTGTTTTTGTTTTTTTTTTGTTTTGGTTTTGGTTTTTTGTTTTTTTTTTGTTGTTGTTTTTTTCGAGACAGGGTTTCTCTGTGTAGAGGTTATATGTTTTTTTTCTGTATACTCTGATAAAGCTCAATTCAACTCATCCACAAGAGAAAAATTCCTGGTTTGTGGGCCTTTGTAGGCACTGTGTACAACCATAGGACTTTACTTCATATCCCAATTTGTTATGTGGCTGTGGGTGGCTTCCTGTCTGCTCTAGCAGGATGCCTGTTACCAGTCCCAGAGGGAACCCTTCATTTCCATTCTTTTCACTATATTTTTATAGAATCTCTTCTAAAAATCCATATTCCAAACTTTGTTTTCTAGATCCTTTAGAAATTATGAATCAAATACTGGTAAAATTGTAAGCCACTATTGGTAATCAAAAAACCCTGATTGAAATCATATATTTAACCAAAAAACATTTTGAATAATTAAAAACAAAGTTGATTTTAAGTCATTGAATCATACCAACTCAGAAAATGTCTTGTGTGAAAAAAAAATAACTTAACACAGATATGGTTCATTTGGCCACCAACCCTCAGGGTAGAAGCAGTCCTGAAAGAAACCACGATTTTAAATAGAGCATGAAAAGCCACCAGCAGTTAATTCCTCAATAAATCTATTGAGAATTTGAGGATATATAACAAAGGAAGACAACTAAGTTTTATTTCAATATCTCATGAATAGTGATTCAACATTCCAGTTGAAAACGACTCCAGGTCAAGTCTGATCACAGAAGAATAATACTGTGATAGATTAATTTGTCTGTCAAGGGAAGCTCATAGTTACATAATATAAGGATGGCTTCATCCCTCCCTTTGTTCCCCTCCCTCCCTCACTTCTATCCATTGCCCTCTGCTTCTTTCTTTCCTTGCTTGTTAATTTAAGGGGCAGGGCACCTGTTATAATGAGTTAATGAGAAACCTGATCCAGAGACATTCAGAAAATTATCAATCGTAAATGTATGTTTGTTTGTTTGTTTTTGCATCATAGTAAAGACAAGTACTCAGGTCTATTTAAGACTTCATGGGGGGGGGGGTGTCACAGAATGAGACATTCTCAAAGGGAAATCAGTTAGCAGACATTATAGTAGAAATACCATGCATGAGACTCAGAACTATCCATATTTCATCATATTCTGAAATGAGTATTCAGGGTTAGCTTCAGGGAGCTTGTCTTCAGATGAACAAGGACTGTGATTCCAAATGAGAGAGTCAAACCAAAACAATAAAGAGCCACAAACAAAACCAAGTGAGCTTCTTGCTCTCCAAGACCATCTGAAATTTAGCTCCTGGTTCTTTATTGTTCTTGTCTCTCAGGCTTCCATTGCCTGTAGATGACACCACTGTTCTTCACCTTTCTGTTTTTTTGGAACCAGAAATAGTCCTCCAACTTTCTCTCGGAAAAGCAAAGGGATTTCCCCTAGGATTGCACTGCCTAAGAAATACTAACTGCCCCTTTCCCTGAACCACAAGTAGCTGCAGGCATCAAAGACCCGAGTTCCCAATTTGGCATGACTCAAGAGCCTCTTTAATTTCCCCCCAAAAGTCTAATGTGTGTGTGTGTGTGTGTGTGTAGGTAATTATCACCACACAAGGACATTATACTTTGTTTACTAAACTTGGGAGTCCCACCCCTGTGTCATACACACGTCCTCATTGGAAAGTGTCTGTGGCTTTAATGATCACAAATGTGAGGCCTTCCCAAGAACAAGGCTCTGAGCTTCTGCAAGACATCCCGGAGAAACCATTTCTGAGCAGACTCCTGCGGAGTGAAGTCATTAGCTGCTGCCCTGAACAAGGCTCTCTGGAAGCTGTCCCACAGGATGCCTGCATGAGACAGAGTAAAGCAAATGGCGTTTTCTGTCGAACTGCAAAATCCCTCCAGGGGAATCTTGGGATTTCACCCAACAACTTTGAATCTAAGCAAAGTAAATTATGGTAGAAAGAACTGGCTCTCACCCTGTAGTTAGCTCTGTCATGGAAGGGAAGAGCTTGGGCTACTCCATCTCTAGCCCATTAAAAAAATAATTTGGGCTATTTTACTCTTCCACACAGGATATAGGGTTGTTTAGTTATCTCTGTGTGTTCTTGACTGAGGATTGTGCACTGATTAGCTGGCCCTCTCAGCCTCTTCTTGCTGATGCATAAATCAGCAGCCTCAATAGAGCCAAGGAAGAAAGTATAACAGCCTTGCTCTAAGGTAGGGAAAGCTGATGGTAGATATGTAGGAATGGACATCTTGTTTGAACGGATGTATGTGAGCATACACATGCATCTTCTAGAGAGGAAGGTCATTGTCAACATGTGAAGACAGCTCTCACCTCAAAGGAGATAATAGACTCTTTATTCTAGGGCTAAATATGAATGTTCATAGTCTGGAAACACAGATTCAGGTTACTCCAAAGACCATGTTCCAACATAACAGCTTTATAAGTTTGATAGTAACAGAACAACAAAAATTATAAAGCAAGATATTTTGAAATACAATGGTGAAATCACTAGGTAGACAGATGAAGACAAGGCAGGAACATTTCTGCTAGAGATTGGAGATGTTCTGATGGGATTCCTAGCCTATGGGTTGGTGGGAAATAGGACCCTACATTCCACAGAACTTACCTCATAGGATCCATACAGAGATGGCTAATAAACGGCTACTAAGGTGGCTAAGGATAACCCAAGATAATCCGGTTCTGGATCTAAAGAATTCCAACTTCTCCACATAATTAAAGTTCTAATCAGTCAGTCAACATTGTGGTCAGGTCGATGGAAGGTGACCTTTCTTCGGGAACTTCCTTACATACCATCATAAGTTCTCAACCTACATCTTAAAGCAATGCAGCTGAGCCACACTTGTCTAGCGTCTGTGTCTTAGTCAAGTCATGACCGGGAAATAGAGTTGCTTCAGATACCACACACACTGTAGCTCTTTCTGTGCTTATCTTCTAGTGGGTCGGGGTGCTCATTCTCAGAAGCAAGCATCCCATCCACAGCCCTGGAGCAGCTGTGGAGGCAAACTTAAAATGCCCAAGAGGGCACTCTGAATATGCTCCACACCCTTGGAAGTCTACCACATTCCTCTCTGAAGAGCTGTGTCTATGAATGATGCAAACAGAATCTTTGCAGGAAGTGTGCTACCGGGCTCTGAGCAGTCAGGTAAGAATTCCCAGCAAGAATGATGGCTTCTTTTGTACTCACCTATGTTTTTCGTCTGGATAATGCACACAAAGCTGTTTAGCAAAACGCCTGCTACATGGTAAACAATGCAGACTCTATTCTTTATTCATGTAGGCAATATGTCTAGCTCCCACTGCCTTCTACCAGCTACCCTGATCCACAGTTAGAGAACTGAGAGAAGTCACATAGCTACCCCATCCCCGACTCTTGCTTTCCCAGGATTCAGCATACTGCTGCCCATCAGGAAGATCCCTCCGTGATATAAAATAAAGGCGTGATTCTATCCCTGTCTTGGATTTGCTGAGACTCTTGCTAAGCCTGTGTTGTACTGGCATAGCTTTTAGAAGTCCTAACCTCCCACCATTTGAACAGCTCAACCGTAAATACCCGACTCACATGCAGCAGCATCTTCTTCTGCTAACCTAAGCCTCGGTGAAAGGCTGAACAAGCTGTCAGGTTGGATCATCTGTAGCCTCATGCTAGGGCTCTTTTCTTCACTGTTGTCTCTCAATCTTCTTTCTCCGCTACTTCACTGCAAATACATTTGAGTGTAACTTCAGAATGCATTTCTGGGAAAGCCAATGTTAGCACCCTTGCCCTGCGCTGTGTGCTCTGGTTAACCTGCAGCTGCCACTTTCCTGGTGCCCTCTCCCTGTACACTGGTCTGTGTGCATTTATTCCTGTGCCCAGTGGGTCTCCCTGCCTGGCACTTGCCATGTCAGTGTGCATAGACTTATAGGCTGACTCACGATGTCCTTCCCCTGGGTAGCCCAACCTGGGTCCTTACGGTATCTGCTTAATTTTGAAATTTGCTCCTTGGTTGCTTCTAACATCAGAAGTGGGTTTTGAGTTGTAGAAGGTCTAGCTCTGTTTTCTTCTTGGGGTGAAGAAATGAGTAAAACAGAAGAAAGACAGGCACACAGGAGAGGTGCTGTTGGTCTCTTGTCCTGGACACGCTATTTCTCAGGATTTATAGGGAGACATTCTATCCCAATGTTGCTTTAGCAGTGACATCCTGGGAATGATTCTTTTCTGGTTGCATCTGGTTATTGTCGGAGAGGAATTCTGTCCACACGTACATGTTGGGTGATAGAAGCTCTCAGGGTTGGAATGGAGAGGTGCAGGTAACGCTAGCATTTTGCTGTGTAGGTGTAGTCCTTCAACCTGCGGGGTAGCAAAACCTTATTACATCCTGAAAGTGTGGAATCTCAGGCCTTCCACTAGACAGATGGACTTAGCATAGACAGGACACCAAGACTTTACAGGCATTGTGTTATCTTTTGTAAGTAGCTAGGAGCCCAGGTACTTTTAGAACTTTTCAACCATTCTCTGTAATGATAGACTCCCCCACTAGAACCCATATAAGACTCCTTCTATGATCCTCAAAGACACAAAGCATAAAGGTGTCAAGCTCTTCTTACATTCTTGGCTTATTTCTGTCTTATTTAAAATATTCAATACAATGTACACTGTTGCATAAATACTTATAGAGGAAGCACCAGCAAAGAAAAGGCCATCTATAAATTAGATCTGATCCATACAGACCTATTGTTGAAAGCTATTTCTGACCTACAGTAAGGCTGCATCTATGTGTGTGGAACCCACAGATGTGGAGAGCGGGCTGTGCAAATTCGCTTCCTGTATGTGACTCACTAACTCTGCTCTCTTTGGTGACAGGCTTTTGAAAACTCTGAGTTTTGCCACAAAGTTCGCCAAATGCCATAGAGGGAAAGCTCTCCACAGACAGAGTAAATATAGTAAATATCAAGTATGATTCTCATTGAAAAATTGTCTTCTCTCATAACTGTCCAGAGGACATCTATTCTTGGTAGCCAAGGATGATACAAATGAGACAGATTCTCTACTTCCACAACCACAACAAATTAGACAGATGGGAGGAGATGGTTGGCTCCCCGTCAACACTGCTTCAGGGACATTGGGGTGCGGGGAGCCTGTGATATACAGGAGGCTCAGCAGAGCATCTCCAGATGCTGGAGTAGATGAATTTGAGCATTGGCACAAATCTACTCCAAGCTGAGCACATCTGGGAGGAGAGTCTCTGGGACTACAAACTTGATAAGGCTCTTCATAGAAACACACTGACCGGTATTAGCTGACGCTCATACGGAAACACTTTGTCACCAGTGGCTTTGCAGGGGTGGATGCTAAGGTGGAGGCTGCTTGGCTGCTATGGATGCCTGAGCATCAGGAGTCATTTAGCTGTGTGGCCTGAGTCTAGTGCCACACCACGGGCAGCTCCCAGAAATGGGGAGACCCCAGTTACAGTGTTGTCTCTCTCCTTGTGGAAGTTGAATAAGGTGTTCATGAGTCCCTGCAAAGCTCTACCATGTAGATGCTGGTATTATTACTTAGGTTTCAATGCCCAAGGCAGCACTAGCTCAGTAGGCAACTGTCCTTTGCCTGCCTAACACTCCATGGCTTCAAACAAATAACATCATTGCCTATGCATAGCCAGCCATTCTTCACCTTAGTTCTCTGCTGCCCTGATTTATAGACAGGATTCCATTTCCCCTGGAGGTCACTGTGCACACTCTGCTGTGTGAAGTGATCCATATCTGTGCTGTTTGTAATCCATTTGTAAAAACATTTCTAAGCCACAGGGAAGATGGCAGTCAGTAAATGCCTGGTGATAATCCCGACTGTGCCATTCATGACTGATAGGAGATAAGGAAGACTCATCACAAGGCAGGTGACAGCAGGATAGGGGTAGCCTTCACCAAAGCCTCTTCCTCTTTCCAAGTGCTACTTAACAACGAATATTTGAAGCAGAGCAATTCTTTCCAGCAAGTGGGGTGGCTGACGGCCTGACCTTAGCATCATAGGAAAGACATAGGCTCTGAAAGGGTGGTGGTGTCCAGATGCCTCAACTATTGTTTAAATTTGGAGGTTTTATGTTTATATTGAGAGTCCGGTGTTTCCTGATTGCATTGTGAGATATAATTCTGTTCCTATGGTCAGAAAAGTAGAAACCCTGCATATGGTTGTCTTTCAGAGAACATTTTTTTTATAAGATATTTTCTTCATTTACATTTCAAATGCTATCCTCTGTCCTAGTTTCCTCTCTGAAAGTCCCTTATACCCTTCCCCCACCCTGCCCCCCAACCCACCCACTCCCGCTTCCTGGCCCTGACATTCCCCTGTACTGGGGCATATGATCTTCACAAGACCAAGGGTCTCTCCTCCCATTGATGGCCGACTAGGCCATCCTCAGAGAAGAATTATGATTTACTGTGTCTCCTGTCTTGACTATCACTCTGACTCACCCTGATTCCTTATGTTCAGCTGTGGGTAAGATCAGAGTGACAGGCTGCCTTGAGGCAGAGGCCACTGGGCTGGTTATCTTGTAGGCTGTGGATTCACTTTTCTGGCATAGCTCTTCCTGCCTGATCTTTCTCTTCCCAGGGTGACCTTTGGATCTAGCTCCTCTACCATTCCTCTTCAAGCACAGTATCCAGCCCTGGCAGTGGTAGAACCAAGGAAAGACTCTTCTGTAAGGTGTGGTAGTACTGCAGCTCCCCAGGAATAACAGAGGAAGCCATTTGGACACAGTGGGATGTTTTCTGGGCAGAAGAATGTATATGTGGACAGAGGCTCCTTTAACCCGTGTACACATCACAATGTGTAACTTTAATTCCTACAGCCAGTTAGCTAAAAATATGCCTTGTTCCAGGCATTGTTTATTTTAAAGTTGCATTTTTACTGAAATGTCTTACATTTGTGTGTAAATTTATAAGCTGCCATAAACACATTTGCTAGTTTATATTAAACTAGATTGCCTATCTTTTCTGTGACTTTAGAGGAAACCCTGATTATTTTCACATATAAAAATATCTTCCTAAATCTCTCTCTCTTTCTCTCTGATACTCACACACTCTCTTTCTGCCTCTCTCTGTCTCTGATACACACACACACACACACACACACACACACACACACACACACACACACACACACACAGAGGCTCAGGTGGGAGGGGGAGGGGCTATTTTATGCTGTTGTAATAGAAAACCACAGGACGAGTAATTTATAAACATTAGGAGTGTATTGGGCTCACAGTTAAGGATGCTGGAAGGTCCAAGTTCTACATACAGATCACATCTGGTGACAGTCTTCTCTCTGTGCCTTTCCTATGGGAGGCACCACCTTGCATGGTGCAAGCAGTAAGGAGAAGCACGCAGTTCCCTCCTCCTAGCTGTGACAGAACACCTGACAGACTCTCCTGAGAGATGAAGAAAAATTTAACTGGAATCACAGTTTTATAAGCTAGTGTTCATCACAACAGGGAAGGTGTGACTGGAGTCCATGGTGGGAGCACGTGGCATGATCTATTTCTTGCTTATGTCACCTTCAAGATTTCCCACCAGTGACCCACCTCTTACATGCTCCTCTCAACATGTCTGGGAATTCCAGGCACATGAACTTTGCTGGACACAGCCAAACCACAGCACATGTCAAACATTCATACCACTTGTCAGCACTGACAATTCGGCGGCATCTTTAGCCACCAATAGATCAGACAGCTTCTGATAGTTCTGTCATTGGCAGGTATTTCCAGTCTTGAGATGTAATGAGTTCATGTTTGCCCTTTCCCATGGAGACATGATCACTCACACAAGGCTGACTGACACAGACTCATTTCCTTCACCTGCATCCTTGTCATTTTTTAAGATGCTCTTTTTTTTTTTAAATCTCATAAGAAGGTTCTGAGCATCTCCTTCCTTTATGTCCCAGCTACTTGACCCATGTCTGCAGTGATCCCTGACTTTGACTGTGCCCTTTGACCTCAGAATGAAAGAAACACATGGCTCCACCCGCATTAGTCCTGTGTGCACCACACACTCAGCATGACACTCTCTCATGGACAAGGGAATCATGAATGCTTTTGCATGGAGTGTGTATGACAAGTGTTGAGAAGGTTCATATCTTCTGAGAGCCCCCTATGCTGAGGAGATGTGTGTAGGAGGGTTCTCTAAGGCTTTTACTCCTAAGGTGACATATCATTATTTAAAAACTCCGAAGCTGAGAGATGCTAAGTGGATAGAGTGCTGGCCAAACACACACTAGGGCTATAATTTAAATGTCCAGACCTCACACAACTCTCCCCTAAATTGTTTATAGTTGTGTGTCTATAATCATACAAAAGCCAAGTTATTACTTTTTAAAATAATTTTATTTACTTGTTTTTTTGTTTTTTGTTTTTTGTTTTTTGCAGTGGGGAGGCAAACAGATGCCATAGCATGCTACATGGAGATCAGAAGACAACCAGCATTATTTAGTTTTCTCACCACACCATGTGGATCGTGGGACTCAATTAAGGTTATCAGGTTTGGCTGAAAGAACGTTTACCCAATGAGTGATGTCTCCAGCACCACCTCCTTATATTTCAGGACCATGTGATTCCCATCATGCACCATGAAAAAATGCAAGTGTATCAGTTAGGAGTTGCTTATGAGGTAAGGCTGCTCTGAGAGATCCTGGGCTGAGAGCTGAAGCAGCAGGGTTCATAAAAACCAGAGCCAATGTGAGTCTGCCAGCTTGGGGCTCGGGATCCATCTAAAGACTACAGGGTCAAGAAAAGCCACAGATAGAGGGAAGAGCCATAGGACACACTGGGACCACTAAGGAGGAACTGTTTTCTGGCCATCTTTACTGATGTCCAGTCAGACAGTCTGTAGGCTACAAAGCTGATGTGCTTGACCACGGAGTTAGCATGAGGCCAATATCCTTATTCGTGTCTGTAGATGTAGCTGGAAAAGGAATTCCTGCAAGTAGAATTGCTGGGCCAGGGGACATATTCACTTGTTATTTGCTAGATATTATGAATTTTCCCTCCAAAGGTGGTTGTACCAATTCATATTCCTGTCAATTATGCATGAAGATGAAGGTTACCTGATACAGGCATTGGCAGAACACATTATCTTACTTAAAAAAAAAAAACTTTAAAATTCAATTTATAAAAACAACATAATATATAATTGAGATCTTACTCTGTATTTCTTTTCATAAGATGCATGTTTAACATTTGTAAATGTTAAATCCATTTGTATTTTTGTCTTACTGCATTAGCAATTTTCTCTCGTATTCATTTATCAGTCTATACACGTTTAATGTGAGTTCACCACACATCTGGTAACTTTATCTAATATATGAAAAGGTTACTCTGCAGTTCATTTATTACACTTCCTATTTTGTCTAGGTAGACATTGATTTTTATGATAATGTACCTGTCACATTTTGAGTGCCTGAGTTTGCTATTGTTGTCTTTGAGAAAAGATTGTGTTATTGTTAACTTGACACAAACTATGGTCTCCTGGGAAAATGGAACCTCAAGTGGCCTGAGGCAAGTCTGTAGGGCATTCTTGATTATTAATGAGTGCTGTAGATCCAACGAACTGTGGATGGCACTACCCCTAATAGGTGGTCTTACGTTATATAAGACATTGTTTATGAACCACAGAAATCACACCAGTGAACAGCTGTGGTTTCTGCTTCAAGTTCCTGCCTTGTGTTTCTTTCTTGGTTTCTTTCAAAGATAAACTATAGCTTGTGAGCTGAAATGAACGCCTTTCTCCCCAGGTTGCCTTTGGTCATGGTGTTTATAACAGAAATAGAGAATCAAATTAGACCTCTACTCACCAATGGGTAATGCATGTTGATAAAAATTAACTAAACTATACAAGATCATGGACTACTGAATGGTTATGTCCACCGTGATCTCCACAGAAAGCACACAGAACTGTTTTATTTGGTAGTAAAAGGTATTTAATAAGGAGAAAGGTTTAAAGGTGTGGAGACAATATAAGGAAATGCACAAGAATTAGATTTCCCTTCAGAGTGGTGGCAGTGGCAGAACCCACTATGCCACATAGGAAGAGAGAAAAATGAAGGTGTACATTGTTGGACATAAAGGGAGGTTATGCCTGATGGCAAATGAGGCACCAGAGAAGATCTGTAGTCTTTGCTGGAGGGACATTTTCAAAGCACAGAGTCCTCTGCTGAGGATGGAGTATGTTAATTGGCCTTCCAGAGCTGCAGGAAATGGAGACAAACCAACCAAGTGATTCACTCAAGAGTTTTTTTTTTTTTTTTTTTTTCACTCTCCTAAGTCATAAACACATCACCCTGAGAGACAGGCACTGAGTAAGAAGTGACAGTCAGTTATGACAAGGACAACATCTTTGTGCTGAAATAGGGTTTAAATATTATTTGGGATGTGGGTATATTATTTTTAACTTTCCCTGATTAGCTCTGAGGAAATAAAAATCACCTGACTCTCAGGTTATGAAGAAGGAAGCGATTAAACAGTTCCTTGTGCATAAGAACTAACCTGTCGTTACCATGTATGTGAAGGAAAAACAAACAAACAAACAAACAAACAAAAAAACAACTGCTTGGTCACTAGAATCAAGGCACTGGGGCATTTCGGTCAGTAGGATGTGCCATTTCTTTAAAATGGCATTAGACTACAATTTTGACACATCTCTCCTGTATACCATTAATTTCATTTGGAAGCATGGTACTAAAATAAACTCTGTAGTTTATGAGTGGCATAGAAAATAGAGGCTCAAGGGTAAATCTTGAGGGTAATCCTTAAGCACGTACAGAAAAAGTCAGATCAGAAGTATGGATACGATCTAGAATAAAGGAAAGCTAGCAGATAAATCCCAGTCAGGCTAAATCAGCTGCAGTTTCTGAAAATACTGCTTAAGGTCCAAAGATTGTGTGTAAGCTAAATTCATGCAGGAAAAGCCACAAAGAAAATTCCAAATCAGAAGCAATGGATGCTCAATGGGTGCAAGGTTTCCAACTGTTAGAAATGCCCTGGAATTAAAATTTAAGATAAAAACAAATGCACATCATTCAATACTTACGAGTTCCCAGATAGGTCACAGTGATATATTAAAGTGGATTTTGGCATCAGAAGGGCCAGCTGACTAGAATGGACTCACTTCATAACCTGTTTGGAATAGTGGTAGATCAGCTGGCCAAAAAAATTCTTCAAAAGGTTAGAACTGTAAACATGAGCCTGGAGTTTGAATTAACATGAGATACTAAATTATCTCTATAGATTTTATTTTTACATTTGATATGTAAATGAGACATGAATTTACAGAGGAGGATGCTAAGAGTGAAAATTAGGGGAAACTGGTTTATTTGTGAAACTTGTAAATGTATCTCACTAAGGAGTAGACAGGGAGCTAAATGTTAGAGGATTGTTCATACATAGAGTGGAGATGAGGATCCAGAACAGACTTAAGGAAAAACCAAAGGGAAACTACTTGGTAACCAGGCCACTGCTTTGGTGAAGTATGCAATCTTTCAAATTTCAGTCCATTTCATCAAAGTTATGAGATGTGGTTATAGGGTTGTTCTTTATGTTCATTTTTCTTTATATTCATTTATTATCTACTAACTGTCCATGGACCTGTAGTGATGGCTCCTTTTCCGTTTCTGGTAGTTTTCTTTACAGTATTCCCCTTTCCTTGTTAGACTAGTTAGAAGCTTACTAAAGTGATTGGTGTTGTTATAGGAATAGCTTTTAGCTTTCACTAGGTCATATTCCATGATGTTCTTAACTTTTGTGGCTCACCAACTCATGTGCCATGATGTCCTCAAATTCTGTGGTTATTCTTGATCTGCCTGCCAACTTATCTGACCTCCCTGTATCTTCCCATTTGACTGTCTTCCTTTCTAAGTCCCTATGCTTCCCCCCTCTACCAATGCTACCTATGACTATGTACTTAGGGACACATGTCTTCCCATACCCTCAGTCATTGGATGTCCCCCAACACCTTCCTGTGGTCTCACTTTTCATTACGCCCCAAAGTGCTATTGTGGAGCTTATACTGTTTCTCTGATTCTCAGACAAGACCAATAGATTACCATGGATCTCCCAAGTGCCTCATAGGCACTTAAGCATCTATCTGCACTCTATTACCATTCCCTGATATCACTTCCTGGCTTTTTTTTAGAGTTTGTTCTACCCTCAACCTGAGAGTAATTCAAATAGTGCACCAACCTCAGGGTTTTATGTGGCATCCATAATTTATGAAACGAGGTGTCGATGAGGCAATAGGAACATGAGTCCAGATGTCCTGTGCCAGGTTGCTTCTTTGATGACGACGATGATGATGGTGGTGGTGATGATGGTGGTGGTGGTGGTGATGGTGCTACTGCTGCTGCTAATGGTGATGATGGTGGTGGTGGTGCTGCTGCTGATATGTGGTATGATACATTCTTTGCAACTTTAAACTCTTTTCCCAAGTAGTAAACTTTCCTTATAGCTAGAGGACTCTGAAAATTCAGAGCATCATGGGAATACCTCAGAGTTATTTTAAATTTGGAACGTGTAATCTGACCTCAGATTTGAATCCCACTTTCTAGAACATTTCTGAAGGTGTTTTACTTGATAAGAAAAACATTTGTACACGTGGTTGAGGGAGTTGAACGTGGGGGAATTTTGTAGAGAAAGGTTAAATGCTGAAATGACTCTGAAATTTCACCTTTCTTTCCTTGGAGAGGTGAAGTATTATCATGGCTGCTCCTTTGTGGAGAGAGATTAACTTCCACTTCCAAATTTCTATTTACAGAAACCTTTAGACCTTGATATCCTATTGCAGCTAAATCAGTAATGGACTAACTTTCTAGCTTCATTTAGGGTTAATAGCATTGTCTGAGTGAGAAAAGATCCAGAAAAAAAAAAAAAAAAAAAAAAAGGAAAGTGAAATTCTCTAGGTTAAGTACACTTAGAAGTATTGCCTGTTAGAAAATAGAAGAATGCCTTTGGCAGAGGCCTTTTTTTTTTTCTTTTCCTTTAAATAAATGGCCACTATAGGGCCAAAAGCATCCTTTCAATGCATCCATTTACTAGAGTGGTTGATTATATTGATTTTTTTCTCCCACAAATTTCAATCAAAATAATATGTATTTTTCAAAAAGTAATACTTCATAGTCTTGGCAGTGTTCTTAGAATCCAGAATATTCCTTTTATCTCCTTGACATATGTCAGCAACAGCTATATTAAAACTCCACATTTTAATCTCTCTGAACTCAATTCTCTTGACAAATTTCTTCATGCTGGATGCCTGCAGTTCTGACTTCAAAAGAAGCTTTTCATACTCAGGGATATAAATGGTAGGAAAACCAAGGAAGGATTGGGCCAGCTGATCCTGGGGCCTCCATTCTTCCTCTATTCTGGGATGTGAAGTGTGAATCCACACTAAATGGTGGGAGAGCATCGCCTATTGCCTTCTCCACGGGCTTCTGGAAGAAACTACACCACTGAAAGAGGAGATAACAAACTGACTCTGGTGTGCTATAAAGTTCTCATCCATCTGAGAGATGGGAAATCTGCAGGTTAAAAATTGTAGATTGGTAGCACTGGCTACTCTTCCAGAGGTCCTGAGTTCAGTGCCCAGCAACCATGTGGTAGCTCACAACCATCTGTAATGGGTTCCGATGCCCTCTTCTGGTGTTTCTGTAGAGAGTGACAGTGTACTCACATAAATAAAATAAATAATTCTTTAAAAAAAAATGGTAGAGTGTAACAGAACTAGTGGCCATATTACTGGGCTAATGCCTAAGAAACCAAACCGGAGGCTCTCTGTGTTTAGGAGGGTAGGTAACTTTAGTGTCTAAAGTTATTGGTTACTAGGGGTAAGGAAGGACCAGGGAGTCCAACAGGCAGACAGGTGGGGGCATCTTCTGGGCTGTATGCATTCCCCTCTCAGGGGCTGGTCTTTGGACACTTAGTATATGCAGACTGGAGCTTCCCTTTCCAAAATGCTGGTCTCTTGATTAGTCCACCATAGTGAAGAGATGAACTTTAGCATCTAATGCAGAAGGCTGAGTAACTCTGGTGTCTTCACAGGAAGAGCAAATAACATGGAGATACAGGACAGCTGGGGAGGGGAAGATGGAAAAGAACTGAGTCAAAATATACATGGGAGACTTTAGATGCTCATAGACGAGCGATGCTCATGGGATTTTGTCCACGTCCCTCACCCCCACCTTTTATCTGCCAATGGGTTAAATGAGTAACAGAAAATAGCACTGCATTCTTGAGAGTTCACAGAAGTGGCAGTTGGTGGCTCGATCTGGTAAGCCTGTTCTGACTGGTGCTCCTCCTGGGACCCTGTTGGGGTGAGGGGTAAGGATGCAGTGACCTAATGCATCAATTCTCACTTTCCAAGTTTAATTTCAGTAAGATGGCCATGAGATAACAAGGAATCCCCGAATGAAGCACACACAAAGCTTCTCCATGCAGCTGAGGTCCTTCATACTCATGGCAAGTATGTACCCTGTCATTCCTCAAAAAGACTCACTGATCCAGTTTGCTTGCTTCCTGCCTGCTTTCACACTATGCCAGCAGATGGGTACTGATTTGGACAGGTCCTGAGAGGAAGTCCTGCCCTTGACTAAAGCGCATCTCTGAACTCAGTGTGCTTCCGTTTGAGAAAAGCATAGACTACTGTAACAGTTGAAGCTTTCATGTGCCCTTCCTAGATTCAGATGCCAAACTTCCAACTCCCAGAGTGACAGTATTGGGCAATGGGGCTGTTAGGGGTGATCAGGTTTGGGATGGCTTAGAACTCCTACAAAAGAGGCTGGGCTAGCCCCTTGCCCTTCCTGCCTTGTAGGGCACAGTAAGGATGTGAGTGTGGAAGGACTTCTCAAGACACCACATCCGGTCTTCCTTGATTCTGGAGTTTTGGTCTGTAGAAGAATGTAAACAGTTTTTAATTACAGTATCCAGAACAGTAAAGAGACATGACCAATCTTTTCAGTTTTCACCTTTTCTTTATTTCCGGGGCACAGGGAAAAGGTAAGGATTATAAATGTTCCAAAACTACTAAACGTCCACTGTTGTCATTTTATTCTGGTGTGTGATAAAACACCCAATACAGAGCCACTCTGGAGTTAGGCTTTATTTGACTTACAATTAATTTCAGGTTCCCTTCCACCATCCAGGAGAGATCCAACAGCAACTGCTGGAGAAATGCTGAGAATTTTGCAATTCAGGAAAATTACCCTGATTTGCCTAGACTTTAACCAAACTACAAGTACCAAGATTCATAGAAAAGGAAAACATTTTTTTTTCATTTTGTGCATACTCTGCAGCCTAAAAAGCCCTTCTGCAGGCAGCCGGACAGAGGGGAACGTGGGAGTGCTGGATGTCTCAAGTGGTGCAGGCACAAAAAATGTCAGCTTTCTTCGTTGGATGCAAGAGCGTCTGGAAAAGTTTATAATTGAACTTTAAATTATTATTTTAGAAATATAATACTCTTACTTGTGTGTATGGTATATGTGAGTTTGTGTGCAGGCACAAGTCATCAGAGGTCACATGAGCATGTCAGGTGACCTGCTCTACCATTCTCCGCTTTAGTCCCTTGAGACAGGGTTTCTCACCAAACCTGAAATTCACCAGTTTGTATAGGCTTGCTAGCTGGAATGCTTCCAGAATTTGCCTGTCTATGTGCCCTGATGCTAGGGTTACAGCATGCACAATCATGGCTGCCTATTTTTTATAAGGATTCAAACTTCGGTCTTCACGCTTCTGCAGCAAATGTTCTTACCCACCAACTCACCTCCCCAGACCCGAAATGATTTTTTTTTAAAAGAATAGACCTATATATTCTCCTTAAAGTAGATGCACAATCTTATTTTTGTCCAAACATGTGCACCCATAGCATGCTCGTGCTTCAGACATGCAGAAGCGACAGATTAGGGTCAATGTCAAAGATGGGAGCAAAGCGCCACTTTGTTTACTCTCAGTTAAAATTATTTGTAAATTTGCCTATGACATAACTTGAAGGGCTGAGTGCTGCTGAGTGTCTTTTTCCCGTGACTTGTGTCTGGTGTCCCTGGGGAGGGAGCGCCTGCTAACTGATGAAGATGTCAAACCATGTCAGGGGAGTGTCAGCAGCTGCATATTCCTTGCTGCTGCGCCAGAGGCTGCCTCGGACTGGGAGATCTCACTGCTTACTCACAGCAAAGACACTTAATTAATGAGTAGGCCTAATCAGGCTGTCTTATTATGTATGGGACACCAAGTGTGGCTGATGTGCAAACAAACCATCCTTGAGGAGCGCTAATTAATAATTCTGAGCCGGGCATTCTGAGAGGCCTTGTCATCTAGCTCTCGGGGGCATTGGTAGCATCTCCTATGCCAGGCTCTCATGTCCTCTGCATGCAAATGAGTGACCATGCAGGCAGACTTCCTGTTTATTACAGAACCACACTTACCTTTGCATAGGACTTAAGAGAGACGGATACACTGAATGGAAGAATTGTGGGTATCTCTCTTCTGCCAGTCAGCAATCAAACCTTTTTGTCCTCTCACTGAGTACCAGATCTTCTAAGTATGGATGGAATTGACTTTAGTAGGTTCAAGAATGAACTAAACTGAGTAGCACTCATTGAGCATTCACAATATTTGTAAGTTTCATTACATTAGGTGTTAAGCTGGAATTAGAAAGAGCACTGAGAGAATCAGAGAGGCCAGAGCCATTATGACTGCTATATTGCCTTCCCGTCTCATTGTGTGGCATTATCCTAAACTGTGGGTGAATCTGTTGTGTAACTTCTCATTGATGCTGTACTTGATCCTGGGGACTTTCCTTTACAGTGGTTATGGGAACCACCTACTGGCCTGCCAGCTTTGCTCTCCTAGTGGAGTCCCTTACTGCTATTCCAATGTTGCAAAGAAGACTTTGGGAAGCTGAAATATCTCTCTGCCCTTCATGTCTCTCAGGTAGGAGAGCTTTGGCACAGACAAATTTCTTTAAGGGTATTTTAGTCAGGGTTCTCTATAGGAACAGAAATGATAGAGTAAATCTGTATCTATTTATCATCTATCTATCCATTCATCTATCTTATCTATCTTCTATCTATCATCCATCTATATATCTATGTATCTGTGTATCTATCTATCTATCTATCTATCTATCTATCTATCTATCTATCTATCTATCTTTAACCTATCATCCATCTATGTATCTATGTATCTATCTTCCACCTATTTAGTCTGTCTATCTATCTATCTATCTATCTATCTATCTATCTATCTATCTATCTATCTATCTCCCACCAATTTATTCTATCTATCTATCTATCTATCTATCTATCTATCTATCTATCTATCTATCTATCTATAATCCATCTGTCTGTCTATTAATCATCTATCTATCTTTTAACATTCATTGACTTCAGCCTTACAGTTTCTATGTGATCTATAAGGAGACTTTCATCCCTGTATTCCCGTATCAGTTTGAACCTTTCCATTTAAAATCACTCTGCACACCAGATAATACACTGCCTATTATTGGCATGCTGGCCTGTCTGCAACGTTTTACTGATTTTTGTGTGTGCTGATATTTGATCAGTGTGTTTCTCTGCATGTGCAGCCCCCTCTCTCTTCTGTGTATGTCTATATGTGTGTTCATATGTTTGTGTGTTTAATCTGTATGCATTCCATATGGAAGGCAGAGGATGTTGGGAGATAACCAAGTACCAGCTTGAACTGAAATCATAGAATTCATATTTGAAATGAGTTTCTCAAGTATTCTCATGGGCTTCCTTTTGGATTTGGGACCCACTGATCCAACTAAGACCATTAAATATAAATATAATCACTTTCAAGATATGGTATATGGAAAACAAGACAGCCGCTTGTGAATTTGTTGAGAGTCCATGAAGTTGATTCCTACTTTGTTGAAGATATTCAAATAAACTTCTTTTTGGCCAGTTTTAAACTGACAGTTGTCACCATCAAATGCTAATTACGTCATTACCCAGCTCCTCACAGATGTTTGGAGGATGCACTTCACACTTGTTATTGCCCAGAGCGAAACATTTTGAGGAACTGTGGCTCAGGTTTGTTGTGATTTTAGCACTTAATTTCAACATCATCCTTGAAAAGTAATCATCACTCAGTGTTTGCCATCATGACAGAATCCACAAAAGAAATTATGTCGAGTTGCTTCATACTTTTGCATAGCTTGTGACTGAGCAGTGATTTTAATGATGATCTAAATAGAAGATAATATATTCCTTATTCTTTAATTGGGCTTATCTTGAGCCTGGTGCCTTCACACATTAATATGTAAGAGATGTATACACTTGAGATGCATTCAAAATTATCCAAAGAGTATTTTTAAGTGGATAATATCTGCTGATTATTGAATCTGCTTTACAACTTACAGTCCACTCTGCTGTTGCTACATCTTGTAAAATTATGTCTTAGAACATTTGTAGAGTGTTGCGTCAGAAATGTTTGATAGTAAGGAGCACAGTGGACTGAATATGCTGTTTTCCTGTTCAGAGTTATTTAAACTGGAGTATTAACTGCAGCCATAGAATGACACATTTCTCTCCTTTCTTTCCTTCTTTCTTTCCTTCTTTCTTTCTTTTCCTTCCTTCCTTCCTTCCTTCCTTCCTTCCTTCCTTCCTGCCTGCCTGCCTGCTTGCCTGCCTTCCTCTTTCTTTCTTCCTTCCTTTCTTCCTTCCTTCCTTCCTTCCTTCCTTCCTTCCTTCCTTCCTTCCTTCCTTCCTTCCTTCCTTCCTTTCTTTCTTTCTTTCTTTCTTTCTCTCTCTCTCTCTCTCTCTCTCTCTCTCTCTCTCTCTCTCTCTCTCTCTCTCTCTCTTTCTTTCTTCCCCTCTCTCTTTTGGTCACTCCTCTTTGAGACATTCCTGAGAGCAATACATTTAAGCAATCCCTTTAAGATTTGGTTTGCAAACTTTCTTTTTTTCCTTTGAAGTCCAAAGTTCAAGCTTTGGAACTTCAGCATTTATGTGTGGAGACATCTGCATCTAAACCAGGTTCATTATAACTGAACTATTTAACATCCATCCTGTATCGTCCAGAAAACTTCTTTCCTTTCCTTCCCTGGGCATGCCTATGCCCAGTCTCTTCTGATGGAAATAATACGCCTCTCCTCATTTCATGGCAGAGCACTCTTTCCACAGATCTCTGCTTGTCACATGCCCTAAGGTGCCTCTCTCACAGTTCTTTCTGTCCCTGCTCCCTGAGCTGCCTGTCTCCTCCTGGACCCCACGCCATACTAACAGACACACCCATCTGCCTCCTTATTTAATTATCCATTTTTTAAAATGATGTGACCTCTCTCTCAAGAAATGTATGTGGTCTGTTTTCTTACAAGTGTATTCCTAGAGTCCTGCCTGGCACATAGTAGGAGCTACCTTACTGCACTGGCTGAGTCTGGAGCCTCTCTTTTCCTCGAGGGATTAGCATGAGCTGCCTTCCACACTGTGGTTGACCCAGAGAAGGAGAAGCTATGCTGACTCTCTCTTTCTGATCCTCTTCATTCTTCCAACACAGTCCTGTTCATCTTGTTACTGGCTTTAGCAAAGCCATTTAATTTAATTATAATACAAACAGTGTCTAGTGGGCTGTAGCCTGAAGCTAAATGAAGAGTGAATTCTAGGATTTGGCCATCATAAGAAGCCATGTCTCCTCTACATCCCCTACTCTGGCCATGGCTATCCTGTAGATGTTTCAAGCTAACACTGAGGGGAGGTAGACTGTACCATGACGTAGTATCTGCCACCTCTCTCACTCCATTGTCACGGCAGTTCTTTCAGCCAGTGCTCACATCAGCAGAGAGATATCGTGAAGTTGTTCTTGACATCCAGAGTAACAAAGCATACTAGAGGTAAGGTCAGGGGCCTATGCATGCCAGAGCCACATATAATTATAGAGGTGCACAGCCATTGCCAGTGGACAGATGGAGAGCACTGTCGTTAACTCTGCAATATGCTCTAGTGGCTACAATCTCCAAATTGGATAATATACCTAAGTGTAGTAAAATGTAGATCCCAAAGCCCATTTGTATCTCTTACCTGGGAATTGCTCAAATTAAAGGCAGCACAGCACAGAGCTACACACCCATCTGTTTATTGCAGCCTCGTTGACAGTAGCCAGGTTCTAGGATCAACCCAGGTGTTCATCAGCACATGCATGGATAAAATTGCGTTTTATATACACAGTGTAGCTCTCTTCCACTATGACCAACCAAAACATTGAAATATCAGGAAAACAAGTGGAGTCCTCATATTAAGAAAAAATAAGCTGGAGTCAGAGAAACCAACGTAGCATGCTTGTTCTCATTCGTGGATCTTAGGCTTTATGGAGATGCATAAAGTCATTCATGTATATGGTCACTTATGGGAATGGGGAGGAGGTGGTTATCGGAAAGAGGGAGGAGGAGAAAGGGAAGGATACGGAAGATGAGCGTGCGTTCTCAGCGTCATTGGCGAACTAGCCTGGAAGTGTCTCCAGAGACACCACCACCACACACAACGAACACACACTACTAAATTTACATAAGGAAACTGTCCAAATTGAATGAAAAAAGTCAATGAAGATTGACTTCTTTTAGTCTTTAAAAATTACTATATTTCTTGGTGGAAAATAGCCTGAAAAGTATTTTCTAACAGTTTAAAACATTTACTAAGTTTTGCAATTCATTTTTACCTTCACACATAACTTTTTTTTTTCCAACTAGTCAGTATATTCAGAGTTAAGTCAATCCTGGCAATTAGATTTGTGGGGTTATGAAACTTCGCTTATGTTTGAGCTGAATTTCCAAGGATACTAACAATTTAGTAGTTGAATAGATGCTACTTTGTTTATCAACACTCATAACCTAGGTACCCACACTGACTAGAAGTCAAACGTTCTGTACATGAACAGCATCATTCACTTGCTATCAATGATATTGCTGAGGCACCATGAGTGTGCCTCAGAGCTACCATCTCTGTGGCTTTCTCAGTATGCTGTAGAGTCTCCACCCTTGTTGCCTTGTGTCTCTGGACCAGAACCTTCAAATTTCATGGCTTTGTGAGTGTCTTTCAGTTTCCACAGAACTTGTCACATAATCTATAGAGATGCTCACTCAACAGGACTCTGCTGGAAGAGAATATTTTCCATACTGATTGCTTTATCCTATCAAATAACCTTAATTTTTTAAACATGTCACACATGTGCATCCAAAATATAGGAAACTATACCAAGGCAGAAGATGTGCACTATTTCCCTCTCAAAGGTTCTTGTCTTTACCATTGAGACAGATGCCCACAAAGCTCTCTTCATGCATCCATGTGAAAGGCACACGGGTGTCATTGCACTGCGTGCATATCCGCCTCAGCACCCTGACTGAATCTACTCTGCTTCATTTTCTTCCTTCCCTTGTGCCCGCACCTTCCTGTCCTATGCTGCTGTCCCAGCTGCAGTGTGAGCTGGTGGCTTTCTCTTGCTTGCCTCATGCTCACACTCACACGTACGACTAAAATCCCGAGTGGAGGGATGACTTTGGATTAAAATGGGATTTCTCCAAACTCAGTTATCTTCCTAGCTGATAAGAATCTTAAGACTCTACAAATCAACCACATAGGAATTTGTTAATACTTCCACTTTGTGGCTGCAGAATATTATGTCTGTCTTTCCTAACTGTTGAAAGCTTGTTTCAGTTCAGTTGCAAGCCTGATGATGCTGTTTCTCCATATCCAACACTAAGGTAACCTGTTCTTCATCTTGCACACTGACTCTGAATATGTAGGAGCCTCTTGCATTTCACTTTCATTAGTATGTTAATTATACCTAGTAATTTTATTACTATATGTTTCCATGCATGTATGTCATGGCATTTGCCATATGCACTCCATTGTCATCTCTGGTTCCCCTGCCATCCCTCCAATCCCCCCTTTTCCCCAACTAGTGCCTCTTCTAACTTTATATATTTTGTTAAAGCCAGCAGCTTGTAAACTCAAAAATCAGCGTATTAAGAGAATCAAGGTGTTACAATTGAAAGTCGATGCAACAACTGCAGATGTGACTGAATTGGAAAATAATTTCATCTGGACTATTTTATTAGAGATGACTCATGAGTAGTTTGGACACATTCTGTACTTATTTTAATGGTTGAGCTGAATTACCGTGTTGTGAGATTGATAAATATCTTAATGAGGAATTTTATTTCTAGGTCATGTATTAAAAGATGAACGGGAGTGCCTTTGTGACAGCCACCCATGCTAAATTAGCATAGGAGAGCTCTCTAAATTTATTTCTCAGTTGAGTTAACTCCTTTGTAAGAAATCTGGTAAAAGCCTGGAGTTCCACCAGACCTCTGAATCACTGTGGCAAATAGTGACTTCTGGGGCCTTTCTGAGGCAGGCCTGCAATTGAGGCATTTTTTTGAGCAAGCAGATTCATGCTTTGTATTTTACTTTATTTTTGAAGTATGTATGTGTTCTGTATACATGTCTATGTGTGTATGCGTATTCATGTGTATGAGTGAGGGCGTGTTCATGGGGTGTGTATGTATAGATGTGTGCTATATCACATGTGTGGCAGTCAAAGGTCAGTCCTGGGTGTTGGTTCTCCTCTTGCCCTTGGAGACAAGGTCTCTTTTTCATTGCTCATCATCACATACACCAAAGACTAGACTAACTTCTGGATTTCCAGGAAGGCTCCACCTCCCACCTCTCAGAGGGAGTGCTGTGATTGCAGATACACAAAACCACACCCAGCTTTCCATGCGTTCTGAATACTGGTACTGACTGGCATTGAGTAAGCAGCTCAGCTCCCTTTTCCTATTTAAATTGCAGTGAAATATACAAGTCAGGGATGATGCTTTCTGCCAGGGAGCCCGTTCTTCTTAATCTCATCTTCCAGCCCTCAGTGAGGGAGCGAGAGTCGAGGCTGAGAAAGAACCTCCACAAGCTATTTCCAGCAGAGTCCCCAATTCTACAGGACTGTTTCTTCAGGACCTTCTAGCCAGTGGCCATGGAGACTCAGTGGCTGGACACATGGACACCCACATCACTCATTGACACTCATAAAGTGTTGCCAGTTAGGGCCAGTCAGTCTTTTGGCAACACAAAAAGAAACAAACAAACAAACCCACCCACCTCTCCCTTTCTTTGTTACAGTATCTGTGACAGGATCAGAAGAAGTCTTTTCAGACAGGATAGCTCCTCTTCTTCTCCTTGTCAGGAGCTTAAAAAAATGTATGAGCCATTCCTCAAACATGCAATTTCTGAAAATACTAGAAATTAACGTGGACAAAAAAGACAAATTGTAGACTTGCGCATTGGAGCTATGAAACCACGGAGAACGAGAGCTCTAATCACAGTGAGGAATGAGACGCTCTTCCCTTTCCTTGGGAGGATTTCTCAAGAATTTTAGAAATTGGAAGTAATTTTCTTAGGAAAAGGATGGCTTAAGTCAGAGCGAAAGGGGGAGCAAAAGCAAATATAAATGCAGAGGGAATCAGTGATCCTCAGCCCGCCCTCCCCCACAGCTCAGTTCCTGCAGGAAGAGATGTTCCCCTGGAGAACCAACGTGCCCCATCCTCTCTTTGTCCTTTTGAAGTAGAGCAGTTATTAGTCTGCTCACTGGATGAAAGGGACTCTGACATATGTCTGTGGATCAGTGTTCAATTCCCCACTACCCCCCAGGAATTTAAGAATGGCTTTGAAAAGCCAGTGGGAATCTTAACCACAACACTTGTTTGCCGAGAATAAAATCCCACAGGAAACAGAAGTCACCGGGTCCCCTTTCCACAGAGAAGCTGCTGTCTTCCCACCTGGAAACTCCTCATCAGTGGGCTTCAGAAGCCAGGAAATGACCTCCAAATGGTAATGACCCTGGTAGAAAGACACTGAGGCTGATAGTACCTGTCAATGTCTCTCTGAGTGTCTCTTGCTGTATCATATGTATTATGGAGCTGATCATACCTTTGAGCCTCCTGTCTACATATCCAGGTTCTTACTCCACCCTCCGGTATCTTCAATCTATATTTGGTCGGTGGATTTCCTATAGGAAATATGCTTGAGATGGTAGGCTTAACCCCCACCCCCTCAAAATTATTTTCTCATCAATGATAAATTATTTTTTTCATAAACGATGTTTCCTCATCAGAGTACCCAGATATAATCATCTGCTCTCATCTAGCTTCATCCTAAGGAATAGAACTGCTTACGGGCTTCTTTCCATCTGTGAGATTTGAAAGGGGAGATCGGAGAGATCCAGAACATCTGTTATCTCTGCCCTCAACGCAGAGAGTGTCTTTAAAAATCTGGGGCATCTGCACACACACACACTCAGCAGCAGGATGCCCGTGGCTTCATCTCTACCACACTCATTCAGAGGCAATGCTGTCCGTATGCGTGGATGTACCAAGGAGCTCATTCTGGCTGAAGGGCTTTACTTAATGTGCTCTCCCCAGCACACTGCTAAAGCCATCAATTCTAGGGCAGAGAAGACAAAATGCAGTCCAGCCAGAGCAAGGTGGCCTTGCTCAAAGTTGGGCACGTCACATAACTCAGTCAACCAATCAGATCACACTTCTGTCCTGGTAAAGCCCTGGGGACACTCACCTATTACACATTTTACACACACACACACACACACACACACACACACACAGAGAGAGAGAGAGAGAGAGAGAGAGAGAGAGAGAGAGAAGAGGGGGGAGGGAGAGAGAGAGAGAGAGAGAGAGAGGCGCACACACACAAGCACACGCACATACCTGTTAAAATATGTACAGTGTACCTCCTTTCAAGGAACTTTTTTTCCTGAATAAGTACTATATTTAATTGTGCATTTGCTCTGTATCAGTCATCTCGCAAGTATAATGAATAAAGCAAATGGAATTCACAGCTTAAAAGTCTAAGTCATGTAAGCACATCCGCTTGGCTTACGTAGAACGGTAAAAATAACACTGGATTTTGGAGACTGTGGAAGATAAATGATGAAATTTTAATCCAGTCCAATCCCTCATGTAATGCCATAGACTGAGCGATTCATCTATTCGCCCATTTCTACATGGTTTATCTGTTAATACCTTGGTATTTAAAGGAGAGCATTAGATGAGATCAAAAGAGAGAGGGTGTACATTACATTTCCATGCTTAGTACCCTTAGTGCCGAGAGGCTGCCAGAGAGCTTCTCTGGTGTGCATACTGAAACCAGAGAAGACCATGGAGTTTGACGGGATGGGGCAGAGATGGGCAGTTCAGAGTCCTTTTAGCCCTATTAAGCAAAGATATTCTCATCTCTCATGTCTGGCCTCGGTTCAGTTCTGTATGTAATGAGGGTATCCCTGTACATCCTCGGTCTTAGTGGGGTGGTGTTATACGTACAAAGATGTGGGATAGTGTATCTACATAGAAGGGCATGGGGGACTATAAAGTAATCCCAGAGGACTGAAAACTGTGTGTGTGTGTGTGTGTGTGTGTGTGTGTGTGTGTTGTAATTCCAATTTTCATTTTGTCTCACACAGCTGATTTGATCAGACGGAACCCTGTTGTAGCACACTGACACAGTGTGAGGGAGTCTGGCTTCTGTTTCTGTTGCTGTTCTTGGCATAGACAGACCCACAGCTTCAGACTTTAGTACCAAAGGAGGATGCAGAGAGAAGGGGTTTGCTTCCACATGGTTTCATGGGCTCTGTCCATGCTTATAAACATTTACATGGAACACACAGAAATGCCATGCAAGTTCATGTTCCATTTAATCTAAGACTAAGTATCACTTTTCAGTTTGATCTATAATCAAACTGTCTCTATGAGGCACTGTGTAATGTGTAATGTAGATCTCCTTGTTAAGGATTGAACTCATGTTAGGTAAGTGTTCTCTCATGGCCACATTCCCAGCCCCTCTCATAATTCCTCTCATAATTGAGTGGCCACAATTTGAACACTAGATGCCTTTGTGTCCTGGCTGAACTGCACAACAACACTTGGCACTGTGTGGTGATCTGGATGAGAAAGTCTCCCATTGGCCCAGGTATTTGAACACTTGGTCCCCAGTTGATGGCTTTGTTTGTGGGAGATCTAGCAGGTATGGTCTTGTTGGAGAAAATAGGTCATCAGGGGTGGACTTAGAGTTTTCCAAGCCATGCACTATTCCCAGGTACCTCTTTTTTTTTTTTTTTTATCATTTTTTAAAAATTTTTTATTAGGTATTTAGCTCATTTACATTTCCAATGCTATACCAAAAGTCCCCCATACCCACCCACCCCCACTCCCCTACCCACCCACTCCCCCTTTTTGGCCCTGGCGTTCCCCTGTACTGGGGCCTATAAAGTTTGCGTGTCCAATGGGCCTCTCTTTCCAGTGATGGCCGACTAGGCCATCTTTTGATACATATGCAGCTAGAGTCAAGAGCTCCGGGGTACTGGTTACTTCATAATGTTGTTCCACCTATAGGGTTGCAGATCCCTTTAGCTCCTTGGATACTTTCTCTAGCTCCTCCATTGGGGACCGTGTGATCCATCCAATAGCTGACTGTGATCATCCACTTCTGTGTTTGCTAGGCCCCGGCATAGTCTCACAAGAGACAGCTACATCTGGGTCCTTTCGATAAAATCTTGCTAGTGTATGCAATGGTGTCAGCGTTTGGATGCTGATTATGGGGTGGATCCCTGGATATCCCGGGTACCTCTTTCTGTGGTTGAGGATGTAAGCTTTAATACACTAATTTGCTCATTATATTGAATGTGCCAGACATGGTGGGATAAAGTTGAAGAAGCTTTGAGAGGAATGGCTTGGAAGGTTGATGAATTCTTAACAAAGGATCTCTTTGAGCGTATCTCTTTGATCCCAGTTGACTGCTTACTTTACAACTGGGGGCATGGCTGCCAATCAAGCTAATGCTTAGAGAAGACCCTGTAGAACCCATTCTGCCCATTCTGTAGGTTGTTGGGAGGGTAATTCTTCCTAGTGACTCTTCCGGCTGACCTTCCAACGTTGCTCAGTATATTTGGGCACTGGTATGACGCAACAGGCTCTAGAGTCATTAGGGACCATGAAGAGAATGTAAAAATACGTGCATAATTAAGGCTAAATCCTGTATATAGAAATATCCAATTATTTCCACAGGCACCTGCTTAAATTCTTTTATAAAGGCTAAAAGCAGATTGAATTATTTGAATATCGGTGTTGGACATCATTCGGTAGACACGAGAACACAGCCCCAGATCGGCATGATTGAAAAAAGTAAAGAAAACCTTTGTTTAGAGATGTTTAAATTTTCACACTTTCAGCTAAATGAATTCTTTCTCAAGGTTTTCTATGAGAGACTGTGACATCTATGTCTATTAAAGGACCCCCGGAGATGGCAATAAATACTTAGTACGGTCATGTGTGCATTCAAATTACATATTGTGAACTCAAATCCCATCACACTGAGTTAATTTCAATGAGTATGACATGAACTTCTGGGAGCGATGTCAGCTAAATTACATGTTTACAAACTCTGCAGGCACTGTTCTCTTCAGCCCACAGAAGTAATGCCCCCAGAAATGAAAGCAAAGAATTAGAAACATCACAGCTCTGTTCACGATAGCATGGAAGTGGCGACAGTGGAGATGTCTGTCAGCAGATGAACGAGTAAGGAAAATGTGGTACCTTTGAGCGGGGGATAACAAGAACAGCAATGAGGTAGATACAGTTATTAACCTGAAAAGATGCCCTGAAAGGAGCCAAAAGGAGCAACTGAGAGAAGCATGTGAGACAGACTCCAAATTGGTACCTGTGCTATGGTGTTGGTGAGCCCTGCTCTGTTGTAACATCTTATTTGGAAGACATGGATAACTCAAAACAGCATCAGAGTCACAAGAGGCTGGGTGAATTTTCCTTTCTTTGTCTTCTTTCATTGTTAGCTTTCTTCTTGCCTACCTCCTCCACCTTCTCTGTCTTCTCTTCTTCCTCCTCCATCTCTTCTTCATATGCCAAATGAAAAAAAAAATGAATCATTGTTGTGGAGGTCACGGCACCAGGCAATGCCTTTTGAAAATATGCAAGATATTTAAAAATCCTAACAGAAGACTTCCAGGCCTCTGTGTCTAAACAGTAGCTGGGAGCTCAGCTTTCAGCCAAGAGTTAAATTGGTAGGAGATGCACACCGAGGGGGCCCACATGATGGTTGAGGGTTTAATCTCCTAAGATAATCACACTTTTGCAGTGCTCAATTGTACAACAAGTCTCCTTAATGATATTTTCAAATTGCCCCATCAAGCCTGGATGAAATACTGCCACGGAGGGCTGTTAACTACACCCTATTACTTCAAGCCAGGAAGCTTTGTTATCATACAATTAAGATCGAGAATTAAAGCATAAAGTTTGGCAATTTGCTCTGAGGTTTTCTAACTTTGAATCCCAGGCCCTCACCAGCAAATCCTGTTCATTCAGCTTTGAGTAAATCCGGCAGTTTAGAGAAAGGTGCTCAGTAGTCCATTTGTGGCTCCTTTTCTTTGTCCTTTGCCCAATGTTCCGAATGGGGGCTCTTATGCTGCAGGGGGCAGCCAGCACTCTGAGGGCTACAGAGGCTGCAGGGCTGTGAGCCAGAGCCTACTTAGAGGCCAATGGTCCTTCTGAGAATCTGTGTGCTGGTCAGTGACTGCACAGCGCTGTACTCACAATAACCTGGCCTGACCACAAGGCTGTGTTCCTCACCTGCCAACTGCGGACCTAGGTGAAGCCACAGGATACAGTTAGGGGCCCTGCCAGTGAGTGTGGGTGGTGGGAAGGTCAAGGCAAGCTCATTTGTTCTTTTACTCTGAAGAGAAGTAGACAATATAAAGGAATGAGTTTCTCTTATCTCCATTATGTTTCATGGTTCTATGCCTCAGACAACAAAAGAGAGAAGATTCCTTTTTAACTCATGGTCCAAGCAATGTCCATCCAAATGCCAGGGAGGGCGTGGGGGATCAGAGTCATTCATACCACAGCAGCCAAGGAGCAAGAAAATGAAACAAAGAAAGAAAGAAAGAAAAAAGAAAGAAAGAAGGAAGGAAGGAAGGAGAGAGAGAAAGAGAGAGAGAGAGAGAGAGAGAGAGAGAGAGAGAGAGAGAGAGAGAGAGAGAGAGAGGAAGGAAGGAAGGAAGGAAGGAAGGAAGGAAGGAAGGAAGCCAGAGCAAGATAAGCTTCCGACCTCCAAGGATGTTCTTCCAATTACATGACCTTCCCACTTCTGAGTATCATTATGGTAGGGTGAAACCATGAAGAAACTGATGACCCATCAATTCTGTCAGTAGGTGACACCCTCTTGGTTATTTCTTATTCCAACCAAACTGACATCAGATTGAGTTAGTGCAATCCGTGTGGATGAGTGGATGAAAATTAGACCCAAGATCCTTCTTGTTGTGAAGGGACCCTTGAGTGTGTCTTCAGACATTATTTTCTCCATTGGAGAGGAGACGGTGAAGTGTTGAGTAGATGGCCAGAGGGTCAAGATTTGAGAGTGTTTAATATCTCAATTAAGGGACTACCTGAGGCTTGCCAACAATCCCTGTGTCAGACTGCCTCCATCACTTCTCTGCTCACCTCCAGAATGTTTAAGTACACTAAGTAGCTGAATGTGGCGGTGAGGCATTCTAGAAAACCCATTTCACCTGACGGTTTCCTTTTCAAACCTTTGGGCCACAGGGAAGCAGAAGAATAGATCTTCTTCTGGTGATGTTACTGTTCAGAATACATATTTTCAATGAAAATTTATTTCCATTCTGTACATTTTAGATCCACGTTCTCAACTCTGCTTTTTGCCAAATTTTATATATTTATTATCCCTAGTGTTTTAAACTCCCACTAAGAATGTGTTTGTTTGGGAGAATAAGCAGTGGAGAAGAGACAGTTTTGACTCATCTCCTACCATTTGGAAGGCAGGACACTCCTTGACCAGTCTGGTCTGAGTAGGTTCTGTATTCCTGGAGTTTTAAAACAACAAGCAGAATAACAATAGTTGTGGCTTAGATCCCACCAAGGGAGTCTGTGGGGAGGAGTCCTCACAGATTCTTTCCAATGGGGACTTGGTGTGATTGATTTGTGGTTTCTATCATTGGTTGGTGGTTTCTGCTCCTTAGTTGTCGAGGTAATTAGCCCAGGATACAAGAGCACTGCAGACAGTTGATGTAAATTTACTATTTTTTCCTTGCTGGTGACTTTCTGGCTCTCCTGCCCACCCCTTCTGGAGTCCCACATGTCCTGTGTTGTGCTGGATGCTCTGCTGGTGGCAGATGGCCTGAAATAACTTCAGAGTCGACAGAACAAGATTGTACTTTCAGAGTTGAAGATTTATGCACGAAAAATATCTATATCCCAAAACATATTTTATGAGCTAAAATGGAAGACAGCGTCCCTTTGCCTCAGGTGACAAGCAGGCCATCTGTCTGTGAGATTTACCTCCTCTTGTCCATTCCTGATAGCCATCCAGCCTCAGCTGTCATGAGGGATTACTCCAGGAATTCAGTATGGCCACAGCCTGGACACAGGGACAACCATCTTCATAATTACTGTAGAAATCCCAGTCTAAGAGATGATGAAGATGTAACAAAGAAAAAAATACAGGAAAAAAATAGTCTACACACATAGGAAGTTCAACTTCAATACCATCTTATATCTCAGCCATCTTGGCAGCTGTGGGGTACCATGTGTTGACCGTGAAATATAACTCATTTTGCTAAATTGGCCAAACCACACACATCTGTGTAATGGAGAAAGCAAGAGGGTAGAGAAGGTATCATTCACGTTGACATCTGGTTTTCAAAGCCCCCCGCCCCACCTTGCTGAGTACCTGTCACCTACACTGGCATCTCTGTTCTAAGGGCTTCTGCAGAGTGGTACACCCTTGCTTGGAATTCATCTATATCAAGTTTGTTTTTTTTTTCAGACACCAGCATCCCAAACACACAACAATACTATTTGCCAAGCAAAAGTCCTCTATTTTTCCAACACAATGGACCATTTTGAAGTGTTGCCAATGGGGTTATGATCTACACCACAAAGGAATGCAAACCCATTCTTGACCACATGTTGCTAAAGATGGCTCATTAAATATGGGTTGTTGATAAATACTACTGCTTCTTCTCCTTCTCCTCATGCTCCTCCTCCTCACCCTCCTCTTTTCTCTTCTGCCTCCCTTCCCATCCCCTTCCTCCCTCTCTTATTCCTTCTCATCCTCCTGTTATCAGGGAAGTCCATATGCTTGACATGCTTTCTTACCTATTGGTCCAAATAGCTTCCAGAGGAAGCTCCTGTATTTTGCCTTGGTTACTCTGTTTAATGCCACCTCTGCATTCTAGTAAGACTACGTAGATTTGGTAAAGTCCTGAACATGGATGAAATGAATTCAGTGTCTTTGGGGGGAAATACAATTTTATTGCCCTTTCTGTGTTGCTGTGATAAAATGCTGGTAAAAGCCAACTTGGGCATGACAAGAGATATTTCATCTTACAAGTTATAGTCAAGCACTGAAGGAACTGAAGGCACAAGCTTGAAGCAGAAACCATGCAAGAATACTGCTCACTAGCCTGTTTCCTCTGCCTTGTTCATCTACCATTCTCATAGAACCCAGGCCCACCTTCCTTGGGTTGGCATTGCCCACAGTGGGATAAGCCCTTATATATTAATTAGCAATTAAGAAAATGCCCCACAGGCCAATTTGACTGAAGCATTTCCCAAACTGAGTTTCTCTCTTCATAGATATATCTAGATTCATGTCAAGTTGTCAAAAGCTAACCAGCACACCTTCCCAGGTATCTAAGCAAACCTTTGTTTCAGCATTTCTTAGGGAGTTTATAACCTAGGTGGTGAAAGTATAAATACACTGAAGCCAAATAAGTGTTAGATTCACATGAGATGTCACACATGATGTATAGTTACGACCTAAGGGCATAATGTTGGTAGCCTGTTGAGATGGCCCAGTATCCTCCATGAAAACTTGAGAACTTGAATTCAATTCAAAGCCAACACTATGAAATCCAGGAGTGGTGGTACAAACTTGCAACCCCAGCATTGTAGAGGTAGAGAAAGGCCAAACCCTGAAGCTTCCTGGTTATCCAGGCTAGCCTATTCCACAAGCTACACACACACTCACTCACACACACACACACACACACACGCACACACGCACATGGAAGTGCACACCCAGTGAATTTTCTGTGATTTTTCTATAGTCACTGGCTTAGCTTTGATGGGTTATACTCAGTTGCCCAAGTCAACTTGTGCCCCAGCACCTACCCAGCTTACTCTACCTCATGCATCCTTCAAAACACAACACTCTGTGGTGACACTGACCTCTGAAACTGAAGCATGACAGTCAGTTTGTCTGGATTGCAAGACAGTATGGAGATTACCTGAAAAGGCCGGGGGGCCGGGGGGGGTGTTAGAAAGTTTGACTTGGATGTTTGTCTAGGTTTCTGAAGGCAATTAGACTTTGACAGTAGGCTCTCAGCCCTCAGACTGTAGAAGAAGAGTGAGGGTAATGTGAGAAGAAGCTAGAAAAGATAAGTCACCCACTTCAGTGTTTTGCAGAGATGATGATGGGAAAGCTGCCCACCTAGGAGTAATTTTCCATGCTGTAGGGGATGATGGAGATCCTTGGAGAACAGGCACAAGGAGACATAGAGCTGAGTCCTGGATCTTGAGAGGAGAAAAGAGCAAGCCATGGAGAAGGAGGAATGGAAGGGCATCTGCAGGTCTTAATGGCATAAGCTCATTGTTCAAAAGGATGGCAAATGCATGGAAATTGGCAGTGGTTTGGACCAAATGGTATAAAAATCAATACTTTTCATTAACAAAGTGCTTTGGAATTTGATTTGATCTTATTTGCAGGCAGTATCACTTTAAAGGAGATATTTATGCTCCTGAGTTCAGGTACAAAACCTAGCATTAATCAAAAAATATTAGCTCGTTATAATTTGTCTTTGCTTGAGCTGGTGGGACCGTTTGGAGAGATATGTCTATTAAAAAATCTATATTATTGAGAGAATAGGGGTTTGTAGGGTGAAATAAAAAAGTTCATTTGACGATGAAGTGGGTGGTCGATTCCCTTAACATTCTGAGAGCAAACACAGGCATCATTATGAATCATTCCAGCTGATGAGTCTAATTTCTTTCAGGAGCATTGTGGCAGACGCTCACATTTCAGTTCTCCACAGACAGATCAGTCTTTGTCACCCCCTCATACATATTCGAGCGTCTAGATGGGAGATGCAGCGTGCTGCACTGGCCTGAGGGAGAAGAACCCCTCTGAGTAAACTAGCAAAGCAGAACACTTGGCCACCAAAATAAAGTGCTTCCTAAGCACTGGTTTGCAAAAATGGCAGCGGCCACTGGTTACCCACAACCGTGTTATGTTAAAGCCAGACATTTGGATGATCCTGGCTTGGCTTCTCGGAGGACTGTTCTCTGCAGAAGTAGAGGTTTTAGTGTGGGTGTGGTGACATAAGCAGTGTAAAATGGAACTGATGGCAGTGACAATATCAGAAGCTTTTCCATCGTAGGAAAAGCTTTGTTGTTGAATGTGGTTGTGTTTTAGCCTTGGAGGAAACCACATGTATCCACATGAACATACATACATACATGCACATACATCATGCATGTGCACATGTATGCACACACACACACACACACACCCTCCCTGTGTGTATGCACACACACACACACACACACACACACACACACACACACACACACCCTCCCTGTGTGTATGCACACACACACACACACACACACACACACACACACCCTCCCTGTGTGTATGCACACACACACACACACACACACACACACACACCCTCCCTGTGTGTATGCACACACACACACACACACACACACACACACACCCTCCCTGTGTGTATGCACACACACACACATACACACACACACACACACCCTCCCTGTGTGTATGCACACACACACACACACACACACACACCCTCCCTGTGTGTATGCACACACACACACACACACACACACACACACACCCTCCCTGTGTGTATGCACATACACACACACACACATACACACACACACACACACCCTCCCTGTGTGTATGCACACACACACACACACACACACACACACACACACCCTCCCTGTGTGTATGCACACACACACACACACACACACACACACACACCCTCCCTGTGTGTATGCACACACACACTCACACACCCTCCCTGTGTGTATGCACACACACACACACACACACACACACACACACCCTCCCTGTGTGTATGCACACACACACTCCATGAGTCATAGCCACACACTCAGATGCTACAGTCCTAAGCTCAGCTCGTGAAATTTTGGTGTGAAAGGCGGTCACAACTACCTTAGAAAAATCTTTTCCCATATACAGTTACCAAACCCAGACACTACTGTGGATGCCAAGTGCTTGCTGACAGAAGCCTGATATAGTTGTCTCCTGCTCTGCCAGTGCCTGACAAGAACAGAAGTGGATGCTCACAGCCATCCACTGGACTGAGCACAGGGTCACCAATGGAGGAGCTAGAGAAGGACCCAAGGAGCTGAAGGGGTTTGCAGCCCCATAGGAGTAACAACAATATGAACCAACCATTACCTCCAGAGCTCCTGGGGACTAAACCACCAACCAATAATACACATGAAGGGACCCATGGCTCCAACTGCATATGCAGCAGAGGATGGCCTTGTGGGACATCAATGAGAGAAGAGGCCCTTGGTCTTATGAAAGCTTGATTCCCCAGTGTAGGGGAATGCCAGAACAGGAAAGCGAGAGTGGGTGGGTTAGTGAGCAGGGAGAGGGGGATGGGATAGGGAGTCTTCAAAGGGGAAACCAGGAAAGGGGATAAAATTTGAAATCTAAATAAAATATCTAATAAAAAATTTTAAAAAATCTGTAATTTCTTTTTCTGTGAAAATTCTATATAAGTGGAATAGATTATTTCTGTTTGCCTAGATCCTTGAAGAATTCAGGAGGCTTTAGCCATTGTGAACTCATTGTGTGCATGGTTTAGATTGATACTCATCCAAAGACTTTTGATAATGTGTCCATACTTCTGAAGGTAGCCATGACAGCTTATCACACATCAAGTAGCTTGGACAGTAGAACTTAATGTTTATGAGGCTATAGTCTGAGATCAAGTCATTGGCTGATTTTTTTTCCCCTGAGGCTATGAAGGGAATCGACATCACTATCCCCACCCAACTCCACCTGATTGTGGGTTGGTGGCACACTACTTTTCTTGACATCCCCTGTTTCAAAGACATTTCAGCCCCCATCCCCACCTGACATTCTCCTTGTGCACATACATGTGTCTGAGTTTGTAGATGAGAGTTCTGGGTCAGGGATCTGAATTATTCCAGTGTAACTACATTTAACTAAATGTCTAAGTAAGAGCACATCCTGAAGAAGTGGCATTTAAGGCTTCAGTGTATGAAATTGGAATAAATATGGTTTTCTTATCACTCTGCTGACATTCTTCCAGAACACTCTTTTTAAGTGTAGCATGCATTTTGCTTATCACAGACCCCAAGTGTCTCGAGAGCTGGCTGTGCAATACAGTTTATTCTGCAATAGCGGACAGATTGTATTTCATCTTCTTTAGATTAGCCTTATCCTGGGACTGAACTGTACATCTGCCTTTACATCATAGACTGTCCTCCAGGAGAATGTATCTTCCACCTTGTGATCAAGCTGAAGCTTCTCCACCGAAAGGCCTTGTGGGAGAGTACTAAAGTCTTAGACTACAGGCCTGCACAGGCAAAGCTGGAGATCAACACATATTGGCATTTTGTGATCAGGGCATTCTGACTCCTTAGTTGGGTTTCCTATAACCCCATGTGAGTCAGAGAACATCTTGGTTACATAAAGGCTTGCAATTAATAATGGGTTGCTATTTAAGCTATAGTGTCCTGGAGTAGATTGTTAGACAGTAATTGAAACATTGAAGCAAAAATTGGTATCAGAAGTAGAATAATCCCTAAGAGAAACCTCAACATTGGTCTGAGGGAACAGGAACTTGGAAATTAACAAGAAGACTACCAATGACCATGTGATTGACACCTGGAAAATTGAAACATGTCTCTGCAACTAAGGAACATTTGACAAAACTGGTATCTGCAGATTATAGACGACAGCTATAATCTTGGGTGCATAGACAAATGCACCCATGGTTTAGAAAATTCCCAGGAAGAATTGATGTGCTGCTAGCCTTTGGGTTTTGAATGATAAAATATAAAGATAAAGATAGATAGATCTTAGAAGAACTTTGATTTCTGAGCATAATGTAAAGATGACATCTCAATTAATACCTTGCAGGAATGAAAAATCCTTTTGTTTCTCATTTCTCCTCTAGCTCATTGATAAAGCTTCTGGTAGAAGAGGTCACTTAGGTAAAGATGAGAACCAGGAGGAACCATGAATGCACAGTTTAAGAGGGAAGGGTCCAATCAAGAGAGTGAATGCAAAAAGCCTCCATGAAGAACCCAGGAAGATTGAAGAGGTCATAAAATACACAACATTTCTAAGATTCTTTAAAAGAACTTCTTTTATTGATCTATTTTTATGTGTTGGATGGTTTGCCTGCAAGAATGTCTCCGCAACACATGTGTGCAGTACCTACAGAGACTAGAAGAAGACATCAAATCCCCTGGAGCTGAAGTTACAGATGGTTGTGAGCCATCATTTAGTGCCAGGCATTAAACTCTGATTTTCTATAGGAAAAGCCCGTGGCTAGATCAATAAACCATCTCTTCAGGATCCAAAGATTCTTATTGGCATTTCTCCTAATGTCCTCTCTCAGTCAACGTGCACGGAAGTTAGTTTCAAAGAGTGTGTGGGCTCAAATTTCGTAATGTGGACTAGATTTATAATTTCGTAACTAAACTCTTAGTGTTATTTAAGACACACTGTTTGGATGTGATCTGGCCCTTTGTCCAAGCATATGCCATTGAAGCTTTGCAGTAGGCTTCCTAAGCCACCTTCCTGGACCTTTTCCCACATCAAGGACACCAGCTTGGCTGAGGGAAGTCTCATTCTTGCTGCTTCTCCCTTAATATGACAGATATGTGAGTGAAGACACCCAAGCGTGTACATTGGATGACATCTTGAGGATCAAAATAAATGTCCTTTCCAGTTCTCTCTGGATTTCTGATGCACAGTACTGTAAACAACCAAGATGAAGGTAGTTCCTCACACCACACTAGGCAGACAAGGCAGCAACCCAGAGGTGGTAGCCTGCAGAGGGATTTCCCCTGCCTCAGACACACCCCTACAGATGGAATCTCCATCTTTATGGACGTGATCAAAGTGCATCTGTGTCATGTACATGATTTCACCTAAAAACAAATATGAGAGAGGGAGGGAGGGAGAGAGAGAGAGAGAGAGAGAGAGAGAGAGAGAGAGAGAGAGAGAGAGAGAGAGAGAGAGATTGAGACAAAGCAGGGAGAGGGAGAGGAAGAAGAAAAGGGAGAGAGAACAAAAAAGAATAAAGAAAACACGCAACTAAGTTTGAATTGTGTGACATACACATTACCGCACCAAAAATCAAAATATTATGGATTTCTTATTTTGAACATGTATTCTAATCGAAACTGCTCATCAGTTTGTTCCGATCATACTTGATAACAACCTAGCCGATGCGGTAGTTAAGGTGGTAGGGAGGAGCCAAGGAGCCTTTGATGCTAGGCAGCGCCTTTCTCCCATTCCTGCGTCACTGGGCGTGCTTTCATCTGTGGAACACAGAGGACCCTTTACTGTGCGCTGTGCTGTGGATGAAAGTTTCCAAAAGAACTCTGATGTGCAAAGAGTGGAGAAAGGGGACAATTTAAATAAAGACAATTTACAAATCCTCACACTCTTTGAAATTTCACACAGTTTTCCCTCCTTATGAATCCATGAGCCGCCATCGAGGACCCGCCTGAAACATAAGGAGCTTCTGTGGATGTTTCCGTGGCTCGTAGCTTTCCCTCTGTTTTGCAGCTCGTAGCTTTCCCTCTGTTTTGCAGCTCGTAGCTTTCCCTCTGTTTTGCAGCTCGTAGCTTTCCCTCTGTTTTCCTGTCCTCTGCTTTTCACTTAGGGAGCCGAGAGCTATACCTAAGTTATTACTAAAATTGATTTTGAGTTCACCTACAGCTGCAGCCACCACTGCTCTGAGCCAGCTAAAACATACACTTATCAAGATGTCTGAATTGAATAAAAGGCCAAACAAAAAGCCGTGATGACCTAGCTTGCCTATCTGCATTTTTAAGGAAGAGACTCACTTTCTGGCTTCTAGTTTCCTTCTCTTCCTCTCTCCTGGGTCTAAGCGCCATGTGCCAGCCAATGAGAGCGGCCTCTTGAGTAATAGATGCCTGTGAGGTTGTGATGCACAAGGACAAGACAACCGGCGTACTGTTGGAATTTCTGTAGATAATTACATTACACGGGCTTGTAAAATGTCAGGCATGAAATAATAAACAGGACTCTGGACTTGGCTCTTCTTTCTGATCCAGTAGAGCCATCTACGGAGCACTCTTTGCCTCTCAGCTTTCTGTCAGGGGGACGGCCTTTAGTCAGCAGCTCCTTCCTTCACAAAATACTGCGCAGGCTAGCATTTTCCACCCTCTCTACAGTATTAATTAAATTACATAAAACTGGCAGTGCTTAAATTCTGGCATCTGTATTGTCTCACTTAATTACACCCCTGGACTCTTTTCAAAATGCTTTCATTTGCTACAGGGACATCTGTTGGTGGATGGGGAGAATCAGATTCTAGGGATCAATCAATCCATCCTAGTACTTGACCCGCCCACCCCAGCTGAGTGCTTCTGCAGGTCCTCTGTCCCAGACCACATCTGCCCAGTTCTGCGGGGCTGCAGCTGGACAGCAAGGATGGAGATTTATTTTGAATTAGGAAGCTTTTAGTTTTGGGCCTCAAAATGAACTACATATGTTCTTATTCTAACACTGTCTTTCAAAGCCATACAAGAATACTATACAGCAATTGCATTTCTGCCTTTGACACCAGCCAGCAGCAGCCTTACTGTGGGCACTGTGCCTCCAAAGTGGGGCTTACATCCATGTCCTTAGAGGCCAACCCTGCCTTCCCTGAGCTGGCACAGTTCCGGTCTGGGTTAGGCCGGATCGTAGTACAGTTCATTTGCAGACAGGCAAGTTCCCAATGTGAGCACGCAAGGGTGTAAAAGAAAGACCCTCCTCCCAATATTTATTTTTGTAGTTCTTTTACAAAATCATGCCTTTGCTTATTCTTTGAGAAGTTCATATATTTTGTTCAAATCCATCTCCCTCCCCTGACTTCCCCCATTTTCCTCACAAACCTACCCATCTCACATCACGTTCTCTCTATCACTCTTCCAAAACAAGGAGACACGGAGGGCAGTTTTTGTTGGCCAACTATTCCTGATAATGGCATGCTGTGGAGTGTGGGTTGATACACTTAATATCACTTCAATGGAAAAAAAATGTTTTCCTATACCAGCAGCAATGGAAGGTCAGAGTCTCCTTACCTAGGGGTAGAGCTTCATGCCTACCTTGTATCTACCATGTTCAGGTTCTGTCTGGCTTGAGCTTGCGCAGGCCTTGTTCAAGCTGTGTGAGTTTATATGTGTGGATCTTGTATGTTGTGTCAGGAAATGCTCTTTCCTTGGTATAATCTACTACTTAGAGTCTTATCACCTTTTCACCACTTCTGAATACACTCAGGAGCTTTGGGCGGGGGAGTGATAAAGACATCCCATTCAGGGCTGGTCATCCCAATACCTTTTCTTTTTCTGTATGCTGACCAGTTGTGGGTCTCTGTGTTAATTGCCATCTCCTGCAAGAGGGTGCTTCTCTGGTGAGTGTTGGGTGATACTTTGCTCTATGGGTTTAACAGTATGTCATCAGGGTCTTTTCATTGATGTCTCCATTTAGCAGAATGATAGTCGGTAGCTTTTCCACTAGAGCCCGTGAGCTGTCTAACCTCAGGTTCTTGGCCTGACTATATAATGTATGGGCCCCAGTTAATGGAGCTGTCCTCTTAAGTTTTTTTTTTTTTTTTTTTTTAAAGTATGACTACTCTTATAACATATCTTAAAAGAAAGGAAGGTATTGTAATTTTCAAGGTACATAGCTGGGTAAGAGTAATACTTTTCTCTCCTCCAGTGCTATGTATAGCACTTGCAACACTATGAACTCTAGGCAGAAGGAGGAGCGGCAATGATGTCATTACCAAAGGTGTGGATGTCTTGAGCTGCAATCCCCTTTGCCCCAGCAACCTGAGTTTCCAGGAGGCCGCTGCCACTGCATGTCACTTTCGTGCTGTGTGGAGCTGCGTAGACATAGAGTGTGCTGGTGTCTCCCCTCGCCTGTCTTTAAAACTTACTTAACCTAAGGCATCAGTCTTCTTGCTACTAGAAGGATCTCTAATAATTTAAGTATATATGAAGCACCATGTTACTGCTGAAATGAATCAATAGCCTTTGTATTCAAAACACATCAAGGTTGATTTGATATCCTTTAATGAATTATTTTGGGATAATTCTCCCTAAACTGAAGGGGAAAGGTGAGTGAAATAATACTTAATGTCTTCTTAGAAGCCCTGGTACTGTAGCTTCATTTCTGTTGCAATAATAATAATAATAATAATAATAATAATAATAATAATAATAATAATAAATCCCTGGCAAAAAGAAACTTAGGGGAGAAGTGGTTAATTTCTTCTCACAGTTCCTGATTCCAGTTTATTATTATGGTGGAATCAGTGCTGGGAGCTTCAAAGAACCAATCATATCACACCCACAGTCACGAGCACAGAGAAATGGGTATGTGTGTGCTCACTTTCTTTCTTTTGCTCCACTCAGGTTCTCCATTATTGAAAAGTTCATAACCCTGGAGTGAGGCTACCCACAGTGGACTGTATTGTCCCATATACTTAACTTAGTTAAGACAATTTCCCACAGACATGGCCATAGCCTAACCCAACGTAGACAATCTATTATTGAGATGCTCTACTCAGATGATTCTAGGGTATGCCAACTTGACAAATAAAGCAAACCAGAATACTTTGCTTTTAGTTTCTTCTTTTGGTAATCAAATGGCATATTTGAATTGATGACTACATACCCAAGCGGTGACAAAAATCCTGGGATTGTGTGTCTTTAACAACAGAACTCAGCTTTGTCTAAATAGAAAAACAAAGCAGATTCCCCAGTCTAAAAATGCCTAAAACCAAACCATTACGTCAAGGTACACTGTCAAAGGTCTTAGGAGCATTTCTTGTATTATAAAAGCACTTCAGCATGTATTTAAAATCTGCAACATTTTACGGTTTACAATATTCTACTAGCATTTAACTATAGGGGGGGTTTGTAGTTCCAACCCAAATCAGTAGGTGTAAGATCCCTGATGCTAATTTATATACACTAGCTTTTTACAGAGTTACTGAGAACCTTGATAACTGAGTGTTTTTTAAAGTTACTGTCATCACTTAATACACCAAATAATTGCCATATAAAAATGCAATTCCAATACAGTAAAAGCTAACACATCTTTCCTCACTTATTTAAAAAAAAAAAGGCAATAAGAAATAGCACACCGGAGACACACAGGCAGATAGGCAGATTTCACAGACGATTCAACTTTGGGGTACATTCTGAGCTTCTAATTGTGCAGCACCTCGTCCTGCAGGTTATTATGACTAGGTTGAAGCATTTACATTTATATTTCTTATCTGGAAGAGATAATTAGATATTTTTCACTGTGAAATAATTTACATTAATGGACCATAACTCTCAATATGTGGTTTTAAATTGCACATTTAAATAATATAATACCTGTCTTCCTTAATTTGACTGTAATTGTCTCCTTGCAGTCATTTTCCCTTCTTTAAACACACACACACACACACACACACACAACCGGCTAAAACAACATACTAAATGCCTTCAGCTTATCGCTTGGAAATTTTAGATGAGATGATGTTGCTAGCTTGTTTGGAATGTTCCAGATTCTCAAGCTGTAAGACGAGAGTGACTTAAAAATGAACATAACAGGGCCATAGCTCCAGTTAAAGATGAGCGGGTTACCTCAGGTATGCAGAGAAGGAGAGTGCAGGGGGCTCAGGGAGAATATGGCCTGTGAAACACCTGCTTGGCCTTAGCCATGGGAGCACCAGGGGAAGGGATGTTGGGCTTTGTTTTTAGTTCTTTCTCCCTATGAACCAAAGTACTTTTTGCTGTTGTTGTTGTTGTAGTTGTTGTTGGTCATTAGGAGAGAATGTTAACTCACTGAATTCTATACTACAGCCTGTTCTTAGCCTAGGTTGGTCACTGATCCTTCCTTTGGTGATCATCAGTTGTAGTACTTTGTGTGTGTAGATTACTTTGTCTATTTATTCTCTTGGGGACTTCACAGGCTGTGATTTATGGATTGAGTTAGCTCCACATGATAGAAGGAAAGCTCTAGAAGAACACATCTTTGAAGACAATGTATCTGCATGGACAGCATCTGTAGATCCATTTAGTTCTGATAGATTGTTACCAACAGGAGTGTCACAAATTAAAATGTGATTTCATGGAACCAGAGTTTCTGAAGCACACAACAGGCATACAGGAGATATTGTCTCTGAAAATGCCTGACTGATTCTCCATAATTGAGGGCTGTGCTTGTAGCTTAGTTGTAGATGGGGGATGCCTGTCTAGCATGTACAAGGCCCTGAGTACTTTCTTCACCACCACAGAAAAAGAGGGAGGGGAAGAGAATGTCCCCGTACACAGCTGATATTGGTTAAATAGAGAGTATTATTTAACATATTAATTTCATGCTTTTCATAACAGTTTAGAGCTATTGAGAGATTCCAATTTCTAATGAATTGGCAGCAAAATGTACATTCAGGCAAAAATCTTCAGGGGTTATGAAACAGCACGTTATAATTTATAATTGGCAAACAAAAGTGACCTTCTTTGTGTTGCTTGGTTTCTCAGACATTCAGTGTCTTGTTAAGAAACATGTGGTGTTACTGGTGGCATTGAAGACATATTATACCATTGTGCATATAAAATATTTTGGAAAGTGTAAACATCTATTAACACCCAAATGCACTGATGATAATAATAAATGATCCCACTACAGGGATGATGCTGGAGAGATGCTTAGGATGAAGGGGAGATGCTCTTCACGCATCCTCCCTTCTCCCAGAGCTATGCCCTTGGTAGCTTATTAGCTATATTCTGCCCTCCCACCACCACCACCACATAACACAAACATCCCCAAGCCACTATCTTCCTGTTACTAATTAGTTGCATCTGGAATAAAGTATCTGTCAATGGAAAGCCGATTCATAGCTCTCTTAATTATGAGTTTTTTTTTAAATTAGACTGAAGTATGAAATTTGAGACCATGGTACGTTACTCATATTTTTGATGCATTAATGTGAAGCACTTAAACAGGAGACCACTTCTTTTTGTATTCTAAAAAAACAAGCAAACAAAACCCAAACAACAACAACAAACCCAGAGCATATAAGTAAAACAGCCAAACTGAATGATATCACTGTGTCCCAAGTGGCCCTCAGAATAATTATTGACTTCCTCAACAGCCTTCACAAAGTTTAGTTTCTCCCTTTTACCTTTGTGTTTGTACTGGGGTGTTACCTACATTCAAGAGAACACCCCTCTTCACAAACACACACACTAAACACAATCTATTGACATCTTCATCTTGGACTTCCAAGTGAGAAATAATATTTTTGATGTTTATGGTAATTTGCCTTTGCTACTGCATTGTCCCGGATGGGGACTTTCAGTTTGATTAATTTTTAAGCTCTCAAAATCATCTTCTTGGTCTGTATTGAAAGTTTTCTTTTGCAGTATGAATAGAGAGTTACCTTCAAAGGAATCTCTCTCTCTCCCTCTCTCTCCCTCTCTCTCTCTCTCTCTCTCTCTCTCTCTCTCTCTCTCTCTTCCTCCCTCACCCCTGCTCATCCCAAGTGTGTGTGTGTGTGTGTGTGTGTGTGTGTGTGTGTGCGCGCATGTGTATGTTCATATTCATGTGTAATCAAGACTCTAGTTTGAGCTAGAATATAACAAACAGGATTATTCACTGAGATTATTTTATTTTATTTTATTTTATTTTATTTTATTTTATTTTATTTTTTGCTTGCAGGAAATAAATAGCTCCCTTAAAAGCATCTTTATCTGCCCCTGAGGTCAGTGCAGAGCATATAAGGTGTATGCTTCAAGCTCAGAACAAACACGTATCACCCCACTCCTACTATTTAAAAAATAAATAAAAAAGAAAGAAAAAGAAATCCTCAAATCAGAGCATTCTCCACCGGATACTTTGATTAAATAACCAGCCACAACCAACCGAACAAGACCAACCAGCACCACCAGTGTCCGGAACCCAGGTAGGGAGGCTGATTTCTACCCGGACAACCAGCTTATGGCATCACAGCCCCCATTTCCCAACCGGAAGCAGCCCGCCCGTGCCGCCGACCTCCGGGTTCTTGGCAGTTGAGGGCCTTTCCATTCCGGTTGCCTTCTGTTCCTGTGCTGCTCCTGCTCCCTGCTCAGCCTTTGCAGACATGAACCCCAGCGACCCCAGCTACTCTTTGGCTTCACTCTATGTGGGGGACCTGCATCCCGACGTGACCGAGGCGATGCTCTATGAGAAGTTCAGCCCGGCAGGGCCCATCCTCTCCATCCGGGTGTACAGGGACAGGATCACCCGCCGCTCGCTGGGCTACGCGTCCGTCAACTTCCAGCAGCTGGAGGACGCCGAGCGGGCCTTGGACACCATGAATTTCGACGTGATAAAGGGCAAGCCGGTTCGCATCATGTGGTCTCAGCGGGACCCGTCGCTGCGCAAGAGCGGAGTAGGGAACATATTTGTGAAAAATCTGGACAGATCCATTGACAGTAAAACGCTGTATGATACGTTTTCTGCCTTTGGTAACATCCTTTCCTGTAAGGTGGTGTGTGATGAGAATGGCTCCAAGGGTTACGGCTTTGTACACTTCGAGACACAGGAAGAAGCTGAACGAGCAATTGAGAAAATGAACGGGATGTTCCTAAATGACCACAAAGTGTTCGTTGGTCGCTTTAAGTCTCGTAGAGACAGGCAGGCTGAACTTGGAGCCAGGGCCAAGGAGTTCACCAATGTTTACATCAAGAATTTGGGAGAAGATATGGATGATGAGAGACTCCAGGATCTATTTGGCAGATTTGGGCCTGCCTTAAGTGTTAAAGTCATGACTGATGAAAGTGGAAAATCCAAAGGATTCGGATTCGTAAGCTTTGAAAGGCATGAAGATGCACGAAAGGCAGTGGAAGAGATGAATGGAAAAGACCTCAATGGAAAACAAATTTATGTAGGTCGTGCTCAGAAAAAGGTGGAACGACAGACTGAACTGAAGCACAAATTCGGGCAGATGAAGCAAGATAAGCACAAAATTGAACGGGTACCACAAGATAGAAGCGTCAGATGCAAAGGTGTTAACCTCTATGTGAAAAACCTTGATGATGGTATCGATGATGAGCGTCTCCGGAAGGAGTTTTCCCCTTTTGGTACGATTACTAGTGCAAAGGTAACGATGGAGGGTGGGCGCAGCAAAGGGTTTGGTTTTGTATGTTTTTCCTCTCCAGAAGAAGCCACCAAAGCTGTTACAGAAATGAATGGTAAAATAGTGGCCACCAAACCACTCTACGTAGCTTTAGCTCAACGCAAAGAGGAGCGCCAGGCTCACCTCAGTAACCAGTACATGCAAAGAATGGCAAGCACCAGTGCCGGGCCTAACCCAGTCGTCAGCCCTTTCCAGCCAGCGCAGGGGCCGTCAGGTTACTGCATGACAGCTACACCAACTCAGAGCCGTAGGGCATACTGTGCTCCTAATCAGACTACTCAGCAAGGACCAAGTGCCCGTGGGAGTGCTCACGGTACCAGAGCTCATCCATTCCAAAACATGTCTAGTACCATCCACCCATCACATACTATGCCATCATTTAGTACTTCAGGACCCACTACCTCACAGGCTATACGACATCGTACTGCCAGCACATCCACACAGATGATGGGCCCACATCCTGCAGCTGCTGCTGCTGCTGCAGCTGCTCCTGCCACCCGCACAATTACCCAGTATAAATATACTGCTGGAGTCCGAAATCCCCCTCAGCATCCTAATACACAGCCACATGTCAGCACGCAGCGGTCTGCTGTTCCTGTCCAAGGTAAAGAGTCTTTGACTGCCTCCATGTTGGCCTCTGCTCCTCCTCAAGCTCAAAAGCAAATGTTAGGGGAATGGCTCTTCTCTCTTATTCAGGCCATGCACCCTGCCCTTGCTGGTAAAATCACGGGTATGCTGTTGGAAATTGATAATATAGAGCTACGCCACATGCTTGAGTCTCCAGAGTGTCTCCACACCAAAGTTGATGAAGCCATAGCTGTACTGCAAGCTCACCAAGCTAAAGAGACTTCACAGAAAGCAGTCAGCAGTGTTGCTGGTGTCCCAAATGCTTAAAGATGAGCAGGTGAATGCATAAAAACCCCTGCTTCACTGAAGAAAAATATCTAGACATTGAAAACCCATGACAACAAAAAGAAAACTAGAAACTAAATGAAAGGGAAAGGAACTTATAATCTCCTGTGCCAAGTCAGAGTCAGGTCTAGTGAGCAATGCAAAGCCCAAGCCACTTGGTTTAAGACAGCAGATAACAGAAATAGTGACATTTAAGAGCAAATTAATGTTATCGACTTTGGGGAAATGATTTTCTTTTTAGGAAAGTGCAAAAATTTAAAGCATCTCTTACTTCAGTTGTAATTCAAATAGCTCAAGATGTCATTTCTAAGTAACAGAACTTGTACTTGAGCAAGGACCATGATTTGGATCATAGTATCCTTGCTTTACTAAAGCTTCCTTAAAGAGTAAAAGTGAAAAAAATAAAGGCATCGCTGTTGGCTAATAATACCTCTGAGACTTCTAGAAGGCTACTCATGTCGTGTGGCCAGCTGTATTTCCACTCAGTTGTTGCCGGATACAAAACACATGCCATCTGTAATTGACAACCCTGTCAATTGATGTACCAAAGAACCGCCTTCAACTTAGAAGCTTCTGTCCAAAACAAACTACAGAAAGTGAATTTTAACAGCTGTCAAAAGTTACCTCCATAGTCTCTGGACTTCACTGATCCACTTTATAGCATCGAATGAACTAACTTATGTAAAATTATGTGCCTTCTTCAAACTCAATCTAACATTCAGAATACATTTATGCACTGGCATCTTGCTGTGTTTTGGAAGATACAGGAGTCTTGGTTTTTTGGAACTGTGTTTTGGTAGAATGAGAAGCTAAAACAAAAGTATCAGATTATTAAAAGCATACTATATAAAAACATAGAGGGAGGAAAAAAGGGAAGAAGGGAGATAGAAGACTTGGAGATAGAGGGAGCAGTTTGGAGGGAAGAGGGTTAATCTGATTTTTTTTTCAAGCCCCGAGAAAACCCAAACATATCAGGAAGACAGGCATGATACCCTCTGGAGCAGATATGAGCTAAGTGGGTTCTAGGGAGGGAAGAGCTGGGTGAGTGGCCTTTCTCCATACAAAGAGTGAGGATTTGAGTAGAAAAGCAACATAACAAAGGGGTTGGTTTTCACAAATAGCCATCTATACAATAAAGCTGTTTTTCACAAATACAAATTAATTTTTTAAGTTTAATTTTTTTTTGTGGTTCACTTATTTTTGTGTCCCAAGACAGCAGTTCTCTGTCACTGAAAGATGCAGTATTATTTCTGACTATTCTTTCCTTAATAGATTGCAACATAGATCACCCTAAATACAAAGAATTATATAAAACCCAATAGCAAACATCTATGCAAATGATTTCTAAATGATCAGCTTTTTGGCAATAGGCAATTAAAACACATTGTTCTCATTTTGAGATGTTAATAGTCATTGATAACAGACTTCCATTGAACTTAAACCTAATAACTTGTACAGAATTGAGAATATCAGGGTTGTTAGAGGACACAAAGAAGTACGGAAATACAGGCATGGATTAAACACTTAGTTTATACAAAGATTCCAAAGATGTTTGACCTCATTAGGACTTGGAAACGACCTCATGCTTGTAGGAACTTAAGTTCCCAGTGGTAGCAAATGTCACTCACTATTGTATAAGAAGTTTCCTGCACTTCTAAGTCAACCACTTGGTAGGAATATGGGAATGAGCCAGGAGCCTGGATGCTCTTAGCTGACAGAAAAATTTGCAAAGAAATATTGACTTACAGGAAGACACATTATAAAATGAAAGCTGTGTCAATGCTATGGAGCAAGACAGTGTAGTCAAACTAACAGCAGTTCTCTGTGTGTCACCCAAGTACTCACACAATTAACTTACCATGAACTTAGAAAAATACTTGTGGGATGATGCAAATGGTGGAAACTTTATATAATCTGCAAATAGAAATGTGCAGGGCACAAAAAGGCACATGTGGCAAATTGTGGGGCAGCAGGAGCCCTGTCACTTTGCCCCAGGAAAGACATGATCACCCTACCTTTTGAGGATTACCCTCTGCCCACCTGAGATTCTGTCCACTTCATCTTTGCTGCACATTCAAAGCAGCAGCTCTGCCCACTCACCTTCACTGATAGCTAGTCAAAGGCGTTCCACTAATTTTCATTTTAAAAGTTTCAAAGTCAAGACTTTCAAAATAGTGGTAAATATGGTAGAGATTTCATTATAATCTCTATTACACAGCAAGTTTCACAAACTAAAGTACTGCCCATTAAAGTACTGCCACCAGAAATTGTATTTTCATATCTAATTCTTGTGGACATTGAGTGTCCCTGTGGAGGAAGTCATTTCACCAAGTATACATCTATATCTACCTGGTTCTTAAAAACTGAAAATTTCATTTTCTCCAAAAATTAGAAACTAAAACGGTTTGGTGTTTATTTACCGCTTACTAAGGAGAGTCTAATGCTTGCCAAGAATGAAGGTCTGGAGAATGAGCTGTTTCAGATCAGGTAAGACTGGTGTCCAATCCAAGATGATTGCCAACCACTGTAGAAACGGTGATGGTATGTTTGTATGGCACTACATGATGACTGAAACATTTCTCTCATTATTAGCATACCTTGGCTAGAACAAGAACTTGTGATTCTATTCCGAGGCCAGTTTTATCAAGAATAAGGAAGAGAAGGAGGCCAAGATAGAAATGTCCCATAGTCTTTGGGCTTTTGCATTCCATGAAAGATACCGACTGCTCCGTGTATGTTGGTGTGTGTGTGGGGGGGGGGGGGTCCCATTGGGTTTCAAAGACTGCCTGCATGGATATAAGGTAGTGATTTTATTATAAACCATCATTGGCTTAAATATTTGAACTCTAATGTAGCCGAATATCAGGGATACACTGATTTGTTCAGGCTGCCAAACACTCAACACTTCAAACTGAGCCCTTCCTGCAGTGATTTCTGGCTTACTAAAATAAGCTTAGTAATATTTACAAAAACGATGACTGTGTATAATACTTCACTCCTGCTCTTTAGCCAATCAGTGAGGTCCCCAAGGGTCCTGTGAATGCGTTGTGATGGTCCCTGTCACTCTCTCCTGTGCTGGAAAGAACATAAAAATGAAAAGTGACTTTAGTCAGCCACTAAGTGCACAGGATGTCTGTATGAAATCCCACATGGGGGTTAGTGCTGTCTGCCCTCTTTGTGCTCAGAAGAGTGGATTGTGTAGGTTGATTTTTGAAGAAATGGTTCTAATGTGTTTATTATAACAAGATGATAATAGTGAGGAAACCAGTGTGGGCCTGACCCTTATTAGAGATAGTTGAATGCCTTCTCCAAGGCCCTAGTCTTTAAAAACTGTAAAAACAGATCCAGGAAGTGAGAAAGACAAATTAAACTTAATTCTGCTTATAAATAAAAAGCATGTTAAGTCCACATTACAGCTCTCAGTCTTCACCAGAGAAGCCTCCACATATAGTAGGCCTCAATTAGTGCAGAAAGAACTAATCAAAGGGTAAAAGCATTGCAAATGACAGAAGTTGAGACTGAGCCTGAAAATTTTAGGGAATTTCCCCCTACAAGTCAGTACATGTTACTGGAGAATTGTGGTCTCTAATAAAGATCTTTTTCATTAAAGAGTTTATACATGGACTGAAACAGAAGCTCAGGGAAAATTTTTTTAGAGTTTAGAAGAGAAAGCTTAGCAGCTGGCCAGAGGAAGAAGCTATAGAATAGCAAGACAGAAAGCCACAGGGGAGTGTGGTATAGACACCTTATTGACTCTAATCTCCCTCACTCTCTACACAGTTCACTGTTTCTAATGCTCTGGTATGGACATAGTTTGAGGGTTTCCCCCAGAGCTCCATGTGTTAAAAATGTGTGATGAAAATCCAATGATTGACTCCTGCTGGCACCTGCGGGTACGCGCGAGCGTGCGCGCGCACTCACACACACACAAATACAGACACACAGACATATAGGCACACAGTCACACATATACAAACACAAACACACACAAATGAAAATACAGACAGACACACAAACATGTATAGACTCACATAAACACACACATACAAATATAGACACACATATTCACACAGACACACAGACATGTACATATACACAAAGAGATACCCACAGAGACAGATAGCCACACACACACAGACACACACACACACACACACACACACACATACACACACACACACACACACACACACACCCCAAGTTTCCTTGTGTTTTTTGCTGTATTCTAATTCCATTTCTAATTCAGCATTACCAGGTCTGTTAGACCCGGTGTCTCTGGAATGATGAACCAACATGAACTTTATTTTTTTATACTATTAACCTTCTTCAGATATTTTGTTACAGTATTGGAAAACTGATCAATACTACTCAAAGGTGGGGTTGTCCTTGGATTTTCTTGTACTGGTGTAAGTCTTAGCTGTCACTGGAAGGACACTCCACTATCACATTTCCACCTTCTCCCACTTCCTGTTTATGGCCGTGTAATTGCTTATCACACCTTTTATTTGTTTTTGGAAATTAACTTTTGACTTCTGTTGATTTTATCTGTTCATGTTTGTTTTCCATTGCGTTAATGTCTGCTTTTGCAACGGCCCTTTTCTATTTTCCATGAGTTACTTTAAACCGTGTGTTTAGTTGAATATTAGTTAATTCCTTCAGCCTACCTTCTTGGTTAATAAACTTATTTAAGACACTTCAAAGCTCCAACTATCTCCTTACTAAGTCCCATAGCTCTTAATTAGTGGTGTTTGAAACATTCAGCTCTAATGACTTTTAATATTTAATTATGCCCTTTAGTCTCCTTTAGTTAGAAAGGGTTCCTGATCTTCTCCCTTTGTCTCTTTTGACCTTCATAGTTTTGAAAATTAAACCCAACACATGGTTTGATGGGACATTTTCTCCTTGGTGTTCCTTATTTTAGTCATTATGTATGTAGGCGCCAATAAAATCCTTCTCCTTCTTGAGTTCAATGGCTTCTTAAACTGAAGCTTCCCTGAGGCCTGGTGTTCTTCCAGACTTCTGGGAAGAGGTCAGATACCATCTGCAGGTGTTCTCTCCTCTTCCATCTTCAGGTTAGAGAGAAGGTGGACTGTTTCTGTCCAACACCAGTCTCTGAGCTGTTTCGTCCTCATCTTTTAACTTCTAGAACTTTTCTTATCTTCCCAATTTCTTTCTCAATTTAGATAATTTCTTTTTCCATAACCTTTGCTTTTATTTTCTACTTTTATTTGTTAAATATATTAGATATATTTCTGTCTACATGAACTAATTTCAAATATGTGGTCAGAATAATTTAGTAAATTGTGACTTTGAATTAAAATTAATCATTGTATCTTTTTTTTTTTCAGGAGATAGCTACTTACTGGATTTGAGTTTCTTGCTGCTTTAACTAGATCTATTTGATCCCTATCCCTATCTTTTAGCTTATAACCTGTTACCACTTATCCACAGACACAATGAGACATGACATTAGAAGGTTAGACATTAAACCCTTTTTAAAATGTTCATCCCAGTCATAATGAAGCTGTTGTAAGTGGCTGTGTATCCTCTGCAAAATCAGATACTGAGGTCCTTCACTCTCAATAGTACCCTGCTTAGACACAGAGCCTTAGAGGACAGTGCAGATTAAATGATATCTTACTCAAGAGAGCCAGTGTTCTTCTGGAAGCTGATGATATCTTGTGGCTCTGCCAAACTGAGGACACAATAAGGAGTTGGCTACTACCAAGAGGAGCAAACCAAAGTGCTATCAGTTTAATCTTGGACTCCTGGCTTCAAAATCTGCGAATGAATTTCTACTAATTTAGTAACCTAGCCTGTGGTGTTTGATAATGGCAAACATAAGCCCTGTCAAGTTAAATACTGTTGTAACATATACTTAATACAGGAAAGGCTTTCAAACTGCAGGATGGCTAGAGGGGAGAGAGGAGTTTAAGGAACACATTTGAAAAGTTGTAGATTATGAAAGAAAAGTGATTAAATGTGGGTCTGAAAGGTGCCATAGGAAATGAGGAACATACTAAAATCATAGGACAGATAATCCTTGATGTAAAATGGAAAATAACTCGGCTGAACTATGTTCAGTGAAATGGAGCAAATGTGATGAAATGAAGTTGTTAGCAGAGCACTAACACTTTGAGTTATGGCTCGGCTTCATCTTTCTGACTATAACAAACTGCCAGAGGACAGAGGTGGGTTGAGTTGGGAATTCTTAAAAACAAAAAGGGGGACCATAGCTTGAGAAATTTCAGTCTGCTCATTTTGAGGGGTTGCAGAGCAGAGGCCAGTGGAAGGAACTTCTAAGTCAAACATCATGAAGGTATCTCAGTTGGAGAAATATTTCATGTGTAGATTAGATTATGGGAGTCACCTCAAGAGCCAAGCCAGGACCTTAGTGGAGACCAGGAATGGAGGCAGGGTGGTCTCAACAGAAACTCTGCCCACCTGACTAAAGAAGACAGAGATGGAACGAAGCAAGGGAAGGCCATCAACATCCTGGAATTTCCTCTGATGGAACAGTGAATCTATCTGACCATAAGCATTTAATATGACGGGGAAGGATATCTTTCAACCTATCTCGGACGTGTTCAGGAGTGCTAATCCCTCCAGAGGCCAAGGACTCCAAGGCTTGCCTGCCTCTTTAGCCTCAATAAAGCCAGACAGTCACCACCTGAGACCTAAGGGGAGAAGGCTGCCACAGGAGTCCCAGAACATAGAGCCTCGTCCCTGACGGGTACATTAGACTAAATGTCAGTGAAGATTTTTCCAGAAGAGTATTAGGAAGACACTTAGGGCACCTTGTTCCTTTCTTCAAGTTTTCTCCATTTTGGCATGGCAAAAGGCCTGTATGCCTGTCCTGACATTGCATTTTGGTTGTGAGTACAGAGCATGTCTGGCTCACAGGTTTTTAAGCAAATGCTGCACAGGGTACCTGCCTCAGGATGAATCATAGCTTCAGTCCTGTTGCTCTCTAACTGGTACAGATGAAGACCTGGAGGTGAAGTGGTTAGGAGGATGGGCTAAGACTTTCTGAGATGTTGGGGTATTGGTGTTTGTGCTTAGCTTTTGAGAGCAACATCAGTTTTAGGGGTCAGGGTCAAGTTGTTAGGAGTTGATCTTTGCCCTCCAGGTCTCTCATATTGAAATTGTGCTTCTCCTATATTGTAGCTATATTTGGAGATAAGATATACAAAATGACAATTAAACTAAACAGAACTGTGAGGCTTAGATTCCAGTCTACTATGCTAGAATGCTTGTGGGATGGCTGGAGGAAAGGCCATGAGAGAACAGCCAGAAATCAAGCATCTGCAAGGAGAGGTAGTGTATTCCTAGACAGCTCAGCCTCCGGAACTAGGAAGGAAAAAATACGGTGTTTAAACCACCCAGTTACAGCAGGCAGAGAGTAAGAGTACAGGCAGCTGAGTGCTTGCTGTAACCTCCACACACCAATGGAGGAGGCCTTGTCCCTGCTTCCCCACTGTGCTAATCTAGAGTCCTGTGCTGAGCACTGACATGCCCTCAGCTTTCAAGCCCCACTGCCTCCTCTCTGCTGAATTCCTTCCCCACACAGACAGTTGCCTTCACCCTTGGCCCCCATCACTGTTTTGTCTCTGTCTTCAGTCATCATACCCACCTCTCAAATTTCATCAGCACATCCACTCTTTAGGACCACAAAGCAGCATAGGAAACAAACCCTAAGCACTGCCCACTGCTGGAGAAAACGTGGCCACTTTCAAACTGTTCCCTAGGTTTGTGTTGTCTCCAGTCCTACGCTCTTTCTGGACATGTTTCTATTTACTACTGACTGTTAATATATAACCTCACATTTCACTTCTCAAAGAAAATTGGGGATCTCTGAAAGGAAATTGCTTAATGCCAACCCCACTTTACCTGTCAGACCACTTGCAGCCATCGGCTCTTTCTCTTCTGTACTATTAGAAAGGAGGCAGCAAATCCCATTTACAGCCAACTCCAGGATTCTTATCTGGCTTCTCTATCATCTCATCTCTTCCTGTTGTTATCACATCCATCCAAGAGTTCATTTATTCCTCATTTAACGAGGCTCTGGATGAGGCACAGAAAAGGCAACTGTATCTGGGTACTGGTTGCAAGCAGTAAGGTTCACTAGGAAGAGAGAAACAAGCTTGTGATCAGTGAGGTGAGTTTACCTCCTGACAGCTATAAAGCAGTGTCTCTTAGATGCCCTCAGGACAGTGCTGAGCCCACATTCCTAGCTGATGCTCCTGGTCCATCTGGACCCAGTCAGTGAGTAAGATGTATGACAGCATCTGCTGCAAGGTGTGTGCCCCCTCATCAAGGCTGTCCTGGGGTCTTCTGGAGGAGCTGATTGAAAGACATAGGTTGATGCTGAAGGCTCCATCTCAGGGGAAGAAGAATGGAGTTGACGCAGACAGCTACGAACATTTTAGTAATGTCTAGAGACGTTTGGATCCATAGTACTGTGAATATCTGTCTCCCACCTGTCTCTGTCTCCTCTGCCTGTCTGTCTCTCTGTCTATGTCTATCTGTCTCTCTCTTTCCTCTCTCTCTTTCTGTTTCTTCTTTCTTTCTTCTCTCCCTCCTCCCTCATTACTCTGGCTTTTGCTCTTCCTGATAGAGAAACAGAATACTGAATAATCATGATTAATTGAAAATGGCAAAACCCAAGATAAAGCAAAATTCAGATAGCAGATGCACTCTCAGCCCATGACAAACTGTCACACCATAATCTCAAATAGCGCCAGAAAGGAGCTAAGAATGTTTTGCAGACAAATTTAAACAAGCGAATGGCCTGGTCAAGGTCTTATCGTTGCATGGTGGATTGTTTGAAAAGACGTTATTGGTGCCAAATATAGTTATATTCCCAACATCTAAAGCTCAGATTTCTTCACCATCAATAACATATGGAAAGGATATGATGGGTAGAAACCCAGAGCCAGATAAGACAGACAGCAACAGAGCTAAGAAGAGCTCTGGGTTCTCTTATTTACACTTCTAGACGGATGGTAGTGCTGGGCCTGTGCTGATTAATAAAGATATCTGAAGGGAGAGGAGAAAAAGCCGTACCACTCTGGATATATTTAGTATGAAATATGTTCAGGTAGTGAAGAGAAGCCCTTACTCAGCACATTCAAGGATGCGACTCTCACAATTCTCTCCAGACTTCTGAAATATCTGTGCTCTATGGGTTTTCTGTTTCTTTTCAATCAATAGATCCCCTGTGCTTAGGTCTCTAAAATATTAAGTGAAAAATTTTCATACACTCACATGAACACACACATGCATGCGCGTGCACACGTGCGTGCACACACACACACATATCCTGAATGGTTCTTTAAAAATTTAGCCTGTTTGTCAACACCATCTCCTTATTTGCCAACAACTACTCCATGTACTGAAGTTGGGAGATAGTCTCCTCTTGGGGTACTTGTTGCTTTCCAAGGCCTTGTGGCTTTCCAATCCCCACGAAGGCTGAGTTCAGTTCCTACTAACCATTCCTTGGCAGCAGTAGGCACTTTATGCTATCCCTTTTGCTTGCAGCGGGGCATCTTGGATTAAGTGGACCCTTAGTGTGCTACAACAGATGCTGTTATAGCAGATCAAAACTGACCATGCAGAGACAGCAGGGAAGAAAGGCCTGGGAAAGATGCAGGCAGAGGTTGGAAGGAGACAGCTGCAAGTGGAGAACTTTGCACAGCCACTAGAACCCAGAAGAGGCAAAGGAAGATCTCCACAGAGACTTTGGCGGTTTGTGCTTCTGACTTTGGGCTTTCAGTGTCCCAGGAGTGTTAGGAAATAAGCCACTGTTGTTGTACAATTCAAGCTGTAGTGACTCATATCAAGAGGTGAATACAGAAACCAGGAGTTATGTGAGTTGAGGGAGTCACTGGAAAATCCATTGACATGCATTATGTACTTAGAATGTTCCTGGTTCTGAAGACTCAAAGAGAAAATTAGGGCCATGAGTTTGGGTAGGGAACAGCTTAGCCCTAAATTAAATTATTTATTAAATAATTAATTATAAATAAATAATTTAAAATTATTTATTATTCTACATTTTGTTACATATGAATGTACATTTGCATGAAAGTATGGCACAGCTGTACACAAATCCTTGGAGCTGAGAAGGGGGCTTAAGCTGGAGTAGTGTTACAGACAGTTGTGAATCATCAGAAGTGCATGATGGGAATGAAGGTGCCTGTGCATTTTGCAATTGCTAGGTAACAGTGGCTCTGTCCTGAGGCAGGAGTTCCTTCACACTTAGTTACAAGGCTTCTTTCTTGACAGTGATTTCATCCCTGTGCCTGGCAAAGAGGAAGACATTCTGTTGGCCTCTATGCCTCCATGCTCAGAAGCCTTAGACTGCCCCCTTCTCTGGCTCTCTCAGACTCAGGGCCACAGCCTCCATCATCAGCCTTTGGATCCTTTCATACTTTCTCAACATTACCCAGCACACCCATGCATGTCTTCAGTGTCTTGAATTTATTGTCAAAAGATTCTGTGTTTCTCCGATATTTTTTCCACTCTTCCACCTTTTCCTCATTTTTGTTTTGCTAATTTCCAAGTCTAGCCTCACTTTGCTCTAGGCCAAATCTGAATCACCTTTGATAGCTCCATGTGTCCCACTGCTGGGATGATCCAGCCGTCCTGTTCTACCTTGACCAGGACAACCAGGTTTAGCACTGAAAGCCCTTCAGTCCCTGGTGAGCCAGCCAAATGACTCGGTGGTCATCCTACTTGATTCCTGAAAAACACCCTATTATGGTTTGAACTACTATCTTAGTCAGGGTTTCTATTCCTGCACAAACATCATGACCAAGAAGCAGTTGGGGAGGAAAGGGTTTATTCAGCTTACATTTCCACATTGCTGTTCATCACTGAAAGAAGTCAGGACTGGAACTCAAGCAGGTCAGGGAGCAGGAGCTGATGCAGAGGTCATGGAGGGATGTTCCTTACTGGCTTGCTTCCCCTGGCTTGCTCAGCCTGCTCTCTTATAGAACCCAAGACTATCAGCTCAGGGATGGTCCCACCCACAAGGGGCCTTTCCCCCTTGATCACTAATTGAGAAAATGCCTTACAGTTGGATTTCATGGAGGCATTTCCTCAACTGAAGCTCCTTTCTCTGTGATAACTCCAGCTGTGTCAAGTTGACACAAAACTAGCCAGTACAACTACTAACATCTCCTGAGAGCTCATATGTTGAAGCTCTCTAATTAATGAGTGAAGCCAATGATGGATGTGCAAATCCCCAGCGGAATTGACTATTAGGAATTGGGGCTAAGTAGATAACTCAGGGTATGTCTTGCACCTCTCTACCATTAAGTTGTGTTGCAGGTGCTGAGCTGTCCCTCTGTGTTGCTTCTCCTTTTCTCAGACCTGAAACCCACTAGAAACAGGCAGCCATGGGCTAAATCCTGTAATTCTAAACTAAATACATCCTTCAGCGTCATTTTTCTCAAGGATTTTGTCAAAGCAACAAAAAACGAACTAGCACAAAACCTTTCAAAAAATACCCAGGCTCCAAATACTTCTCCTTCTTTCTGATCCCTTCCTCATCTGAGCAGCTTTCATCTTCTTGGCGATGTCTTTGACATCTCAAAGTTTCCTTCTTCCTCCCTTTATGTGCAATCCTTTTGTAATAGTCTCAACAAACTTGTTTTGTAGGGGGTAAGGGGACAGTATTGTGAATCCAGCACTGGCCTTGAACTTGATATAGCCCAAGAAGACTTTGGATCTCTGGTCCTTCTGCCCCTTTCTCTACCTTTTTACAGAATTACAGGCACGTGCCACCACACACAGCTTATAGGATGCTCAGGAGCTGAGTGCTGGACCAACTGAGACACATATACTGCCCTTTACATTGTTATTAGTCATATTAATTAAATACAATAACAGGATACATTGTGGCATTTTCATCCACATGTATAATGTATTCTGATTGTATTCACCTCCATTACCCTCTCTTATCCCTATCTCACTACTGCTGGCCCACTTATCAATTAATCTCACTTCTTATATCACTTTTTGTGTGACTCATAGATTTAATAAGGGTTGCTTAAAAGAGGATGGATGAGCGGTAGTTGACAGTTGCATGGGCAGCCTACCCACTGACTGTTAACTTGTGAATATTTATGCTTCTCCGTGCAGATTAATGATACTTTCAGTCTTGGTCAGGAAGCTTCTTTTTACAGTGAGCAGTGTCTACTGCAGATACTCCTAACTCGTCTAAATGCAGAGAATAGGTGGATATTGAGCACATATCCCCAAAGTATTTTTAATCAAGCTATCATCTATCTATCTATCTATCTATCTATCTATCTATCTATCTATCTATCTATCTATCAGTTCAGTTTTTGCAGCAGCATATAATTTCCCATGTGTGTCTATTCTCCACCTCTAAACCTTACTGGTACCAAGAAAATTTCATGAAAAAAAGAGTATGTATTGTTGGTCAACATCTGTACTGCCAGTCCTGAGCAGAAACTCAGGCCATGACAGTTACCTGGTGAGTATATCTCTGTTGGTCTCTGTGTGATGCTGGATTAAGTTTCCATCAGATGTCCATTTCTGTGCAAGTCCTTCATCACGTGGTCTGCTGGTGTGGTACAAGGCTATGGCCCCTGGGTATGTGCACACCCTAGTTCAAAGAGAATCCTCTCAGGTACATTTTTAACAAGAATCCTAAGAGTATGGAACGGGAAAGAATGTTCCACTGAAGTTTTCCCTCCCAAGGATCCTGAAAGGGCACTGCCAGTCCTCCCCAACCCCAATTCCAATCTGGGCTCAAGGCAGAGCAGGGGATTCTCTTGTTAGAGCTGGAGCCTCCTATCCGCTGGAAACTCCCATTTGAATTGTGTTGTACCTGGTTCTGCTTCTCCCCTATTACAATATAAATTTCTGTGACGCAAATGCCTTACTCATGCCTAAAATCTGTGGTACTTTCTAAATGGAGTTTTTGAAAGAGATGCCAATCCATCACATTTTTGTAAGAAGAAATCCCAACAAATGGGATCAGGACTTAGCAGAAAATTGCTTATGGGAATTGACTGGGCATGTGCTGGGTCTGCTGTGTGCTGCAGCTGGCATGTTGAGCCTGGCCACTGTGGACAGTGAGAAGAACAGCAGTTGCCTGTGTTGGCCCATTAGAACTTAATTGCCTGTGTATCTTCTGCCTCTGGGCTTTAGCAAAGGGCTGTTTGCAGCCCAATTAGCCTCCAGGTTCCTCAGATTTTGTTTTGTAGATATTTAGCCCTGCAATCTACAGTAGGAACGACACATAATTAGTGGAGTGGTGGTGAATCACTCTCCACAGAGGTGGATCTCTGCCTCCTACCAAGGTGTCTAAGAATAGCTCTAGCAGGCATGTTCTCAAAGAACAAAACTAAATGCTTTGCCTGTAAAAACTCTTCCTGGGGACTAATAAGAAAGCATGATGAGTATCAAGAAAAATAATTCGTCAGCATGCAAGCTCTGTACTGGAGACCGTGGGACAACCAGAGAGGCTACTGAAATTGTGAGTATTTTATATTAGAAGGAGATGGTAGCTGGCTGCTCATTTCCTAGAGAGAAATTACCCAAATTTGTACCTTTAACTTTGCACAACAATCAGAGGAGTTTTGCACAAAAGTGAGCTGAGTTAGTATGGTCTTTGAAAATAAAGACCAGTAGGGGTGGAGTGGGTGGCAAGTTTTCAAGTAGTGATAGATTCCAAACCCACTTCTTCACTGCTGGCATCCTTCCTTCAAACAAACAGAACCCAGCCTGGTCAGGAGAGGCTGTGAAGCTGAGACTCAGACATTGGCTGAGACATATGGGTAGGGTTGGGGAGATGATCTCACATCACCAGTCACCAGCAAGAGTGGAGAAAGAATTGCTCAGAGTCAGGCTTGGCTAAAGGTCATGATTTACTGGTCATACAGGAAGGGAGATAGGGAGCTGGTTGCCTCATCTTCTCCATGTTGACAACAGTGGTGGGGTGGGTGTGGTCTAAAATGAAGAGGTAGTGAGATTTTAATTTACAAGGAGGGTCACTCTGGTAATCATGAGCACACAGGGTCTATTCCCTTCAATGAAGAATCCCTGAGAAGAACACATGGGAGCTTCCTAGGGACAAGATTTGGGAGCTATGGGATGTATAGGCTGCATGGAGACAGCCAGGGCTCCATGTTTATTACATCGTTGGCCTTGAGTTGTTTAATTATTCACCTTTTAATAATACATCTTAAAATACATTCTTTGAGAATTCAGTGTGATATGGACACATTCCCAACAGCAGGACCCAAGAGGAGGGGCTGAGGTCATTCCTCACCTTGGCTTCATTCCCTCTAATTCATTCTCAACTTGTGTTAGTTAAGGGAAAGCTTGATTCCTGGTGTGAGTTTCTAAATAAGAGAGTAATTCTTAGCAATAGAATCAACACACACACACACACACACACACACACACACACCCCACATACACAGGGACAGACACACAGGTACACTCACACATACTCATACACACTTTCTCAAATACTTGTATCCATACATACTGATACATTCAAACATACAGACTCAAATATGCACATACTCACTCATATGTGCACACATATATGTGCATACACGTTGTATTCCCCCCCCTCTTTCGAACACACATACACATACATACACACACCTTGCCTCTTGGGAGCACTGTCTCAAGGGACCATTTTTTGTATCCTTTTAGAGTTTGGCCCTCAGGGGAGCTTTGACTGTCCACTATGTGCTGCCATCCTCCTCAGAGCATGTGACACATCCTGTGAAGGTCTCCTGTCTGTCCACAACATTCTGCCATTATTATCAAAGCTCGTGGTCCAGCTGTGGATTGGAAGAGGCGCAAAGCAGCTGGTAGACCAGATGGACAGTCTTTCCTTGTGGGGTTTACACATTTCAGGATAGGAAAACATCTGGACAGTGAGTGGTGATCAAGCAAGGCTCTTGTTTCTCTCTGATCTGGGGAAACTGTAACAAGCTGTAAAACCCGGGAGTCTGATCCAATCCACTTCCATCAGGGACATCCATCTACATGTGACTCTGAAATGAAACACTCAGCTTCATTACACTCCCCAGATTAAGACTGAACATGTAATCATCTCGATTCCAGATACAGAGGCCAGAGGGGCTTTTGTGTCATGCTTAGGTAACAGGAGAAATGCTTGAATAAGCAAAGAACACCTTCCTTCCCTGGTGTGAGAACTGCCTCACACTATGAACAGCCTCTGGACCTGGACACTAATGCTAGGTCCCGTCTGAGAGCTGCCCTTGCTCAGGCCTGCCTGCAGACATACCTTGTCTAAGTGCTGGATTTTTTATAACAAATCCCTGGTGATTACTCATGTCCAGAGAGCCTGAACCTCCTCCAAATCCTGTTATTCAGGACTAACAGCATCTTACTAATGTCTTCTAAAAACTTTGATGTACTCTGGTTCAAATAGGAAAGTAACATGGAGAGCCAGTGGACCCCAAACCCTTGTTTCTTTGGTGTTTTCCAGCCCTTGTTGCTCTTGTTCCCCTTTTGCATCCTCTAACTTTTCTGGCTTCTCTGAGCCCCAAAGGGAGAGATTTAATGGTGACATCCCATTTCTGGCTGAGTATTTTAAGGTCTTTCACTGTCCATGTATGTCCACTACCTATGGGTATTTGTTCCCATCTGCTACAGGGTGAAGCTCCTTGGATGATGACCAAGCAAGATACTTACCTACAAGCAAAATGTCAGTAGGAGGCATTTTTTTTTCGCTACATTCCTTTACTAGAACATATTTGGTTTCCTCTAGGTCACTGGGCTATCTAGTCTCAGGTTCTTGCTCATCCAAGCAGCATTGAGTATGGATTCCATCATATGGAGTGGGCCTAAGTCAGTCAAATATTGGTTGGTTACTCTTATAAGCTTTGTGCCACTATTGCACTTGCACAACTTGCAGGTAGGACGCTATTGCAGACCAGAGGATTTGTATCTGAGTTGATGTTTGACAGCTTGCAGAGGACTTTCTGGTACCAAGAACACTACTCAGCACTGGCTCAATTTCTCCATGTTCAGTGAATTGTGTAAGTACTGTCTTCAGCAATAGAGGCCTTGCTGAATATAGGTTGTGAAGAACAACCTATAGCCTCATAAATAGCCGTGGTTGTTTAGGGGTTCCCATATGACAACTTTGGCCATCAGTTCAATTATAAATGATGCATGTTCATTGAAAATTCTCTGAGAAGTTATCACTAAGGCAAGCAGCAGCATGTGTGTGTATATGAGGGAGTGTGCACATGTGAGTGTGCAAGTGTGTGAATATGAATGTGCATAAGAGTATTCTGTGAGTATGTTTGAGTGTGGAGGAGTGTATGGAAGTGAAAGTGTGAGTGTACAAATGTAAGTGTACAAAGGTAAATGAATATCACTGAGTGTGAGTGTATGGGTATCTAAGTATTATCTGAGTGTGTTTGAGTGTGGATGAGTATATGTGAGTGAAAGTGTGCAAGTGTGAACATATGTAAATATAAATGTGTGGGTGTGAATGAGTATGTGAGTGAGAATAAATGCATGAGCATGAAAGAATGTGAGTGTCAGTATGTATTACCATGAGTGTGAGTGTGTGAATGAATGTGTTGGTGAGTGTGTGAGTGTCTTATGAGTATGAGAGGGCCGGTGTGAATGTGTGAGGACACACAAGTATGAGTGTATGTTTGTGTGTACATGTACACATGTTTATCTGTATGTGTGTGTTGTGTGTGTCACACGTGTTTTGGGTCGATGCTCAGAAGTATTTAGAACACACTGATACTCATGTCTCTTTCTAAAGCATCTTTGCAGAGAACAGGGTTATCTGAGCAGCAGGGCTACTCTGAGGCCCTTACTGTATCCCCACCCTTTCCTTCACTTTTCTCCCAGCTTCTCTGGACAGCTTCATGCTCTTTTGATATAGAATGTCAACAGTCAGTGCAGCAGAATGGAAGCCAGCATCTTTCTGGCTCAGTGATTTGTCTACATAGGAAAGCAAAGGATTGGACTGACTGCGGCACACACAAAGAGTCATAGCATATAGACAGGGATTGTAATTGTCAAGGGAGGCACCTCCAGTGCTGAGGAAAGGGAAGTCCAGGAGTAAGAGGCAAACATAATGAGCCCATCAGCCTAGTGGTACCCTCTGCAGACTATGACTGCAGAGGTGGTAGCCTGGCAACCCTGCCATGGAGATCAGATGTTCCTGGGCCCTAGGTGGCTGGGTGGAGATGCTGTCAATGGATTCCCAGTATTGATGCCAGCCCCTTTCCTGGGACTATCTGGTCTAGAGACACTCCAGAATTGGTCCAAGGATCCTTTAAAGAATGGTAATGAAGGTAATGTTTGACTGCAGAGCAGAGGGCACAGTGTGAAATCTAGAGAAATTATATGCTCCAGGGCCAGGGGCAAAGGTCACTACTCTCAGGCTAACCTTACCCATCAATAAGTGCAAGGAACGTAGGTGATAGACATTTATACAATTTTATACATTTTACTGTTAAAATGTGTAACAACTTATTAATAAAATATAAAATGTTCTTTCTTATTTTCATATACTAAACTGCAACTCATATAATCTTTCCAATGAATTTGCAAACTATTTCCTCAGTATTAGATCATGGGTACAGACCACTTGGGAAGGATTAACCATGACACTCTGCAGCTTCTCTCCCATCCCAGGTCCAAGGCAAACTAGTTTTGACAAACTTTCAACATATAACTGCCAAAGGCAGACAATAGCATTCCCTTCCTGTCACAGACACCCAAGGCAACCTGAGTTAGGGCCTTATAGCGCACCTCCTCCTACCTTCTCTACCCCACAACCCTCAGAGATATCTACCTTCTAAAGTCCAGTAAAGTCAATGATGTCCTTTGTTCTTCTGGTTGCTGTTCCATCTCCTTTCCTAGCTCCTCAACTGTGGGCAGCCATATTACTAGATTCACCTGTATTGCGACAGTATGTCTTTCTGTGGTGCTGGGTCAAATTTCCACATCCAGATGAGGAAGGTAGAAGAGAGACAACCAAGACACGTGAGGAAGTCATTCGTACCTCAGAAATGTGTCTTCCCTTTTGCCACCTAGACATGCTTTGGATAGTGAAATCATGTTCGCCTAGTATTTTGTCCCACTTATAATGTAAACACACACAGAAACCTACTTTTTGCTTGTGTTTATGTTACTGATTAAAAAAAAAAAACAACTCACATATAGACAGTAGAAAAAAGTCAACAAGTGAAAGTGGCTTTTGAGGGCTCGAGGGATGTCTCAGTAGTTAAGAGAACTTGTTTTTGCAGACGACCTGGTTTTGATTCCCAGCACCCATATAGTGGTTCACAGCCCTCTGTATCTCCAGCCTTAGGACTCTAACACCCTCTTCTGACTTCTATGGACTCCAGAATGCAAATGATACACAGACATGCATGCATGTAAAACAGTCATTGTATTGGCTAGTTTTGTGTCAACTTGACACAGCTGGAGTTATCACAGAGAAAGGAGCTTCAGTTGAGGAAATGCCTCCATGAGATCCAGCTGTAAGGCATTTTCTCAATTAGTGATCAAGGGGGAAAGGCCCCTTGTGGGTGGGACCATCTCTGGGATGGTAGTCTTGGGTTCTATAAGAGAGCAGGCTGAGCAAGCCAGGTGAGGCAAGCCAGTAAAGAACATCCCTCCATGGCCTCTGCATCAGCTCCTGCTTCCTGACCTGCTTGAGTTCCAGTCCTGACTTCCTTTGGAGATGAACAGCAGTATGAAAGTGTAAGCCAAATAAACCCTTTCCTCCCCAACTTGCTTCTTGGTCATGATGTTTGTGCAGGAATAGAAACCCTGACTAAGACAGTCATATACATAAGATAAGTAAATATTTAAAAAATCAAGAATAGCTTTCCAGTTTATCCATTTACACAGTATCAGGCTTCCTGTGAACCTGTCCCAGGTAGAGTCACAATGCTCATAGGTTGCAGCGAACTTTGCATTGTGTCCCGCAAAGAACCTCAGCTTAGATATAATAGTTCAGTGGAACACAGCAAGTGGGAGATGAATTTCATACATGCATTTGCTGTCTTTGCATTAAATATAGCTAATTAAAAGTTCATAGAATTTAATCATTAGAAAGCCTCTGTTTAAAGAAAAAAAGGGGGGGCTGAAAATTTTCTGAAACCTTAACAAAAGCATTTAAGCTTTTCATGATTTCTCTCTCCTGTTCCCTTACATTTTTTTTTCTTTTTAAAATAATTTGTTTCATATATGTTTGTGTGCAGAAGTGGGCTGGGGGCGGGTGTGGGTTGAGGAGGGCTGTTAATGGATGCTGGAGTTACAGGCATTTGTGTGTCTTCTGGTGTGGGGGAGAGGATGTGTATGGTGAGAGATTGAGCAGTAGATTACAGCTATGGCTAGGTAGAGCTTAGAGGGGCTGGTGTGCTATCAAAACTATAGGCTTCACATAACAGTCATATTCTACACACTAAAACATGCTGGCACAAAGGATTCTTCTGTGAAGCACAGCTAAAGCTTGAAGGCTAAGTTTTACCGCTGAACTCTAAAGATACACACACACACACACACACACACACACACACACGCACGCACACGCACATGCACACACACATGCGCACGCACACACACATTCATACTGAAGAGCAGCAAGCTCCCCATTAGTGTGCAGAATGGTGGTTTTGTGTATCAGTTAAAATAAAGCAAGGATAGCGAGAGACGCTTGTAAAAACATGAGGTTTAAGATAATCTCTGCAATAGTCATTTGTAATTGTCAACATTTACATTTATGTGAGCTTGGCCTCCCTACCTAGGGGGGTGATTATGCATGCATATATGCCTGTTCTCATAAATAAACATGAGGGTGAAATAAAGAAGGGCCAAATATCCTAGAAAGCAGAGCAAATGATGCAGATAGCACACTCCAGCGAGGTGCACTGGAGAGGATGTCTCAAGCCCCTGTTCAGATTCCATGCATGAATGGCTCAGTTTCAGCCAGATATCTGAGAGCATCCAACATCATGGCTCGACCACAAGGGATCAGAGCTGTAAAGCTAGCTGGTTTCATTTCCCACGGTACCTAGACTTGAAGAGTTAAATTCTCATCAACATCACCGAAGGTCTTCAGATTTACCTTGGTAGAAGACACCAAAACCCACAGATATGTTATCATAAATATGATTATACACCAATTTCATTTTCCCCATGATGTGTGCAGTTCCCTTCCTTTGATGAGACACAGTGATTACATCTTATTTCTCTTAGCAACATTTACATGAAAATCAAACAAATGGAGAAGGAGGAGAAATTGCAAAGTAAACAGAATGATTTCATCCCTGTGAATAAGGATGTCAGCAGATTTTCCCAAGACTAGGGATCAAAGAACTAAAATGGCTCAGGAGGGTCAAAGAGCTCTGTTTTGATGCGTTTGACACCCACAAGTCTCCAATCACCATAGTGAGAGGAGGAAGCTCTGTGTAGATGTGCTCAGGCTGATGGTCAAATCACACAATGTCATTCAAGCAAAGCCCTCATTCTAGAGGGACACAATAGTGAAGTAGAGGGCAGAGACCATTTTGTGTCTTTTTTTGAAAAAGGGATGGAGGAGGGGTGTCTAGCTGGCTTAGCATTGACTAGCTTGAGTGTTTTGGGTGGATTCTGGCTCACATGGCTACCTTAGTTTACTGGCTCTGGGCTGGTTAGCAGTCATCAGTAAAGCGGCATGCAAGAACCTGGGATAAGAGGACTAAGGTTGGTTTGACTGGCTTCTGGTTGGGAAACATTTTCCTAGGAAGAGGCATGATGATGGCAACAAGAAGCTAAGGAAGGCACGGCATAAAGGTACATTATCCAGGTGTCCAGGGCAAGATGCAGGTGAGCCATGCATGTGGAAGAACACTGAAACAATCCATTTGTCAAAGCTAGAAGACAGTTTCATACAAGTAGTTCGAAATGTTTCCAGTAGAATACTGGACTCTCTTGAATGTCTAAAGCTTTGCCCATCTATGAATGAGGCTGAGTTTCTAACATTTACACTGTGTGAGATAAAAAGAATTCCCAGAGTGGCAGTTTATATAACACTTTGAGAGCCTTATGGTGAATGTGTCAAACAGATTCCTTGCTTAAACAGCAACATCGAGGAAACAGGAGATGCATGCACGACAGAGGTTAATTCCATAAACCAAAGAGCTAATATTCTGCATAAAAAGGGGGATGAGCATACATGTGCACTTAAAGCTGTAAACAAGAAGGCATGCTGGGTAGGTAGCCTGGAGCCTGAAGAATTAGAAAAATACCTTCTGAAACTTTCCACTTTTTAATAGACCAGAGACGAGTCTTGTCAGCCGAACAACATGAACAGCTCTTCTCCTGCATCCATTGACACAGGAACGTCTTCCTGTGGGGGCTTCCCCTTTATGCCTGGGGACATTAGATCTACTGAAGAACAGTTCAAAAATGGCTACATATAGTTCCAACATTGAACTGATAGTGGTCAGCTACCCAGAGCCAGAACATGGCCACAATTAAGCCAGTCACAAAGTCCTGGGAGAATAGACTTGCTGGACAAGTCCTGGTGGTCACAACTGGAGGTGGGGATCTATAGGAAATACTACTTTGATACCTTTGAGGGGAAGGGTCAAATGCAGCTTTTTTGTATCCTTGTTTGAATTTTGCAACATAAGACTCAGCTCCATCTTAGGGAATACAGTGACTTTTGTTAAGAATTGGTCCCAGACGGTCTTTGCTGACATTGTCTTTCCTTGTATTTTTCCTTGTATTTTTCCATTAAGAAAACACATCCTTCTATCCTGGTGTCCCTGTTGGGAACTGGAGGTAAGAAAACCCAACTTGGATAAAGCACACAGTACCTTTAGCTGCCTGTTCTCTAAACATAAAGGGTTTCTTGTTGCTGTTTTGGGAATTTGCTCTTTCTTTGTCCCTTCCTGGTCCTGCCCTGCTCCTCCGGCTTCTATGGAGTTTGGCTCTCCACCCACTGTTGCCTTAATTGCCATTTCCAATGATCTATTTATAATCTATACAATCATCCTTGGAAATGAGAAATACTTGTGGACTTGGGTATTCTCAACTTAGGCACACTCCTCCCTCTGCTTTGTCATTAAGTTGGAGAGAGTTACTAACCACTAAGAAAGCCTCAGCTTCCTGGGTCTGCACTGGACCCTCCTTAATAATCAAGGCCATGTCTCTTCAGTGTGGGATGTTTAATTCTAATTTCCCAGCTATTTCATTATCATCTCTGGGGTACGAGGGAGACAGTTCTCTCAGGGAAGTTTCTGGAGAGAATTCCCTTGTACATCATTGAGACTCAGGATTTCGTGTGATTCACCCTGGTCCAGCCAACCTTTTTTTTTTTCCTCATGGAATGCTGGCAGAGGGAAAGGAAGTGGTTTGCTTTTGCTGGGTGTCTCATTGCTGATTTAATGTGCCTGCACACTGTAAAATGAAAGTGTGTTACTCAAGCTCAAAGCTAGCACGGGAAACTCTCTCCCTCCTGCACGGAAGAAAAGTGATGGAGAAAATATCAGGCAACCCCCAGTTACCTTGCCTGAAAAATGGAAGAAGGGTTTTCTATTGGGAAGAATATCCCTGATCATTGAAATGGGCATGTTTGTATCCTGGAATCCCACCTGATCATAGGATTATCCTTTCTTCTTTGCAGTGGGGGAGAGAAGGCGTCTCCATTACTCTGTGCCTCCTCTATGCATGTTCCTCCCCTCCCTTCCCCATTGCTTTCTTCCTGCTCCCTCCACTCTGACATAAAAAGATGAATTTGACTTTTGATAGAGACGTTCAGAGGTGACAAAATGTGGTTAGCTCCTGGGCTGCCTTTCTCTCCATCTCTTATCTTCAGACATGTCCCATTACACATGTCCCCATTTGCTGTCCCTCAATGATGACAGAAACCAGAACTCTGTATTTGTTTTCACTATCATCCTTTCGGGCTCCTTATCTCTAGTCTGGCTGGGGTCTCTCCAGTCACTCTTGTCACTTTCAATTTCTAATATCTGACTTCCAGCTCAGAGTCATCCAACACTCCTCCTTCTCCTCTTTCCCTGGACTCATTGCATGTGACTTTATAATCTCAGGTATTTTGTTATCCTCTATGTTTGAAACTCATTATTTTCCATTCTACATGTGACCATTTTATGCTAAGTGATTCAATGGATCTTTTGCTATCTTTCTGCTCCTCTGGTCTCATTCGTCATGGGTATCCCAAAAGACTCTGGGAAAGTTGGTTTTGAGCATACAAGAATCCATTCCTGTTGGTCAGGTGGCTCTGAAGGCCTTTTAGGTCTTCATTAAATAAAAGCTTGGTTGGGCTCATAAGGTAAAATAAGGGTAGAATCTGCTATGCTAAAATACGCATCACTGAAGCTGAGGTCAGCAGAGATCCGGTCAGGAACCACTTGGGGTCTAGACTGTCATCACAAGTTAAAGGTTTGTCTGTGTGACACATGCTTGGGAGTTCTTTCTTCGGTAGGAAGTTGGGTTTGTCCTGGTTCCCTGTTGCTCTCTCATCCATTTTGCTCCCCTCCCCCACACCCGCCGCAGGACCTCTCTCAGATGTTGGCTGCAGGTATCAGCGTAGACTGAAGCTTTAGTACAAAGTGAAGTTAGATTTCGAACAGAAAGAACAATGCCACTACCTGGAGTCATGTGAGTAGCAGATTCAGAGAGCTAAGCAACAGGAGAGGATAGAGTCAGTCCTGACTACAGAGTTCACCAGAATTGATGTGCCCCAAAGAGCAGGAATCTTGTAGCAAGTGCAGTCTAATCATGACTCGAACCCATGAATATTAAACACCTCACACACAGCTTGACTATGTTGCTGTCTGCAACTTATTTTGCATGCATAATTAGAATAAGTGACAAATTCATGTCAGTCTATTCAGATAGGGTGCACACGGGCAAAATTAATTGTTTAGTTTAAAATATGAAGTGAAACTTGGGGAGTTTAACAGTAAAATGGCATTATGAATATTCTATCCATCAGCATATATAAATCTGGGTATTAAAAGCAAAGTCAAATAATTTTTACCTAATAAAACATGACAGATTGTCATGATACTATTAATTATTGTTCTGTAGACCATTTTACTGTGTCTATGAATATTAAATGTTTTCTATTGCTCAAGAATTTAAGTCTTTCATGCTAACTATGAAAGTGGCAGTCTGCAGATTGTTTTACTATAATTTAAATGGTTATTGATTTTTTTTTTAAAGAAACTACCCAATGCATCTAAGGACACAAAGTAGATAAAACCCATTAAATTATTTTGCCAGAATAGAGGATAAATGTAGTCATGATAACTTCTGATCATTCACAATCTTTTTTAGAACTGTTTTTGACTATTTTTTTCTATTTTCTTGAAGCAGAAGAATATGGTAAAAACAGATGTAGGCTGGACATTTTTAAATTATTAATCAAGCATATGACTTTGGTCAAACCAGTCTCTTCTGATTTATTACATTTTTTAAAAATCTGAAAATATTTGTTTTTCCTTCTCCGTGTATAAATATTAAAAGAGATAAGTCACAGAGGGTGACTGCACAGAGGCTATATATAGGCTTGGTTCTTTGTGCACTGACACACTCTGGAAGCCAGACATTGTGGCTGTGTGCATCTGCTTCCATCTGGTGTTGCCTTGCTAAGCTGTGTATCTACCATTCACAATTGTTCTGAACATTTCTAGAAGTTCTGGAGAGAGTAGTAGAGACCCAGCCCGTATGTCACAGCCACGTGTGTGCTGATGGATAGAGTATTATTAGCTGTACATTTAGGAAGAGTTAGGTCCAAGAATAAAGAGTTGACTTAGAGTCTTAATCAAAGGAGGCCATTCAAACATACTCTCATCAGACTTTTTAAGTAGCTGGAGTTCTGTGGGTTGTTTTTTTAGCACATCTAGGATAAATATGGATTAAAAATGGATTCTTCTTCAGTATCATGTAGATCTCTGCTGTGAGATCAATGACCTTGAAATCAGTGGATTCAAGAAGTCACCTCATAGTACTTATTTCATGGACCTCTAGTGCAATGCAGTAGCTCATAAGTAATAGCACTAGCCCTTGAGTTTTGTAGAACTCCTGGCTTACACAGTCAGTTCTTTATGATAATATCTGGGAAGCCTTTCTGAGGGTCATTTTCAAACAATACCTGAGCCTAAAGCTGGGGATTAGTGGATTAATCTGGAGCAATCTCAGCAAGAGAAGTAAGATAGTGATGACAAGCCAGAATATAAGAGACACATCTGTGAGACTATGGTGAATCAACAGATGACTAAACCAGTAAGCCAGTGGGGCAGCAGAAAAGTCTCCCATATAAAACACTAAATGAACTAGAAAATATCCTTTCTAGGTGAGTGCTGAACCAAAGAGGTTGAACCAGGGCAGGTGCTTGAAGGCAGAAGAGAGACAGAGGGATTTAAGGGGCAATGTTGGGAACATAAGTTGACATACACAAGTGATTCCACAGACATTGTTTGGTCTCACTGACCTTTTGGTTCCCTTGGCTTTTGGTAAAAAACCTCAGACACAGGACAGCTACCAAGAGTTTATGCAGCTGATCATCAATAGTTCCTATTAAAAAGCAAGTGAGTTCTGAAAACATGACCACCTTGATTTGCTAGTCAGGAGTGCCTATCTTTCCAGAGGTATTAGGGGTGTTTTCCCCTGAACCCTAAGCTGATGACTTGAATGTATACCTGGAAAAAGTCTGGCTAGGACTGTATTCCTCCCATATGCTATATCCTCCCATATGCTATATCCTCCCATATACTATATCCTCCCATATACTATATCCTTCCATATACTATATCCTCCCATATACTATAACCTCTCATATACTGTAACCTCCCATATACTATATACTCCCATATATTATATACGACCATATACTATATCCTCCCTCAGAAGTCACACTATGAGGACATGCTTTCTTTCCATTGTTACCTGCCCTATTCCTTTTTTACACTGGTCTTTGAAAGATATAGGTAGTTTCTACCTCCAATGTGGTCACCCCAGTATATGGCCATGAAGTTCTTCAGAAGTGGACTAGGAATCTCTCAGCACATGTTGTCCATGGTGTTGCATAACCCTCTGTCCACCTCTGACTAGCTGATACTGCACTTGTATCTCTGTAGAAGTTAGGTCTGGCTCTTTCTCCTGGCCCCATGATCCCAGTAATATGACTAAGTCTCAAAATATATTCACAAATACCTTGGCCATATAGTTAGGCTCTTTGCTGTCGAGAATCATAACTTAAGATTACCCATTGATTTTAATCTCCATCCTGCCATATGGCTGGTTACCTGTGTTCAAGCACCATGCATTCATTTCCTCACATCTTCCTTGGTAGGTCTTTTACCTGGCTCTTTCTCAGAATCCCCTCTTATTCCAGAGTCCCACCTCCTATTTCTTGCTTATGCCATAGGCCATTAGATTCATCATTGACAGGTGCTACATCCATACAGACATAAGATATTCTCTCTACAGATCTCTAGACCTTGAATGAGATTAATGTTTCTGTCCCTTCAAAACTAGAATATTAGAGTTCAGACACCAAAGAGAGATTATTGGGAAGTGAAAAAGAAAGGGATGCTATAACTGTCTCCTCCAATTACAAGTGAAGATGTGCTGAGAAAGCTATTGTCCAAAAGCTAGGAAGAGCCCTTTTCAGGAGATTGAATCTTGGACTCTCTTGCCTCCAGAACTGTGAGAAAAAAAAAATAATGTGTGCCTATAACAGTCTATAATAGCAGCCAAGCAGTTTAAAACAAGGCAGTTTGGGAGCTCATGCATTCAGTGGACATGTGATTGGAGTGTGATGTTGTCTTCCATAGGTGAGGACCATTTTTCACATCCTGGAATAGAATGGTGGTTGCTAAGGGAGGTTCTGCCCAGACACCTGTGATTTTATTTTTTCCCCAGGCAAGTTTACGATATGATGAATTCCATGGAAGCCACCAGGGAACACCAATGAGGCTATATCAGCTGTGAACCCCAACAAAGGGAACTCCTGGCTGTAAATCCCCACAAAGCTTCCCCTTTGTCAACAGACGTCCTCTGAGCCTGGGTATTCTCACTTGCCTCAGGCACCACCGCCAGCTGTCTTACACTGCACTGCCTAGTAGAATCAGGGACCGTGTGGCTTGACACTCTGAGATACCTGGGATCGAAGGAACTTTGCTGAGTCTACTGTCCAAATGCTAGCTGTTCTAATCTCCCATATGATTTTCCGTTGATACCTTTGCTGTCTTACTGTGCTCTATCAGATGAGTCACATGGCTTGCTTCTGTCTTTGGAAGGAATAGTTACTTTGGGGACTGGTGGTTTGAATGAAAAACGCTTCCTGCCCCTCTCCCCACCCCACCCCCGGCGAGGGCTCAAGTATTTGAACACTTGGTCCCTAGTTGTTGGTCCTGTTTGGGGTAGGTTAGGAGGCTTGGATTTGCTGCAAGAAGTATGTCACTGGAGGGCAGGGTCTGAAGCTTAAAGTTTCTCTTCACTCTCAGCTCATTCTCTGCCTTAGACTTGCATGTAGAAAAGTGAGCTCTGAGCTTCCTTCTCTTCCTCCTGTACCTGCTGCTTGCTGCCAGGCTTCCTTCCACGATCAACTCTTATCACTCTGGAGCCCCCAAAGCAAAAGAAACTCTTCCTTCTACAAGTTGCTTTTGGTCATGGTGTTGTACAACAGACGCAGAAAAGTAAAGAAGACAGTAACTTAACCCTTTGTAGGGGCGGTTCAGCTCACTCATGGGCTACCATATTTCTTTCATTATTAGGGTGGGAGTGGTATTTTTCTTGTATTATATATATTCTATGTTTTAGAGTTGGTTAACATCTATAGTGGCATCCAGCTGCTGCTACATGATCATTTGGTTTGTCTCCTCTCTAATGTTTTTACTGTGTTCGCTATAACTGCTATACAGTATTGCACCACATAGATATATCACACTTCTGTCAACAGATGTTACATTGTGTGCTATGCTGGCACATTACCTACAGATCATGTATAACTATTTGGAAAATAGAGTAAATATGTAGAAACGTGTGTGTTGAGCTTCACTAGAGAATGCTGATAGTTTCCACAAAGTGATCACATGCCCCAGCATGGTGGTAGTATTTCAATGCTCTATCTGCTGTATACAATTGTATCATGCTTGCTCCTTCCCTCTCCCACTGCCTCTTTCATTGAGCCTTACACTGTAACTCCACTGAATGAACTATACTTCTCTGTGTAGTCTGGGGGGGGTGGTGGTGTTAATTCATAGCAGTCTTACAGCCCGTTCCCCAGAGTTATAGACATGTCTAATCTTGATTGTCTACTGGACACAGGTGAGAGGGAACCTCACTGGATCAATTGCCTCTGCATTAGACTAGCTTGTGGGCATGTCTGTAGGGCATTTTTCTTGATTAACAACCCATGTGGGTGGTACCAACCTGGAGCTGGTGGTCCCAGATTGTATAAGGAAGCAACCTGAACGAGCCATGGGTATCCGCACTCCAATAAGCACTCTACAGCCTGTTCTTCAGTTCCTGCCTCTAGGGTTCTGCCTGGAGCTTCTGCCCTTTCTACTCTGAATGATGGATTGGAAACTATAAGACAAACAAACTCTAACTGTTTCATAAAATATACATACACACATATTATCTGCCTCTCTCTCTACACACACACACACACACACACACAGAGAGAGAGAGAGAGAGAGAGAGATACATGTGTGTATAACCTGGATTTGAATCCTCTCTCTTGATTATACTCCCTGTGATCATCACTTATAATTTTGTGGCTTTATAGTACCTTTTGATAAACTGAAAATTTTAATTTACCTTGTATCAAATTTATTAATCTCTTTTCTTTATGTTCTGGGCTTTATGCAATTTAAGTTATTATTTAGTTGTTTTATAAAAATCATCTATTTTTTAATATTTTTCTATTTCCAAGTTTTCCCTTTTACTTTGCAATCATTTCTTCTACTCAGTGTTGAAGAGGAGAAGGTGGTTTTCTTTGCTCCCATGCAATGCCAGCGGTTGCCTCTCTGCTTTGGGGCATCTTTATGTGCCTTCACCATCAAATATGAACTTGTCTCATAGGTCGGGTGTCTGTGTGTTTGTCTCTTTTGAGGGTTTTATCTTTATTTCAGTTTGATTCATAAGTAGCCTAGTATTATAAGTTTTGAACACTGGCAGATAATCACCAGTTTTCTTCCATTCTCTTGGCTTTTGTGACCCTTCACTTTTTCCTAAAAGCTTTAACAGCAGACAGCAAGTTGCTGGACACTCCTGCTAGGATTCCCATGGATTTACTGACTTTGCAAGGAGGATGGAGACTATTCCTACTTTCAAGATAAGAGAAGATTGGGCCTGTTTAGGGTGAAATAGCCACAGATCCTATCTTTGAATAATACAGTGTATCATCCCTTTTATTGGGGGCTTTCAACTCTTGGTAAAATTCTAAATTCTTCTGCACTAAGACTTAACAATCTTTTGCTAAGCTGATCTTTGTCTATTAAAGAGATTTCTTTAGAATGACATTGCAGTTGTAGAGATTTAGCCAGGAGATGATTTAGTTGTATGATATATTTTCTATGTGCGCCATAACTGCCTTTTAAATCTGTGAATTAAAAGATATTATTAAATTTAGTGCGTGTGTGTGTGTGTGTGTGTGTGTGTGTGTGTGTGCACGCACACGTGCATGTGCGTGCGTGTGTATGCATGCATGCATGTCTGTGTCTGCCATGATATGTTAGTGGATGTCAGAAGACAACTCACATGATTCAGGTCTCTCCTTCTACCACAGGGGTCCCCAAAACTGTCAGACTGTCAGGCTTCGCAAGAGGCACCTTCATCTTCTGTACCATCTCTCAGGCCCCGATCTGTGATTCTTCTATGCTAGTCTGAGTCAATGAAACTCTTTGGTTCCTTGATGTCTTCTCATTCTTATTTTCTGAGTTTGATGACTAGTAGTTTTTCTTCCACATCATCACCTTAACTAGCTGTTTATCTCTCCATTGAATTTTCAGATATGTTATTATTTTTCAGATCCCTTCATGGTCAGCTATTCTGTGTACTCAATATTTTTACTGTTTTCCTTCCTTACTGTATTTTAACCTCCCTTTCAGTTGTTTGGGTTTCTCTTTCATCTGGTATGTAATAAAATATTAGAACACTAGGGTTTTTTTGATAATACATTTCTAATGACTACCAAATTTTCTGTGTTTTATGGTTTTAAACAAGTTTGTACCTCTTAAAATTTTTTCTGGGAGAACTTACACCATGGTCCATGGTGACTTGCTGCAGATCAAGTATACATGGGCAGAGCTCTCCCTTTTGTCTGTGGGCAGCCGTGGTGGTTGATCTCATTGTCAGTTTGATGAGATCTAGAATCAACTGGATATGGGTCCACAGCTAGAACTCCATGGGATTGTCTTGATGAAGCTACTTGAGGCAAGAATTTCTGTCTATTGTAGGTGGCATCTTTCCCAGAGGTGGGGTCCTAGACTATAGAAAAAGAAGAAGTCAAGCTGAGCACACACACTGATTACTTCCTGCTTCCGGACTGTGGATGTAGAATAGTTGCCTCATCGCCCTACTTCCTTGCCTTCCCGGCATGATGAACTGTATCATCAAACTGTGAGCCAAAAGAAATAGACCTTTCTGTTTTTGTTATTATTGAGGTATTTTATCATAACAACAAAAAAAAAAAAAAAGAAGAGAAAAGAAAAGGAAGAAAGAAAAACCTAAGACAATGTCCAAATACCACAATGAATTTTTATTTTAAATATTAACTTCAATATTTAGCTCTTTGCTATCTTATATATTGAGACTTTGTTATTCGTTTTCTTCTTTTAAATGCTGTACTAAAGAAGCTTTCCACGTCTCATGGCTCTAACACTGACTGTGACACTTCCACTGGAGTACTGGATAGGTTGCTCATTGCTAAAAAAAGTTTTTTTCTAATTAAAACAATTTCCCCCTTGTATCTGTGGTCTACCTCCTCCTTTCTGAACACTCTTCTCAGGTCATGTTTATTTTGAGTCCACTACATTTGCAAATTTGTAAGCTTTAGAAGTGGTAATTGATTGACCCTTGGGTGGCCTTTGGGGCAAATCAGAACCACAGATAGCTCAGCAAGGCTCCAGAAGCAAACACATGTTTGCTTCTTGGGAAAGGCAGTGGAATAAATAAACAAAGCTATTTAACAGCTACATTAAAGAAAAAAGTTCAATAGCTTTTCTCATTTCCCCAAACCAAGAACGGTCAGCAAGGTGACTCTTCAGCCTTTACCAAGTTTGTTTGTCTGATTGTTTACTGCCTCTTATTCTGAAACTTGGGTTTTTTTTTTTTTCTGTTGTTTTCATTTTGTTTATTTTTGGTTTTGTTTTTGCATCCAGGATACAAAGATCTACTATTTTCAAGTAATCCTACTGATTGTTCCTTCTTTGTCTGCAACAAAATGTTTTTTTTGTTATTTCTAATCTGTAGAAGTTGAGACACTCATAGGCCCAATGCTTCAATACTAGTGGTAATCTATCTCTAATGATACCTTTGATGATGCTTTTGGTAATCTATCTATAATGATGCCCGTGAAGATCTTCTCCAAGTCAGAGCCTGAAACTACATTCACATGAGATGGCTTGCATATTTTCATCTCTAGTTCACAACTCTTTCTCATATTTGCATACCCTGCTGTCCCCTTCACAGCTCATCTGAATACTGCACACATTGTAGACTTCAGGTCTAATGCTGTCTTCATCTGCATCATCTACCCCACCTCAAACCTGCGTTTCCCACAGTTTTCTCATTTCAATTGGTAAGACAACATTGGTAGCTCAGACAGCCACACATCACTGTCTGTCCTTTGCTCACTGTCTCTCCTTTGCTCTGGATGTTTCACTGCCCATCCACCAAGTCCTATTTGCTTTACTCTCAAAGAGTAAAAATCAAAGAGATAAAAAACAAAACAAAACAACAACAACAACAACAACAAAAACCACAAAAATTTGACTATGCCTTCTCTTCATAGCCACCACTCAGTCTGTTCCTGGATTATTACAGTGGTCTGTTTTTGCCCTCTCTCACCTTTGGAATTTGAAATAAATGGTAGGGAAAGGGATCTTTATTCTGCTCAAAAAGGTCCATTGGGTTCTAATTAGAAGAAATAAAAACATACATATGCCACTTTGAGATGGGATGGGGTTTAAAATGGACCTCTTCTGCATCTTGTCTTGTAGCTTCCTTGCATTCCCTTGCACTCATTAGAGCAATTCACATTTTGAGTGTCAGCCCTCCCTGTACCTTGCCCCTGCTCTTCTGAAATCTTGGCCTGGCTTGCTTTCCTGTTTCCTACATGACTTTACCCAACTTCCTATTCTTGGCAAGGCTCTCCTCCACTTCCCCTTCCTTCCAGGTAACAGTTCCTCCTTCCTTCTGATTCCTCTTGTTTTACCTGCTTAACGCCACGCAGTGACCATGTGTGTTATATGATTTGCTGTTAACCTTTATCACAAGAATGCAAGCTGCTGAGGGGAGGGGAGATTTTGTCCCTTCTAGAATTTGTTTTATTGCAGTTCCTAGGTTAAAACACAGCACATAGACAATGATTTATAATACTTAATTTACTAAAATCAGTCTTGAACATATCACCGATTCTCCCAGTAACACTGTTAACATTTTCCAGTCTCTAGGGAAGGGTGTGGGTCTTCATAAGACAGTGCCATTGTGGGTTTCCTCAATTAAGAACACAAGTGTAGGCTCAAGCCTACACTTTTCCAGCTTTGAAAGCTCCACATTATTTTTTCTAGTAGAGGCTGAGATCGCCTCCAATCTGTCAGATACTCAGTAAATTCTTGCTGAGGGTAGAGTTAAGCATATGTTTCTTCAGCTATTTTTTATGATTCTTAAGCTTTCTGCACATCCTGTCCAGGTCGTATACTTGTACCTGTCCCCCTTGAGAAGGAGATACTACAGGATTTTAATTGTCTCCTGGCTTCCATGTAAGTTACATGTGTTGTTTTCAAGCATCTTTCTCCTGATTCCCTTCCTAAATTTATCCCTTGGAGATCAGTCAAGAATTCATTTCAGTGTGTTGACCTTGTCCTGACAGCTGGAAATGCTCTGTATGCTTCTAAATTTCTCAAGATCTTGTGTCTCTCCACTCCTTCCTTGTAAGGTGCATTAGACTACTTTATCACAATTGTGTCCCCAAGAGAAACCATTCTCTCTTGCCCAGTGTCATATCTCCTACTTTCCTAGGTTTGTTAAGAGTAGATTTCACACAGCTCTGAAGACCTAGGATGCCAAGGAACCCAGGCCTTTGATACATTAGACCTGGCATTGTGCATATACCTAAAAGGTTTTCCCTGGGTCAAGATAAGCAGAGACAGGAAATTTGATCCTTTCAACACATGCGCATGTTAGAACATGCATCTTGGTCAGCAGCTCCGGGGAAGCTTAACCATTGTCAGCACAAAGGATGCTTTCTGTATCTACGGCAGGACAGGTACCTCGTTGGAAAGCTCAGTTACATGCCAAATAAATAGTGCATCTGATAACTATTAAAATACCACCCCTGGTAATGGCACTTTAGGGCTCTTTCAACAAAATGAGGGGTTGCTGCTTGCCACCTACACAACAAGCAAGAGTCTGAACATCTATTGATAGGAAGAAGTGACTGAAAGGGGCTGAGGCTGCCAGACAGATGGCTTGTGAGGAAAGCACACCACACATACTTTTGAGTTATGGGAAGAATTTCTGTAGACAGTCATCCTGCTGCTTGGTTCATGATCTTTGTGATAAGACAAACTGTAGGTGTACAGGCTCATGCTAGTCCTGCCATGCTTGAAAGGATGCAAGGATGTCTGAGACTTATTAAGTGAACAGGAGGCAAGCCTTAAAGTGGAGATGGAAACTCCATGGTGACACCCTTAAAGATGGATTTCTTAGACAACCCAGGACCACTTACCCATGGGTGGTACTGTCCCTAGTGGAATGGGCCCTCCATGCCAATCATTAATTTAAAAAAAGAAAGCCCTATAGACTTGTCTATAGGGCAATCTGAAGAACTCATTTTTTTCAACTGAGCTTCCTTTTTTCCAGGTGATCCTTCCTGGCTGTGTCAAGTTGACAAAACAAAACAAAAACAAAACCAAACAACAACAACAACAACAAACCCACCAACTACTCAGCACATCAAATGATGGTGAATTATACTTTTCTTTATAAAGCAAAGCCTCTTCTAAAAACATGTTTTGTTCCAGGCACCATGAAGCTCCTTAAAAACACACATTATCTTGCTTAATGCTTGTAAAGAAAGAGAAAGGTCTACATAGGCAAAGTGTCTTTTTTGGTAGAACTGAATGTACTTTCCCCAGGGTATCATGCCCAGTAAATTGTCAGTATTTTGTCTTTTCATTCTGTTTTTTTGTTTTCTTCTTACATTGCAGCTTTTATTCCAAACCCTTTAGAGACAATGAGTCCATTCGCCACACCATCCCAACGACGCTGACTTTAGAAACCCCGGAAGGCCATCTGAGCTGTCAGTAACTTGTTCCCGTTCTGGGGCGGGACCATTATTGGGCACCACGTTCCTCTATCTTTCCCACACAGCTGCACCCTGCTTTGAAATGCCAGAACTGCCATCATAAACTAATGGGAAAGTCTAAACTGACATCCCTGGCGCCTTCTTAAAAATGCTGCTGCTGCAGTTTGCTTTCTTTGGTGATAGATCTTTAGAAATGCACAAGGAACTCGAAAGTGACCCGAGTTGACAAACCAGCACAATGGAGGGAAGACAATTCTTTTCCACAGGAACATTTGGACTCCTTTCGATGCTCTGCTGCACGAGCCAGGAGCTGCTGAGCGTGTGCTGTGGTTTGAATGTAAAATATCCCCAGTAGCTCGTGGATTTAAACAGTTGGTCCCCTCAATCAGTGGTTCTGTTGTGGGAAATGGAGTCTTCAGGAGGAAGCCAAAGGGAGCACACTTGCGGATTCATAGTCCAGCCTTCCTTCCTTCCTTCCTGTCTGCTGCTTGCTTGCTGAATGCAGATGCAATGGGGGGAGTTGCCCGAGTCCTATTGTCACTTTCTCCTGCAACTGTGGGCTACAGTCCCCCAATCTCTGAACCACAGGCCCAACGAACCATTCCCTTCTTTAAGTTGACTTTGTAAGGTGTTTCGTAACAGCCAAGGAAGAAATTGTTCCAGCTCCCATATGACCTTCCTAAGTTCGAGACAGACCAGGTTAGCATTCTGTCTGTGTACTGACGATGACTGCTCCTGTTTGCTTTGCCTTCCTTGGCAAACAAATGATGAACTGATTTGTTGCTTAGAAGTGACAAATGAACCGGCAGGCTTTTGAAGTGGCAAACTGCCAGGCCCACAGATCTCCATTCAGAAATACAGCAGCAAGATTCAGAGAGACTCAAGCCTCAAATGTAGTAGGCCTTACTGGACTCTAACTGACATTATATGTCATCTATTAAAATACATGGGAGGTAGAGTTGCTCCAGGGAGAACATAGGAGAAGAAGACTCATCCTGAATATTGCTGACTCTGTACATGTAGACTGCACTAGAAAGTGAAACATTAAGTATGGGGACTGAATTATAATATTAATTATTTAAATCCTGGCCCAGGGTTTCCACCCCTCCTTGGTTATTGGATTCCAGGATTAAAAACACACTCACGGCATTTATATTTACAGTAAGCCTTAACCAGCACAGTAACTGGGCAGCTGTCTACCCTCCATTCTGTTGAATCTACTCTCCTATCAGTAACCCTGAATCACTACTTACTACTTACTAGGTTTCATCTGGGCTGCTCTTAACTCCAACAAGTTAGCCCACAGGGCTACATTTTTATGCCTCAGCTAACTCTTGGTAGCTTCTTCTTGCTGCTGCTGCTTCTTCTTCTTTTCTTCTTCTTCTTCTTCTTCTTCTTCTTCTTCTTCTTCTTCTTCTTCTTCTTCTTCTTCTTCTTCTTCTTCTTCCTCTTCCTCTTCCTCCTCCTCCTCCTCTTCCTTCTCCTCCTCCTCCTCCTCCTCTTCCTCTTCCTCCTCCTCCTCTTCCTCCTCCTCCTCTTCCTTCTCCTCCTCCTCCTCTTCCTCTTCCTCTTCCTCCTCCTCCTCCTCTTCCTCCTCCTCCTCCTCCTCCTCCTCCTCCTCCTTTCTCTTCCTCCTCTCCTCCTCCTTCTCCTCCTCCTCTTCCTCCTTCTTCCTGGTTCTCTTCCCCAAGCCCACAAAACCTAAACCTCAACTAAGTCTCTTCTGCCCAGTTATTGGCTATTGGAATCTTTATTTACCAATCACAATTAACAGGGGACAGGGTCACTTAGCTAGTGTCTATGTGCAGACTCTCTTGTTTCTGGGGCAACCAGCTTTTGAGGCCCAAATTAGCATTAGAATGCAAGCAGCTTACAAGGCCAGCTTACAACACTGAATTCTTACAAAGACCATGGAGTCTGGGTGATTAGTTGTATGGGTGGTAGCCCTGATACTCAGAAAATTTATGATCCCTTCCATTTCTATAAAAAATAACTTTAAAATTTTTATTTCACAACCGGTACTGGCACATGCCTTTAATCCCAGCACTTGGGAGGCAGAAGCAGGTGGATTTCTGAGTTTGAGGCCAGCCTGGTCTACAAAGTGTGTTCCAGGACAGCCAGGGCTATATAGAGAAACCCTGTCTCAAAAACAAACAACCAACCAAACAAACAAACACACAAAAAATATTTCTTCTATGAATCTGGTCTGAATGTTTTATCTGCATGTATGTGTACTGTGTGTGTGCAGTGCCTTTGATGGCTAGAAGAGGCAATTTGGTCCCCTGGAACTAGATTTACAGGCATTTGTAAGCAGCAGTGTTAGTGCTGAGAAGAAAACACAGGTACTAGGCAAGGACAGCCAGTACTCCCAAACACTGAACCCTCTCTCCAGGCCTCATTGAAAAAGAACCTTATGATGTTGTTACCCTTGGATGATTAAAATTGAGACCCTCTCTCTTCCCCTCCCCCTCCCCCTCTCCTCTCCCCTCTGCCCCTCCTTGCACAGAAGTCCTGCTTTTTCTTCTGCTGCTCAGCTGTTAGCTATTGGCTGTTCCACTCTTTACTTAACCAACCAAAAGATGATAGAGAACCATGTTTTACAAAATACTGAATCAGAAGACACTTCATAATAATTATAACACCAAAGTCCAAACTGCAGCTGTTAGGGATTGTTTCTAATGCTTTGAATTAATCCGACCCTCAAAATTGGAAATCTGTGTGTCCAAATGCTGAAGGTCCTTGTCCCCAATTGGGTTTTAATTGATCAGTAAAGTGCTAACAGCCAAGGGATGGGCAGGTAAACTGAGGCAGGACCTTTAGATTTGTGCGGGCTAAGAACAGAGAGAGAGGAAGAGAGATTGCCATGACTAGGGAGAAGACCAGACCTAAAGGCCAGCTGACATGTGAGAACCAGGGAAAGTGGCCACATGGTCTTGTAATCGCTCTTACGTTCCTCACCGGAAAGCGCTTTTCTCTGAAGCTTATGGCTAATGCATCGCCTTCTTTCTTTTCCTAGCCCATTAGCCACCTCTGCTTAAGGAAGAAGTCAGTGTGCACTCCCTAAAGAGCCACAAGTCTCAGCTATTCCTTCTAAAGGCAAAATAATTGTTTTACCATGTAACCTTTGCACTTGCCATTGTCTCTCTTAAAGAAGCCCTTGCACTGAGCGCCAGTCTCCGCTGAGTGTTGTATTCCTTATGTGCCAATCACCATTGGCTCCACACTTGTTGAAGGTAGCCTTTCTCCATAGTGTGATCTGAAAGTACCAGATGCACAGTTATGCCCATCTTATTTCTCAAATGTTCTTTGCATTTTATATCCTGATCCAGAAATTGAGATGATGTCAAAATAGAATATTTATATACTTATGTGATATGTAAGACCCGAACAGCCTTACGTCCGGGATGTCCCACTCACAGAAACGCAGAGATGGAGATCAATGCAATAAGCAAGAGGTTTATTGATTCGGTGCCCCAGGGCCATCCTGCAATCGGGGCAGAGGTGACCCCCAATCTCCTAAGCACCCACTTTCTATACTGTTTAAGGGTAGGCCTTGATAACAACATGAGTTAGTTTAAGTCCATTGTTGGCCTGAGGTGACCTTTTCATTCCCTCCTTTAGAAGTGGTAATTAGCCTTTCCCTTCTGGAGTCACACGTGTCTCCTAACCTTCCCTAAGCAGCACTGATAGCCCCGGGTGAAGTGAGGTCTTAGTCACCAGAAGAGGGACCTGAAACATTCTTGGTCATCATCTGTACCTGCCTTGCAGTCAGGCTTTCTTGTAAAGCTTATTTTGCTGGGTCATTTTGGGAAGGGAGTATTTGTCACAACCTTCTAGTGGAAGGTCCCCAGCATGCTATTCTAGCAAGGTCTTTCAGTGGTCATCTCATGTTTTCTAAGGTCACACATTCCCACAATCATATCTGACTTCCAAAAGCTTTTTTTTTTTCGTTTTTTTGTTTTTTTTTTTCGAGACAGGGTTTCTCTGTGTAGCCCTGGCTGTCCTGGAACTCACTTTGTAGACCAGGCTGGCCCCGAACTCAGAAATCTGCCTGCCTCTGCCTCCCAAGTGCTGGGACTAAAGGCGTGTGCCACCGCTGCCCGGCCCAAAAACCATTCTTAAAGGTCTTTGGCAGCTACATAAATTGATGTTGTCTCAGGGATGACTTAAATGTAATCTTCCTCCTCTCTGATTACTTCGTCACTGTGAGCTTTTGCTGACCTATTTCTGAACCCGTGAAGGAAACCTTTAGGGAGCCAACATGTGTGATCTCAGACTGCTACACTTGTCACAGCTGAAGGCTACCAAAGCCATTTCCTCATGAAACATTAATTAAGAGGACTATAAGAATGCTTCACAAAATACCTCTTACAGTTGTGTCCACTGCCCCCCACCCCCCACCCAGTCAAACATATATTTCTCTTCTGTCCACATTCTGAATCGACTAAGAAAGAAAACCAAGGGTTGAGCCATTGGGGGAACAGCATGTTAGAACCAACCAGTGTCATGTTAGGGAAAATGATCATGCCTGAGGTGGTGGTGTTCTAACCTCAACCTTCTAATAAAGCAGGTTGGTTTGGTTTATGGGGGTCACAGGAAGGGCTGGCACTACACAAGCATCTACCCATATTGTAAGAGATGAACCTCCAGGCACTTAGTAAAACAACCATTAAGAAATCCTAGGCCTGGTGCCTGGCAACCACACATGTGAAGATGGGTCCCAGGAGCTTAGCCCTGGGCTCTGAGCTCTGGGCTCTGAGCTCTGGGCTCTGGGTCCCCTCTGGAAGTCAGCTGATGTGGGGAGCATTGGACTCTAAGTCACTCTGAGGATGGAAGCTGATGACTTCAGGCTAATTAACATCCTATTATTAAACAGGGGGCAGGTTGAATAAAGCAGTTTCCCCCCCTCCCCCACAACCCTCCCCACTCAGGTCCTCCTTGGCTGGGGATTTATTTAACTCCTTGTCAGCTAGAGAAAGTCATTCAAAGAATGAAGCACTTTTACACAGGCAATGTGCAGACACATATATTCATACATATAGTCATATACACATATTCGTACATATTTATACACTCTTACTGGGTCCAACCATTTATCTTAAAAACTTATATACTTGCACACAAATACCTATACTTACAGATGCATATATTTTTGGTGGAAAAAGCAAATGTCCTCATGAGCAAGCTCTATAGAGAAAGCATCAGGGCAGAAAGAACTCATTCACTCTGAATGAAAAATAAGGTTCAACCTTTATTGCTTAGAAGAAGAAAAAGCATCTACCCTTCCATTGCTAAGTGAATTTAAAGACTCTCATTGTAAGCAAAGCCTGCCTGCTGCTTGCTGCTCTCTCTACAGCTTTCTCCTCGTCTCTCTGGTATGCTCTGTTCTATTCTGCTGTGTTTTGCTGTCTCTTAGGTTTCTATTTTGCTTCTACTCTTTTTCTCTTCTCTTCTCTTCTCTTCTCTTCTCTTCTCTTCTCTTCTCTTCTCTTCTCTTCTCTTCTCTTCTCTTCTCTTCTCTTCTCCTTCTGCATCCTTAATTCTGTTCTCTCCTTCTGCCTACTTAATGCCATCATTCCTAGTTTTTTGTACTTTTTTCAGGACACAAGATCACATGGTGTTCCAAACATCCTCCTCCAAAAGTTGACAAAAAGTTCAAACATAAATTTTAATAAAAAGTTACAACAAAGATATTTACAAATGCTTCCATTAAGACTTGTTATCTAACTAAACATTCATTATTTGCCATTATCTCCACAAGTTCACTGAGAGTTTAAAACTGTAATTTTTATGTCTAAGTTAGCACTGAAGTTTTTTATAGATAAACCCAGTCAATATATTATCTTCTGTCCTTGCACCTGCAATAAACTGTTCCCAGTTTATGGCCTTTAGTTAATGGTTTTATGGTCTAAAGGAGTGTATTCCTAAGTTGTAAATCTGTATCAATGCCTGTTTTTTATCTTAATACAATTAACTTGTAACACATGAAGACTGACAGAGTCATAATTGCAGTTTTCATATTATAGAAGGCTCTAATTGCAGCACTTATTATAAAGGGCTCAATAATTTCTAGTATAAATTTAGAAATTCTTATAGAATCATTATTAAAATTTAAGAAAGTATCTATTTGTCTGTATAGTATTAGTACAAGACTGTACTAATTATCTTCATTGATCTGCAGAAAGTCTGCCCAATAGGGTGGGCTAAATGCACGGTGATAATTATATTAATTTCTAGTGACTGGAAAGGCATATCAATAGCAAGAATCAATCCTGAAACATCATCCCTTGGGTGTTGCCTCCAAGAGCTCATTCATCATAGTTCACTTTGACCCATCACAGGAAAATCACTTGCTGGCCTTTCACCTCTCCCAGGTGGCTTCTCACAGATGGGGTGAGGACCACATTACTTTTTTCAAGCTGGGCCACCAGATGGAGTCGTGGCCCCTGTACTAGTCCAGGTTGGTGTGACAATTTGAAGACTGGCTGATGACCATGACTATCACATTGTACAAGGTTATAAACATGGACTGGAATGGTAGGAACGGGGCTCTCCATATTTAATACATGGTATTGGAGTTATACCATGTATTGCCCTGACATACATGGTAGAGTGGAAAAAGCAAACTGACTCTGGTTCCTTCTCTTAAAACAAGTTAGTGCTTCAATTTCTACAATTACTGGCATAGTGATTTAGCTAGTCAATAAGCATTTATATCTCAATGGTGCCAAGTACAAAGTATAAATGAAATTAAAAGACCAATACTGAAATGAGAAGAGATGGTATATATAACCCTCTGTTTAAACTATGAAATTTCTTCTGACAGTTTAGACTAATATAAATTTCATATCAGATCTTATGTCAATTTCCTGTTGTAACTTATATTATGAAATATTAAAAAGTTGGCATGTTCTTTTTTAATATATTTGAGAACTTTGAACTGGGAGATAGGAAGTTCTTAATTTATCAGGACAGAGGAAAAATGAAAATGAACTATATTAATCTGAGTATGAAATGCAAATAAATGAATTGGTGTATTAAAATATAAAGACAGGTTATAAAAGAACAAAACCCAGCAATCCTTCACTTTAAAGAGAAAGTTAAAGGATTAGAAAAAAAATGGCCCAGGAGTATATTCCAGCTTAAGTGACAGAAAAGCATAGTTACAGAAATAAAGAACTAAGCTGGGTGGTGGTAGCGCACTCCTTTAATCCCAGCACTTGGGAGGCAGAGGCAGGTGGATTTCTGAGTTCAAGGCCAACCTGGTCTACAGAGTGAGTTCCAGGACAGCCAGGGCTACACAGAGAAACCCTGTCTCGAAAACAAAAATAAAAACATAAAAACCAAAAAAACCCCAAAAAACAGAAATAAAGAACTATATTTTACACAAAGATAACAATAACTAAAGTTTATGCATATAAAGTCACACCATTCTTGTCACTTTACTGAACAGCATACATTTTGGAATATGTATAGTCTCCCTGCTACTCGTGTCTGTATGCTAAGCCTCTTCATATGCACCAAACAATTACGGTTTACCCCAAGCATGTTCTTTCCAAGTCTCTATTCATGACATACATACATACATACATACATACATACATACATACATACATACAGTCTGATATCCAGCCTATCGTCTTTACATATCTGTCAATGTATCATCATCTACTAATATCTTTTATTTGTTTATACATTTACTTACATATTTTATTGTATTTACATAAATACAATATAAATCTATATTTACTTACATTAATTTCTATACCTATTATTGGTTTGTATCTGATCTATCTATAAGTCATTTATTAGTAACTATAATTTATGTATGTATTCCTCATACCTATCATCTATATGTACATATATAAATATATATCTACATATCTATCATCCATTTATATCTCATCTATATATTCATTCATGATCTACTACTTATCTTTATTCCACTCATCATTGTCAACTACCTATCATCTATCAGTAACTACATATCTATTTCTCATCTATCCACCATCATCTATCTACTCATCTATTATTATCAACTACCTATCTTTTCTCCATCATTGTCAACTACTTGTCTATCTCTCATCTTCTCTATCTATGTATCTATCTATGTATCTATCTATGTATCTATCTGTGTATGTATCTATGTATCTATCTATCTATCTAATATCACCTATCTATCCATTTATCATCATCAACTATAATGATCATCTATCTTATCTATCTTTCTATCTATCATCTATCATATATATATGTGTGTATATCATCTATTTATTTATTATCAACAATATTTATCATCTATCTATCTATCAATCATCCATCATTTTTCACCTATTGGCTGATGAGCACAAGTATGGTTCAGACATAAGTTAGGTTATTCTGTTTGTGCTCCAGGCTTCCAAATCACTTCACCACGACTTTGTGGCTTGGGATAACAGTAATCACTTATCTTGCCATTATGTGCAGTATGAATAAGATCTGAAGGGTGGGTTCATCTTTGTTACCTGTTCTGGAAATTTCCAAGGTGACCTTTCTCTTGACTGACAAACCCATACTGCATTTAGGTTTTGGTCTCTGAGAGGAATATTGGTCAGGGTCTTAAGATTTTTTTGTAACAATGGCTCTCCTCCATGACTGGTGCTTCATAATGCTACATAGGTTATGCCAGGAAGTGTCCCAGAGAAAATTTTCCTGCTATTCATTCATATGCTCACAAAATAGCACATCAGACCTTCTGCTGTTCTCTGGAAGGAAGTCTTGCTCATAAAAATTAAGCTACTAAAATCTCAGAGCATCCAAATTAAATGCACATGTTGAAGAGAGCCAAAGATTTTGCAGATTGCTTCAATCTGCCACAGTAGGTCTTTCCTTATTCCTCTGCTGTGGTTAATATCTTAGTTTTTTTCAGCAGTTAAGAAATGCATAGAGGGCTTTATTATAATCATGTATAACATAATAAGATGCCATAAATACAAGGCCAGTTGCCTTAGTTACTTTTCTATAGTTGTGATAAATACAATTACCAATGCAACATATAGATGAATGAGTGTATTTGGGGCTAAGAGTTTCAGAGGGTGAGTCCATGACCATCATGGAAATGAACATGACAACAGATAAGCAGGCATGATACTAGAACAGTAGTAGTTGAGAGCTTATATCTCTGTAGATGGCAGAGACAGAAAACTAACTGGGAATGTGTGGAATTTTGAAATCTCAATATGTACCCCACTGCCAGTGGCACACTTCCTCTTATAAGGTCATGTTTTTCAATCCTTCCCAAACAGTGCCAGCAACTAGAGACCAAGTATTCAAATATATGAACTGATGGTGGTCAATCTTATTCAAACCACTAAATGGCAATACCGACTGAAAGCAACCTGTTTTCTTTAGATTACTGTTGGAGGTAGGCAAATTATCATGTCATAGTGCAGCATGGCCTAAAAGGTTAAGTCGGGAAGTCACAGGCACAGAGCATGCTGAGTGATGGAGTAAGCAAAACTAAGGGAAGCTAGAGACTATATAGCTTTGCACTGTCTTCAGAAGTCTCCTTCAGCTAAAGATATGGAAGCCAGACTTTTCCCATAAAAAATTTAAAAAGGATATATTTGAGTTTTAAATAGCTAAATAATAGTAAAAACCCCAAATTATATAGAACTATGGATTAAAAAGGGAGCATAGTTGATACTGTTGGTTTTCCTATGGGGTTGCCATCTCCATTTCCTCAGTTCTTCCCCAAACTCTTCCATAGGGGTCCCTGACCTCAGTCCAATGGTTAGCCATAAGAATCTGTGTCTGTCTCTCTAAGTCAGCTGCTGGTAGAGCCTCTCAGAGAGGACAGCTATGCAGGGCTACTATCTGCAAGCACAAGGCATCATTAATAGTTTCAGGGTTTGGTGTCCATCCATGGGGTGGATCCCAAGTTGGGCCAGTCACTGGATGGCCTTTCATTCAATCTCTACTGCATTTTGGCAAGCCCATAGGAAGACCAACAGTATCAACTAACCTGAATCTCTGGGAGCCCCAGAGACTAAGCCACCAATCCAAGAGTATATGGGGGCTGGTCCGTGGCCCATGGCACATATGTAGCAGAGGACTACATTGGCTGACCTCATTGGGAGACGATGCACCTAATCCTGTAGAGACTTGATGCCCAGGGAAGGAGGACATAGGGGGGTGAGGTGGGGGGTGTGTGACAGAATAGGGGAGCACCCTCTCAGAGGCAAAGGAGAGGGGGATAGGGTGAAGAATTCTTAGGGGGACCAGGAAGGGGGGAGTATTTGGAATGCAAATAAATAAAACAACAACAATAATAAAAGGAACACAGACCTCTTGTAAAGTATACATTTTAAAAACTAGGGAAATGACAGCATGTTCTCCTTTAAAGTTGTGTATTTATAATGGGGCTATTTATCTCATTTTATCTAGCATAAAGAATGAAGTCTTTTGCCTTGTTAATGTGATGCATGTTGTAGTGGTCTAGAGGTTTAGTTTAAACAACAGAAACATCTTACTGTGCAGCTTAGATCATATCCTTTTTCTTCATGTTCCCTTCTGTATTTATTGCTCACTTTCTTGACTTCTTTCTGTCTTTATCCCATTGCTTGCTAAGTTGCGACCCAACTAGATGTCAAGTTAAAGAACTACTATCTAGAAATCTAGACTATGTAGAGTACACATTTGTACATGAACCAAAATTCACATGTAAAGTTTTCACTCCTGAAATTTTGGTACTGGAGATGGGGACTTTGGAAAGTGACTAGATCATAGGAGTGGATTGCTCATGAAGGAGGTTAAATACTGCCATTTTGGGGTATGTGAAGACTCTATCCCAGGCTCGTGTGCTGAAAGTTCAGTGGTTCAAGTTATCTAGAAATGACTGGGTCAGCAGAGCCCTTGCTTCTTCATTGGGTCAATCCATAGATGGATTTAGAATTTGATGGCATTGTTGGGAAGTGGTGGAAACCATAGATGGAGCATAGTTGGAGGAACTTTGTTCCTCATTGTGCTTCCTATATCTTATGAGGTAAGGATATATATCCAGGAACATAGAGCCTAATAGACGTGGTCCAATGCTATGAGACAAGGTAACTTTTCCTTTGTTTTTCACAGCAATAGGAATCAAAGATGGTACCTTTTAAGGAGATACTTGAGGAATATGAAGATTTTTTTTTCTTGGCCATGAAGGTTATAACCAGAATTTGTCTATTATCCAGCAGATATTCACTTGGTACCATCCTTTTCAATGTCTTGATCTTGGATTTCCTGTCTGCAGAACTTTGGTGTGGCATTGCAATGGCATCCTAACCTAAGTCAGAAAGTTTCTCAGACTGCCTGAGAAAGAGAATTTTTAGGAAGGTTATCCAGGAAATTAAAGACATGAAGTAGAAGGGAGACAATTTGGAAGAATAAGGGGACTGGGAGAATGGGTTAAGAGTCGTTAGTTGGGAAGTGATTATTCATATACAAGGTGTTATAATTGAACCTATCATTTTGTAGAATTAATACACAGTGAGAAAAAATGTTTATAGAAAAGATAAAGTTAAATTGTGTCATCTGGGTGGGCTCTAGTCCAGTCTGACTGTGGTCTTTAGAAGAACGGATACTGGGGCAGAGATACAAAGATGGGAAAATGAGAAGAAACAATAAGCCAACCCTGTGAAGCCAGCAAAAGGACAAAGGGACAAACTTCTCTCTTGGTCCTTAGAAGAAACTGCTTTAGGAAGCATCTTGATTTGGGGACTTCAAATCCTCAGACATGATATTTTATTGTTGTCATTGTTGCTGTTGTTAAGACCCCATTGTCTTCTGTGTTCTGCATAGCAGCTTTTGCATGTCAATGTTCTATGTGCAGAGTTGACTTCAATAAAAATAGAAGCGCCCTTCATTAAAGACACAGAAACCTGAATATGCTTCCTTATAAACTGATTCTTCTGCTTATTTTTCAAATTCCTCTGAAGAAGCAATGAATAACAAGAATATATATATGTGTATATATATATATATATATATATATATTCTCAATTTTTCAAATCAATGAGCCAAGCTTTATCTTTAATTAATGTTTCCAGAGTCACTGTTCATGTCAAATTATGAGAGAATTTTGAAGTATGATTCTATAAATATCCAAGACTTTTGAGTAAGGAAATTTGTGACCCCCTCCATTTAAAATTCTCAGAACTTCTGCCTCTAGTCTAGAAGGAAATATATCTAAAACAAAAAAACAGAAAGATACTTAGTGTCCCTTTTAGAATCCTCTGTGTGTTTAAGGTCATTTGCTAGGAAAGTATGGGGTGTCTATGGAAGGTCACTTTCAACTGAGACTCTGATGTGCCAGCTTCCGAGGTCAGAGCAATTGGACATGGACTTCAAGGAGTTAGGGTAGGCTTCCAGAAATTGGGGTGGGTTTCCACAGGAAGTATCAGCTAGGGAAGCCGATTGGAGCCGGTGTTAGATCCCTTAGCTCATTATATTGGCTCAAATGAGGTGTGTCATGAGGTCAGATGTCAGGGATATAAAGAGAAAAGTCACTTGCAATGGCAGGTAAAGGGATGCGAATGAATATCATCCCCAGTGGGATGGGCTTATGGGGCTTACGCTTTGGCATTTTTTTATAGTCATCTACAATAATATGTCCACCCTCTGAAACAGTAATATTTCTTTAAACAAAGAACAAATGTACATTCTAAAATAATATAACTTCTGTGATAACTCTCAGAAGGTAGATTTAAGATTAAATGTAATTGATCTTCCTTTGGAGAGCTTGATCTAAGTCGAAAGCGTCTTGAGTTCATACCAGCTACAAATACTGAACAGAGGGTTTGTCCCAGCTGAAGAACTAGGTTGTTTCCAACATTAGCTTCTGCACACAGTCCATCTGTAAGTGCTGCTGGGAATGGCCTGGGAGGCTGCGTCTTCCTCACTTATGGAGTCCATCCCAGGTGACAACATTCTGACCACCTGTGTAGACACTGTTCTTCTCTGTAGTCTAGATATCTTTGAGTTATCAGCCTTCCTCTTGATAATTTATTTGAAGCGCATTTAAATGTGTGCCTCTTCTTTCCTGTTATGTATCATCTGTCATGACCTTTATCTCTTTGGGTAGACTTGGAGTTATATGTCTTTGCTATTTTGATTTTCTTCTTTTGTCTAGAATAGAACATCAAGCTGAGAAAGCAGTTAGCAATATCATGTCAGCTACTCTACACAGATTAGTGGTTTGGCTTTCTCTATGAGACCACTCACCATGCTTGGGGAGACCCACTTCCTTCAGTAATTTAGCAGAACCACAAACTGTGGAACTCCAAACAGTGATGCTGGCAACGTGAATCAGAATGACCCAGTCAGCTTTTAGAGGAAGAACCATTCAGCCCATGACCTCTTTGCCATCATTTATACAGATAGCTTGAAGAAGAGGCTTGTCAAGGGAGAAGGAAGCTGTAGCTCTGTCTGAAGTCTTTTGGGTGTCCCTGGAATTGCATGATTGGTCACACCCCACTCACCATGTAATCAGTGTCTCACTTAACCATCAGCAGGCTAAGGGTGGTCACAGAGTGAGATCCATCAGCTCTCTCATTACCAACTTTTGTGCCCATGATGTCTGCATCACTGTGGCTACAGAATTAAAAGGACTTCTCTAGCTGTTCAGATGGGGCATGGTGATACTGAGTCTGCAGACTCAGCAATGCTGACCTTACAGCAAGTTTTTATAGCAAGTTATATTAAAGTAATGTTTGGCAGCACATAAAGAATTTCATGTTTCATCTACGTTTAGCCTCATGATAACGATATCAAGCGCAATGGTAAGGATTCTGTACCCAGTTCAGAAATAATTAAATTAATATCAAATAGGCAAAGTGACTTCCTGATGTGCCACGGTGACTCTGTGGCATGCGTACTGGCATCCTTGTGCTGACATTGAATTTGGAGACTTGCCACCTCTGTGCTGTGTGAGGTCAAATCGGTCACTTGACGTCTTTGTGCCTCAGTTTTCTATTCCATTCAGTGGGAGGAGTAAGCTCTTTACATAGAAGGCTCTCCTTGTGAGTAAGGAATGGAATGAGCACCCACTACAGAGCAATATGTGCAGAAAAAAGCTTTGCAACCAAGATAATTCTTCCTAATGGGTTATTTATTTCCCATGATGAAAGTCCTATATAATTTTTAAAAACACCTATTAAGAACAATGGCTGGTGGTAATGAATTATTGAACACTTCATCAAAGATATCCCACAAGAAAATTTACCCAAAACAGAAGATAGTAAATTGGGGAATTAGTTGGTAGCCTTTCTTTTCCCTATGTATATTAACAATTAATTAAGCACCAGCATTTAAACCTCCATAAATTTTACATAAGATGCATGTATGTGTTGTTTTGCATAGATAATGTAAAAGCCCGAGATTCAAAGCTCCACTCTGTTGAAATGAATTGCAGCTCTTTGAGACCCTAATGTTTCTGGATGGAAGACGCCCATGTCACCTCCAGTTTTATGCTGTTAATTCTGATGCTGTTCACCCACAGTGACATCATCACTTTGGTTCCTATGACAGTTTGCATTTGTAACTTTTTCTCCAGGAAACAGATTATCTAGGAACAAAATTATAAGGAGAGAAACCAGGGGAAAAAAAAATCAAAGGACTATGAAATGAAGATCAATAAAGTCTTAAAGTCTTAAAACAATAGTCAAAGAAATGGGGCCTTAAGCATTCTTTTTTGGTGACCCAGGCTGTCATCAAACTCCCCATCTTCCTATCTCAGTATTTTCCTGCTGGGGTAACAGGCACACAGTGCCATGCAAGCACTGTCTTTCTCTTTACTAGATTTTCATTCCATCAAGAACAAATTCACTTGTAAATTTTCCAGCTAATTTCATTCTGGTTCTTGCCTGAGCTTCCTCTCATAAGAAGCAGTAAACAGAGCTGAGAAAATACTCAGGGGTGAACCATAAGCTGCATTTACCTTTGGCGACTTCTTTTCCTGTGCTATACAGCTGCAACATGTGTCAATGGCCGCTCAGATCTGTGACCCACATGGCAAAGAACCTTAGGTTTTATATTTGGTCTAATTTACAACTTTGAACATCAAAGAAGAGTCTTGGTTTATTAGAAAAAAATAAAGAAGTGATGGGAACTCCAACGAGTCGCTACTTATACCATTATTATTATTATTATTATTATTATTATTATTATTTGTATTTGTATTTGGTTTTATTTTGTTTTGTTTGTTTTACAAGGCTTTTCAATATAGCTATGGATAGAAGACAGACAATTTAGCATGTTGATACACAATGCTTGTGACAAAATAACTTTGCTAATGGTGCCTGGCTCTTACTTAATATCTAGTTGGATATTTATTTGAGATAGGCTCTATAAATTCCATGCACCTGAAACCTTCATTTACAGAGAACTTCAGTCATCTGTGAGGCTCGTGACAGACCATGGTATGATGTGTACACATGGGTGTATGACTCGAGCTTTACTTGACTTGTTCTGAATTAAAGACTTTATACATGCAAGCATCTTCCTTTCCATGAATATTAGAATGTGTCTTATCATGCTCCCACATACATTTTTTTCCTTAACATATGACTGAATCTTACAGTGTCAGGCTCTGAATGTCTATTACATTGATAACCAATGCTTTGGGCAGTGTGCAGTGTCTAACCCTCATATAAATATGATTGCCTGCTTAACATCTAGACTCATGATTGGTTTTGTTTCATTTCTTTTTCTTTAGATCATCAAGGACACCTGCTAGAGACATTCTGACCCACAGATGTCAAAAGCTTGTGTGGCTTTTTGGTACCCATGCAATAGAGCTGCATTTTAGGATAGTCATCTCGGGTTCCTTGCTCTAGTTTGAACTAATTGCTCCAGCTTCCTGTTCCATTTCTTTAGCTTTTCATCAGGTGGCAGTTGCTCTTGCACTGCTCAGTGCATTTCTGATAGTGGTTGGAGGAAATTCATGAATGAAACAGATAGAAATGCCTGTCCTTCTGGAATTTGTAGCAACCAAATCATAGCTCCATGTCAGATATTTACAAATAAACTCTTGCTGGATTCCCAACCGAGCCTGTCAATCGAGTTGTCTCTGGGAAGCTTCCCTGTAAACTTATAGATAAGCAGTTGCCTTGAAGGCCATGTGACTTGTCACCTGCAGAGCTGAAAGTGACCCTTTACAAAAAGTGCCTTCTGCACTTATAAATGGACTACATATACTAACCCAATACCCACAATTCATTTTCATCTCCACGTTTAAAGACTCATTATTGGGCTGGTAATAGATTAGCGAGTAAATTGTTTGCTGTCCAAAGCAGCTGACCCTTGGAATCCATGTTTAAGAGCTGAGCACGGTGGTGCATTTGTAACTCTAGCCCTAGGGAGGTAGAAGCAGATCTTCGATCTCTCGGATTTACTAGCCAGGTAGACTAGGCCACTCAGAAGACCTGTGCAAATAAAAATACTCTGTGTCCAACCCTAGAAAAATGGGAACTATTAAAAGACACTTCAGGTTGCCTTTTAGCTTCTATGTGAGCATGCACGGATGTACCTGCATATGAACATACACACTCACACAACTAAAATAAAACAGTTTATCTTCAAGGATGATTTTTAAATTTTTCTTTTTTTTTCATAATTTCTCCTTGCCCCTTTTATTCTGACCATAGTTTTTTTTTTTTTTTCCTTGAAGTACATGAGAGATCATTTATCTATCCACATTCCTCTTTGATATGAGGTTCTGGAATCGAAATCTATCTATATACATGCTGAAAGTGAGTATAGTATACTTTTAAAAATATATAAAAACCCCACATCTCCCAGAGAAAACTAATGATGTTTTATGTCAATATCTAGAAAATATTGTAATGTTCACATTGTGATTTCTTCCAGTGTTTCCATGAACTGAGTACTGTCCCTGTACATGATGAATGGTGGCTCTTCATGAGGACTGGCTTGTGCTGTTATATCCTAGGGATTCAGGGATTGTGGCTTCTCTTGGCCCATGTAAACCCTCTTCATCATTTTGGACTATTCTGTGGTTATTGGTCTTATTTGCACCTGTTTGTCCAGCTGTGAGCCAGCCTCCTTTTGCTATCCATTCTGTGGTTATTAGGTGCACTTGCCCCTGGACATTAATTTCCTGAAGCTCAGACAGGAAGCAGCAGGTATGTTCTCTGCCAGCTTTAAGACTTTGCTTGGTATTTTCCCAAACTTGTTTGGATGAGTCTAGAAAGTCAGGTAGACAACTTCTCAGAAGACAGGCCTAGGGTAGTCATGGAAAGCAAAGTAAACCTCTCTCCTTATTTTACCTTTCCTAGAAAAATAAAGGAAAGTGGAGAGCAATCGACTGGCCTTTACAAATGGGCTTCAAACCATAGTTGATTCACAAATGCCTTGGGAGCCACCAGAACTTGTGGACGCTTTGTTCCTTCTTAGGCATCTACCCTGCCATAGCCAGCCAAGGCCACTTAGAGTTTCTTAACACTATGCAGACACACGCCTGGTAGCAGCTGGTAGCACAGGGTCCCCACAGAGGCAGCAGTCCTTGGCCACCATCAGCTAACACGAAGCAGCACGTCTCTGTATGTTCTCGGATGCTCGTGCGTGTCTTACAAGTAATTATGTCAACTCTACAGAGATCCAAATTGCCTAAAAAGCAGCTGCAACAAGCAATGCAAGAGCCACATCTGAGAGCTCAGGATATAGGCTGTCACAGCTTCCCACAGAAATAATGCAAGCAATCCACATAACCGAGAAACTGCACGATATGCTTGGTACTTTCTAAGCAGCTTTTTTTTCCTTACAAGGGGAATAGTCTGACATGGTAGAGTTCCACAGGCAGCAGACAGTACCTTCTATAACTATAAAATATCTTCTAAGTTAGGCACTCCTTATTCACAGGTGTCATGTCAACATAAGAGATCCTTTGATAGTCAACTTTGATTGATTGCCAGTAGATTGGGTTAAAAATTACTTAAGAGACACCCCAATGGGTATATCTGTGAGTCTTTCCAAAGGGGTATAACTGAAAGGTATCCCACTTTAATTGGGAGAGACATTATCCCACAGGCTGGGAGCCCACACAAGGAAAAGGAACCGGCATGCATCTACCTTTGCTTCCTGGTCTATTAGCTGTGAGCAACCTTTCATTACCATAGCTACAAGCTGCCCCTGCTGTCCTCTTGCCTTCCATGATGACTGTACTGTTTATACCATGGCACCAACTAAATCTTCCATCCTTAAGCTGCTTCTTGTGGACCATTGAGGTAGCTTAGTGGGTAAAGGTACCAATCATCAAGCCTGGTGACCTGAGTTCAATTCCCAGGACTTATATGGTAGGAGAGGACTGACTTCCACAAATTGTCTTCTTATCCTGTGTATGTGTAGAGTTTGCATATATGTGATTGGACACACACTCACAAGCAAAGAAACTAATAGGAGCCTTATTATATTCTCACAGAGTTTAAACATCTTGCTTTTATAGTCAACTTCTGTTGCAAGGATGACAGAGAGAATGAGATAAGAGCATTTACTATGTCAGCAAGGCAGGTATAGAAAACTCAATTCCTCAGACCACAGGATGTGACTAAGTGGCACACTTAGGGAATGCATGCTATACAACAAAATCGTTGGCACAGCCACAGCCCCCAGGGCTTGGCCATTATTTCTGCTGAATCCACATTTCATTCCCAATTTGCTGGATCTTTCTATAACACCAGCATCATTTCCTCCATTTATTACCTCTAATCCAGTTGAAGCTTTGAGTTAATTTTCCATCACCCGCTTGACCTATCCTTACTTGTATTCTGTCTCACCTCAGGAAGATATGCTGAGCATTGAGAGACCACTCAGAGGATAAGAGTTCACCCTTGTCCAAGCTTGAGGGGCTGCATTCAAATCTCAGCACACATGTAAATTTTTGGTCATGTCTCCATATGTACCTGGAACCCCAGTACTATATGAGACATTGGCAAGAGGATCTCTGGGGGTTTGGACCCCAACTCATGTCTGTGGAAACAGACATTTCAGGTAGTATCCATTTATCCACACTGACCAGCTTAGTCTCAATGGAGCAGAAAAAATAATCAAAGCTTATTTAACAGAGGCTTCTTGAGATCCCTCTTTGGAGATTTTCCTTTCCAGTCTTTGCCATCTCTCAATCTGGCAACTCCTGATGATCTCCTACAAGGTCAAGACTAGGAGAGCTTGAATGGACTTGGGGTGAAGGCTGGCTGGTGTGCAGCCCTGGAGGCCATGATGTTCCTCACCAAAGACCACAGAACCAGGGGCACATGTCATGTCATGGATTGAGTTGTAGAAATCCTACTTGATGAAACAGAAGCAAATGGTAAGCAGATGGTCTCCTGAAGTGTGGGTCAATTCCATTGGGTCAGAGGAAGCTGAGACTCCTCAGCTGAGGGGACAAGGTGTTTTAATAGCAAACAAGGAAACAGAAAAGTCTTCTATGTGTCCATCTTGCATTTTTTGAGCTGGCTTCTTCCCTTAACCTACAAAGGGAAATGGGGTAATGTCTCCTTTGCTTTAGGAACTATCTCTCCCCTTGTCCTTCACATTTAGAGTGAATACTTTGCCCACCTTTCCCTACTATATGACATTTGATGTGCTGTGACAGTGATTATTTATCATATCATGACTTACTTGAAGTTATTTCTGAGTTTTCACCAGTGTCTCAAACAAAAAGTCAGTTGAGATCCACATCTGTTTACTACAGCTGAGTGTCTGCCATATTTCTTCACTAGTTCGGTACCCTCTTTTTCTTATACCTTACACTGCTCACTTCTCATACCTTACAGTGCTACTCCTATCTATCCTTACAGCTCATTCCTTTGTAGGCACCTACCATGGTGTGTATCTCCCTCAATTCATGTGTTGGTAACTGGTTCCCCCAGGTAAGTGGCATCATGGTGAAGTGAATCTCTTTTGGAGATGAGTTCTGAGGAGAACATATTAGCATAGTTTTATCCAGAGGGTTGGTGATTCCAGGGGTGGCACTATACCCAAGATATACACAGTCAACCCTTTCTTGTTCTCTCTCTTTCTCTTCTATGGGATATCATAGTATGAAGGTCCTTATCTGTTGTGTACCTGGGGCTCTAAGACTTTTTGACATATGCTGAATAAGTATTCTCAGTATGCAATGAAAGCTGCGATATTCCTTATCACAGCAGAAAAGGGATGCAACCAGCATTTTCCAAAGCTCTTTTCTTGACAAAGTATGCCTGGCACACACATCTTAAAAATGCCATTACCCTCCTTGCTCTAAACTTAGGCCCTCTGTTCCCTCTTGGCATGCAACATTTTCTATCATTATAATCATCATCTTGCAGCGTGCTTGATTTTGAGTCTATTACATCTGTTGTTTATCACGTGTATTCCTCAGATAGAATGCTTGTACCACAAAGGCCAAGCTTTGGGGTGACACACTGTTGAGTGTCTCCAAGACTATCTAGAAGATAGTGGACGCTAAGATCCTAAAGATAAGTTAAAATTTGTTTTTATACATGCTTTTGTATCTTCTATAAATTCATGAATGCATGTATCCCATTTACTGTATTTAAAAACAGCCCTTTTATGGGAAAAAGTATATGTGAATTGGATCACATGTTTATTCTTTTGAGCTTCCTCCTGCTTCAGCATGGATAATTAAATTGTGTACTGTAGATGGTGTTTTAAAATGTTAAATAATCAAGCTTTAATTTGTCTTCTCTCTCTCTCTCTCTCTCAGAGCTTACAATTGCTTAAAATTGATCGCCCCTCAGATAATATGAATTCTCAAATTTGCAATTGTTTATGCATATACGACTCATAAGAAAAAATGCTCTTCTTTTAAGAAGACTGTCTTTGGACATTTAAGAATTTGTTCTAGATTGCCTGGACAAGACCTCAAGGCAATGCCATGCTAGATTTATATCCCAGCCAGATTACAGGCCTTACACAAAAATAATTGGCCATATAATCTC